>NC_060060.1:59239256-60439256 GCF_020283565.1 Trifolium pratense | reverse complement strand
TTTGTTATTCTTCTTCTCCATATGTTCACCGTTGTTTAACATTTGGATATCAGTTTTGAGGTTACGCAATTTTGGAACCAAAGTGAGGCATTGGAGCTAACTTCAAGCATCAAAAAGGTGGATTTAAGTAAGGAATCAAGTGTGGAAACACATCCAATTCCCCTAATCATGAAGATTGCAATTCTTTTCATCAATATAATTTCCTCTTTCACTATGTTTGGTTAGATTCTTAGATTGGATTTTTAGGTGATTCTCATGTAGTTTGTTTGAACCATGTGAACTTGATTGTATGCAATTGGATTATAATCTAGTTTCAATTGATTATTCTTTGCACTTAATGTTTCATATAATTTGACGAAATTGTGTGATGAACTTAATAGTTGATTTATCATGAGAATGAAAATTAACTATGAACTTAGGAATGATATATTGATAATCACTTTAGAGATTTATGTTTATTGATTGTGATTTAGGAATCAATGCTTGTGAAAACCTCACTTAAACACAAATTCACCCAAGAGATTAAGTGAGAGGATTATTATCCAAGAGATTGAGAACAATAATTTTATTGATTCAATCTTGAAACTAATTGAGTAATTCATGAGTATATAATATGATTCACCAAATAAATTACTATGAGATGAACCGAAGATATCCAATCGCCCGCCAACCATTCGATAAAATTCCAATATTTGTTTTCAACAAATTCTTATGAACAAAACCCCCCCAAATATTCTTTTATTTTATTTAAAGCATTGGTTTAATTGTCTTAGTTTAGAATAATCAACAATCCTCGTGGACACGATATCTTAATTACTACTTGACGGTAATTGTATACTTGCAATTTATTCATCAAGTTTTTGGTGCTGTTGCCGGGGATTGTCGATTAATTTTGACAAGGCAATTGAACCAACAATTTACTTAGTTTGATTTTACTTTTGTTATAGTTGAAAATCCAAAAAAAAAAATATAATAAATAAAAAAATAATTAGAGTTTTAATTGTTCATTTTATTGTATAGTGCAAGTGCTACTAAGGTATTTTCTTTGTTGTTTAGGCAAGGAAGGAAGTCATGTTTGAATCATACAATCAAGAGACACTTTTAACTAGTTACAAGTTCAATAATGTTTTACTACAAATTATTACCAAGCAACTAGAAGCCCAATATACGGTGCAAGCAACCTTTCAAAACAATCCTTATTTCAACACATATAATCTTGGAGTGAAGAATCACATGAATTTTTCTTATGGAGCTAATCCAAAACAAGCATTTCCTCAAGATCAACATTTTGAAGATCACCTTGAATCTTTTGAAGATACTCTTATCTTAGCCATGAAGATGACTCAAAGCAATTTTGAGGTGATGAAGGCCAACCAAGAAATGTCAAGCGAACGTCATGAAGCCTCCATCAAAAATCTCGAAAACCAAATGGGTCAACTAGCAAAACAATTATCTTCTCTACAATCTCAAAGCGGTTTTGGTGGAAATACTATGGATCATCGTAATGAAAGTTGTAATGTCATTAATTTGAGGAGTAAAGAAGTTCCATCAGCGGAAAGTGGGGGAGAATTCTAAGAGGAAGGAGAGTAAAAATGGTGTAGTTGAAAAGATGAGGAATGGTGTAGTTGAAAATAGAAAAGAAAATATGAAAGAAGAAAAAAATGAGGGTGAAAAAGCTTATGAGGGTGAAGTTGAAAAGAGAGTGGAGAATGAGTGTGAAAGGCAAGCAATCTCTTGTGAAGGACCCCAAGTTTCAAGTTCCTTCACCATATGATAAAGTGTCTTATCTAAGGAGAAAGAAGGTCAAGAACCAAGACCTCGAATTTCGCAAATTCATGAAGATGCTCAAGAAGCTTGAAATGACCATTCCATTTGTAGAAGCACTTGAGCATAATATAATTACATTACACATAGTAGACAAGTCATCATGTGGCATTGATTTTAATCACAAAACTTAACACAAAGATTTTTTTTTTATGTGAGTGAAGTTAACACAAAGATAAATATGAGAAACATTTTATGAAATAAATTTAAGAGTGTCATATAAAATCGGCGATCACTTTAATGGCTAAAGTAGATGAATTAAGAAGTAAAATGACAAAAATTTGGGAGTGTGATTTCCATCTTCGTATACTAACAAAACTAATTACTAAGATTACCAATTTAAAGAAAACAAAAAAAAAAAAAAAAAAGGAAGAAAAAGGCATCAAGTGAAAAAGATGGAAAAATATTGCAGGCTTTTAAGTTAGAAATCATGCAAAAAAAATGGACTAGGATTGTCCGCTGTCCAACATTCATGCAGTTTCACACAATAATAAATCTGGAGTATTCATTTGAAATTAGACGGTTTCGATAACTCACACGGTAAAACAATTTGGAAAGATCGGACAGTTCATAATTATAACCGCATGACACAGTCCTTTTGCGCAAAAAATAACGGCAACATATACAAAGGACATAATCCACTATTTATGAGTGCCTTGACTGGCTGGGTAATTGTATAGTAAGATTTGATGTAGAACATTCTCCATCTTCGGACCTTGTAGCAAATAACGGTTTCTCCTATTAACAACCACACATTTATGTATGCATTTGTTGCATTTCCTTTCCCCCTCCATAAATTAAGGTGACCTATGTACCAAGGATTCTATATTTAAATTACTCTGTTCTTGTAACCAAAAAAATTAAATAAATTACTATGTTCCCATTCTTCTTAATAACTGCACGTCTTTCAATTATTAAATATAGGCACATATTTGGGTCAGAGTGAAATATAAAAAATTTAAGATGTTTTTTCTTTAGTCCCAATATTTTTTATACCCAAAAAATCTAATTTTGCCCTTGATAAAAATTTCGGTTCGCAGAAACCGAAGTTTTTTCTAGTTCAAATTTAGGAAAAATTTGGTTAACAGAAACCGAATCTTTTTTTCAAGGCAAAAAAAAATTCGGTTCATAAAAACCAAAGTTTTTATTGAAGGGCAAAAAATTAAAATCCAAGGGAAAAAAGAATCACGGGGTCTAAAGAGAAAACATCAAAATTTAAACACAGGCGTACTTAAGCATCAAACATATATAGGCTCTGTTTGGCAAAAATAGCGGTTGGCTGATAAGTTAGCTTATGGCTGATGGCTGATAGCTTATAGCTGATGACTGATGGCCGATAAACTAATTAAAGTGTTTGTTAAAATTAGCGGTTCAACTAGCTGATAAATGTAAAATGACATAAAAGGACATTCTTAATACATATTAATTTTTTGGTGCAAAATAATATATATTAAAAATTATATTAAATTCATATTTAAAATAATAATAATTTTTAATTTTTAATTTAATTTATATTTTAAATATTATTATTTCAAATATTTCTATTTCAGTTTCTGTACTATATAAAAAAAATCAACATAACGATAGAATTTTTTCAACATGTAAATTTTGTTATCAAGATATAACGTTATTATATACAATTTTTTTGCTCCAATATATATAAAATAAATAATATTGAGTAAAAAAAACATTGATTCATAACCTTGTATACCAAGCTTTCATTTTTTAAAGTCTGTACCAAACTTTCTTTTTAACGTGATCATTATTTATTTTTATGGTAAATTTGTTGATAACAAACTATGTATGTTTAACGTTATATTTTATCAACTATATATATTTAGCATTGATAAGGTACATAATATTGCCACATTTAAAACATTATTATTATTATTATTATTATTATTATTATTATTATTATTATTATTATTATGTTATTTTTAATGAAAATAAGTTATAAAGGGTAAAAGTGGATTTTAGTTAAAATTATAAGGGTAAAAGTGGAAGAAAAAATTATAAGCTAGAAGCTAGAAGCTCAGAAGCTGCTTGAAATAGCTTCTAGAAAATAAGCTAAAAGTCAATAAAGTAAGCTATAAGCTCTTTCTGAAAAGACTGTTACCAAACAGATTTTTTAGCTTATAAGTCATAAGAAAAAAGTTATAAGCTAGCTTCTTTAGCTTTAGCTTGCCAAACATATATGCCCATAGTAGGATAGTACTATAGTAGTAATAATTAAACGATCATATCATGATTTATGATGAATACATATGCTCCCTCCTTGGTCTCCTTTTATAATCACTCGCAAAAGGTGCTTATGGAAAGGGACATATCACAGGTAGTTATTAAGATGCATGTTAATAGGAGGAAATAAAATTAATTGGACCTTTGGTTTACCAGATTCATCGCTTTCTTTAATTGGAATGAGAAATAAAGATTAATATTCTTACTGTGAAACTAACGATGTCTTAATGTTCTCGCCTAAGCTTAATTTGGTGCTGACCTCAGTACAATTAGGCGTCGAATTTGGCCCAACAAACACGCTGCCCAAGTCGAAACATCTCTGCTCAATGGTCACAGAAGCAGGCGCATCTGTAATGGCCGACATTGATCGGAAGGATTGGTATTTACTCCCAATTATGATTTTTCAACCGTTATTCCCACAGTTATTAATCGTGAGGACGTCGAATTTGTCCTCACATTTATGACATTGACTCTGCGGTAGAGGCTACATATACCCTTCAAGCAACCTACTTGAGCGTCGAAGTATCTGCGGGTACAACCCCTTTCGCACCACTGTATCTGCCTCATCAATCTCTCCAATAATGGAATTCATTAAATCCACTTTTTTTTTTTTAACTTTAAAGGATTCTCTGTTGGAGGTGTTGATAGTACTATTATTTCTGCAAAATTGTTTTCATTTAAGTGCTAGACTAGAAAGTATCCGAGGTACATCAAATCAAATTTAAAGACTTTACCGTTCATTTCAGTGACATATTAATGAAGAAGAACAGAGGTATTTATGAATCACAATTTCAATGTGGTTGGATATGCTCAGTTTTTATCTCCACTGTCTCACCCCTCTGATACTAATTACAAACAGCATTTTTAACTCTCATTGGACATGCATAGTATATAGTCCCTTTTATTTATTTAACCTCCACTTGCTGTCCTAGTAATAATTAAGGGACAAAATAGAGGCATCACTATTAGATTAAAAAAATGGGTCATGCTAACCAGTGCCTCCGGGGCACTAGTTAAGGATACCAAAAGAAGTAATTTTTGCATTGAAAAGAGCATCTTTTATACTTATAAAAAGTAAATTACACAATTTCCAATACATTCATACCTTATTTAGTTCCTTAACCAGTACCTCAAGGGCACTAGTTAGCATTTTCCTAAAAAAATTCATGTCAAGTAGTATGATTCCTTTGATTCTTGTGTATATTTTTTTGTTTTTTTATGATATCCCTTACTAATTTGGAGGTATTTATTTAACAATCAACGAGAATAAGAGTCACATGTATGTAAAGTAAAAGTTGGTTAAAAATTAATTGTGGATATCTGTTGGACATAAATTTGGTATTTATCAATTAAATATAATTGGTGGGTCCAATATTTATTTTGGAGGTTATATTATCAAAACAAAACTTTCAAAGTTGGTGTCGAGAACTCCCTATGTCGAAGCAGAAAAGCGTTTCGAGAGTTGTAGAGGATGCGTATAGTTTTGGTTTTACCAGGAGGCTATCGAAGGCGCAAAATCGAATCGAGAGATAGTTGGGCCAAGCCCAAAAAAGAAACAACGAACGGCCCAAAAGATCTTGGCGCGCGCTGAAGGAATGAAAGATGAAAGTGGAGAACGTGGTCGACGTGGCAAATGAAGGAGCGTCCAGATGATCAAGAAACAGTTACCACTTAGTAGTAGTATTTATAGTAGTTTTTCATTCTGAACAAGGGTCGCAAAATTTATACAAATATTCTCTCTAAAAATTCTAAGTACTCAGCGATCGAACGAACGGAATTCGAAGGAGAAATGTATGTTTTGTGAACCATCTTTATTTGTAATTGTTTTTCATTCAATGCAATGCAATTTGTTTTCCAGTAATTTTTTCTAAGTCTGAATCCAGATACTTGCTTGAGAAACTGCTACTTCGAGGCGATTCGAATTAGTTTCTCGTGTATGCTTTAAAATATTTTAATTCCTAAGTGTTCGTTTCCTTATTCAAACGAACCTTCAAACCGTTTTCTTGAAACGAACAAACACAAAATTGTCCTGAGATTTACTAGTTGATCTCGCGAGTTTAAATACTTAAACTAGCGGTTGTTTACCAAATTCCAACGTAAACAAATTGGCACGCCCAGTGGGACTGGTTTTGTGTTTGTTAAAGTTGTGTTTATTTTTATATTGTGGAATAAAAAACTTGTTACTTGCATATAACTCATGATAAGTTAGGTTATGGTTAAAACTACTCAGAGATCTAATCCTAGTAAAACTCCAAGTTCTAGTGCGATGAGTAGCGAAGCAAGTTCGAGTGGTGGAGTCGATCCACCTCCACAAAGTGTGGTAACATCTGAGTTAGTGAATGTTCCAATATTCTCCAGTCCAACCATTTCGACTGTGCATGATGTTATTCCAACTTTGCCAATTCCAACTATGGCAATTCCGTCCGTAACTGCTGGTTTTGGACGTTCGAAACCACCGTCAGGTCAGGGTTTTATGTATGGGCCTCCCCCTACACTTGGTTTAGGGATGCCAAGTTTCGAATCTGATAGGTATACTTCGTCAAGGGTAACTCCTACACCCTTAACGACTGCATCTGTGTTGTCTTTGAGACAACAAATGGATGAGAGCAACCATGAAATGGTTAATCTCTTAACACAACAAATGGGTACTGTGTTTAATCCATTAATTCAGAATACCAACGAGAGTTATCAAATGTTGGCATTTCAAATGAGTCGAATTGCAGATTTTTTTGGGACACCCCCACCTCCTCCTAGAGTAAATCCCATTACTCCACAAGTAATACTACCTGCAATGTCTTCGACTCCAGTGCAGCAAAGGCCAACCTATGTGGCTACTGAAACAGTTCCTAACCCAACACCTACACCAGTTGTACAAGAGGAAACCTATTATCCTCACGAGGTTAATCAAATGCCTCAATTAGTAAATCAAAACCCTCCTGTTATGAACCCAAATCCACAAGTGGTACATCAAAACCCCCCAGTGGTAATGGTTAGGAGGAACCAGGATCCTGACGAGGTAGTGCGAGAGGTGCAAAACAATAATTTGCTTGGCCAACACAATTTGGCTAACATGGTCGAAACGATTTTGGCCCAAAACGGCCTAAACACGGGTTGTCGAAGGCCAAACTTTGTCTCTGCCTTCACTGAATATGTGCTGCAAACCGAGTTACCAAGAGGTTGGAAAGTCCCAAAATACACTAAGTTTGCTGGGGACACTAATGAATCAACCGTAGAACATATTGCCAGGTATCTAGCTGAGTCTGGGAATTTGGCGAATAATGAAAATTTGCGAATGAAGTATTTTCCTAATTCGCTTACCAAGAATGCATTTACTTGGTTTACAACTTTGCCTCCCAATTCGATCAATAGTTGGGCCCAATTGGAAAGGATTTTCCACGAGCAATTTTATATGGGCCAAACCAAGATAAGTCTGAAAGAGTTAGCCAGTGTAAAAAGAAAAAACCTAGAGTCAATTGATGACTATTTAAATAGGTTTCGTTTGCTGAAATCCAGGTGCTTTACTCAAGTGCCTGAACACGAGCTAGTGGAAATGGCTGCTGGTGGGTTAGATTATTCAATTCGAAAGAAATTGGATACCCAATACCTTCGAGACATGTCACAGTTGGCTGACAGAGTGAGACAAATCGAAAGGTTAAAAGCTGAAAAAGTTAGAAATTCTAAGTTTCAGAAAAAGAAAGAAATAGGTTTTGTTGATTCCTATGATAATGAAATTGATTATGAAACGAGTGATGAATACTTAGATTTCGACGATAGTGATATTAATGTGGCTGAATTAAAGCCTGGGCCTCCTTACACTTGCAAATTGTTGAGGCCGTAGAATGGAAAAAATCCTATCGAACCAAAAAATGATAAGTTTGTTACAAAGACTTATACTTTCGACATTACTAAATGTGATGAGATTTTTGATTTATTGGTGACTGACGGCCAAATTATTGTGCCAAAAGATATGAAAATACCACCAATAGAACAAAGAAAGAAAAGAGGTTATTGTAAGTTTCATAATTATTTGGGACATAGAACTTATCAATGTGTTGTTTTCAGGGATTTGGTGCAAAAAGCGCTGAATGAAGGAAGGCTGAAGTATGCTGATAAGGCAAAGCCTCCAATGAAGGTAGATTCAGATCCCTTGCCACCTGCAGACGCTACCTATGTCGAAGTCTATGACTGCAACATGGTTGAAGTGATAGACGCTGCTGCTCCAATCAAGGCTGTGCCTGAAGAGGAGTATGAAAAGAGGGTACGTGAGGTGTACCCCAATGCTGAGGAAGAATTGGTGGACTTCCTAAATAGGTGCAAGCTGAAGAATGCTGAAGTGATGCTTTGCCCTAGATGCAGTGCTGTGTGCGACAAAGAGGCTACTGCAGGCCTTCAAAGTGTTGTACCTTATGCTGAAAACAAGAGAAAATGGCCAAAATCTAGGCCAAATCAGAAAGCTTGGCCTTACAAAGGAGCCAACTGGGGAAAGCCTATTACCAAAGGCCTTTCGATCCAGCAAAGGCTAGGCCCCCAAAACACTTTCAAACCATCTGGGAGAGCACCTGTTAACCAATGGGTGAGTGGACAGTACGTCACTTTCAATCGAAGGATGATGGAAAATGGAAGCTCTAGCAATGTTAATGTGAACATTGTATCCGAACCCAAGGGTTCAAAAGTGGTAGCTGGGAAGGAAAAAGTGAATGCTGCCACTGAAGTCAACAAATACTCTTATAGGAATAACTATAAGGGAAAAAATCCTATGACCCGCACTCAGTGGCGAAGGTTCCAGAGGAAACAAAAGTTGACAACAAAAGAGGCTGAGGCTGGGGGCAAGGCTGTAGCAACCCAGAAGGCTGAAAAGGTTGAAATGGCCAAGAGGCCAGTAAAGGAGAGGCTTTCCATAATATTGGAAGAGCCAATAGCTGAAAATGCCCAAGGAGGGGCAGAAGATGAGGATGACATGGAGGATGATGATCTCCTGGATGAGGGGTCTGATTTTGATGTCATGGTCAATGTGGTGTCGATTCTGCCACTGGAATATGATATACCTACTGAAGTCAATGAGCTGGAAGAGGACTTCGAAGCCCTCAATTTGGCTGATCATAAGCCAATGTGTTATTATGTTATGCAAAATGGTTGTGTCGAAGAGCAAAAAGCTGTCTTCGAAAAGCCAGATCTGGGAATGCAGAACCACTTGAAGGCTTTGTTCATTAGGGCAAAAGTCAATAATGTGGGAATCAATAAAGTCTTAGTGGATGGAGGAGCTGTGGTGAACATCATGCCTCACTTCATGTTGAAGAAATTAGGTCTCTATGACACAGACCTTCATTCCCACAATGTGGTGTTGGCCAACTATGAAGGAAAAACTGGTCATTCCCTGGGGGCAGTGCAGTTGGAAGTTTGTGTTGGTAGTACAGTTCGAAAGACCTTGTTTATGGTCATAGCTGCCAAACCTAATTACAATCTGTTATTAGGTAGAGAATGGATACATGGTGTTGGAGCTGTTCCCTCAACCATGCACCAAAGATTAATCATCTGGAGAGAAGATGGTTTAGTCGAGAACGTAGAAGCAGATCAGAGTGCATATGTTTCAGAGACAGGCACTGTGACTTTACAAAATTTCGACAAAAACCTGGCCTCGATTGCTCCTTGTGGTGAGCAAGATGCTGCCTTCGATCCAAATGAAGTGGTATCAAAAAATGTATACCACTCAGTTAAGTTGCATCCAGCCCATGGCTTTTGTTGGGAAAGGGAAGACATAGAGAAACCCTTGTGTGAGGATGCATACCCACCAGTGTCTGGATGGGTCAACCATGATGAGTTTGATGATTGAGTCCCCAGCATGGGATCGAATTACGGCTTACGCAGCCGAGAATAGAATCAAAATGGCTCTTGAGGCCATTAATGTTCAAGAAAATATGGCTGTCGAAGCCAACGATGACTTAAGGGACGAACTGGCCTTGGAGGCTAGTGAAGTAAATGATGGGAAAAAGCAAAGGTTAGATTGCATCTATGATGATGAGCCTTTGGGTTTTGAGAAAGATCCACATAGTTCGACTCAGAGAATGCAAGCCCAAGACCCTTTGCAGGAGGTTGATATTGGAGATGGCTCTGTTAAAAGGCCAACTTACATTAGTGCCAATATAGACCCAACCTTAAGAGAAAAAATGGTCGAGTTGCTTGAGAAATACAGAGACTGCTTTGCATGGGACTATAACGAAATGCCTGGGTTAAGCAGAAATCTTGTGGAGCATAGGCTACCCCTTCGACCAGATAAGAAACCTGTAAAGCAGCTTCCAAGGAGGTTTGCACCGGAAATCATGACAAAGATCAAAGCAGAAATTGAAAGGTTGCTCAAATGCAAGTTCATTCGAACAACCAGGTATGTGGAATGGTTAGCTAACATTGTTCCTGTTATTAAGAAAAATGGATCACTTAGGGTTTGCATAGACTTTAGAGACTTGAATAATGCTACACCTAAGGATGAATATTCCATGCCTGTAGCCGAAATGTTAGTTGATTCAGCAGCAGGGCATGAATATTTGAGTATGTTAGATGGCTATTCAGGTTATAATCAAATCTTTATTGATGAAGATGATGTGCCAAAAACCGCATTTCGTTGCCCTGGTGCTTTAGGCACCTATGAGTGGGTGGTGATGCCTTTTGGATTGAAAAATGCTGGGGCAACATACCAAAGAGCTATGAACTTAATTTTTCATGATTTTATCGAAATATTTATGCAGGTTTATATTGATGATATTGTTGTGAAATCCGCTTCCCAGGATGAACATATCGAACATCTTAAAAAATCGTTCGAAAGAATGAGAAAATGTGGATTAAAAATGAATCCACTGAAATGTGCTTTTTGTGTACATGCAGGAGATTTCCTTGGCTTTGTTGTGCATAAGAAGGGCATAGAAATTAACCAAAATAAGACAAAGGCTATCATGGAGACAGAACCTCCAGGAACGAAGAAACAGCTTCAATCTTTGCTAGGAAAGGTCAATTTCTTGAGAAGGTTTATATCAAACCTAAGTGGTAAAGCTCAACCTTTTTCTCCACTGCTGAGGCTCAAGAAAGGTGATGTATTTGAATGGGGAATGGAACAACAAAAGGCATTTGATGATATTAAGGCATACTTGTCGAAGCCTCCAACTTTAATGCCTCCTATTCGAAACAAAGCAATGAAGTTGTACATCGCAGCATCAGATTCGACTATTGGAAGCATGCTCGCACAAGAGGATGAAAATGGCGTAGAAAAGGCTATTTACTATCTAAGTAGAATCTTGAATGATGCTGAGACTAGATATAGTCCAATTGAAAAGCTTTGTCTATGTTTGTATTTCTCTTGTACCAAACTTAAGCAATATATCAAACCAGTTCATGTTTATGTTTATTCTCATTTTGACATCATTAAGCATATGTTGTTAAAACCAATTTTGCATAGTCGAATTGGGAAATGGGCTTTAGCTTTAACTGAATATTCATTGACTTACCAACCCCTGAGGGCTGTAAAGGGTCAAGTAGTGGCTGATTTTCTTGTTGACCACTCGGTGGCTGAGACCTCAATAACATATGTAGAACATGAACCTTGGATGTTGTACGTCGATGGCTCGAAGCACAAACATGGTACAGGAGTTGGAATCTTAATCATTTCTCCTTTAAAGATTCCAACAAAATTTAAGTACAAAATTAATGGAACATGCTCCAATAATGAAGCCGAGTACGAGGCTTTAATTGTAGGTCTAAAGATTATTTTGGACTTGGGGGCAAAACATGTTAAAATCAGAGGAGATTCTGAGTTAGTAATAAAACAATTGACAAAGGAATACAAATGCATTCAAGAACATTTGATGAAATACTTTGTCATTGCCTTCTCGTTACTAAAACGGTTTGATTCGTGCGACATTCAACACGTGCCTCGAATCGAAAACCAAGAAGCCAATGACCTAGCCCAAATTGCTTCTGGTTATAAGGTAACGGGGAAAAAATTAGATGAGATAGTTGAAATTAAAGAAAAACTAATCTCATGTGAGGTAATACCCTATCAGCTGGGGGCAAATGAACCAAATGGCGAAAGGGAGTCCGAAATGGCTGATGCACACTTTGATGAAGTAATGACTGAAGTCTTTGTGATTGACAATTTGGCTGACACGGATTGGAGACAACCCATTGTTAAATACATAGAAAATCCAACAGGTACAGCCGATAGGAAGGTTAAGTATAGAGCCTTGAATTACACAATCATGGGAAATGAACTATTTAAGAAGACTCCTGAAGGGGTTTTGTTGAAATGCCTAAATGAAAACGAAGCGTATGTAGCAGTTTCAAATGCCCATAGTGGAGCCTGTGGTGCCCATCAAGCAGGCCACAAGATGAAATGGCTTTTGTTTCGACAGGGTTTGTATTGGCCTTCCATGCTTAAGGACTGCATAGAATATGCGAAAGGTTGTCAAGAGTGTCAAAAACACGCGGGGATACAACACGTCCCTGCCAGTGAGTTGCATTCGATTATCAAACCTTGGCCTTTTAGAGGCTGGGCTTTAGATTTAATTGGTGAGATAAGGCCCGCGTCATCCAAGAACCAACGTTATATACTAGTTGGGATTGATTATTTTACCAAATGGATAGAGGCTGTTGCCCTGACAAATGTGGATCAGGAGACAGTGATCAATTTTATCCAAGACCATATTATTTATAGGTTTGGGCTTCCTGAGACGATCACTACAGACCAAGGAACGGTGTTTGTTGGTCGAAAGATGCAAGATTTTGCCGAACAATTGGGTTTTAAGCTAATGACTTCGACGCCTTACTATGCTCAAGCAAATGGCCAAGTTGAAGCAGCCAACAAGGTTATAATTAGTTTAATTAAGAAGCACGTTGCCCAAAAGCCAAAAAATTGGCATAAGACCTTGGATCAAGTCCTATGGGCATGTAGGAATTCCCCTAAAGAGTCAACAGGTTCGACACCTTTTCGACTAACATATGGTCACGATGCCGTGTTACCTGTTGAAATAATGATGCAGTCGATTCGAGTACAAAGGCAATGGGAACTACCTCCTGATCACTATGAGAACATAATGTTAGATGAGTTAACAGACGTGGATGAGGAAAGGTTGCAGGCGTTAGATGCTTTGATTCGACAAAAAGAACGAATTGCTAGAGCATATAACAAAAGGGTTAAATCCAAACTCTTTGACGTAGGAGACTTAGTTTGGAAAGTCATCCTCCCCATGGACAGACGAGATCGAGTCTTTGGAAAATGGTCACCCAATTGGGAAGGACCATTTAAGATTTCTCAAGTTTTGTCAAATGGAGCTTATGAGATTGAAGAGTTAACTCCTGAGAGACGTTCAGTCAATATGAATGGCAAATATTTAAAGAAATACAAGCCAATGTTGCAAGAAATAACCATAAAAAATGAATAACGCAAGGATAGAATTTGCAAGATGGTAAAAGAAAATGCCAAGAATCAATTTTTATTCATACAAAATCAACAATACAACCAATCATTCAAGAATGTTCAAGAAAATACAAGAAATGGTTGAATGTTGAAAGATAAACACTTAAGGTTTACCCTGAACCCGAGTTCCCTCATCCTTTGAATCAGAATTGGAAAGTTCTGAGATCTGAGAGTCTTCATCCTCAGAAGAAGGAGTTGGAGTTCCTGGGTATTCTTCATCAGGTTCTAGGGTACTGAGGAACTCAAGGTAATCCTCATCTTCATCATCTGAACTAGAGCTTGAAGAATCAGAAGAGAGAATGATGGTTTCTACTACCTTGGCTGGTGCCGGCCTAGGGCGAAGGATTCTAGTGCGTGGAGGTTTGGAAGCTGGAATCTTGATTCGTCCCCTTCCAAGAGGACGTGGTGTGCTTGAGCCCGGGGAAGAGGAAGGAAGATTTTTCTTGTTATCCATTCTTTGTGGAGAGGTGTTGATGCGTTAATTGGTGCAAAGTGCTGAACAAAAGAGTTGCAAGGCGTGGGTATTTATAGAAGGATTAATACGCGTTAATAGCTAGGCAGTTACAACTAACCACAGTCAGTTTGCATAGGAAATGCCATTGCATTAATGCTCAAAGCCATGTAGTTAATTATGTTGACTGCTTTGGGAACATGTTCGCTTCATTCCTTACAAAGTGCCATTAATAAGGCTTGGGAGAGTGACCCAAAAGAAGGAAAGCAAACAACAACAAAGGAATAAAATACTCAGCCAATATATGAACCTGCAGCATTAAAAAGCCAAAACGGGCATGCATTCAAAAGGCATGTACGAAATTGTTTGACAGTTGCTAGTGTTAAAAGATTTACAATTACGACATCCAAAAGAAAAAAAAAAAAAAAAAAAACTTGAGACTAAAAGGAAAATTTATAAAGTCAAGGTTGTTGTTGGGATGTTGAAGGAGGCTTTCGATTGGCCGCTTGAAATTGGTAATACTGAGTTCGAATGGACGCCAGTTTACGTTGTAGCATTTCCTTATCACTAGCAAGGTGCTCAACTCGCTTCCGGACAGCTAGACCATCACTGTAGTGTTGGATACCTTCACGTGCTAGCTCATCAAGCTTAACCTTTTGTGCTTCAATAGCCACTGCAGCTAGCTTTTCCATCTTAGCCTCCTCTTGTCGAATCTTTGCCTTTAGCGCTTCGATTTCAGATTGCCATTGAGCAATATTGTTCTCACAAGCCACAAGTTGCTCAAGAGCTTCATCAGAGGCAGCCTTGATAGTTGTGACCTCTGCATTGCAACTATTAGCTTGCTCGAAATGGTGTTGCTGGGTGGCAAGCAGAGATGTCAAAAGGCTGCTAGTCCTGGTTAGGAGCTGAGATTGACTAACGAATTGTTCTAAAAAGGTTTCAGCCTGAGTCACTAAAAGGAACATGGCTTCGTCAGTCCTTGGGTTCTGCAGCTTGCGAAAAAGGGCTTTGATGTTGTAATATATAGAAGAATCATGTTCAAGCAGGCCCAGCATATCCCCATTAAGGATCTCTCGCCTAAATCTGATTTCGTGCTCAAACTGTTCTTGCGCAAGTGCATCTTCCTTATCTTCCGTATTCCCAACAGCAGAGCTAGAGGCGCCATGACTTGATAAAAGCTTGTTGAGTGCATCTGCCGGGGTTAAATCTCTTAGCTCTTTGGCAAGTTCAGCCGGTAAGACAACAGTAGGAAATGGCTTCGACACGGAAGTTCCCTCTTCACCAAGTGAATCACCAATATAGGAGTTCCCATCTTCAGAGTCGAAAGTGCCAGCACTGGGCGAACTAGACTCATGGTTCGACCCACTTGGTTGTGGTTGATTGGTAGTGGAGTGCTCGCCATCAACTGTTGGCCTTTGTTCAGTATTAGCAATGGGGTCAGCTTGAAAGTTGGTTGGAGGATCATTATCAGCCAATACTTGGGCAGGATTTGTCGAAGGATTCTGTTGTGGTAAGCTTTGATCGAGTTGGTCCTCTTCATTGCTAGGCTTAAGGGTATCATCTTCGAAAGCGTGGTGAGGCGAGCCAGGAGCTTTGGGTGGTGATGAGGTTTCAGCAAGAATGGCCGTTCCGACAGGCTGAGGAGATGGGATTTTTTCTGCAACATCTTCAGGATGTGCATCGCTTGGTCCTTCGACCACCCCCTCCGCCGCTTTGCTAGGAGTAGGCTCATCCTGAGAAATAGCTTGAGCAGAGTTTTGTGGCTGAAACAAATAAAACCATGAAAGAATGAGTAACACAGCCAAAAGCTGGAGAAGTAACAAGAAATAAGAATGGCTTACTTGGGTTTGAGGGGTAGCAGAAGCTTCAGGCTGTGAAGTTGTTTCTTTTGCAGTAGCAGAAGCCTCGACAACAGTGGCTGCAGCAGGAGACTTTCTGTGCTTCTTTTTCTTCTTCTTCTTCCTCTCCGATTGCTCTAAAGGAGGGTCCTCAGGTGATGCCAGAGTATCAGGTTGTGCCTCAATCTCAGAGGACTTGTGTTCAGGAGTACCTTCTTGGTTGGGTTGGTGTTCTTTTTTCTTCTTCTTCTTTTTCTTCTTCTCATCAGTAATGGGTTCAGCGTTATGAGGGAGATCTTGAATAGTGGCAGTGTTAGTCTGCTCAGGGATGGTCGAAAGGACAGGAATATCCTACAGGCCACAGTTCAGTAAGTTCACATTCAAGACAAAAGAAAAAGAAGTCTTAAGCTAAATGGATACCTTATCTGGAGCACTCGAACAAGTAGCTGGAATAGTTCTTTGTTTCTTCGAAACAGAAGGAGTTTCAGTTGAATGAGACCTTTTGCGCGAAGCAATCTGGAAAGGGCATATCAAAGTTAATATGGACATCCTACAAAAGTGTGAGAAGCCACAAAAAAGGCAAAGGCCTACCTTTAGTTCAACCTTAGGTGGTGGAGGAAGAGGTTTGCTAGAATTGCTAGAACCTGCCTTCGACTTACTCCCTGCATTGGAGAAGTGCGCATAAGAGAAAAGCACGTAAGGTAAAAATGATGCAAGTAAAAGTAAAACTAAAAGAATACCTCTGGCGTTCAATTTCGACTTAATCTTGTTCAAAATAGATGAGTCGAACCCATTAGAGATAGCAGTGAGTAAGGCAGTCTTGTCAACCAGGCGTCCTTCATAGTGTCGAGACCACCAGGTAAAAAATTCCCTAGTGCAGGCATGTGAGGGAGCGAAGTCGAATGGGGTAAGCTCATAAGAAGGCTGATTGAAGTGGTTCAAGAATGAATGGAACTGTGGTTCTGTCATGCCATGCTTGCCTAAACAAACCTCCCTTTCTTCCAAGTATATGCTCTTAGGGAGTATTTGAGTTAAGCCAAATTGGCGAGACACCAGGTTTGGGAAGTAGCCAACTAACCCAAAATCTCCAGAGGTCAAGCCAATTCGACAAGACAAGACTGTAGGCGTCAAGTAAGCATTCCAAATGTTGTTGGTTACCATCTCAAATTCTGGTGGAGAAGGAAATCTGTGAGTAAACCAAGGAGGACCAAGTGGCCTATCCATAAAAGGAGCAAAGCTAGGCTTAAACTTCTTCAGGCTGAGAAAAGCATTAAAATACTGTTGGAAAGCTACATCATAACCAAGGCCTCTTTCCCTAGGCACCATCCTCGCCAGCCTTGTGCCTTCGATTTGACGTGTTCTCGATTCCTCATAGTATGGCTCAGGTAAGAAAAGGTCGAGCTCAGCATGAAAGGTGGCAGTTAGCCATAGTTGCAGCAACCAAAAAGGGCCAGCACCCAAAAAGGTAGATCCATCGCCTGTTCTCTTAAGGTGTTCACAAGCATCCCTCATGGATTCATAAAGACATCCAAGAACAAGTCGAGCAAAATTGAATTGCTGACATTCATGTAGTTGAATAGCCATAGGGATGAATTTCTTGGCTACTTGGAGAGATTGAGTGCAGAAGACATATTGCGATAGCCATAAGGTTAGGAAAGCAACGTGTTCATCGTCACTTACTTCATCGCTAGTCTTTCGATTTTCCACGATGTATTTGGAGTAAGATTTGTTTCGAAAATCAAATTTGATGGTGTCGGAAGCTTTGCAAGGATCATAAGTGTCGCCAAGAGGCGATAAGCCAGTAATGGCAGCAACATCCAGCAGTGTAGGAGTCATCATGCCACATTCGAAGTGGAAGGTGTTGGTAGAAGACTCAAAGAAGTGTAAAGCAGCAATAATCATCTCTTGCTGGTATTTAAGGCCTGTCCGAGAGAGCTGAATAAGGTCATAAATACCACAGGCTTGCCAAATATCAGCCTTATCACGTTGTACCCTGTCTAACCAGCCAAGATATTGGTCATTCAAAGAAGGAGCCGATCGAAACACTCTGTTAGGCGCCTTGATATAGCTAAAATTATAGGGTTCACTAATGAAAACCCTAGGAGCACAAGGTTTATAAACAGGAAAGATAGACAGAACCTTGGAATTACGGCTTTTATCACTTGGTTTGGGTCCCCCAAACGCATGCACAAGGTTATCAACAGAATAAGGAAAGATTAATTGACTTTCCCAAAACTTTTGCAAGTCCAGACGCAACGATGGTTCTGGAACCACATCCTCATCGTAAGAAGAAAGAGTGGCGGCGGTCCACTTACCGGCGTAAGGAAGGAATTTTCTGACACTTGAATCTGACGCCATTGATGTATAAAGATGGCGTGAAAGAATGGTGATTAGGGTTAAATTTGGGAATCACAGGTTGTTTGCAACGGTTGAGGAAAATCCGAGTGAAAAGAAAGTTGATGACTGGGTGATAAGTAGAAAAGTGAAGACAAGAAGTCTTTTGGAAGCAAGAATTCAAGAAAGAATCGCAGAAGATGAAGAAGAAGATGAACAGTTGACAGAGCAAAAACTGGAGAAAAACGCAATAAAGGAAGAATCTGGCTATTTATAGAGGCACACGGATTGAGGAAAATAGCAAATTTTTTCAACTTCCTATGTTGACAAGTGTCCAAACCCCTGGACAGGTGGAAAGAAAAAACAAGTTTTGGAGCCAATCCAAAGTTTTGAATGGCAGCCTAAACGATAGGAGAGATAAATGGAAAAGAAAGTTATCCATTAATACTTTCAAAAATGCCACTTCCTCTTTCGATAGACACCGTCGAAAATGGCATTTTTGGGGGGCAATTTGTTGGACATAAATTTGGTATTTATCAATTAAATATAATTGGTGGGTCCAATATTTATTTTGGAGGTTATATTATCAAAACAAAACTTTCAAAGTTGGTGTCGAGAACTCCCTATGTCGAAGCAGAAAAGCGTTTCGAGAGTTGTAGAGGATGCGTATAGTTTTGGTTTTACCAGGAGGCTATCGAAGGCGCAAAATCGAATCGAGAGATAGTTGGGCCAAGCCCAAAAAAGAAACAACGAACGGCCCAAAAGATCTTGGCGCGCGCTGAAGGAATGAAAGATGAAAGTGGAGAACGTGGTCGACGTGGCAAATGAAGGAGCGTCCAGATGATCAAGAAACAGTTACCACTTAGTAGTAGTATTTATAGTAGTTTTTCATTCTGAACAAGGGTCGCAAAATTTATACAAATATTCTCTCTAAAAATTCTAAGTACTCAGCGATCGAACGAACGGAATTCGAAGGAGAAATGTATGTTTTGTGAACCATCTTTATTTGTAATTGTTTTTCATTCAATGCAATGCAATTTGTTTTCCAGTAATTTTTTCTAAGTCTGAATCCAGATACTTGCTTGAGAAACTGCTACTTCGAGGCGATTCGAATTAGTTTCTCGTGTATGCTTTAAAATATTTTAATTCCTAAGTGTTCGTTTCCTTATTCAAACGAACCTTCAAACCGTTTTCTTGAAACGAACAAACACAAAATTGTCCTGAGATTTACTAGTTGATCTCGCGAGTTTAAATACTTAAACTAGCGGTTGTTTACCAAATTCCAACGTAAACAATATCACATGCAATTTTATTATTTTTTTTACTAAAAGTAAATGATATTCATTCATTCGAATTGAAAGAGTACATCAATGCAATACAAATTCAAATTTGCTAAAAACAACAAGGATGAATCTGCCAACAAACTCACAACATCCATGTTAATAGCATAAAACAACAAATTACATAAGCCTACGAATATGACTATATTGAAGTGTCTGGAATGTCCATGCCTCCAGATTTGTAGTGTTGATGACACAAAAGTCAGCATTGAATGGATTTGCACTTGATCGAAACTAATCCTTCAACCTGAAACAAATGAACACCGCACAAAGACGGAAATACAAAATACACCGCATAAAGACGGGACAACACCGCACAAAGACCGAACAACAAAATACACAAAAACAAACAAATATGTGAAAATCACACTTATTTAATATAACGAGAAAGAGAAACAATTTGGAGGGGTGATTTTAAAATCACCCCTCTTTGATAAACTAACAAGAAGAAAAGAAAAAAGTGGCGACGGCTAGGGTTTTAAGAGGAGAGGAACCACATGCAAATCTATTTATACTATTTGTTGGCAAATTATCAAGAGGTAGTTTGGGCATTGCCATACATTTTTTTTTGTGTGTCATTTGAAGAAGATAAATAAGAAGACATAGATACATAGTATTATACCACGGACCAAGACATTAGCTCAAGTCTCAAGTGGTTAACGAGCTGGACGAATTGTTTAGGAGAACCCGAGTTCATTTTCTGGTAGAAGCAATTGTTGTCGGACACTCTACATATCATCTTTATATTTTGATATTCTTATTTTTTTTTGTTAGCATTATGTAAATACGAAGTATCTACCACTATTCAGCGATGACTAATCTTTATCAGAGTACTTGTGGGGCATAAAGGCGAGTTCTTCTTTATCAACTGGATTTTTTTTTATGTGCATGAAGCAAATATCAAACATATGACCATTTGGTTAAAGAGTCAAATCTCTTATCACTCGAACCAATTTATTATAAATTATATTTTGATATTCAAATAACATAACTCGATGTAGTATATAACTATATATCTCAATTTAAGCATATATTATTACTACTCTTTCAGTATGTATGTAGTTGCAGATGATGATCAATTTTTGCTTATATTTTGGGACGGATGGAAGTATATGCGTAGTTGCATATATTATTACTACCCCATAAACATTACTCCTTTAGCACTTCTCACTATATAAAACTTCTAAAACCCTTTTCTTTCCCCATTCTATCTCTATCTCCTCCTTCTCTCTCTGTCTCTCTGCAACATTTCTCTTTAAGTTTTGATTACTTTTCTGCAGTTTGTCTGATACGGCCTCTGTTCTGCAATATTACCTTCAGCCTGTCATCATCTAACGGTTTAAAAAACACCTCCCCCTATATTTACTCCTTTTTTGTCTCCACCCATTTTCATCTCACAATCTTTTCCAATGGATGAAAACTTATATAACATTTTTGAAGACAGAACAGAATTTGGAAACAGCAACAGTTTTGGTGTAACAGATGATGATCTTTTTGCCATTTTAGAAAGTCTAGAAGATTTCACTGATTTTCCTCTCATCAAAGAATCTGAAGCTGTTACTCCAAAAGAAAATGAGGACAGTTCGACATCGAGATTGGTGTCTCAAAAATCAACCACTTCACTACAAGATTCTGAAACTGAACTTGAAACAGAACACAAAAGCAAGAGACAGAAGCTTACACCAACTTTGTTAGAGGAACAGATTAACAATGTTGGACAACAAAGGGTTTCTCACATTACTGTGGAGAGAAACAGAAGAAAGCAAATGAATGAGCATTTGTCTGTTTTAAGGTCTCTTATGCCTTGCTTTTATGTCAAAAGGGTAAGTATTTGTGTTTTGACAAGGCCAAAAATTGATTGATTTTGAAAAAAATTATATTTATGTAGCGAGAGTATTTTCTGGTGGTGTTTGTTAATTCGTCTACTGACAAAAAAAAAACATTATATTTATGTAAATTTGAGTAAGTTTTGATGTTAAGGTTTTAAATATGTCAAAATCAATTTTTATATCTAAAAATACTTTTTTTTTATCACAAAATGAATTCATGCATGCACAACTTCTTTTTTTCGCTTAAACGAATCAAGATTCTATACAGTTTCTTAATTAGTATAAAGTTTAGCCGGAAAGAGAGAATAGTATTATCTTTAGTGGTAAAAAGATAAAAATATTTGGATGATAGTGTAAATATAAGAAACTTCCAAAAGTTTGATTACTTATGCACAACTAGAATTTCAAACCGTTAGATGCCACATAATCAGAGCACTTATTGTAATCAAACAGTCTAAATTTAAAACTCGACAAATAAGCAAAACTATTGTAAATCATCGATGAAAATAAGATCGTTGAGATCATACTGCTATCAGTATTTGACTGTTGGAATCCATTTCCGTTATGTCCTCGTTTTGACTCTACCTTGCTTCTTATGTAATTAGGGAGATCAAGCATCAATAATTGGAGGTGTAGTTGATTACATCAATGAGTTACAACAACTACTCCAAGCTCTTGAAGCCAAGAAACAAAGAAAAGTATATAATGAAGTACTAAGTCCAAGACCTTCACAACTAAGTCCAAGGTTAGTTTCAAGTCCAAGACCTTCACCACTAAGCCCAAGAAAACCACCTCTAAGTCCAAGACTAAACTTACCAATTAGTCCAAGAACTCCACAACCAAGTAGCCCTTACAAGCCAAGATTACAACAAAGCTACATTGCACTTTCACCTCTTGATCCATCTCCTACTACTTCCTCTGCTTCCTCTGTCAATGATAATATCAATGAGCTTGTTGCAAATTCTAAGTCACCTATTGCTGATGTGGAGGTCAAGTTTTCAGGTCCTCATGTTCTTTTGAAAACTGTTTCTCAAAGAATTCCAGGTCAAGCTTTGAAGATTATATCTGCACTTGAAGATCTTGCACTTGAAATTCTTCATGTTAACATTAATAGTACTCCTGATGATACCATGATGAACTCCTTCACTATCAAGGTATGTTTATTATTGGAATATTGAAATGCATGTATAGTCTTTTTCTTTTCTTGGTTTTTACCCTTCAATAGAGACAAAAATATCTTATTTAAGAAAAAGGTGATGGGTTGTTGGCTTTTTATTAGTGTTGGAAAATATACTCATGAAAATATGATACTCCATCTTAAATCTAAGAGACATGTGATTTAATAAAAATTGATGTATGTGAATCGGGCTAATCACTTCATGCAAGAATTGACCCATAAATTAGATTAGACAGTTCAGTAGGTCGGATACTGGTGGTGAAGAAAACCATAAAAAGAAAAGTTTACAAATAGTTACTTAATTCACAAAAATATATTCATTAATTTATTATTCAAGAAAAAAATAGTACCAAAACTCTTTAATTTATCAATGTTACATAGAAATTTTCTCTTTAATTTATTACAAATATTATTTGTATAAATCATCTCACAAAAGCATGCTTAATTATCTGCTTATGATTGGGTATGTATATGTATAATCTATAATGTATGTTACTTGGTGTTGAATTTAGGTTCACTAATATATACTATAATGATAAGTTACAACATAGTTTTTATTTTAAGTACCCCAGCTCCTGCACATACAGTACGATATCTCTACTAACTGAGCTACGCTCATTAGGACTAACATAGATTTCTAATGAAAATATATTTGTGTAGATTGGAATTGAATGCCAACTGAGTGCGGAAGAACTAGCTCAACAAATTCAGCAAACATTCTGCTAAAATTAGGTTCATGCATATGTCTAGTCCACACCATCCTTACCAAACATCTCTCTCTCTTTGTTATTATTGCTTAATTTAACGTTGTATGTACGTAGCTGTACAAGTAACAGAGTACGTGAAAGACTCATTTAGTTTATCATCATTTTCTTTGATAGTGTAATTGGTCACCATATGTATAAGCTAGCTAGCTAGTAAGTATACAGGGACACTCTTGTAATTCACCATTTTAATTTCATAATTAATCTATTTCCCAATTTCAAACGTTGTTATAAGATACAACAAACTTTGGTTAAATTTGGGTGACATGTTCCATTTGGCCTTTTAACAAATATTCAAAAGGTAAATTCTTGTTTGTTCATTAAAAAAGTTAGGTAATTTTCAAGTTCCGATACTATTGAGTGTATAAATATGTTTAGACACTTTGAAGGTCATAATGACTCGTTTTTGTTGTTTCTTTTAATTTTATTAATTAACTCTATTAGACATTCTTTTAAAGAATGACTATAATAGTTCTTCGCAGGGACGAATCTAGACATGAAAATTTGGTGTGGCTAAAATCTTAAAGAAAATGTAACAAAAAAAATATAAATAAAGAAACAATGAACTAAATTATACTGAAAATAAGATATATTATTGTTAAGTATAATACATTTACAACGAAAAATCGTCTACCATTCATTTGTTGAAAATGAGCTAAAATGACATCATCGTCAATTGTTGCAAGAACATCACTTTCTATAAGAGTTACAAGACGGTCATTTAACCATTGATCACTCATTCATTTTGTTACATAGCAGACTCTTTACTAAATTAATTCATAGCTGAAAAAATGCGTTCCACACTTGTAAAAACTTATAAACCAAATCATATGTGTTGCACTTATTTGTTTCCACAAGTTTTGCACAAAGATCTAAAAGTCCTTTTAAATTTGCAAAATTTGCATCCTCCCGAACATAAGAATTAAAGTGGTACAATTATTTTCGTTACGACTAAAAATCGTATATTTTTTAAGAAACTACTTTCTCCTACTTTAATTATAATCAAATATTCACTTTTAAAACTAATTGAATAAATGATATATTTTTTTTGACATTAGTCCTCTGATTTGCGGGCGAAGGGAGTCCGATAATACAGAGTCCGACCGTGAGGTTAGAAAAATCTGGCTAAGAATTGTTCCCACTACGAATCAAACTCGAATTTTACCAAACGATCTGTCCTAAAACAATAAATGATGTATTTGATGAATAATAATATAGTAAAGGCCAAATACATTGAATAAATACGAAAAAGACTAAAAGACCGTATCCAACTTGTACCGACTAATATTATATAAAGAATGAAAATAATCATGCAAAATGTCTGTTGGGCTAACCAATTCCACACAATAACTACTCACACAATTTTTCTCTTTCACTGCATATATTTTTATTAAAAAAAAATATGAAAATCTGGTGTGACTTTAGCCACCACATAGCCTCTTAGTGTGTTCGTCCCTGGTTCTTCGTGTGATCGCTTAGTCATTAATTATTGTTTTTTCCATTAAAAAAACAAATAATGGATGGTCTTTTTTCTGCCCCCTTCTTTACAAACTTGAATAAAATAGACCATTTCAACGCGTGTACTTTACATTGTGGAAGCACTACCTCTTGCAAGTCAAGTTAAACTCTGTTTTTTAAAATCCAAAAGAAAAAGGGAAAAGGAGGATACAAACTATAGAAAACATCAACATGAAACTTGAGCCTGTCTATGAAGATAAAAAAAAATAAAAAATAAATTAAATATGTTTTCGTCCATATAAAATTATCAACTTTCATTTTTCATCCTCATAAAAAAGCCACGACACTAAATTTATCGTCTTACAACATTTTCCGGTCATTATTTTAGCCTTTCTTATGGGACGATAAAATACCACTTTTTTCTTTAGGATGAAAAACGAACGTTGATAATTTATATGGACGAAAAACATATTTAACTTAAAAAAATTTCGGTAAATTATTCATTAGCTTCTTCTCATATATAGTTGAGTGTATTCAAGGGAAAAATGGAGAGTGATCAAATGTGAAGTTTTGGCCATCAAATTGAAATTGGTCAAATGGAAAATCTAAAGTAGTGGTTGGTGTATTTGCAGCAGAAGTAGCAAGAGGGATCATCTCACTAGCCACATTTTGAAACCCGCTTGAACTTGGAGACATCGAGAAGTGACCTATTCCTGAATTAGCCGGTGAAACATACGAAGGAGAATTGAAGTTTTCGGCGTAGCTACTTTCAAGTACATGGTTTTCAAATTTGAGTTCTGAAGTTGAAGGTAAATGGATTAAAGGAGCAAATGATTGGTTGAGGAAATCTAGGTTCTCTGTTTGGACTCTTAGACTTGTTCGTAGGTTGTTCAAACGTTGTTCGTTTGGTTTCTCGTGATTGAAGCTTTGAGGATTTGTGTTTACAATATTTGTTTCTTGGTTTTCAATTGGATTTAATGAAGCCATGTTGCATGTATGGTTTCCTCGGTAAGTGATTTCGATGATTGTTGGATCTTCATCGGATCTTTGTACTTGTTTTGTTGCCAAACAACCTTGAACATTTCTATGAGTGCATCTGTAATAGCCTCTGCATATACACAAACACATGAAATTATACTCATATAGTTACTTCAAAATCTAATGCATGTCTATACTCATAGTAAATTTGGCAGAATTACAGCATACCAGTGTACCACCATGATTTCGTCAAACTCATAGCTACACCGAACATATTAATAGACTTATTGGCATTAAATTGAGTCTTACCTTGGATGTATGGCTCCAAGAATGTCTTTTTGGCCATATTTTCTCCAACTATATCCATCATCAAGAGGCCCTTCGACTGCCATTCCCGGTGAAACTCGGATTTGTTTTGTCCATCTAATTGGTAGAGTGTTTCTAACATAAACAAAGCTAGCTAGGGTAAGGCCACATGTTTATAGTAGAGTACACATGAAGATGCAAATCAAAGCAAAACTTTGTGTTATTAATTAGGAAAACCCAAGTAGCATAAAAAGAGCTTATCTGTACGCATCAAGTCTAATAGTGTTTCTGAGCATGAGGGATTTTATGCTACTAGAAACTCAACTTCGATATAGTTAGTACGTGTAATTTTTGCCGCTAGTTTTTTAAAATACATACTTCTGTCATGTAAGAGAAAGTTTGGTCAACAAAAGTCAATATATCTGATCCAAAATTTAATCAGAAAATACCGCGGCTATTGTTGACTCAACTTTATCTTATATTTATGACCGGGATGCTCGGATGAAGTATTTAGTACATACCTTTTTCTAGGAGTGTTGTGATCTCTGTCAGAGTCTTCACTTCTTGGACTAGAGCTCAAAGGTGGTGAATCAAACATTCGAATTGCAACTGTCCCTGAGGTATGTTGCTGTTGTTGTTGTGATGATTCACCAACATTAACATGTCCTTTGTGGTTCACCATTTCAATTGCTTTTTCAAATGTGGATATGATTTTCCCTATCAAAATTTCACGTGTTTCATTGGAAGAAGAAGAAGAGACATTGAGATAGATTCGAAGCTGTCTTGCCAACTCCATTCCTTGTAGTAGCTCTTGTATTAAGTTCTTTGAATCTTCCATGTTGATTAAACTTAAATGATTAATTGGTTTTGAAAACAGAGAAAAAAGTGCCAAACAAGTCCTAAAACATAGGATTGAGTAAGTGTGTTAGGATTAGAAATGGGATTTAAAAGATATAGTGATTAAAAATGAAGACGATTATGAGAACATGAAAGAAAATGGGTTGGTTGGGATTTGGGAAAGAATGTGAGTTGTGAGCATGGGATTTAAGGTAGTTGTGTTTTGAAGGAAGAAAAAAAGAGTGGGAAACAGAAAAAGGAAAGAAAAGTTTGACTATACGAAAAGTGGCTAGACGAGTATATGAATTTTCGTTGGTCTTTGGTCATAGGATCCAATAGTATAAGTTGAAAATTGAAATGGTTAGAGTAGTATATTGGAGAGACTTCTAATTGTTGACCCTTTCTTCCCCCATGGAACAAATCTTAATTATTTCTCATTGACCCTCACTTATTTTATACCATATGATTATTATTATTTTATATATAGTCTAAAAAAAAATCAAAACGTGAAAATTTATATAATTTTAAGTGAATATTTTAGTAAATATCTTATTTGAATATATATCAGTATATTGTTGATGTAGATAGGTTTACAAATAATGTTTAATATAAAAAAAAAATTAATAAACACTAATTATAAATCTATTGACTAAACAGTAACATCTGAAAACACTTTAAGTTTATATTTGTGTCCTTTTTTCTCTTATACTTTTTTTAAGAGTATTGTGAAATGTAGTTTAAATATTTACTTTGAAAAGTGCGAGTTTATTGGGATTGAGTGATTTGAGAGTAAAGTTTATGTATTGTAACAATTTTCAAATAATGTTTATTTTTTAGTTGTCGACATTTGACAACATAAAAAAAAAAAAAAAACTTATGAATTTATCGAAATTGTCCACTTGATATCAAATAAAATGTATACTAAATAATATTTGTCATTAATTGGTACAGTAAAGAATTGGACAAAAAGAACATGATGACTTGAGAGAGATAAAATAATGTGAAGAAAAAAGTCAAAGGGAAAAGAAGGTAACAAAAACTTACGTGGAATCTTCAAAGGTTTTTCCTAACTGTTTCATTTGCTTCTAGCGTTTGTGACAAGTTGTGACGATGGCCTTCCACGTCTACTCCCGTCACACATGAGATGAGTCCAAGATTCAATTCAACCTTTTCTGATCTAGTAACATGAACTAGTTTGTTTATCAAGTGATTATCTTACTTAATCATACTTAGACAAAATATCATAGGGATGTAACTCATGTCACAAAAAGGCATATTTGTTCTAGATGTTTATCTTTTTTCTTTTAGTCATGCACGTTGATTTTTTTTTTCCATTTATAATCACATCTCTCTAATTTAGTTTTATACTATAGCTCCCTCTTAAATGGTATAGACCTCTTTAGTAAAATATATATATATATATATATATATATATATATATATATATATATATATATATATATATATATATATTGAGTCTTTACTTTTGTATTGAGTTTTAGTTTTCATCCTTGTATTTTAAAATCACTTGTTTTCGTTTTCAATTAATTTTCAATTTTGGTTTTAATTCCAAATGTTAGGTCAATTAACTGTTGACTAATAAAAGTCCACGTGGCATTGACACGTGACATTCTACATAGACTGTCACGTCACAATTTTAAAAAAATATATATATTTTTAATAAAATTAACTTATAATACAATTTCATCAAAGATAAACAAATTACAACCATAAAAAAAAACAAAAATAAAATAAAAAATTATGACATGGCAGTCCACATAGAATGTCACATGTCAACGGAATCCTACTTATCAATATCACGTGGACTTCCGTTAGTCAACAGTTAGTTGATCTCAAGGTTATCAAAACCGAACCGGACCGGCCGATCGGACCGTGAACCGGTCATGAAAACGGTTCGGTTTTGAGCAAAAAACGGATAGGAAACCGACCGGCAAAAAAACGCGTGAACCGGGGTCGGACCGGGTCGAACCGGCCGGGCGGTTCAAGCGATTTTGCAATTTTTAAGAAAAATAAATAAAAAATAGGGCAAAACGACGTCGTTTTAATTTATTTTTTAAAAAAAAAAATATGAAACAAAACAAAGACGTCGTAGGAATAGGAAAGATTTTTGTTTTTCATCTATTTTTCATTTGGTTTGAATTATAAATTTTATTTTATGTTGACTTGTGATATTTTATCTTTTTAATGTGTGAAATTATGAAATATTGAGCAATTATTCATATATATTTATTTATATATTAATTAAAATATATATTTAATTAAAAACGGTTCGACCCCGATTGAACCCGGTCCGACCAATTGAACCTTGAACCGGTGAGCTCACCGGTTCGATGACCGGTCCGGTTCTGACAACCTTAGTTGATCTAATATTTAGAACTAAAACCAAAATTTAAATTTAATTTGGGACGAAAAACATGTTTTACCCAAAAAAAAATGGTATAGACCTCACTCTATTACCTTTTTATTTGTAAGAAAGTTTAATGAACTCAACTTAGACCAAAAATTATAAATCTATTTTGAAAGTTTATTTAAGATTAGACAATTCTATCATTTTAGGATTGATTCTTTTGAAGTGGGGTTTGATTAAGTTTGTATCAAAAACTAAATCATATAACTTTTTTTAAAAAAATGATAGTATGCACGTTCGAATCAATGTAGGATTTTTAATATACATCTCTCGCACCCAAGATTGAACATCTAAAATGTGACATGAATGACCCGATAGTAAAAATTTGATAGCATATGATCTATTAGATATTGGATCGACTCTTATTATCAAGGTACGACCAGCAATGCCTTAACTTTAAACTTCCAAAAAAAAAAAAAATTATTCAACAACATGTCATATATGAAAAAAAAATCTCATATGATAAAAAAAAAATATTTATCATATGATAAAAATTATTTAACCGACCTTAAAATTCACTTTAGTTGCACCAAATTAACTTGCACCGTCCTTCCTTTTAAAAGATTCAGACTGAAATATATAAATACGATGGTACTATAAAAAAAAAGTCATCTAGAAATAGAATAAGACCAATTCAATATTAGTTAATAATGGCAAGAGTGGAGTGGAGACGCAGACACTACTCCTCCGTCCTCCCGTCGTCAAAAAGAAAAGGAAATTAGCTATCAGAAAAACGGAAGAAAACAACACTTCAGTTGTTAGAAATATTTACTTTTTCGTCTTTTTTTTTTTTTGATAAGCTACTTTTTCGTCTTTTGGGAATCTTCTATGAATTTTATTTGTAGAAGCAACCAACGATGAAATCTCTTTAGGTCCCATGTAGGGGTGTGCATGGTTTGGAAACCACACCACACCTAATTGATGGTTTTGGTTCTAAACCAAAATCATTTCAATAACAAACCGGTTATTTTTTAAAACTAATTTGGATTTAGTTATTAACCGGATCGAACCAATTTATAACCGGTTTATAATAAAATTTAAGTTATTCACATGATCCAATTTTAAATAGGTTTTTTACTTAAACTAATTTTTTTTATTAGTTGATTAAAAAAAATAGATTTATTAATTATTTTAAAAACATAATTTTTCATTAATTTTATGATTGAATTGGTTTATAATCAACCCACAAAATATTTTTTTTAAACCCAAATTATTTTTTACTTAGCCGAAAACTTATTTTTTATATTGTTTTAAAAATATTTTTTATTATTTAAAAAAAGAGTAATTTTTAAAATTAAAAAATCTGATTTTTAAATACAAAAAAAAACTAATAAATAGGAAAAAAATTAAAATACTAAATTTTTGAAAAACTAAAAACATTAAAAACTGATTTTTTTAATTATTTTAAAAAAAAACTGAATTTTTTAATTATTTTTAAAAATTAAAAACTGATTTTTTTAATTATTTTTAAAATAATTATTAAAAATCTGATTTTTAAAATAAAATAATATTAAAATAGTATGGGTGGTTGGTGGTGGCCAACCGCCGGAGCACCACCGGCGGCCACCGGAGCACCACCACCGACCGCCGTGAAAGTGCCGGAGGTCCGCCGGAAACCGTCGTCCGCCGCCGTCCCGGCAGGAGCACCGCCGCACCGGCCGCCGGTGGTCCGGCGTTGACCACCGGTCCTCCACCCCTCTTATAATTAATTATTTTATTATATAATAAAAAATTTTAAAAAATTGAAGATTGGGCATGAATTAGCTATTGAGCCTAAATTTTCAAACCAATTCCAAACCAAATTACAAAATATGGTTATGGTTTATAATTGGTGTTTTTTTATTGGAGTGGTGTGGTTTTTTTTTTAAATGGATTTTGCAAACTAAAATTGGATATGGATTGGTTAGTAATTTGGTTAAGGATAACCAAATTTTTTGCACACCCCTAGTCCCATGTTTTTTTTATATCCCTAAAAATCCAATTTTGTGTTCGGTAAAAATTTCGGTTCGTAGAAATTGAAGTTTTTTTTAGTTTAAATTCAGGAAAAATTCGATTAACAGAAACCAATTTTTTTTTTCAAGGCAAAAAAATCCGGTTCGTAGAAACCGAAGTTTTTATTGAAGGGCAAAAAAGTAAAATTCAGGAAAGGAAAAAGAACAATGAGGAGCCTAAAGAGAAGTCATCGCAACCAACATTGGTAGCCAAAAATGTTGGGGTTGATTGCAATGTAAGTCTCACTTTGCTAATGAAGGAAAAATGTCAAGAAAGTCATAGTGGAGAAGTCTCACATCGCTTAGAGACCTCAAGTTTCTTGTTTCAATGCACCAAGTGGTAGCACTTATAAACACTTTGGGCCCGTTTGGTGCACAGGATAAGAAACATGATAGGATAACTATATCATATTCTGCCGCAATCCAGTGTTTGGTGATACAGCAGGATATGATAAGTTAATCCTGAAGCTTATCATATCCTGTCTCTCTAGTTATAATTCTTATCCTGAATTTGAGCTGGGTTACCAGCAGGATAGGATAAGGAAAAAAAATATTGATTTATTTTATAAAATATATTTTAAAATACATAAAATAAAATTAATAAAATATAAATAATAAAACAATTAATTTTTAAATATATATGTGATTTTCTCACAGGGGTAATTTTGTAATTTATATATTCTAAAAAATCAAAATTTTACTAAAATTACAATATTTTAAAGTAAAACGATTATTAAAAAATTGACAAATAGGGATATTAATTTAAATTTTATAAAAAATTAAATATAATTCTTTTGCAATAGTAGTTTTATTATTTACGTATGAGATATATCATATATTTATTTGGCTTATCTAACATGTATATATTATTGAGTTATTTATTTGATCATGATTCATATAAAAAATTAAACTTGATTATTTTCTCATGATTTTTATTTTAAATTATATAAAGTTATTTGTTTACTTATTTATATTTTTTATTTATAAAATTCAAAGTATTACAAAATAATTTAAAAAAAATAAAAATTGTTTTACAAGAGTAATTTTGTCAATTTAATATGTTATATATCTTATCATATTATTATGAGCAAGTATGTATTAAAAACAAAATATAATAGTTATCATGTTTGTTATCCTGTGTGCACCAAACACAGAATATGATAATTGAGTATAACTGTTATCCTGCTGTTATCATATCATATCATTATCCTGTTTTATATCCTATCATGTCACTATGCTATCATGCGCACCAAACGAGCCCTTTAAGTTTATATTTGTGTCTTTTTTCTTTTCTCTTGTGCACTTGTTTAAGAGAATTTTAGATGTAGTTCAAATATTTACTTTGGATAATGTGAGTGTACTGGGGTCATGGGGGTGGTTGAGAGCAAGGTTGTCAGAATCGGACCGGTCATCGAACCGACGAGATCACCGGTTCAAGGTTCAATTGGTCGGACCGGGTTCAATCGGGGTCGAACCGTTTTTAATTAAATATATATTTTAATTAATATATAAATAAATATATATGAATAATTGCTCAAAATTTCATAATTTCAAACATTAAAAAGATAAAATATCACAAGTCAAAATAAAATAAAATTTATAATTCAAACCAAATGAAAAATAGATGAAAAACAAAAATCTTTCCTATTCCTACGACGTCATTGTTTTGTTTCAGATTTTTTTAAAAAAAAAATAAAAAAATTAAAACGACGTCGTTTTGGCCTATTTCTTAAAAAAAAATCTGCAAAACCGCTTGAACCGTCCGGCCGGTTCGCCGGTTCAACCCGGTTCGCGCGTTTTTTTGCCGGTCGGTTTACTATCCATTTTTTACTCAAAACCGAACCGTTTTCATGATCGGTTCACGGTCCGACCGGCCGGTCCGGTCCGGTTTTGATAACCTTGGTTGAGAGTGAAATCTATGTGTTGTAACAATTTTTATTGTTTATTCTCTGGTTGTCGGTTTTGACAACGGCCGTAGTTTTTTCTCCGGTTTTGGAATTTCCACGTTATATTTTTGTCTTGTTGATTGCATTCTTTTATTTTTTCTATGATCTGTTTTTCCCAACAAAAAATTTTATGGGCCGAAGAAGTGTGTGGGCTTTATGATCCACGGTGCATTCACGTCAGCCTTAGCGTGTGGAATCTTCTTTGACCCAATTATTAAACTGGAGCATGTATCATGTTGCTATTTGAATTAAGAACCACGTCAATTATTTTAAAAATAAAAAATGAATGAAGGTCACAAAATGAACCAATTCAAGGTCACAATTGTTGGAAGGAAAGTATTCTAGGCATGTAAGTTGCAACATTTTCTTATATCATCATTTCATGCTGAGATGTGAAACATGTACCTTGATTTATACATGGTTTTGGAGGGAGAACATCACTCACCTTATAATTGAGAATGATTCAAAAAATTTGTTAATCTAACTAATGACAATTTCTACTTTAGTTCGACCTATCGTAAGATTTTGAGGTTGAGCATTCTGTCCAAATTAATCATACATTGTGTGTAGGCAACATAAGTGCAGATTGACTTGTTAACTTTAGTTTTTTTATTAGGTTCGATGAATTTTCATGTTTTGGAGATCCCTCCATTAAACTTGAGGGTCTTCTATTTGATGGCATCTCTAGGGTTTGCATGTCACATAACGTTCTTCTAATTTTGTAGTTTTTTTCCTTTGGATTGTTCTCTTTTGTAAGAAAAATAAATTGTGATAAAATTATTCATTACGAGGAATATAAAAATGTTAATGAATATCATTAAGACACTTACACTACTATTTTTTTTTAGGCCAACACTGCTATCTTTTTTGTAAAAAGAAAACTTATACAATATTATCTTTTGTTTTTAATATAAGAAAAAATTAGATCAATAAAAATTTATGTATTTGATCCAAATTTTGAATTAGATGCATCAGTTTTCTTAACCAATTTTTTTTTATATTAAAATTTTATAGTTATCCTTTAAAAGTTTTTTTAAGAAAACTATTTTCAACGTAAAATTTTCTTTTTAACAACTCCTCGTCTCTCTGATCATTGATCCTTTTAATATTTTAGTTTAGCTCTAAAATTTGGATTTTAAAAAAATCAACACACAATTAATAATATTTTTCCTTTTATACTCTTACAGAAATAAAAATATACATGAAACAATTATTTTTTCATTAAATAAATTAAAAGTAAAATTATAGTACAAGTCTATTTAAATTTATTAAATTTATGAAACAACTTGGGTTGGTGCATTGATATTGGCTTGGACTTGGAGTGTGCTCCTCTTGAGGTTTAAGGTTCGATTTTCTCTGACGCCAATTTGGATGGACTAATTGAACTTATTCAAAAAAAAATTTATTAATATACCTTAACCTTATTAGTATTTTTTAATATTTGTATCTACATTAAAAATTTGGGACAGAAGGTGTAATTCTTTAACACAATAAAAATATAGATAGTAGTGAGACTTTGTATTTTGAAAAAGATTAAGGCCATGGATGGACTTAAGTAACGTGGACAAAGGATCATGGTTCCTAATGTGCAACGTATTCAACAGAACACCTCTCATATAATTTTTGTCACAAAAAAAGTAACAAAAATATTTTCCATCAGCCATGTGTCAAAGTTCTCATCCACAATTTCATTTTATTTTTCTGTACAAAATATCACCACATCCACTCCAAAAACGCCACGTAGTTACTTCACCAACACTATCTTCTTTCTAACATAGCTACGTCAGCACTCATATTCCAAATCACATCTTACGTGTCCAATTTATGCACCGTAGATCTCATAAACATTTATTCTTGACCGTTGATTTTTCAAAGACAAAAATTGTGGTTATCGTAATTTTCGAATCTGAGTTAAATACTACAACCTCAAACACATAAAACTTCTCTCGCATCATCCAATAGATTCTTCGTCTAGATTCATCGGCGTCTCAGAGATCAAAGGTACATTCACTGTTTTTTCTAACATGTGTTTCTTCTTTGAGTTTTTTTTTTTAGTCTTTCTTTAAGTATAGAAAAATGGATAGTTGAATTGAATGATTTTGTGTGTGAAACTTGCAATCGATAATTTGAAAGTAAGCAATCGATTATAGAGTAGTTGTTTTTCCTTTCTAAATTGGTTAAGGTGATTTTTTTGCTAAGTAGTTTAGTGGCTATAATTTCACCTTTTAAAGGTGAATAAGTGAATGTATCAAGTTCGAAGATGCAATATACTAACAACTGAGCTAGGTTCACAGGGACACAAATTGGTTTAGGTGTGTTAATGTGCATTGTTTAGGTGATTAGAGTGTTTTTTTTCTTTCTAATCACTGGTTAATCAATAAGAATTAATATGTATTTGTAGCTAGTAAAGCAATATATTTACTTGTTGTCCATGTATTTATGTTTTGATATTGATATTGAAGCTAAATTGAATGGTTAATCATGTGATTATTTGTGTTTACCAGTTGATAATTCAGTGAAGCTATTAGTTATCTATGAAGCACACTGAGACTCCTCATATTAGGTGTGTCCTGGTGTCGGACACGTGTCGGTGTCGGACACCAACACGACACCGACACTTATGATTACACTGAATTATGTCATTTTTTTCAAATTATTATCGGTGTTGGCGTATCAGTGTCGTGTCCGGTGTCTGTGTCCATGCTTCATAGTTAGTTATGCACTTGAGTAATTTGGTAATTCAATGAAATATTGTTGTTGCCTGTTGCAGGATATTGGCATTGAGAATCTGTCATTTGAATTTCTTTCTAAACGCTGCTTAGGCGAACTTGGTATGGGAGTTGTGACCGTTTCTAGCTCAGCTGCTCGGTCTCCACTAGGATTGAATACAAAGTTTTCAACTCACCATACTGTATTGAAGAGACCGATAATTGTAGCATTTAAAGGAGATAAACAGAATGACACAGCTTTGGTTACAACTCAAGAGAAAATTCCGACGCAAGTTAAAACAAAGACGCACAAAAAAAGGATAGCGAAAACCAATAAACTACCTAAGAAAGAAAAAGCTGTCTTCACTGAGGAAAATTTTCCTTCTTCATTGGATGTGGACTACAACGAAGCTGCTGCCATACTTGAAAATATATACAAACTTAGTCCGCCATCCGATGCATTTGATGTAGATTATATAAAAAGTAAGATCAAAAGAGTCTCTCGAAGGGGTAAGAAGATCGATGATGTAAGTAAAGAGGAGTTAAACGATGATAGGGTGGTTAGAAGCCAGAAAACAAAAGCCAAACGGATGAATCTTGATGAGAGGATTGCGTTAAAAACAACCGACAATAGTGAAGATGTCATTCCAACTAGGAAAAAAAGAAATGGAAGGAATAGAATTGAGAAGATTGACGAACTTCTTAGGGAATATTCAGCACCAGCTAGTTTGGTCAGTCTGGACTGGAAAAAAATGAAAATACCTCCAGTTCTTCCTAATTCCGAGCATGCATTTTTGTTCAAGTTGATGCAACCGATGAAGGTGAGAAGCTAATTACTGTAATTTTATCCCGTCGACCCCACTTTCTTTGATTTTTCTCTTCTTAAAATAGTGTAGATCTTTTCGTTGCTGAGAAGCAAGAATGCATTCAACCTAATGGCATAAGCTTGCAAGTCAAGTTTCATAATTTGTTCTAGGTTTTCATGTTAACACCCTTTGACGGCGTTGAGAATCCACATCTTGACCATATGATCAATTTTTAATTATTTTTTTTCATATGGCATAATGGACTTTGAACTTGTAAGTTGTAACTTCTTGAAAACCTAAAACATTTGCAAATAATCCATTCCTAGATACTTGATCAAGGAATTCAAAATGTAGAGAATATTTCCAATATAGTGGTCAAGGATGTTAGGCAAAAACACGGAAATTTTATTTGATTTCTGATATTAAACGATAATTCTTAATTTTCAGGCACTTCTTCAAGTGAAAGACGATTTAGAGAAGGAGCTATCAAGAGAACCTACAGAGGAGGAAATAGCTGATGCAACAAACATGCGCACTACTAAAGTAAAGAAAGCAATAGAGGTTGGTCGAGCTGCAAGAAACAAGCTGATAAAGGTAAAATTCAAATTGTTCATTTCTTTACTAATTCTTCTTATAGTAGTCAACTCAACTTAGAAGAGGGAGTTAGGATTGAGTAACGATCGTTTTCATCATATTCTCTAAACCTGATTACTCCTCAATATACTATCTAAGATTCTACAATCATATTTGGAGAAATTGCATGAACTGAATCTCATTCTAACTTCTGACCGAGAAACTCAATTGACCAATATTCACACCAATAGTAGTTGAATTATAATAATTGTTAAATCATGATGTTGAGTTTAATGGTTATGGGAATAGATGCTCCTGCATTGGAATTTCTGATGACTTCATAATCTTAAAATTTCGTATCTCTCTCTTCATGAGTGCGGTCTTGAAAATATTAGTAGATACCTAAGAAGAGAGAATGATACAAATTTTAACATCAGAAAATCATCGAAGATTTCATCATGACAGATACACCCCCACATGGCCGTATTATAAATATAATTTGATTTTTTTGTTTCTTACGCAACAGTTTAAAAATAGGTACTGCAAGTGTAAAAAAGCCTTACACATGTACTCCCTCTAATCCTTAATATAAGAAAAAGTTTAATTTTTAGATTCATTAAAAAATTGATGTATCTAGTCTATATCATAGACCAAATACATCAATCTTTCAATGAATCTAAAAGTAAATTTTTTCTTATATTAAGGATTAGAGGGAGTTTCTAATAAAATTTCACCATGATAGCGGCAGTTTAGTGATATTGTTTGGAATGATCAAGTTATTTTATTAATTAAGAAATGGTGGTAATATGATCTTTTGCAGCACAACCTCCGGCTTGTCTTGTTCGTGATCAACAGATACTTTTCCGATTTTGCTAATAGCCCGAGGTTCCAAGATCTTTGTCAGGCAGGAGTTAAGGGACTTATAACAGCAATTGATCGTTTTGAGCCAAACCGGAAATTTCGGCTTTCAACCTACGGTTTGTTTTGGATAAGACATGCTATCGTTCGTTCCATGACCCTTTCAAGCTTCTCGCGGGTTCCCTTTGGACTTGAGTCGGTATGCATTCTTCTTCTTACCACTCATGCTGATTAATGTTTTGGGTTAAGCAGCTTACACTACTACTGTTTTCTTATTTATGTTTCGTGTTAGCAGAAGCATACTATATTTTCAGAGTCCGCTACTTATAATTACTATTTTCATCAAACAATATTTTCTTTGGCCAATAATTGGTATACTATACAAGATTTCAGCCTTAGAACGTTCATAGAAAATATGGCTTTTAAGAAACTTAAGAATGAACTTGGTTGATTGATTCGGCCGTGCCTGATATCTTTTAATTCTGTGCAGGTTAGAGCAGAGATCCAAAGAGCTAAAAGTGAGTTAACATTTAAGCATCAAAGGCCACCAACGGAGGAAGAAATAATAGAAAGAGTTCACATATCCCCTGAAAGATACCGTGATGTAACGAAGGCATCACAACCTATTCTTTCACTGCATTCGAGACATATAACCACGGAAGAAGAGTTTATCAATGGTGTCGTTGATGATGGCGGTCTTGATGGTGATAATAGGAGGCAACCTGCTTTACTAAGGCTTGCTCTTGATGACGTGGTAACGACTCTAACCTCTTAAGGCTTTGTTCGATAATATTACTGTATTACAATAGGTCATTATATTCAATTTTATTATCGTGAACAATGAACATAATTGGAATTGTGTGATGAGCTGCTAAAGTCGGTTAAATTTGTGAAACATCGAGTATAAACCCTTTGCAACTAATATTAGATTTGTTTTATTGTGTTTCTAGCTTGATTCGCTGAAGCCTAAGGAGAACTTGGTGATCAGACAGAGATTTGGACTTGATGGTAAGGGTGACAGAACATTGGGAGAGATTGCGTCAAACTTGAACATCTCTAGAGAAATGGTGAGAAAGCACGAAGTCAAGGCTCTCATGAAGCTCAAACTTTCAGCTCGATTGGATTATCTTCGTCGTTATGTTGTATAAATCAGCTAATTTATATGATTCTGTTACAGAAACACTTGTGCTTGTGGTTATTCGACCTTACCTAGTCACAAAGTAGAGTGATGATTCGCATCACCGGCCATTTAAATACTCACAATCATGATCATATTTCATAAGTAATTTGTATACTATAGACTTGAAATTGCACAATGTACATAATCACCTACACGTTACATGTAATGTGTCTTCTTTCGATGTTGTAATGGTTGATCTCTCCTATATACGGTTACATTAACACAATTGGCACAATGCAGTTTTTAAATTTTTTTAAAGTAAAAAATTTCACGATTGAGACCTTGACCTTTCGATCTTGATCAAATAATCGACTGGTTGAGTGCGTTGAACTTTTCACTGCAGGCAATCTTGGTCCAAAGACGAGCCAACGAGATTAACATAGTTTTGGAAGTGGAAAAGTTTAACAAGAGGCTCCTTTATAGCTTTGGCATAGTTTGGGATGTAGAGTATTGGGTCTGTTAGTAAAAATGGGGCATGTATATCATTTTTAATTTTTATTCAACATAAAGGTAGCGGATGGTTACTATTCGCACCTCCATTTCCAAAGAAGAACACGGAGAAGAGGATAAATTTCTACATGAAAAAGAAGAATATCTACAGAGGTGAAGACAGTGGAAGGCGTCGAGGTGAAGACAATGGAAGGCGTCGGAAGCAAATGTGCTACTAAATCCTAAAAAATTTGAAGTCGGATTCCCTGCAATAAAAAATTGACGCATTAAACAAATTTGTGACCATTGTATTAAGATCAGATGATTCAAATTTCTATACAATTTTTATTTTTTAAATAAAAATACTGAGCTTGAGATCTAGATCTTTGATGACTTATTCGCAAGTGTACGAATATCGCCACATAGTAATAAAAGAGTATCGATCCACAGGGATTGCCCGATTAAACAAGTAGATTCGTGTCTATAAACGTATTAAAGATAACACACATATTGGGGGTTTGGTTTGAATGATTGGTTTGTACGAAAATGTTGAGAAATCAATTGATTAAGAGTGAGGTTGGATCGTCGACAATTCCCTAAACAATAGTATTCACATGCAATTCAATTGTATCGTAATGAACCACTCGAATGTTACAACTAGATCAGCAATATGGTGAATCGCAATCTCTTGTCAAAATCCACCCTATCCTCTACCGATACTTCTCCAATCTCTTGGATGGAAGCTACCGGTAGCGGAGTATTTGAAAACGTGTTGATCGTATGCTACATTCTATGTTTCAATCTCTCGACCGGAAACACTCAAATGCATAATGAATTCAGTTCTGATTTTAACTCATACTCTCATACATAATTAAAATCTAAGTTCATTGCAAGATTGATTATAAATTGTAAAGCATTAAAGACAGAATTTCATTGAATAACATTCATAAGAGAGATTCAACACTGATACAAATGATTACATGGAATACATTAGTTTAGTTCCTCATCATGATCCAACCTCAATGGAGGTCTAGCCTCTCATAGTGAAGTAGCTCAATTCTTGCTCCAACTTCAAGGAATCAGCTCCCATGATGTTGAATGCTTCCAATCTAGCCACTGGAACACAGGATCAGTCTTCAATTCGTGCCTGGAACTCTCAAGATCAAGATCAGATTCTAAAATTTCGAACCCAGATGCAAAAAATCGAGTTTCCTTATATAGGAATTGCAACCACGCCGCGCGTCAGATCCATCACGCCGCGCGTGGTTGCTGATCTCCATCCTGCGCCGCGCGTGTAACGTCCCACACCCCCGGCGTAGTTCATTTTCCTTCCATCACGCCGCGCGTGATCAATGCTACGCCGCGCGTGGCACTAGTCAGAGAGCAATCCTTTCTTGATCAAAGCTTCACGCCGCGCGTGATCAGAGTGAAAACTTGGGCTCTCTGAGACCCTCATCACGCGGCGCGTGATGGGCTACGCCCCCAGCGTAGTTCAAATGAGATTTTTCCTGCATCTTTTCCTGCTTTCTTGTGTATCAAGCAATCTTGTTTCCGAGTCGATTTTCTCTTGATTTATTGCTTAAAAACTCTAAAATAAGCCTAATATTCCTCAAATAAGCATGGATTATGAGAGTGTGACGATACGTCATCAATCTTCTTATCTTTATCCAACAGTAATAGATGTGAATACATTAAACTTTTGACTACAGACCATCTCTATTTAATTTTGTATAGTCAATCATTTCATTGTCTATAATCCTTAATAGACTTTGATTCATGATCCTCATTGACATTTCTCACATATATCGCTTTATTATGTGCAAAAATATTGTCAACATTCCTTCGAGAATGTTTTAATATTAAAAAATTAGTTCTTCAAGAAATGTCTCACAAATTATTTTCAAAACGAGTATCATTTTTTTTTTCCAGCAATTCTTCAGGGATGCTTCCATCTTAGGATTTTATTTTATCATCTTTAGTTCTTCGGAAACTATATCATGATTGATCTTTATACACAAAAATGGGTATTTAAGGAATCATTCAAGAATGCTCGTTAAATTCTTTTAGAATTCATCAAGATTAGATATAATTTACATGTGAAAATATAAATAAAATTAAAATATAAGAAACAACGTGATCATGGATCAGGAATAATAATATGAACAAAAAAAATTGCCAAACTAAAAAAATAATTATACCAAAAAAAAAAGCATAGTAAAGATTATAATTTTGTCATAAAATCTTCATTATTAACTTTCTCTATTAACTTTCGTTATTAAAATTGGCATCAAAATTATTATAGGCAATTGACCATTACCATAATTGCATTAATTAAAATTCATTATTAGCAACATTTTAACATGAAATTATTATCTTTTGCGATCCTTGAGGGATGCCTGAATATATTCTTAAAGAATATATAAGAAACTAGTCACCATGCCCGTGCGTTCGCATGGGTCAATATTAATATATCAATAATATTATATCTATTTTGACTAATGAACAAAGTAATTCATACGCGAAGAAATCAAAAATATTTACTGTTTAATTTATTTCTACCAACTTACATAAATATGAAAGTACAAGCAATCCTACAAATTACGGAAAATTTCTTTATAAACGACATTTGAAATGGTATTTGTAGGGTTTCCGTCATCATCAACGATTAAAATCTTCAAACCATTTCTCGATGTAACTACTGTCACAACAACGTATAACTGACCATGCGAAAATACTTATTGCGAAAGATACACTCCAACATTTTTCAGTGACTGACTCTGACTCTTGTTAATAGTCATGGCAAATGAAATAGCGATAGGAAACTGCCGACGTTGAAATTTGAAAGGGATTCTGACGTTAGATGGTGTTAAGGATAATCTGGGAATAAAAATTGTGTTGCCTATATTGCTTCCTGATATTATCTTTCATTTTATAATAAATTGTTCCATCTTTGTAATAATCAACCGAGTTCCATTGCACAACCTATGAGTTAGATCCATATTTCTCAATAACATAATAGTACCTTGTGATTTGGAAGGCCCAAACAGGTAATTGTATTTAAAATTTCGGGAGTGTGTATATCATCCGGCATGTCGAAACCAGAGTTATCATTTTCTGGAAAATCGTAGCTCAAATATACTTTCTCTTCACTGTCTATCAATGACAACATGTACTCATTAATCAAGTCAAGTCAACAATTGAATTTTTTGGAGTTAATATCCTGAAAAAATGTAGGATCTTTCATATTACAATTATAGATGGATATATGGTAGTAACAATCGAGGCAATAAAATCATCTGAGTTTGGTATCAGAATATCATCTGAAATACGCAGGTTAATGTCAACATCATCTATGTCTCCAATACTTCCAACACCAATTCCGAAAACTCAATCTGAGAACATTTTTCTTTCATGTAGATCCTGACCAACACTACCATGCAAAAGTCTCATATTAGTGGTTAATGTCAATACCTCGCAGTGATGCCAAATTTTGGATGAATTAATGCTAGCATTTACAACAGCTTGCCTAGTTCCTTTGGGTATGACCGGTAGAATTTGTCGAAAATCACCATCAAATACTACAACTTTTCACCCAAAAGGAATGTATTTATTGCGCTCATCATAAGGTGCAAGAATATCCCTTAAGGTGCGATCAACTGCCTCAAAACAATGTTTGTGCATCATAGGAGCTTCGTCTCATATAATGAGTCTTGCCTTGATAATCAACTGTGCTAAACCGGTAAGCAGGTAAAAATTAAAACAAATAGGGTGACGTGGCTCAATAGATGGGAGTTTGTTTAGGTGAGTGTGTTAAAAGGTGTGACGATAACATTGTTCATGATTAGCATATGTTTAGGGACTGTTTGTTTTGATTTTGAGTGATTTTACTGTGTTATGTTTGATTTTGTTTTTGCTGATTGTCATATGCCTAATAGGATGTTATGGTTTCTAGTCTCTAAAGCTGATAATAATTAGATGGAGTTAGATTGAAAATCTAATATGAGTTTGGGGAAGGACTGAAGGTGATGGTGATTAAGGAAATTATATGCTTGAATTGAATATTAACTTTGGATCATTTAATTTCAGACATGCGGATGTTTTTGGTTGATTGAGAATGAAACTCTTTTACTTTATTGTTACATATTTCACTTGTCAATAAAGCAATTCTGATGTTTTCTTAAAGAGCAATAATGTTTCTTGATCTACTCTAGCTAATATCCTTGTGGGTTCCTTAGTCCCACATTATGGGGGGAAATTCAATGCAGCACTACGTATAATTGTGAATATGAACCAAGTAATTGTTGGAACAAGTTTGGTTCTACAACTCTTGTCTTAAGTTTTGATTATAACAAAAAGTATAGAGAACAATTTTGTTCATTAATCAGTTTGTCAAGTGTGCATCAGATAAGACATCGACTCAACGCAAAAATACAAAGTCTTAAATAATGGACAAGCGTGAATGAAGTCAAGCGCTAGCCACTGAATCAAGATCAACTCTGGACTCTGAATCAAGATCGACTATGAAACAAGAATCAACGTTTGACTTTGATATATACAATCAAGATCAACTCTGGACTCAGAAGTAGTAAGACATTGATAGTCTAGCTGTGCACTTTGATCATACAAGTAAAACGCTTTTGCACCATCAGGACATATGATCAAGTAAAGGACTCAAAGAAGATTTCAAATCATGCTTCAACACACAATAAATACGAAGCCAATGATCAAGGAAATCAAGAAGATATTTTGAAATTATGAGCAGTAAAACTCTCCAAAGTCAAACGCTCATGAAAAGGAAAGCTTTACCAAAACATAAATGGAAATGCTTGCAACGGAAGTTTTTTTAATGTTGAATATTTAGGCCAAGGGAATATCAGGGGGCGTGCATGTGTGCCAAGGGGTGCGAGAAGTAGAATTCTAAAGTTTAATGTTTGTCCTACTTTTTTTCTATTCCCATAAAAGATGTAAGGCCTTGTGTACAAATGTACAATATTGGGCTTGTCAGTAAAAATTATGCGTTGTTTCTTTTTCCACCCCCACAGTTCTCGCTCAACCCCAAATTTATTTATTTTGTCAAGTTTACCCTTTCCAAATTTTAAAATCTGGATGTCAAAAACTAATTTTACAATCTGAATTTTTGAATGTGAACGTTCCCATACAAAGTTTGAACTCCTCTTGTGATAAAATGAAATTTCGAGATTTTTTATATCCGAATTTTAAAATTTGGATGTATATGGGATGTTCAGATTCAAACCATGTATAGGAGGTGTTCAGGTTCTAAAACTTAGATGTATAAAACTGAATTTTCGTCATTCAGATTTTAAAATCCAAAGTAGTAAATTTGACAACTGTAAGAAAAGAAACAGTAAAAATGATGGCTACATCTCTCTGATTTTCAATCGATTGATGAAAAGCACATTATGTATGGCTCGAACTATTTGTTGCTAGGAAAAGAGTCATTTACTAACATAACAACATCCAACAATTATTAATATTTGTCTTTGAAATCCTGTCAAAAAAAAAATTTGTCTTTGAAAAGAATTAATGAGATATGTCTGCCAATATTTGTGATTATCCTTTCTCTTTTCATATAAAATTTGATTTGATGCATGATTGTGATGGTTACCGTTTATTGTTGTATCAAATCATGTATTAGGTGAAGATAAAGCCAATTAACAACTTATTAAGCAATATCCACAGCCATAAAAAATTGATACATCCCATTCTAAGATGGAGTCTTGCAGTATATCCTCCCAAGGTGGCAACATGGTTGAATTTTGATGTATATATAGACCAACCAAAATGTTGATTGAAGATTTATATGGTCATTTAAACAGTTCATTGTCTAATGTAAATTTGGACTTGACAAACTAAAATGGTTAACTATAATGTATGTTCCTTCCAGAGACTTCCTTCCACTAAGATGAATAATTAAATTTTCAATTGGTTAAGATTTTCGACGGTTAATAACAAGAGACTTTGTTCACACTCTTATTCAGAGTGTCCAGACATTTTAGATTGTATTCAAACATATTCTTGTAAAAAAAAAAAAAAACTTTTGTTGTGTCAACTGTGAGATGAGTTAAGTCTCACATACTTAGAAATGTGGAGGTTGAATACTTTATAAGTGAAAGTACCCAAAAACCTAGTGCCATAAAGTCTGAGCTCAATGTGGATGATCCCGACTACTCCCTCGCAACCTAACACTTGTCCGGCCTAACAATTTCGATAATTTTTTATCAATTGAACTACGACTTGGTGAACCGATAACTAAATAATTTTATTCCTCCAAAATAATTAGCGGGTAAATTAAGAAAATTATATCTTAAGTTTCTCTGAACTCTGAGTCAAAAAAAAAAAATCTCTGAACTCAAATAAAATATTAAATTTGTTGCATAAATTAAAAAATCACTACCAAATTGAATGGTTTTCAGAATACTACCATTGATGAATGACTTGCCCTGAAAATCACGATCGATTTTGCAAAGAATTGCTGTCTTTGATTTGTCATTTTCGAATTGAAACTACAAAGATAACACTTATTTGTGGTCAATTTTAAAAAGATGGCGGAAAAGAAAAAAAAACCAGTTACAACTTGTAAAATTTAAATGTGCTTATTGGCTAAAAATGTCAAACTTTGTGAGGAATTTTTTTTTATGAAAAGTCAAACTTTGTGAGGATTTGTTTGCCACTAAATTTGTTGTTGATTTGTCCCCGTAAGCTTAGCTCAGTTGGTAGGGACATCACACTATATGTGGAGGAGGCCGGGTTCGAACTCGGGACACTTCACTTATTCACCTTGTGGATTTTCTAGCCATTAGATTACTTGACAAAAAAAAAAAACATTTGTTGTTGATTTTACGAAGTTTAGACCGCCATAATTTTTTTTTTTTTTTGACAAATTTGTAAGAGTTTTGGCTAATGCAAATTCCTTCTCACTTTTTATATATATTATGGGTCAAGATTCTTTCTATTTTTCATTTTTTTTTTTCATTTTCAAAGTTTGAAAATATAAATATAATAATGTAACATTAGACTAATCGATCTATTATTTAACACTATACTCATATATTACACTTCATTCTTCACATCTTTTTTTTTTTTATTTTTAACTTTTATCTTTTCTCTAAACTTTTTCTCTACATTCTCTCTAAAAAAATTGTTTCTCGTTTTAGTTCTTACTTTTATTTTCTCTTTAAACTTTTTTTCTACCTTCTCTCCACTTTCTCTAATCTACTACTACTACGTGTTATTATCTCTCTTCTATTATTTTTCCCCCTTCTCTCTACTATTTTTATTTTATTTTTAATAGTTTACAATTTTATTTTTTAAAAATACTTTTTTCTATTTTAAAAAATATATTTGTTTTTTTAAAATATTTTTTGCTTTGTAAAATCTGATAATTTGTGACGATTTAAACCACCATTAATGTTAGTTTTTTCAAAAAAAAAGTTTATAAAAAAAAATGTTAGTTTTTTCAAAATAAAATTCTTTTTGTGGTGGTTTTAACTGCCATAATTGGTACTTTTTTTAAAAAATCTAGTGAAGATTTTGTGAACGTTCTGACCGTCACTGTCACAAATTTGTTGCAACCTATACTCTCACAAAATGTCCATCATATTAAAAAAAATTGACATTTGTGGCGGCCCTAAAAAATTGACACTAAAAAAATATTTGTGATCAACTTAAATGTGAAAGTTCTTAACCGCCACATGTTTGGGTTTGTGAGGGGTCTTGACCGAAAATTTCTTAACCCACTACCCATTTTCTCGCCACACCCCTGGAAATTTCATTTTTGCCCTTGGTCAAAAAATTCGAAACGCGTTTTCCGTATTTTTTAGTTCAAATTTGGAAAAAATTCGGAAAACACATTCCGAAGTTGTTTTTTAAGGCAAAAAAAATTCGGAAAACGCGTTCCAAATTTTTTGACCAAGGGCAAAAATGGAATTTCCAGGAGTGTGGTGAGAAAGTGGGTAGGTGGAATGAGAAATTTTCGTCCTGACCGCCACAAAATAACTATTTTCTTATAGTGCAAATTGTTTGGGCTTTGTTAGGATTTCTTGGGTATTAAATTTTCCATAAACTATCACTACGAGAAAAACGGTAATTTAAATCCCTTGTGAAATGTAAAAAAAGCCCAATAGAAATAAACTAAAGGATTGTTACACCAATCTAAAAAAAACTAGATTAACATTGCTCTCTATCGGCCAATAAATCAAAACCACAAGATATAAATAATTTGGTTCACTAAAGAAGAAATATTAACACAAGCTCCTCTAAAACTACTCTTTTAATTTTTACTCTCTTATTGAGTAAAACACATTTTAGTCTCACCATTTTGTGATCTTCCAATATGCATTTCACACAATGAAATAGCGAGTTTTAGGAAGAGAGAGTCGGAGTAAGTGTTGCTAACACTAGTCTTGTTGGTCATTACGATGTTGAATTTTATCATGTAGTTTAATATATATCTTTTCTTTTTCAAAATAAAATATTCAATCTTAGTTTTTATTTTGATTTTATAGAGACACTTATTTTTTTTCTAATATAAATTTGAAGTGAGAGAATGATACTCTAATTTAAGATTGAGAAGACTTTAAAATTCAAAAAACACTTAAAATTTTTTAATTTGTAAGAAGACTAAAAGCATGCATATATTTTTTGTTTAAAGATATATGAAATAAAACTAAACAAAAGTTATGTATGAACCAAAATTATAAAAAAACAAAAAATCTAATAAAAATTTAAAACATATTTAACTTCCTTCAAAAAATGTATTTAACCTAGAAGCAAATAAAATATTATTAGAAACCCCAAAAAATTTAAAACAGCAAACCACTACATTGGTCTTTGTGTTTTTATAAGACACTCAAATAAATCTTTGACTTTATAAATATTTGAAAAAGGTCTCCGACTCTATTAAACAGTTATATATGTTGATCTCTATATTTAATCACTTACTACCAATTAAGTTTCTATAATTTAACAACTTACTGTTAATTTGGTCACTAACTTTATTCACTTACTATATATCAGTTTAGTCTCTAACATATTCTAACAAGAACTAATATGAATAAAATTTAACAAAATCATAAACTTTTTAAAATTATTTATAAAGTCAAAAATTTATTTAAAAATATCCACAAAATTAGGAGTAATTTAATTGTTTACTCATTTTTTTAAAGGTTAGAATGGTGTGTGGAGAATGGGTTGGTAAAGACTATAGATGAAATAACCCATTCCCAATGGTCAGTATTGGCCTGTCCGTATAAGAGCAAATATACACCGCCCACTTTGGTTGATTGTGTGTGGAAACTACAGTCAAAAAGATACATAGCAAATTACTAGCAATCATTGTATCCTACTCAGTAACTACTAAGCTATGACACACATCCAACTTACATTTTCTACTTGCTAAAATAAACAACTATAGCCACCAACATGCATTTTCATTTTCCTTTAAATGCACACACAAGATCAAACTCAAACACAATCCAGCTGGAAATTGTTGGTTCTAACCTTTTTACATAGATCTCTACCTAATTGTCTATATGTACCTATAAAGCCATATTAACAAGTCAAAAACAACAGCACAAAAAAAACAAAGTAATGTACTAGACCGTACATTATAGGATAACCATTATAAAATTTATTTCATTAATTAAGCTATTGGGGGTGGGGTGGGGGAGTGGGGGTGGGGGGTTCACATTCTAAAACCATGTGAATTTTGTAAAGGTTGCTAAAGTCCAGTTTGCTAGTGACAAATTCTAAAGTTTTTGTGTCTTCTTTTTGCATTCCAACTGGCCCTTATCTTAAGTTTTTCATATATACTATAATATTATTACACGAATTTATCTCAATATATTCCTAACCATTACTCCTAACATTTATAATTAATAGTAAGAATCACAATGCCACGTCGAGTTGACAAAAAAAACACTCAAATTTGTATAAGGTGTTACAATATTAATTACATTATGCATGGAGCCATATCTAGGCTTAAATTTCATCAAAGTAAGGATCCACGTGTAAATCTTTCAATGTGCCAAAGATAAGACAAACAATAAATGGAAATATGAATCAAAAGGCTAATGTTAATTTATTATTCTGTCAGTTCCTAACTAATAATGCAATGCAACATTGATCTGATTGTGTTCTAGAGGTGATAGTTGTATTTCCATGACTAGTAGTTATCCAAATTTATGTCCCCTTGCAATAATATTGATCACAAATCTCCATCTTACATATACTTTTTTGACGTAAATAATATGATATTGTTATATAGTACATGTACAAAGTTTATGATCGCTTTGGAAAACAGTTCTTGGATATAAATTTTATTAATTTAAATTACTCATGTATAATTTTTTTTTGGAAAAAATATATCTCTTGTATAGATACTCTACCCGTTTCTTCCTTTATCGTCCACCGTGTTTTTATAGAAGCAATTAATCCTTACAACCGTTGTGATGTAGACTTAGGGAGTGGTGGTGCGGTTAGAGCTATCTCTGCACCACCGTTGATTCTTTGGGGTCGGTTTAACCCTTCCCTTCTGGTGTATCTCGATTTAGATTTTGATGGGTAATGGTTGTGTAGGACCTCGTCAATGCACTTTTTTTTTGTGGTGGAGGTTTCGTTCATTCTATGTTTTTTGGGTCTGTCTCTGTCGTGGTCTCAGGGTTACCTTTGGCTTATCGGTGTTGTTGGTGTCTCCGAATCGTGTTTATGCACCTTGATTCTCTAATTGTTTTCAAGTCGATCTATTGAGATCTACAAGTTTCACGATTGAAGGTCTCGCATTGATGCCGTTTAATATCCGTATCACCATTGATTTCAAACTATTTTTGTTATTTTCGTCACGCTCTAAGTTGGCTTTGGACTGATTGACTCGAAAAAGTTATTTTCTTATTGATGTTGCAGGGAGTTGTTTGTAATAATTAAGAAACAAAGAGAACACTTCTTAAAAAAAATAAAATAAGAGAACCCCTCCTCAAATTTGCTAGACAATTCTACACACTGCCAGTTTATATATAAGTGCTGGTGCTAGGAGCAATGGTCCACACACCATAGCATAAACGTCAATTCAATTTCGGATGTAAAGCATCACAATCTAATTTTAAAAAAATTAGATTTAGAAGGCCTACGATAGTAGTAATTGATTTTGTAATCATTGAGCAGTTCGATCTCCAAGTATACTAAAGTAATATGGAAGAAATATTTACCAAAACAAGAGTAAAGGAAGAAATATTTTTTTATTTATTTTTTTATAATAAAGAAGATATATGTTGTTTTTTCTTGGTACAAGATGAAAAGAAGAAAAGACAACAAAAGAAATTATCTAAAAAATAGAGTTCCACTAGCATTACTTAGCGGTAGGAGACTCATTCCATCCGACAAAATTGCTATAGGAGAATAAGCTTCAGGGTTGCGAGCTCTAATTTAGATTAAGTAGTCTGCACAAGCGTTTCCCTCCCAGAGAGTATGCACCAGTCTAACCCTCCAGTCTCTAGTGAGGAGATCTTTTATGTTATAGATAATCACTGCATATTGGTGTCAATACATTAACATGATCAAATAAATAACAGCTTGATCACGGTTTTGGAGTCAGAATAACACCACAGATCCTTAATGTCCAGCTCCCACGCCAAAACTAAACCATGGTACACTACCAATAATTCTACATGAAGAATATTCGAAAATCCTATATTTCCCGCAAAATCGTGGACCTATGCCCCGTCAGAGTTTCGAATCAAACCTTTGAATCCCGAGATACATGGATTACCAATTCTACTCCCATCAACATTCAGGATCGTATTAATATCACCCTGGGCATTCCAACGAGCCATTGTAGTAGTTGGACTTATTTTGTACTTGAGAAAATATGTTCTTAGCAGCTGAGCAATGTTCTCAATGTTCATCCTGAGAGTAAAGTAAGAAATTGCCTCATTTTTCATACACAGATGATTCCTCACACGCCAAAACCACCACACCGCAACCAAAAACAGAAAATTGGAGGGACCATCTATGTCTCAAAACCTGGACCTAAAATGTGTCACAATTCTGGTGCATACTTCAAACCAACTTGCCTAGGAGAGAAGTATTGACCTATCTTAGCCTTCCTAATTCCGAGCTCGCATAGCTTCTTAGGTTTAGTAATCTTGTCCCAATTCCAACAAGATGAATGCCTGTTTAGAAGTGTCTTTCCATAAGAAATTACACGTCATTCTATTAATAGAGTCGCAGGTAAGCGGAGGCAGTCAAACCACCTGGATATAATAGTTTGGAATAGAATTCAACACCAATTTACCTAAAGTCATGCAACCCGCCTTATTAAGCAAGTTATGTTGCCAACTAGTCAACCTTTGACTAATTTTCTCTTTTAAGAACTTAAAGTCCCTTCTATAGAGGTGGCCAAGAATTTAAAAAAAAAAAAAAATCTTTACAAAACTTTAAAATTTTTTAAAATAAGAATAATTAAATATGAATTTTTTTCAATGTCAAAAGATAAAGATAAATGCAATAAAAATTTTGACTTAGAAATCAAATTTTGTGATATTTTTTTCGGATTTGTTTGATAATGTTGTAAACATATCTGTAAAATAATCATTTAAATATACATATTAATTTAACAATATAGATTAAATCTATATGCATAATAATTTTGTTTGGACTAAATATATATTAATGTTATAGATAATATTGCTCTTTGAAGAAAGTGGTGGTGGATGATTAGGAATGAGAAAGTGGTGGCTGGTCATAGTGTGTTTGTTATTCACCTGTCCTAAGTACTGGTGGATCCACCGTCCGGGCACTTGTTCAGACTCTGGTCAAATTTTTTGTATTTTAAGGGTTGGTTTAAGGTAAAATTAAAATTTTTACGAATTAATTTATTACAAATTCAAAACTGAGATTTTTTTAATGCAAAACTAAAATTTTGTCAAGACTTTAAATTTTATGGCTTCACCATTAGTGGTGACCTGTGTCTTGGGTGGATAGATTAGGACCTTTGTAAGATCTCTGTTATAGAGGCTTAGAGCATCCGTAAAAGGGGAGGTCTCTTGGTTTTGTATCGGTGATTTCCTTGTACGAGACTTGATTTTGTGTAGTGAAGTTGGCACATCTTGTGCCAAACTCACTTTTTATTAATTTTTTCTTTTCCAAAAAATAAAAAAAATAAATATTTGCATGAGTGCAAACCATGTAGAATGTTCGTCAATAGGATAAGTACATAATGAGAGTAGCATTAATTATTAGGCAATGGGAATACGTAACTTTGTTTTTTGCATAGAGCAATTATTAGGCTTCTTATGATTAGTAATGTTTTCTAGAAGTTATGATGCTTTGCACAATGACTTTATGTATCGTTTTTTTTATAAGAAAAAAATAATTATAAAAAGTACGACGGATACTCAATCCTTACAATTTAGAATAGATCATTTTAGATGCGTTGAAAACAATCTAAATGATTATTACGTCAGTAAGAGAAAGCTAAATTAACATTGTTCTTTGTTCGGCCTATAAACCAAAATCAAGAAAAATAAACAATTTGCTCCACTAAAGGTGATATATTGACACAATCTCCTCTAAAAATAATGTTATTACACGTACGCCAAATACTCCACGTCGTCGCCAACAAAATTATATGACGGGTTCGCTTGCTATGATTGTCTTTTGCTAATTCAACAAACAAAGAGAAATGGCTTGTAACGTCCTCAAAAGGTATGACATTAGTGTCCAACCAAACAAATATTAATTGTAGAATAATGCTAGCAACACACTTTTTAACAAACACACTCTAACACACTCTCTTTTATTGGTTAAAATTCACATGGGTCCTATAAAAAAATGTGGACCCATATAACTTTTATGGACCCATATAAATTTTAACCAATAGAAGATAATGTGTTAGAGTGTGTTTTTTAAAGAGTGTGTTGCTAGCACTCCTCGTCATATGCTAAATTTGTGAAGTAATGCAGCAAGTGAAAAAAATGTGTTGTATGTCTTCTACCTCTTTGAAGTAAAAAAACGCAACTTCTCTCATGATTATTCGTGATAATAGCTTTGTGAAATAAAGCCTTCCAAGTTGGTAATTTTTCAAGTAACAACCGCCAACCGAAAACGCTAACTTTTGATGGAACATTGTTCTTCCATAATCTTTTCAATACTTTCGTTGTATGTGTATCCAGAGCAGTACCTACATGTTTGTCCTGCAAAACTATGTACGCTGATCGAACCGAAAAAGAACCATTAGAATTTGATGGCCATCTTCGCCTGTCACTAGAAGCTTTGTTAGGCCTAACATGTTCAAGCAATTGATGCAACTCATTTGAAGGATTCAATATCTGCATCATCAAGATATGTATCGTTTGATTTTTATTGTACATGTATTATTCTTAAAAATTCGGTGTCCGGACTACAAATCTACTAATTTAAAAAATTATGAGAAATAAGAAGGTCTTTATTGGTTAATCACTTTATCAGTACAGCGGTTATCTTCACAAAATATATGAGAAACAATAAAGGTCATACTATAAACTAGACTTAAACAGTCCAACCATCTAGTTCTAAGGTTCTAAGGAACATTGCAACTAGACTTGAATGCCAAAATAACAAGAATTGAGTATTTAGGTAGAGTATTTTAGACTCAGGTGTATTGAGTTGCATTCCCCCACAAAATTCATTTTGGTTTTTTAAAAAAATATTTCCACCACAAAATATCCTCATGCTTTGTATTTCGAAACCGCTTACCCCAAAAAACCTTTATGTCTGCTATGCTTTTTATATACATTTTTATGAACTCTACTTTGCTGCAACTATTTTTTTTCTCATGTGTACGACGGAAGTGAAGCCAAGATTAAGTTTCTCTTTCATTGATACATTTTTGCTCTGATTTGCTTGAGTTTCTTTTTCATTTAATTTGTTATTGAGACTTATATAAAAAAAATTGTTATTGAGACTAATAAAAATTAAGCTTAATTGCATTTTTGATCTCTTATCTTTATTTTAGATTTCAAGTTGGTCCTTTATCTTTTAAAAGTTTCAAATTGATCCCTTATTTTTTCTGCAGGTTTCATGTTGGTCCATCCGGTCAAATTTATCATGTGTCCAGTTGTGGGGGAAAAAACAACCAGTTGGAACTAAACGTTCCTTTTCTGCTAATTCAGGGTGGCACTTACTTCTTCCATTTTGTTTTACCAATTAAAAACGAGAAATTGAGTAGAAAAATAATATGTTTATTTTGATTAAATATATTTTAAATTCTATAATATTATCAAGTTTAAAAAAAATCTCACATTATAAAAGATATGACATGAATATATGTTTATAAGATATGACAACAATTACTTTATAAATTAATTTTGTAAATATATGAGTTACAATCAACTCAAAATTTTAATGATGATTCTAAAATTTGTTAAGTCATCTGCTATTAATCAAGTTCCTGCTATCGAGCCACCAACTACATATTTCCACACACCGAATCCATTAATTTTGGGTGTAATAATGTGTGTGTTAAGAATCTCGATGAAGGACGAAGTTAAATTCATCTCAAAATTTTAAGATATTAAGTCGTCGCAAAATTATCACAAGAGTTTTTTTTTTTTCTACTTTGAATAAACATGCAAGTGATTTTACCTATTGAAACAAAACATGTTTTAAATAATTATAAATTAAAATGTCTCTATATTATGCAGTCATGTTTACAATATTATAAATTAAAATTTTTAAGATCTCTATAAAAAATTAACATAAAATAAATTAAATATAGATAAATTTTTAAAAATTTAAAAACTCAAAATAATTCAAAAATATATATCAACTTAATAGTAATGAGTAAAAATGCACTTATGGGAGTAAATAATACAATTTTATAAAGGGTCGAAAAATGAACTTAATGATTTTTTTTTGGAGTACACAATTAGTTTGGTCCTTAAACTATAACTTTTTATTCAATTTGGTCATTAAATTATATAAACATAATAAGTAGTCTATAAATTATAGAAAATTTGTTAATTTACTCTATATTATTAAAATATTAAGGACTACATTGAAAAAAATTAGGGTTAATTACATTTTTGGTCTCTTATCTTTATTTTTAGGTTTCAAGTTGGTCCCTTATCTTTTAAAAGTTTCATGTTGTTCTCTTATCTTTTCTTCTGTTGTGTGATAGTTATTAAATAATAGATTACCGACAAAAGATAACTTGGTTCGTCGCAGTATGTTGCATTTGGAATATTCTTTATTTTGTGCTGGTGGTTGTGAAGTCGAGAAAACTTCTAATCACTTTTTTTGTTGTTGCGATTTTTTTCAAGTGTGTTGGAGTAAAGTTCACAATTGGTTAGATGTTAAAGGTCCTCTCTATCCAATGTTGTCGATGATCTGTGATGCAATTTTATAATGTTTGTGTTTTTGGTAAGTTCGACCAGACTTACAAATGGTTTGGTTGGATTGTTGTTGATAACTTTAAAAAGAAAGAAATAACATGTTTTTTGTCCATAAAAGCATCATTTGCGAAGAAGCTAATCGAGAATGTCAAATGTGTATCATGGTGGCGATTAAAGTCTAGAATAAAAGATTTTGTGTTTGATTAAGTTTGAATATGTGGTGGTCTTACTCCTTAACTTGTTTGGATGTTCGACTTAGATAAATTAATTTTTGTGATCTTGTATATTCTCTTTTTAACTCTTTGTAAATCTTCGTTTATTAGGCACATCTTGTGCTTAATTAACTTTATTTATATACATCATTTAGCTTCTTAAAAAAATACGAATGTACCAAAAAAAAATGAATGTTTGAGATAATTAATAATTTTACTATTTTTAATTAAAGTTTAATGAACATACTTTGATAGTACATTTTTTCACATAGACGTTTTTCCCCACTCAAACTCAAACCTATAAAGTTTGGGTTTCCTCAAACTCATCCTAAATTCGAGTTGGGATAAAAAGTATAACCCAAAACCTATACCCAACGGGGATCGGGTATCCCCAACGAATTTCAGATATCCCCGTTATACCTCTTTTCCACATGAATTTATATTATATATATTTTAGTATTTTTTATTTTTTTAAAAAAAGTTAATTGTCCAAAATTATTTTCTCTCAACAATATTTTTTTTAAATAAAGAAAAGAAATAGAGAAAATGGTTTGCTTAATACTCAAATTAAAAATAAGAAATAAACGTATGAATATAATTTAAGAGATTGTTTAAGCGTTTCTAATTTAAAAGAAACGAAATTTAATTTTTAGTATAGGCGGGGTGAGTATCAATGTACCCATTACCCACCTCAACCCCATCTTTGAAAATCGGGAAAACCCAAATTCGAACCTAAACCCAATCAACTCAAGTTTTCCCATCAAATTGGTTATGGTTTGGACGGATACCCGCATGTATGAATTTTATTGCCATGTTTTTCGACGCCATACCATTAAACTATTAAACTGAACTGCAGTGAGGTGATTTAAAATAATACTTTTTTTTTACAATATTAAAATAATACAAAATTATATTACGCTCTTTTAATTATATATTATTTTCTGTTTTAATTATAACCTATTTGTGTTGTAGCAGTACCTAAAACTAAAAGAACATCTACCTATTTTCTATGTCTCGCTTAAAATGGGATCCCACTTGATAGATAGTGTGATCCTTCCTTCCAGTGAAAGATCCGTGCTAAGGTATCTGAAAGCGCCATCTCCATTAACCATTATACACACAAAGATCGAATGAAGTAAAATTATTTATTTTTCTTTAACAATTGTATGGTTTAAGAATTTTATATTAGAAAATTTTGCCATAAAATTACAAGGCAAACTATTATTAAAATATTAATGAGTCATGCTAAACAGTGGGGCACTTGTTAAGCATAACAAAACAGGAAATAAAAGACACAATTAATGCTTAAAAGATACTTCTTCTGACCTTAATTATAAGCAAATTTCAACTTTTTAGATTTATTGAATAACTAATGTATTTGGCCTTAATTATAGACAAAATACATTAGTTTTCCAATGAATCTAAAAAGTAGAAATTTGTTTATAATTAAGGTCGGAGAGAGTAGTTTTTTACATTTTACATGCATTGAATGCACAAGTTTCGAAATAAAATTTCTTTATTTATATGCTTAATTAGTGTCCCGGTGCACTGTTTAGCATTTTCCAATATTAATTCCATACTAAAAATGAATTGGTCTAAAAGCATCCACAATGGAGAAATCCAATTTTGAGTACTTAAATGGGTCATGTGTATACACATCACTCATTTATAATTTTTTAATAATAGTACATAATAAGCACCTAATCTCTCCAACACAGCACCTCTTAAAAAATTCTAAACGAGTCCCACGAATAACTATCTCATCAATAACTCTACATCTTTATAAATGGGTCCCACAAATTCTATTATCTACTATGTGAGAGAGAGTGTTTATTTGAGAAGTGATACTTATTTGGTACTAAAATGTGTTGTGCTCCAATGGTAGTACATAATAAGTACCATGAATATCTAATAGGTACTACACCATTGGAGATGGTCTAAGTGTTAAAAGTTTTAACCCTAAAAGCAAAAATTTAGTTGAAATGGGAAAATTCACATTGCGTGTCTCACAAGTTCACCAATAGAGAATTTTCCACATTGTGTGCCGCGTTAACTCCCAAAAAAGATTAGTGATTGTTAAACTGCAAGTAAAAATGTCATATTAATAACATGGCAACCCAAAAAAGTGATACTAATTACATTATTTTTTCATATAAAAATTACCTATTTTAATTGCTACAATGAATCGCTATGATTTTCCATTGGTGTTGAATTAGGAACAAGAATATGATTGGGTAGATCATTATTGACTGCGAGGAGGATCGTGTCTATTTTTAACTTTATATGGACGTAAGTTAATTTCAGTACTTTTATTTAGTTAATAAGAAATTGACTCGTATTTTATAAAAAATGTGAGTTCAATTTTTGATGTTAATGTTATAACTTCGTTGATAAATAATTTTAATTAAAAAGGAAATGAAGGTAAAAGTAAAATAAGTTGATTAATTAATATATAAAGTGTTATGTTTTCACAGTCCCCATAAATATATCTCAATTGATAAAAATATTGAATTTTTAATTATTAAACTATTTGTAAAAAAAAAAGTATTTTTCAACAAATTCTTAAACCAAACTAGTTTTTTATTGAATAAACCAGACAATAAATTTAAACCTTTTAACCTTTTCAAATTCAACTATCTAGTCCAATTACATCCTTTGAAAAAAACTGCTAAATGAGGAGTGCTAGCAACACACTCCAATAACAAACACACTCTAACACACTCTCTTCTATTAGTTAAAATTTATATGGGTCCCATAAAAGTTATATGGGTTCACATTTTGTTATGGGACCCATGTGAATTTCAACCAATAAAAGAGAGTGTGTTGGAGTGTGTTTGTTAAATAGTATGTTGCTAGCATTATTCACTGCTAAATTTAAACTTGATATTCCCACCCATACCTCTTCAAAATGGGAGCCACGTCATCAATAACAAATCATTTTAGTAATGTTTTAATATGAATTATTGGTATATCTCATAATGCTTTACCAACAGAAAAGGCACTTGAATATAAATTATATATTAAAAAATAATACAGCTAAAAAATACCCCAGATTACGTGAAAAAACAAGTGACACGCAAGAAAATTGTCAATAATAGCTAATAGCACACCACACTTTATGCAAAATAAAAATAAAACTTCTAAAACTATAAGGAGAAAAAAATGCTAGGGGCTCTGAGTTGGTATCATATATTAATTAAGCAAGTTGAGAAAAAGCTTCTCAAGTTGAACCAATTTTTGCGTCCACGTGATTATTACTATATTAGCTATACTTAGAAACACTTCTCGTCACAAACATAGTGCGACACAACTGGTATTTGATTTTGGGTGTGATTCTCAACCGGTGCATATAATGAAACATTTGTTGAGAGAGATTAACTCCTTAAATGGATTTCAGTCACCTCGAAGGAATTATTCTCTGTAATTGCGCGCAGAGGATATTTTTTGTTTAAAAAAAAAGACTTAATTAGTAAAATAGTCCCTTAAAGACATTTTTGGTTTCACATTGGTCCCTTAAAGAAAAAAAATATCCGAATAGGTCCCTTAAAGAAAAAAAGGTCTGAATAGGTCCCTTAAAGACATCTCTGTTAATCAGTTTGATCCTTTCCATCCATTTTTTCGAGGACCAAACTGATTAACAGAGATGTCTTTAAAGGACCAAACTGATTAATGGAGATGTCTTTAAGGGACCTATTCGAACTTTTTTTTTTCTTTAAGGGACCTATTCAGTCTTTTTTTTCTTTAATGGATCAATGTGAAACCAAAAATATCTTTAAGGGACCATTTTACTAATTAAGAAAAAAAAAACTTCTTGTCTTCTTTGTTTTATTTTTGTTCTTAATTATTTTTTTCTCTTCAAATAAGTTCTATTTTGTTTTCTCTTTTTATTTCGTACAGTACTATTTCAAGATGGCCACTATATGTATTATTAAATACGCGTCCTAAACAGCTATAAATAGAGCATGTCTTCAATGCTCTTCATAGTGCTACAAAATATTATCATTATTTCTTCTATAAAAACAAAACAATTATCATCTCTTCTAAGCAGAGAGTAAAGAACAAATTCAAGATGTCAGATACACTTCGTTTAGCTGTTGCTGTTCTTGGTAATAATTTGTTCATTCATTTCTTATTTTTTTTTGTCTTGACGGTCGGATTTTTAGAAAAAATTCTTAATAATTCAGAGTGTGACTGGTAAATAAGAACGTCGGATCAAAGTTGTTTCAGGCTTTCAACCAGCATTAGAATTTGAATTCTTTCGAACAATTTGTTCATAACTAAAGCTCATTAACCATTTAAGTCCAAATAATTTAGTTGTTCATTCATTAATTAGCTTAAGCTTAATCATTAATCTTAGTTTGGATTAATTAATGTTTCCTTGGCTTACTTTAATTAGCACCTTACAAATGGTTCCTCTGTGTTCTTGCAGGCAATGCTGCCTCAGTTTCACTTTATGCTGCACCAATGTAAGTTACAAAAACATAATTAACTTCATTCTCTATTAACCTTTGGAGAAAATGAAGTGTTGAAAGCTTAATTATGATGATTATTTTTCAGGGTTACATTTAGAAGAGTAATAAGGAAGAAAAGCACAGAGGAATTTTCATGCATTCCTTACATAATTGGATTGTTAAACTGTCTTCTTTTCACATGGTATGGATTACCTGTTGTAAGCAACAAATGGGAAAATTTTCCTCTCGTAACGGTTAATGGCGTTGGAATTGCTCTCGAGTTATCGTATGTTCTCATTTATTTCTGGTATTCTTCCCCCAAAGGAAAGGTAAATGATTAAGCTATCTATGCTTTTCATGTGTTTATAATGTTTGCAAAATGTTGCACCCAAATTCACTTTTCATTACTTCAACTTAATTTCTTGCAGAAAAAAATGAATGAGCAGTTACAGTTTTTAAAAATATTATTTAACGAAAATGGTGACGTTGATGGATTATGAGTATCATGTCACACACGATAATTTTATTGAAGCTCTAAAGTGTAACATTTATCGAAATTATGATGACTTACTATGTTTCACTATAGCACATTGTAATTCTGTCAATTTCACTGTGAATATAAATATTGCACAAATTTTATCATCACGTGTGCAAATCATTTAATTTATTCTTAGTTATAAACAAAGTTCAAATTCATTGAATAACTGACATATTATAGATCAGATACATTATTTACGGTAACAGAAACAACAAAAATGTTGGAAAGAGAGAGACTAATGATATTTATATGATTGATTGCAATTTTTGCAGATGAAGGTAGCTATGATCACGACACCTGTTCTGGTTGTGTTCTGCATAACTGCAGCAGTATCAGCTTTTACCTTACATGATTCTCAACACCGAAAGTTACTTGTTGGTAGCATAGGTTTAGGTGTTTCTGTTGCATTGTACGGTTCTCCATTGGTTGCAATGGTGAGTCATTGTTTTTTTTCTCTCTTCCATTTAGTTAGGACCAAAACAGAGGAACATGTTTTGTGACAGAGTTTATTTTGATTTTTGCAGAAGAAAGTTATTGAAACAAAGAGTGTTGAATTCATGCCACTACCATTGTCTCTTTGTGCTTTCTCAGCTAGTGTTTTCTGGTTAGCTTATGGAATCCTCGTTCGTGATATATTTGTTGCGGTCAGTTTTTTATCTGACCTAAAGACCGACTAATCTGATGCACAATAATTTCACTTGTTAATTAATTAATGTTATTATTGTTTTAATTAATTTGTGGTACTATTGTTACAGGGTCCAAGTGTGATTGGAACTCCATTAAGCATTGTGCAGCTTGTGGTTTACTTTAAATACAGGAAAGAAAGGGTGGTGGAAGAACCAAAAATGGAGGATTTGGAAAAGGGTGGGTTAGAGTTAGAGAAGGTGGTGGTGGTGGAGGTAGATTTGGGGAAAGTGGAAAAGATTGTCACAAATTGTGAACAATGTTAGTGAGGGATTAAGGTTTAAGATTTTAGAGAGATATATTGAGATTCCTTCTTTTATGTATTTTTTTTATCCTTTGTGTATAATGTAACAAAATGTCCCCTAGGCCCTAGTGATGGGGGTGTACTGTAGTAATCAAATTAAATTCTTACTTCTCCTTAATGCTTCCTTTTCTTGATGAATGAAATTATACTGCTATGACTTTTTTTTAAAAATTTGGTATCACAAATTCGAAAATATTAATTTCACAATTTTTTCTTACCGTGAGTATCTATTTAATTTATAGTTTAGAATAGAATTTCACTTTATATGAACTAATCTAATATCAGATGGATTTGAGCTTGAGACATTGGAAAAAGTATACTCTAAAATTTCAAACTTTATGTATAGTGGTAAAAACTTTATGTATACTCTAAAATTTTGAACTTTATGTATAATTTGGTAAAAACACACAGTTTCATATTGTTTTGCATCTTAACTATTGATTATCAGATTAACGAACCAGATTAACTCATTTTACAAAATCATTAAAAATTATCTCAACTACACAATTTTAATTGGACGACCCTTATTACAGTGTCCTGCTGCAACAACAGAAAATCTTTTTTCCCTATACATAATTATACACAGTGTATCTTTGTTCTTTAATATACCGATGAGTATGCAAGAATCATATTATATGAGCCAACACAATTTTATAAAAACTGTTGTGACAACTGACAACTAGTAACAAAAGGTAATAATAACGAAAGACAAACGATGATGAACACAAGAAGTTTGATAACAGAGTTCCCCGTAAATATATCTCCGACCGTAAAATTCGTTACAACTATTTCCATTAGATGAATGAATGAATTGGTGTTTCAGTATTACAATCAGTATTTATAATAATAATAATAATAATAATAATAATAATAATAATTTGCGTCAAAAAAAAAAAAAATAATAATAATAATAATAATAATATTAAGGTCGTAAAAACCCCTGAACCATCCTGTGGGGGCTATCGCCCACACACCCCAGCACCCCCCAATTCCTAATAAAATATATACGCCATACTCAACAAAAACTATATATCTCATTGTAGTAATTTTGACAAATCTACCATAATTTACTATAATACCATGAAAATAGTTTATAATTATAATCCATGAGTTAATCAAGAGGCAGCCAAATTATACAGGAAAAACCCAGCTGCATGAGTATCTATCGAGCAACTGAGCAAGTTAACTGTTAAGTTATGATACACCATGTGTTTAGTTGTCCTTTCTCAATTTGCAAAAGTGACTGCTATTATGAACGAAGAAGGTTGGATTTTCTTAGGTTGATGTTGACATAAACAACAAAATGTTTTATTTATTTACATAGAAAAAAAAAATGTACTTATTCATTGCTATATAGAGTATAGACATATTTTTAAAATAAAAATATTTCTAGTTGATTTCATTGATCATTATCAATAGGACAAGATGATCATAAAAAAAGGATGGGGACGACACATTTTTACACTTAGATAGCTTCTCTTTCCCCCCTACCCATCTTTTTTATCGCCTCGAATTTTCTTTTTTGCCCTTCAACAAAAACTTTAAAATGCATTTTTTGAATTTTTTTTTGGATTGAATAAAAATTTCGGAATGTGTTTTCAGAACTTTTCCTGAATTTAAACTATAAAAACTTCGAAAAACTTCAAAAAATGCATACTGGATTTTTTTTCAAAGGCAAAATCGAATTTTCGGGCGAAGATTAGTTTGGTCCTCAAGGAAGGATTGCAATGTCCTAATAAAATATGTAGTGGCATGATCAAAGCCGATGATCGTAAGTTATGTCTTCCATCACAATGTCAAATGAAACTATCCATAAAATCGTGCGCCATGTGAAACGTAGATCGGATTTTGGGGGAGAAATCAGTGATGGAAAGAGAAGCTATCTTTACACTTATCATGCTTTGTCAAAAAAAATTGTAGGCCCAACCTATAGGCCCACTAACAAAGTCCAGCCCAAACTCACTAGAACCCAATCGTTGACAAGGCTCTCCTTTTTTTCCAACAAAACCGGCAATTTAATCTCCCATACCGCCACGTATCACATACACTCACAACACCAACAAACGCAACTCCATGCAACTCGCCACGTAGCAAACACAAAATTTCAACACTTTCTCTCTTCTCTCTCACAATGTCTCTCTCTGCAACAACCAAACCAACAACACAGTAACAAATTCTGTTTCAGACAATGGTGAAACTAGCTTCAGCAAGAGAATTTCGTACATACGGTTCAGGCCTAACTAAAAACCGTTACGAATATATTAACGCCGGTCTTTATCTGTTTGCAACCGTTGTTCTCTGTTCTGGTTTTGTGTCTCAGCTTTCTTCTGAAGCCCGTTCGGGTCTTGTGGTTATTCTTATTGCTCTTGCGATTATTATTATTGTTAATCTTCATGATATTCTTGCTCATTTTGCTGGGATTGATTTTCGATTATCTTTGATGTCTTTTGATCTTCAACTCTTTTTTGTTGAGTTTGCTGCTCCTGTTGTTCAGATCCTTGGAACCATTCTTCTCTTTCTAGCAATTCTATTCATATTCATTCAGGTACGTGCATGCTTAAAGAGTTATGTTTTTGTATCTTAATATATAAGGTAAGCTGATTAGTGCATTTCTTAATTTGAATGCAAGTTTGATAGATAGAATCATATGATATGACACATTGATTTTGTCAAAATTATATCCTATAGTTGTAGCTTCAATAAAATCACGATGATTTCATCAAGCTCACATTGTTTTTAAGAAGCCAAATTAGTCCACTCAAATTGGATCAAGCTCACATTTGTCTCCAAACACATCTTAGTTTCTCTTTTAGAGAACACTAGTGCTATATCTCGTGAGAGTTTTATCTCGCGAAACTCACGAATGTATAGATCTGTTCCTCTGCGCAAAACAAATCCATGAATCCAACACTTGTTACTCAATATATCTAGCTAGTCACCTACTAGCTACATATATACAATTTGCCACTTTAGCATGCACTAAATGTTTCTACAGCTTGATGTCACTGTTGCAACATCAAATTGATTACGTTTTTTATTTTAAATTTTTTAATAGATTGTTCCTATATTTTTTTTTTTTTTCACCACATTATCCGGCACTCTGGACTCTCTAATCAGTTCAGAGGTCAGTTCTGACATCAAGTGGTTTCAGTCTACTCCCGATTGTAGTTGTGAGAATCGAACTATGGTCCTCCCGATCGTAACGAAAATCATGAAGAAATCAAATATTGAGCTCTTTTTTTCTAGACATATCTGCTACAAAATCACTCAAAAATACAAGTTGTTTTAACTTTATGGACTAAAAATTGAGTGCAGAATAATTTTTTAGGGACTAAAAATTTAATAAAAATTAAGTAAAGACTATACTTAGAAGATCACCATTTTATAGGGACTAAAAATATATTTAATCTTAGACTAAAAAAACAATTTACCTATTTTTATTTTATTGCATTATTAAGATTTTTTTTTACAGCTATTAAGAAGTTGCTGAGTGACTGGACAATGATCATATGTATATGATACAATATAATAGTATAATAAGGCATGCAACTTTGTGTTAAAAAATGATAAAATAAGGGCTACAGCGCATTCGCTATATTATCACGAAAGTTTTTTCCCTTGATTTAGCATTTGCTTCAGAGAAAATAAGATACGCACTAACGGTGAAAAATTATTTTAGTTTTACGGTGTCATCTAATAGCAATTGTGTATCCCGCCAAATCATTCCACTACATTGTACTTAAATTGTATGATATGATGGAGAAATGTTTGATTTTTGTTAGATTCTTAATTTACACTAATAAAAAATATTCGTTAAACTATTTTTATTGGCAAATGTTAGTTGTTAGTTTGTTAAGGGGAGGATAAAATGTTAGCAGTCGGGTTTGAACGTTGAACCAAATCCATACTACTTCTTTGTTGGAACAAACATATGGTTAGTTTTCAAATGTGTAATCTAGTGATAATATGACTTGGGACAATATATTTTGTTTATTTTTGTTGTTGGTGTGTATGTGACAGGAAGAGAAAGGATATGGTATTTGGAAATTGGAAAAACATGCTATGAACATGTTAGTTGCTGGTCCTGTATTGTGGGTGGTAGGATCGATTCATAATTCGTGCCAAATTTATGAGAGAGCGGATGGCCATGTTCAAATTTTGCAGCAGTTTGTGTATATCCCTTTTTTGATGGGGAGTTTATCATTCATGCTTGGTGCAATTCTTAATTATCGTCAACAATCTAAAGTGTTCAACCACGGCCTCCACTTGCTTGTAAGTACTCTTCCATTCCATAAAGTCGGGGCGTAAACAGTTGTTGTGATTGTCAAAAAAAAGTAATGATTGTTGTGATTATTAAGAAATTGTGAGAATTGGGCTGTAAATGATTTTAATTCATGATTGTTGTGATTATTACGAGATTAGTGAGAATTAGGATGTACCATCATGAGGTATTTATTAGACCTCAAACTAGGACCAAATGACTTAAATCTAATGCCAACGAAGGTCTAGCCAATAGGGTGGCCATTCTGAATACTAGGCCCATCCTCCCACTGCTATGAATAAACATTATAAAAAGAGATGGCCGAAGAGGAAACACTCAGTTATCATTCGACTAAAACTCTAGACACCTGACCTTGGGCACAATGCATTGATGAGGTCAAAAAAGTTCCATCGCGAAAAAGATGTAGACAAATGGAGTTGAATAGTTAAAGTTGAGTTTGACTTGCTAAAAAAATGAATGGTTTGAGAGCTTCACTTATTTGTTTTAAGAGTACATCTAAAAGTTTGGTTTGTTAAAAGTTGATAAAGCTCAAGCTAGACTTTTTAAGGTTACTTAAAATGAATGGTTTGAGCTTCACTTATTTTTCTTAATCTAGTGCTTGGATTGTCAAATCAACGATTATTGTTATTTTAAGATTAGTGAAACAATGAATGTGTTGATTATTTATTCAGGGTGAGACTTGGATTTGGCTAGGCATATTTGGAAGCTTATTGTTCTTTATTGGTGGATTGACAAATGTAATAAAAGTGTTCAAGATGCAACAAATGAATGGAATGATGAGGTTGGAGAAACTACGAGGTGGAGCACATGAGAGGTTGGTAAGTGCAAGGGAAGGAAGGGTTCCCCTGATTTTGGATCATCATCAACCCATAATTAACCATCAACCTATAATTAACCGTCAGTTGCCCGAAGAGACTAAAGTTGATATACCCATTGCTACTCCTTATAAGGATGTCCTTATTGGTGCTGGTCGGACTAAATCATGATTAATTCACATGTAATTTGTTTTCATCTTAATCCTAGCTCATTTTCTCTTAATTTTGTTTTACTTTTGTAATAGTGTGTAGTAATTGTGTTTCCAAGTTTCATAACAAGGAGTAGAAGATACATACGGTGTTAGATTTATACAAATATAATTGTCATTATAGTGTTAAATCAAAATGTTAATTTAGACCTAATGCTAATTTGAAGTTGTAAATTTGGGATTTGTTATTTCTAAAATTTAATGTGATATTAATTCAAACATTACATAGAGATGTTCTAACAAGGTTGTGAGAAACTTTTTTTTTCTTTGTCAGGTAGCCTAGTGGTTTGAAATTTCATCTTTAAAAATGGATAAGTGGAGTGTTCGGGGTTCAAACCGCAGCTCCTGCATATAAAATGTTTACGTCCCTACCAACTGAGCTAAGCTCATTGGGACAGGTTGTGAGAACCTTTATTAGTTTCTCTTTTAACAAATAGTGTAAAGCTGGACTATATGATATTTCTACATTTTGAGAATATATCCCTTAATTCATTAATATATAACAATCATTTTCCAACCCATCTCATTTGCCATCGGAGAGCATGGATGAAACCTACCCTCCCATTTTGATATGGAGGAATTTATGGGCGCATAATAGGTAGGTACAGATAATAGGGGTATGAAACACCATAAAATTGTTAGATAATAATATTATTCGGGCTTTAAGTATTGGGCTTTATGTGTTAGTAGTCTAGTAGTCCATTATGAATTATTATAAATTCTCTTGTAATCTGTATTATGTCAAGCAACTAGTCCGTATACTCGTACGATGCACGAGACAAATTATAAATCAATGTAGAAATTTAAAAGTTCAAGATTGGTAAGTAAATACTACTTGATTGCAAAGAGCCAAATAAAAAAGTGAATAATTGTTCATAAAAATATTGATATAAATTAGGAGAATGTTAATATGTGCACGTTAAAAAAATAAATATAAAATAAATTCTTAAGTGTTTAAAAAAAATAAAATTCAACTTAAAAAAAAGAAAAGAAAAAATAGTGATCTTATCCAATTATTTATCTTAACTATCAATGCACACCCCTAAATTGAAGGTAGAATTGAAAAAAAAGCAATTAATGTTGCATTGAAAATTTAAAGTGACAATTTTTTAAAATAAATTTTTTGTTGCAGATGCAACAATTATCATGAGACAGAAAGAGTAATATTTATATTGTATTTAATTAAAAAAAATTAACATGTATTCACAAAAAAAATAAAAAAATTAACATATGACCTTCACATGTTAAAGAATAAAGAGATAAATGTCAAAACATTTTTTTAGAATTTATAAATTTAACTTTTAAATATTAACTTTTGGTGAATTCTTCGATAAATATTTATTTAAATATGTATTAGTACACTTGTTGAGTTGGACAATTGTGATAGGTTCACAAATAGTGTCTATTAATTTCTTTTATATTAAATACTATTTGTGAATCTATTAAAAAAATTTCCACCTCAACAGTATATTGGTAAATGTTTAAATAAGATTTGTATCATTCACCTTAAATTTTTCATATTATGCGAAGTTTTAATATTTAATTTAAATCTTATATGTGTATTTATAACACATGTTAGTATAATTCTATTTTGAAATTTAAAATAATTAATGAAAAGATATAGAAACATGTAGAATAATTATGAAATTAGACTTCTTTGGAATCATGTGACCAGTGGCAAAGGGAGTAAAACCATCCCACGAATAGGATTGCAAGGCCTTGGGATGAGAATGAATATAAATTGAACTTTTGGAAGATTAATAGGTTCAAATTTATGTTAGTAGCATAGACAAACAAAATGTATAAATAAGGTTTGGTTGTAAAAAAAAAAAAAGAATGAAGTTTGGGCGGCATACTTATACACTTAGGCGGGAAGTTTGTTTTTTGTCTTAATATATAATAAAAGGATGTAATTCTAATATTATTTAAACCCTAGCTATCACTTTTTGTTTCTCTCTAAACTTTAACATGGTATCAGAGTCGGGTTAAGAACTTCAATGCTGACATTTGACCCATGACCACGCTAGGCGTGAGGGTGAGTGTTGAATGTGTTAGTTTGATGTCGGAGTTTGTTTGAAGTCCCACATTGCTTAGGTTCCCGGGTGGTTAAGTGTATAAATATGTGAGGGCAACCTCACCCTTTAAGCTAGTTTTTGTGGATGAGATCCAAACATATTTAACATGGTATCGAGACCTTGTTTCGATCCGCCTTGAACTATTTGTCACTTCCGCTTTCGAATTCCCAAAATTTTGGGAATAAATTTTAGTTTCATTGTTTGAGTTCTGCTGCATTTTTTTTTTTTTTTTTGTCTCTCTTGGTGGGAGTATTTGATTTGTAGTGATGTGGTTCAAGGGAAGAGGGAGAGTCAAGGTCTGGTGGTGGGATATTGCTATTAGAATGTAAGGCACATCTTGAATTGTGTGGTTTTGCATGTTTGCCGTAATGTTTTGTTTTTGTTGGTCCACTTTTTGGTATAGCATGTCATGTGGATTCGGTTTGTTCGAGAGTTTTGGTTAAATCCATAGTCCGATGGATTTTTGTTTTTCTGGTATTGGAGATTTTCTTCGATTGGATTTTGTTCTATGTGTTCTTTTTCGTTGGTCAATTGGATTTTTGTTTGGCTTGATTTATTTTGTTATGTCGAATTTTGTTTGAATCTGTTTGGTGAGTTAAGATAGTACTCGCAATCTGTCTGTCTGGTGAGCGAAAGCTCGCAATATGTCTGTCTGTCTGGTGAGCGAAAGCTTCAATCTGTCTGGTGAGCGAAAGCTCGCAATCTGAATCCGATGAGGGAATACTCACAATCTGAAATTTGAATCCGGTGAGGGAATACTCACAATCTGAAGTCCGGTGAGGGAATGCTCACAATTTGAAGTCTAAAATCTGAAGAAGTTGAATCTGAAGCTATTAGTTAGTTTAGTTTATTTTCAGGGTTGATGTTGTGACAAGCTCAAAGCTTAGTAAACTTTAACTTGAGGGGTAGTATTAGAAATAAAATATTTAGTTTGAGTTACTATGATTTTCGTTTTTTTGTTTGTCAAACTCTCGATAATTATCTGTTAATGCATCGTGAGTTTGAGGGGAAGTGTTAATATTATTAGGACTTTAAGTATTGAGCTTTATGTGTTAGTAGTCTAGTAATCCATTAGGAATTATTATAAATTCTCTTATAATCCGTATTATGTCGAGCAATGTAATTCTAATATTATTGAAACCCTAGCTATCACTTTTTGTAATTCTACATTTTGAGAATATATCCCTTAATTCATTGACATAACAATCATTTTCCAACCCATCTCATTTGCCATTGGAGAGCATGGATGAAACCTACCCTCCCATTTTGATATGGAGGAACTTATGGGCGCATAATAGGTAGGTACGGATAATAGGGGTATGAAAACACAATAAAATAACCTCTGACCAAGAGGTGGCCACTTGAATGTCGTCGAATGATTTCTATTTGCATGGGGGGCTCATCGTCCTAAAGTATACTATTTAAAGGTTATGGTCTTCATCTCAGAATCCAGATTCACCCAAGCGCACAACACCTTGCGATTTAAATCACCAATTTAGCTTCATCTTCTAGCAAACTTGCGCATGCGAAGAGGACAATAACAAGTGCCAACATTGCTCAACAACTTCACGTAAAAATACAAGTACAAAGGCAATTGGTTCCATATATACGATATGAGGAAATTGACTTGCCGGATTATTGTGTTATTTTGAACAATTAAGTGATCAAAATGAAGTATTGTTACATATTCAAGAGCTAGTTACTTAATTTTTTTAATGAAGCTTACACTATTCCTTGATAATTTGATTTTGAGGTATTTACCTAACAACTGATGAAAACAAGCCACATAAGTAGATTTACCTCTAACACATCGGTGCCATTTTAATATTCGTATTAGTTCTCATGATCGATCAGATTGTTTGTGATATCGTCACCATTCTTTATTTGACGTTGGACTGTATGGCTCGTATGAGTCTTGATGTTTAATGTGGTTTTTTTGTAGGGGGTTGCTGGTACGTGAATCGGTATGTGTTGACGGTCAGTTCATTCGCCATTTTGGGCTATGACGGCTCACACAACACTTTTTTTGCTATCTGATTTTGCGCCCGAAAATGAGGGTTTGCTGGGTAGTACTTGTTGCGTATGTGTGTGCATTTACTCCAATTTTCATTTAGTTATATTTGGACCATTTGTATACCAGTTTAGGTTGATTATGTGATTTGTATTTTAATTTTAATTTTAATCTATCTAGGGGTTGTAGAGGGTTTCTCTTATGCTCCTCATTTACAATTTATTTTTTCTAAAAAATAAATATACTAATATTTCATCAATCTATTAGTTGATCAATATTTTAAAGTGTAGTACTTTATTAATCGATCAGATGAACTGTCTCTTCGATCTGAATATTGCGATATCACTTTCACCTTCAACGCCATCTATGACCAGACAATAAACTATTTGTCACACCGTCACGAAACAAAAAAATAATGCATAACCATGTTTATACCTTAGTATAATGAAAATATACCCACAACTGGCGTGCACATTAATGAGTTGACCTACCGTGAGGGCTTATGTCCCATAAATTTTCATATAGTTTGCATAAATGTTAGTCGTGTGCAAATTGATTCATCTCTCGCTATAATAGAGACATGCCCTACCTCGTTAATAACTATTAGAAATCCGGAAACAACTACGACAATATTTGCAATTATACGAATTGAGGGTCATCATTCACTATCATAGATCTCTTAGATCTCTGATAAAAAAGATGAATCATGTCATTTACATTTAGAATAAACAAAAAACCTCAACCTTAACATTCAAAGAATGTAAGAAATCATGTCGGACATTTACGTTTAAAGTAAGGAAAAATCTTCAACTTCAATATCTCTGAATATAACGTAAAAGATAGTTGCAAGATATGACTTACACATGTAAATCTTCCATCTTTATAAATTATGAACCCATCCAAGCCTAATTCACTAACCCTAATTCACCCAAACCTAATACCAAACCTAATAACCAATTTTTCCAAACCTTTTTCCAAACCTAATACCAAACCTAATTCTAACCCTATAATACAAAACCTAATTCTAACCCTACTGACAATATACCCCTCTTTTCTAAAAATTCTATTTATCAGAAGACCTGCAAAATTTCACTGTATCAGAAGACCTGCAAATTCCTTTCATTAATACTCAAACCCATGCAATCTTCCATGTGTCTTCTATGGAAGATTTTTCTCTGTATCTTCCATGCAACATTCCATCTGTCCAACATGCACTTCTTAAGGGTATCCATGTTTCTCTATAAATACCACCAATTTACTCATCTACCTATCATCAACAAATCAACAAATTTCTCTTGACACAAAAATGGCTATATGCAGGCCATGTTTCTCTATAAATCCTCCATAAAAAATTCATCTATATTTTCATGTATCTTCTTCACCAGAGAACAAAAATCCCTACATCTCTTCATCTCACGTTTTTTTCTCTAATATATGGTATGGAATTAAAACCTTTCTCCCTCAATCCTTGATGGATTGCAACCACACCCAAGCAATTTCTTTCCCCTCTCAGTTACATTTTTCATATTATTTTCAAAGCTATGAATTTGATTTATGGTGGAAGATGCTAAATATATGTTATAGACATTTTTGTGTTGATGGAAGTAGAGGAGTGGAAGTAGACATTTTTGTTGCATCTAAGTTGATAGGTGAGAATTTTTTGTTGCCATCTCTTCACCTTAATTTTTTTTTTTGTAATTTTTTTTTCTCTAATTTCTGGAACTCTATGTTTGTCTCATGTATTTCCTTAATCTATTTTTTCTTTTTTGGTTAATTACAAAGGAGTTTGGTACTCTCTAAACTGAAAGGTAAATCATGGTTTCAATTATGCTTTAAATCTATTTGTTTTTGTTTCTTATTCCTTTGATTATGCAGTAAAAGATGATCATTATTATTTAATTTTTTTCTTCTTTTTTCCTCATTTGTTCTCTATTTTCTCAGATTTATAATCTCTGCTGCCCACATCTTTATTTATCACAACTCAAAGGAACAAATTTTTCTCATGTTAGTTGGTAGTTGTGTATAAAACACGAGTAAAGAAGAAGTTTTTGAAGATACAGATACTTCCATCATATTCTCCATGTTTGTTTTACTTTTATGTTTTCTTTTTCATTCATCTTACGCAACTATTATGATTTTTTTTATATGGTTTCAATTATTATTATTGTCCTAATTGATTAATGAATGAAGGGCAGAGATGTTTACAACTAAGATAAATGCAGAACAACGGATGTGGAACCAAACATTCTCATCAAGCAATCTAAACCAAACAATAACAATATATATTTTGTATTTTGCTGTCTTTGTCTTTGTAGCTGGAAAAAAATTTGTTCTAAAAAAAAAAGTGTAATGCTATTTTGTAGGGATAATTATTAACAAAAATATTTTATGGAAAGCAATCAAAGTGCATGCAACTACTAGCATCAAATATCTTATGGAGACCAAAATTTTAATTATTTTTTTTCATAAAATATTTGTTGTCTTTCCAGCTAAAAAGTTTTATTATATTTATTCCCATTCAATTTAATAAAGCAACAAGTTGACATTGACACATTGTTCCTTTTGTTCTCGGGAGAAGAATTTTTGAAGATACAGGTACTTCCATCATATTTTCCATGTTTGTTTGTTTACTTTTGTGTTTTGTTTTGTTTTACGGCATTTCACGTAGAAAACTCATCTTATGCAACTATTATATATGATTTATTTATTTTTATATGGTTTCAATTATTATTATTGTCCCAATAAAACAAAACAAAACCTTAATTTGGTTTGTGTTGATTAATGAATGGCAGGGTGTTTACAACAGAGATAAATGCAGAATAAGGGATGTGGAACCAAACATTCTCATCAAGAAGCTTGCAACCTAAACCAAACAATAACAATATATTTTGTATTTTGCTGTCTTTGTAGCTAAGTAAAAAAAAACGTATTTGTAGGGATAATTATTCCTAATTTTACTAAACATTTCTATTTTTACTTTCTCTTATTTAATCCATTTATTTTCCTTCGCTCTCTCTAACTAAGAAAAAAAAAAAGAAAAGAAGTGCATTCAATGCTATTTTGTAGGAAATTATTCCTAATTTTACTCAACACTCCTATTAAACACTAATTTAGTTCTTAACTCTAATTTAATTGGGTATAATTTATTGTCGTATTTGTTGGAGGAATTTGAATTTCTAATAGTATGTCCCCATCCTAAAAAATAGTAAAAATACTCCTCTAACAAACTGATAATTCTCAAAAGAGAAAAATCTATAAGAAATTTTTTACTATGAAATATTGTTTCACCAAATAATATTTAAAATTCATAACCAAACTTATACGTAAATAATATACTCCTACATAGCACTAAAATAAAATAAAATTAGAGAGTAGTCATGTTATAAGTTTATTAATTCATGTTATAAATAAGAGAGTAGATTTTAGTGCTATAATTAGAGTGTATCACTAAACTTAAATGGGTTTATAATTATAGCTAAAGAATTTTAATAATTTTTTTACATATATTATGTTTTATTTTCCTAAATCAAATCTATTCTTTGTACCAAAAAAAAAGAATTTTGTTATTCATCTCTATCATATTTATTGCAATGAATAGTGGAAAATGAACAACTTCAACATGCAGCCAAATAATATTTAAAATCTATTTTTTTATTCCATAGTAAAAGATGATCATCATTTGTACCAAAAATAATTAATTATAAATGATCATTACTGTATTATTTAAGCTTTAATTTTTTTTCATCACATCTTTGCTGTATTTGTGGCTAAAAAACAATTGTTATATTTATTCTCTTTCAACTTAATCAAGTAATGGCCACCTATACACTAAGCCAGAAAAAACATGTAGCCAAAATGTTAAAGCAATCTTGGTGAAAATAGTTCATATTTATTGATATTTACAACTTTTAGGAATTAGATGGATCCGTAAAAAGAGGGGTGGGGGTGGGTGGGTTAGATAAATAATTAGATATATATTTATTGTTGCCTAATTTTACTCAATACTCCTATTTTTACACTTTCTTATTTAATCCATTTATTTTGCTTCCGTCTCTCAACACTCTTTTTATGTAATCCCTATTTTACTTCTGAACTCTTATACTTCTGAACTCTTAAGTATAGAAATTTTGATTAAAACAATTAAATGCATTTTTTATTGCTAATAAAAGTTTGTGCCATTTTTTATAATTGAAGGGAAATGCATTTTTTTATGGGAAGATGACCATTTTCACCTCTGATAGAAATTTTAAAATCACAATTACAAATTATTACTGATAAAAATTTATAATTATTGACGGGGAAATGCATTTTTTATGGGAAGATGACCATTTTCACCTCTGATAGAAATTTTAAAATCACAATTACAAATTATTACTGATAAAAATTTATAATTCACAAGGAGATGGTAATTTTTATCGCTAATAAATAAATTTAAATTACCTATTACAAGTTTTTTTTTAATAATACTATTACATGTAATTACTGATAAAATTTTTTAGCACTGATAAAAGTTTTAATATGATTATTATAAGTTATTACTGATAAAAATTTATAATTGACGGGGAAATGCATTTTTTATTGCTAATAAAAGTTTGTGCCATTTTTTATAATTGACGGGGAAATGCATTTTTTTTATGGGAAGATGACCATTTTCATCTCTCATAGAAATTTTAAAATCACAACTACAAATTTTAATTTCACTATCTTTTGTTAACTTTTTCTTAACTTGCTATCATCTCTACGTCACTTGAACAATTGTGTTTAGTTTTCATCTATGTTTGTAATGATAATTTTGCTTATTCCACTTAATTATGATTAAGTTATATCATTTTCTTAATTTAAATCAATAATCATGATTCGGGAGATGACCATTTTTATTGATGATAAAAAAAATTTAAAATCACAATTACAAATTATTAATGATAAAAAATTATTTTACTGATGAAAATTTATAATTTACGATATCGAAAAAAATTATAAATCACGAGGAGATGACAATTTTTATCCCTGAATTACAAATTTAAAAATCACTTTTACAAGTTATTACTAATAAAAAAAACTCTAATTCACTTGGAGATGACAATTTTTATTGCTCATAAAGATTTTAAAATTACTATTATAAATTATTACTTATAAAAATTTATAATTGACGGGGATATCATTTTTTTTATGCTAATAAATTTTTTAAAATCACTATTACAAAAACATCAAATAATAAGATGGTTGTTTAATTTACCATGATCAACAATATCCATGATTAACAACATCCATAATTGATATTTAAATGGTGTTCCGCCGAACCGTGCAACGCACGGGCCAGCGACTAGTTATTACTAGGGGTAAACCCGTGCGTTGCACGGGTTCGATTAAAATACATAATTAAAATATTTTTATAAATTAAAAATAATAATTGTGATAAGTATAATCACATATTCGATTAAAATATATTGTTAAATACTTTTTACGATACGGTTATATTTAATATTATATATGTGTAAAAACAAGAAAAAGTTGTTCAGAATTAAAATAATTTTTATTGAAATGATGTATCATATTTTATTTTAATTGTGTCATCGTATAAAATCTTAGTTTTCATTATATGAGTTGCAATTTTAGTCACAAATCACTTTGCTTTTTTATTTTTAATGTATCACTTATTTATTTATTTTCAATAAGAGTTGGAGGTCATACATACTTATACTTGGTGAAACTATTGTTCATGAGTAATGTTGAACTAAGAAGTATGGTGGTTTTGACATTTTTTATCACGTGATCTCGTATTCTGAAAATTACCTATCAAATAACAACGTTGTTGCTTACTCCTTTCTATACAATTTAAGATGCCAAATAACTTATCAACTTACCTCCCTCTCGTTCTCTTGAAGTTTCTTATCAATTATTCACTTGGTGAAATTTTATCCAGATTTTATTAGTCTCGATTTTTTTTGTCTATTGTTTGTTTTTTTTTTCTATTGGGTTTTTCTCCGCTCATTTTGCTTTCAATTTTTTTTATTTAATAATTTTTATTCGGATTTTCAATTTAATTTAGTAGTGCTTATTAGAATGCAGTACTCTTTTTTTATAGATGATTTTTTTTTCTTTCATTTCATGGGTTTGATTAAAACACACATTTAAAATACTTTTTATCAATAAAAATAATAATTATGATAAGTATAATCATATATAATTAAATGATTGTTAATATTTTAAATATAGTAACATGGTTATATTTAATATAAATCTATATTAAAAATAAGAAGGTTATTTAAAAAAAAAAGATTTTGTTTAATATTAACCTACATAGTAGATTTGTGTATATTAAGGACAACTAATATAATTTTTAGTGAATATCTGTTAATATTCATAAGTTTGAAGAGGTGAATTATATTTTATTCTAATAGTGTAATAGTATGAGAACTTAATTTTCTTTTTATGCATCGTGGTAGTATAGTCGCAACTTGCTTTGCTTTTTTACTTTTTTTTTTCTTACCGTTGTTTTTTTACTTTTGTATGTTAGAGGTAGTCATGCTTGCCTTGTGCTGATATATTGACTTTGTTGAGCTGAGTTTTATTTATTATTATTCATTATATATATATATATATATATATATATATATATATATATATATATATATATATATATATATATATATTTATATATTGTGTTTACTACAAAAGGAATCACATATTGAGTTTTTGTTAATTAGTTTTGCTCGATGTGTGTGAAAATTGGCAATATAATTGTTTGAGTTTGTTTTCTTCCAGCTTTTATCGAAAAAATAAAAAGGTGCGTAATTTTATAATATTCTTTTGAATCTTTCTTTCCATTTCTCTTATTTACTATATCACATAAATAATTTGAAACAATGATGCAAATACTCCGTATGGACATGTGAAAGTTGTTTTCTCTTGATCTGTCGGGTCTACAGCTATTTGATTGTAGAAAGAGTAGTCGTCTAAGAAGCAATAAAAGGCTTGACCAGCCAGCCTCTCTAACATTTGATCCATATAAGGTAAATGAAAGATCCTTCCTTGTTGCTTGATTCAACCTCCTGTGGTCTATGCATATGCGCCACCCAGTAACTGTAATTTACAAATTTTTTAATAATTTATTATCGTTATAAGAAACTTGATTTTCTCGTACATTTATTTTTCTTATTGTAACTAATTTACAAATGAAGGTGGATTTGTGGTTTTATTTTCACGATTACTTAAAAAGACAAATTTAATTGAATATAATAATTGCTTTATCACAAAGAATAAGTAATATCAAAATTAAAATGATGTTTTTTTTTTTTTGATAATAAATGATGTTTTTTTTGTTACAATTAAAATGATGGTTTTGTTGTTTTAATAATTTTAGTGATATTTTCCTTGAAAAAATAAGCAATATTGTTGTAGGGTAGTAAGTAAAAATATGGTATTATGAATAATAACATATATAGTGGAAATGCACTCAAAGATATATACTTACATAAATTGTCACTTTTCATAGACTTCTTGAGCATCAAAGATGCAACAATGACAAAAATAGATGTCTCTCTTTTATTCTCTTATCCTAATTCACATGAAAAAATTGTCAAATCTACGTTAAGAAATAGAAAAAATTAAGAAAAAAGTTAGAAAAGTATGCTAACAAACATTATATTATATCAATAAAAATAAGGATTTCTAAAATTTTCACACAAAGTAAGAGTAACATAATTAATAAGTTGTTATATATATATAAACTAATAAATTGTGAAAAAGATGAAGAACCTATTGAAGAGCATCTATCCAAAAGTTGGTTGGAGAAAAATGATGATGAAAACTCAAATTTGCACTACAAACATTTAGCATTTGTGCACAAAATCATATATTTATACACACAATGGTTAGGAATGGGAAAAGATGAAGGTTCAAAAGATTGAATGATAAATTTATTTGTCATAGTTAAGGAATAAGAGTTAAGGAATATGAAAGAATGGTAGTTTAAAAGTTGGTATGACAAAGTTATTTTTTTTTTAAATAATAGCATAATAATAATTAATTAATAAACAATATAACTAAAGTATTTTCTTCATAAAATTTATTTATTTTGTCAAGTATGAAAATTTTTTGAGTAGTAATTTTTTTTTATTTGGTTTATTTATTTAAAGTAAATTTTTGCAAAGTGCAAATTATATTTATGCATGCGTAGTTTATATTTTATGTTTGGTAGTGTAAAATATGAAAGAACATATATCTATTCATTTTTTCTTTTATAATTTGATTTTTTTTTTGTCTTTTTTTCATTATTACTATTATTATTTATGTTATATGTTACACTTGCTACTAATTTAAATTACTTGTCACTTGAACTTCACATGTATAATTATCAACATCAATATAGCATTTTTTTGTGTTCTTTGCAAAAAAAATATTGGGAGCCATTATTATTGTAACATATAGATAATTACTTTGGAGGATGAATGGACATACAAAATAAATTATTATGGGACAAATTTTAAATAGATATGAGAGCTCTCTAAAGCATGCCACATCATCACAATGAAGGCCTAGGAGTAATTCAACCTTCCTTTTACTAATAAAAGATTAGTCATGAATGCAAATAAATGGGGTGACGTTAGAACAAATTATCAACAAAAAATGAACTAAATTAACAAAAAAGAAAAACAAGATAAATAACATAGTAAGTTCGGTCAAAAAAACATAGTAAGTTCTAATTTAGCCCAACAACAAAAAATCATCATCTATGTTTCATATATGATTAAGGTTTAAGCCAGGTGAAGGAGGCGTGTCATATACTCCAACGGGGGGTGCCAAAACAATAAAACGGGACGTTTGATAACGGAGAAGTTCCGTTTCCCCCTTTTTCATGTTTTAGAACCCTAATTTCGTGTTCTGTCAAAACTCTAAGCTCTTTTCCTCCCAATTCTCTCTGGTAATTGATTTTTTTGCCCTAATTCTTTTCTACCTTCTGCTTTTATTCTTGTAGATCACAATAGTTATAATCACGTTCTCTCTCCGTAACAATTTGATTATCTGAAACTGCTTAAATCTGTTATGTTAGCTATTTCATTTGATTAGGTAGCTCCATTTATGTGTTTTTTATTTCTGGAATTTCAATTTCATATGCATTATATTGTTACCTCTAAACTGTGTTATTTTTCCCCTTAGCAACTGCACTTATTTAATTTGATTTCAATTTTTAAGAAAAATTAAGCTATTGCATTTGTATAATGTTATTTATAAATGAATTATGCTGGCTAAATTATGAGTGTGTGACTGTGAAGTAGTGAATGCAATCTGTTGGAAATTATTTTTGAGAAAACTGAATTATGCATTGTGCATATAGTTGTATGATGATATGATAGCTGATTTTATAATGGATATTGCAATTCAGCAGGTTTAAGGTTATTGTCTGAAATGGCATCGGTCTCTAGTCAGCAACAGTTCCGGTACACCCAACCACCATCGAAGGTGCTTCACTTGAGAAACTTGCCATGGGAATGTACGGAGGAGGAACTGATTGAACTTGGGAAGCCATTTGGGAATGTTGTGAACACAAAATGCAATGTTGGTTCGAACCGAAATCAAGCTTTTATTGAATTTGTAAGTGTTTTATTTTTATTTTTATTTTTATCTTGATATTGTTTTGTCCTTCATATGAAATAAAATTACTGATTGTTAGCTACAAATTATATGTTGTTACCATAACCTACAGGGAGATTTGAATCAAGCCATTGCAATGATATCTTACTATGCCTCATCGTCGGAGCCTGCACAAGTACGAGGGAAAACTGTATATCTGCAATATTCAAATAGGCAAGAAATAGTGCATAACAAAACTGCTGCAGATGTTGCTGGAAATGTATTGTTAGTAACGATTGAGGGTGAAGATGCACGTCTTGTCAGCATTGATGTCTTGCACTTGGTAAGCAATGACATGTGTGCATCAGTTATGTATGCTAACACGGTCATCACGAGGATGCTGGTCATTTAGTTTTGTGATTAGGCGTTCTTTGTCAGGATATGGAAAACTTGTTGACATGTATATAAATGAATCAGCAGGCCCATGTGAAGGCAATATCTTCGATGGAAGCTTAGTGCTTTGGGAGAAATAGCGCTTATGTGTTTGTCTCTTTTCTCCTTTCCTTATCACTACCTCTTCCCTATTCTCCTTCTGAACTCCTACAACTCTTGTAGTTTAGCATGTGGCCTCGTTTTTGCAACCATGCTTCATTGACTCATCATCTGCATTTTGCTTGTACATATGATAAGATTAGTCACTAGATTCTGTGCTGTTCATTTCATTTGTGTTCTTGGCGTAGCTATTTCCCCCACTTTCTGCGGTTAATGTTAGAGATTTTTAATGAGAAAATCTATGGCAATTGTTTTGATGGTTTTGAATTTTTCATTTGTTTTGCTCATTGCTTACTTGAAATGTTATATTTCTTGTGATACCACCAATGCATGCAACAAAAGCATTTCTCTTTTAGTATTTCAAAATATATATTGTTTTTCTTAAAGCCTTAAACTTGCATGGTGTTATTTATGTCCTATTGTGGTTTTCTTTTTTAATCTTTATCTTCTATGTCCATAAAATGTAGATTGGTAGTTTATGTAAATTATGATTTACCTTGCTTATATTCTGAAGTTTTAATTTACTGTATTCCCACTTTTCTATAATATAGTTTAGAAAGCACAAGCCTTTGTGCATTTCGTGTTAAAAATAAAAGTTTACCTTAGTAGATATCATCTTGAAAGTTTACCATTTGCTTGTGTAGGTCTTTTCAGCCTTTGGATTTGTCCATAAGATTACCACTTTTGAGAAGACAGCGGGATTCCAGGTTAGTAAATATTTTTCTGTTGTCCCTCTTTTAATGCTATGACTATGACCACAAGCTTATTCTATGTACTACTGTTTAGGCACTGGTTCAATTCTCAGATGCAGAGACTGCCACTTCTGCAAAGGATGCTTTGGATGGAAGAAGCATTCCCAGGTAAAAAATTATAATATTTGTTTGACAATGTTTTAGTTCAACTGCTGGGTATCATATGGTGGTAAATGTCATGGTGCATTTGTTCTCAGATGAGTCAATACCCATCTACTTGATTGTTTGTTGTACATTCACACTGTGATTGTTCTTTTTGTATACACTACATGTGTCCCTAAATATAGGACATTCTTGAGAAATTTCGTTGTTCTTTTTATAGAATACCCCTTTAAAATTTCATTTTTCATTAATTATATCTTTATAAAAAAAGGATGAAAAGTGGTTTGGACTTTGGAAGGTTAGATCAATTAGCTAGAGGAGTTAGAACTGTTAGTTAGAGGAGATTTATTAGATAAATAAATAGGGGTATATAAGGTTTGAGGATCATTTCTGATTTGTTAATTAGGAAAAACAGAGCAGTGGCTCTGTTGTAAGGAAACCCTTAGAGGAGATATCTTTCTTCTAATATCAGTCAATAAAATTGTTCATTTATTTTCAAATTTTCTATCCATTTTCCATAGATCTTCCCTAGGTTCATAACAGTACACTTTGTTAATATCATTAGCTACGGAATGCCAACTGGGCAGGATTTGACTAAATGAAAGTGCCAAGTTTGAGCTAGACTGCAACTTTGTAGTTATTAGAACATTAATCAGCCTTATTATTTCTCCAGTTTTGGTATTACAGATTGTTGATCTTTAATCCCACCCTTTATCAGGTATCTGCTCCCTGAAAATGTGGGACCATGTAACCTCAAGATCACATATTCTGGACATTCAGACTTAACAGTGAAGTTTCAAAGCCACAGGAGCAGGTATTTCTGTTTTCCCTGGTATTGTTGGCTTTCTGGAAACCAAGCTTTTTAATTTAATACTTATTGTGGATATTGGTTTGAAATTTCACAGGGACTATACCAATCCTTACCTTCCTGTTGCTCAATCAGCCATTGAGGGAGGTGGACAGGTAATGTTTTCGCTGTTTTGTGTAATTGAAAACATCCAAATCGCTTGTTTTAACCTTTCTTCATGCACATCAGTTATGTCTGCGCCGTCCGCCAATGGTTTCCCTTGCATGTGACTCTGTATATGAGGATTTTTTTTGAAGTATTCATTTATAATATTTCCAGGTCATGGTTGGTTTGGACGGGAAAAAACTGGAGACTGAGAGTAACGTTCTTCTTGCATCTATTGAGAACATGCAGTATGCTGTAACATTGGATGTCTTACATATGGTACTTTTAAGCCCGGCCAACCGTTTTTTACATTATTTCTGACAATAAAGCTTAGAGAATAATATCCTACTACTATTTTTTTTGTTTTTTGTTAGGTTTTCTCTGCTTTTGGGCCTATCCAAAAGATTGCAATGTTTGATAAGAATGGTGGTTTACAAGCTTTGATTCAATATCCAGGTTAGGTTAGATTATTTGAAGAATATAACTGATCATTATTTGGATATATTAGTATTTGTGCATAGTGCAAAACAAGTGGGTGTGGTTGTCTATTGTTTTCCATGTCACCTGAAAGAATTGCATTTGGTGAAAGTTTTCAAACGTGGTTTTTTGTTGTCCGGTTCTAAGGAAAATAAAAAACTTAGGATAGTTGATGAAACTGGCAAATGATACTGTTAGCATTTTATATGCACCTAGATAAACTCCTATGTTTGTGATCTCCCCAGGGATCCTGCCTCTCGTGATCTAATAATCATTCTAAACAAAAGTTGTCCTGCTGAGATTGATATTTATTTTGGATAGAAAATGGTAATATTTAACCAAGATACTTGAAGCTGCAAGTGCATGTTATTGTTCTCTCAATTTCGCTCTAAATAATTTATGGAGCTATGATTGTTCTCTCAGGGAATTTGGGTATTCTGCTTGCTGGGAATCTCCTCGGCAAGGCCTATACTTATCTTCTTTTTTTATTAGAATGAGGTCTAAAAGCCAGGCCTGTACTTATCTTTGATAGGTATAACAGTGATAATTCAAGTGTTATGTATGCATTTTTTAAGTCAGTGTCTCAGCATGGAAACATGGGGAATTTTAACCTTATCAATAGTTAGAGATTTATTAGATGCCTTGTTTTATTTTGTACTGTCATTACAAGTTTGAGAATTGAAACTTATATGCTATCACTTGCAGATACTCAGACAGCTGTTGTGGCCAAGGAAGCCTTGGAAGGACACTGCATATATGATGGAGGATTTTGCAAGCTTCACCTCTCGTATTCACGTCATACAGATCTTAGTATAAAGGTAAACAATCAAACCTATCTATAAACTGAGGAGTGATGTCATTTTAAATAAATGCTTGAAAAGAATAAATGAATTGATGTCTTAACATTTTGTTAACTGGCTGGTTTATTTGTCTTTGTTCATGGCTACACCTGGTTAAATATCTAGTTTTGGACCTTGATTTTCCTTTCTGTGAAAATGTTATTGGTGTGTTCTACACTGAAAATCCTTCAACTTCAAAGCTTGAAAAGTTTTCCCCTATAACCATTGAATCTCTTGACCGTATTTCAAAAATAAATGAAAATGCGATATTATAAAAATCCTGTCTCATAATTTTAGATTTGCTGTTCAGTATTATATTTTCCTTTTTAATTTTTAGAGGTGGCACTGGCAGGATCAACTGGTGTAATCATTTTAACTTGCTGCATATATTATGGCTTCAAAGTTAAGTTTAATTTCAATGATGATTTGTGTAATTACAGGTCAACAATGATAGGAGTAGAGACTATACCATTCCTCTTATACCTGTTGTGAACACTCAGCCCTCAATTTTAGGGCAACCTGTTCCCATGATGGGTCCTCCTGATCAGCAATACAATGTGTCTCAGTATACTCCAATTTCTGACCCAGCTATGATACCTCAATCTCAGGCAGGATGGGGAGCAGCTCCACCAGCAGTTGCTCAATCTATGCCACTGCAGATGCACAATAATATTTACATGCCACCTGGAAATGTGCCACCACAAATGCCACCTGGAAATGTGCCACCACAAATGCCACCTGGAAATGTGCCACCACAAATGCCACCTGGAAATGTACCACCACAAATGCCATCTGGAAACATGCCACCAGGAATGCAATTTTCAAATCCTGGTATGCTACAACCGGCAGCCACAATGCCTGCATATGGATCTGATCGCATTCAATAACATGCTCATCTCCTTTGTCTCAATTAGATCTACATTCGGTAAGAGTCAGCTGGCCTCTGTAGCAGAGATTTAAATTAGGGTTCCCATCTGGTGAAACTGGCGGTTTCCAATGTTGTTTTGAACCTCAAATAGGCAAATTTTCATTTTTCTTTGTTATTTTTATATTTCGAATTTGCTGTGCAATTGTCCAAAAACGTTTAGTTGGCTTAGTTTTGAAACAAAATGTTTTGTTCTGGTCTGTTTGGATTAGGTCTGGATATAATTAATGTGTTTGGGAAATGGTATTTTAGCAAGCATTGGATTGTAAGTACTGTTGTTTTTGACTGTTTTTATAATAAAAATAAAAAAGACGAACAATGTGTAAAAATTGATGAAAAGAATATAGCTTTATTAAACTTTCTTACCCGAGTTTTTTGCCCCACAATCTTATTTGAAAATATTGATGTGTTTCAGAATTAGTCTATATATATTTTGGCAAAAGAAAACAAAAAAAACTATATGCTGTGCAGCAAAATTGTGTTTGCCATTGAAAATGTGATTTTGTTTTCGATCACCAGGGTAATAAAAAAATAATTCATTTAAAAAATATTAATTTTTTATTCATTAGCTTTTTTTGGTGTGATGTGGTTAGCATTTTCATCTACCAAAGTGCTTGTTATTGGAGATTTCAAAACAGGTTGAAAATAATGTTCGATGCAGTTTGGTTCTTTTCTCTTTAAAATATCAAATTTATGGTTCAAAAAAACAAAAACAAAAAAATTTATGCTATCAAGTTTGGTTCTTTTTTCTATAAAATATTAAATTTATGCTATCAAATTTATGTCGTATTATTAGCTTTGATCAATACATGTTGAAATAATAATGTCATAGATGTAGTTACTCTAGCTACTTGATGATTGATGAACAAATTAAATCGACTTCCTAGTGAACTCTACCAACGTGCTTGGAGGAGGTGTAAGAATCCCGTCATTAATTATCCTCTTCCTTTTTATCATGAATTCTTCTAAGCTGTGATCGGAAGTCTAGATGGGGAAGACTATTTTCAAGTAACAGCAAAACTCAGATGAGATAAAATCATAACAATGTAACAAACATGGCTTAATATTCTGCTAACATTTGCATACCATTTTTCACATTATATGAATTCTAAGAAGTCTGAATTTAAAGTTATAATAATGCTACTACATAAAGAAACAAAGCAGTCTGAGATCTGTTTATATAAGTATTCTCAGCTAAATGATGGAATTTTACTACAACTAATCGGAAACAATTTTACAGACCAACTTTCACCAGCACCTATATACAGAAAGAACATGACATGAAGATCACACTGAAGCATGTTGTCCTTCTTCACCTTTTACTGTGCCAGATTCAGACACCTGTCTAAAATATTCTGTTCTTTAACACTACTAAAGAGAGAAACCAGTATATATATATATATATATATATATATATATATATATATATATATATATATATATATATATATATATATATATATATATATATAACACAGACGATTAATAAAGCAGACCAAATGAGCAATTCTACAAATCTAAAACATATGAAACAAGCACTATTTCCACTTGCCAGTCCGTCTCCCAGGTAAGCCTCGAAGCTTCATCCGTGGCAGCCAAGTTCTCAGCCACTTATCAACAACTCCTGCATCCGATCAATTGGTTCAGTAAGGTCCTGTACAGCATGCCCTTCTGAGACGTCTGAAAGTGATTTGAGATTGCACTTAATCAAGGCTTCAATGAAGTAGCAGGTCTCGTCCTTGGTATTCCCCTCTGGTACATCTACCACAAAAGATTCAATTACTAGGGTTCCTGGTCGTCCGTCAATAATTTCTGGGTGGAGGGACATGATAGACGAGTAGTTCTGAAAGACAAGATACAACTTGCATCAAATTATTAGAAGATGATTCTTTGTTTTTAATTTGTGGAAGGAAGAGGCAAACTGTTGTGTGCGAGAAAGAAATAACAAATCTGACATTTACGCATTTAGTGCAAGCCTTAACAAAAAAATTCTAATGTTTTATTTGATTTATATTCTATAATAAGAGGTGAGTATACCCTTTCACATGGCGGCATGAGAATGAAAGGTATATTATAAATTTAAAGTTCCACTTATATCTCCATAATTTGAATTTTGAAAAATATTCCCAAAAATATTAAATGCTGACCGAACATGTTTTCAAATTTACCTAAAAGTAACGTTCCTGAACACTGTTCCTGGGAATAAAATTTTACTCCCTGAAACAAATTCCTCCAAAGTGAAGAGAGACTAGACTATTGACTCGTGAGGAATGTTGAATATGTTATTTGTAGAAGTATTAAACCATTCACGTGGCCTAAACTGTTTGGGAGAAAGCAATTCCAGTTATATCCTAATAAAGGAACAACAGTTTCAAAGTCAGCAAATGATAACAGTAAACTTTTTGGGAGAAAGCAATTCCAGTTATATCCGGAACAACAGTTTCAAAGTCAGCAAATGATAACAGTTGATTAGTGACCTATGGAATTCAAGGAATCTTAAATTTGTCATTGATTTGACAATTAGTTGAATTCCTAGACAATGAAAATTTTATCTATGTCTGGACATAGTCAGAAAACTAATCGTCCTAGAGAACGGAAACGAGAACCAAACTCCAAGGAATTTGTTGAGAACTCCATTACCTTTTAATTAACAGAAAAAAACTGTCACTTCTGAACTTAACAGTTTTTGTTTTCTTTCTAAAACGTTGCACAGGACTCGAAATAGATTCTAAATTTAGAGCATTCTTAGCAATTTATGATAGCAGAGGAAACATTGTCTGTTAGCGTATAAATAGAGGGGAGAACCCAAGTGAAGCAGTGAGCTAGTTAGTTAGTTTTGGGTGGAAGAGACCAGGCCTTCAAATATCTGGGAATTGGGAATTCTTGAACCCCACTACACATTCAATCTATCTCTTTTAACTTGGATTCACTAATTGAGAGAGAAGAGAAACTATTCAATAATTATTTTGTTATTCTTCTATTTCCTTCCTATTCTGACCATGTACCTATCAACTACTATCAGAGCTACAATCATTGAGCTATGGATATTGCATCTTAAAGCAAATCTAGAAGTTATGTATAGAGATACCAACATTGAAGGAGAGGAAACTTACTGGTGGCTGATCTAGCTGAGGCAGCACTTCAATACAGGGGGCATACTTGATTAAGATAAGTTAAGTTAAGGGAGGCTTTGAATTTTTGAGGATGTTCTCTTGCTTGCTATCAGAGTTAGAGTTAGAGTTGGCTTAGAAGGATCTTAACATGGTGAGACTTTTTGAAAACCGATCAAGGCTATCCAGCCATTATGTGACCCAGCGATCTGCCAGTTTGGGTCCAGGATGAAGAAAGGGAACCTTTTGGAACGAAAAAACTAAAGGGAAAATGAAGGACTGGATATTTAGAAACATAACTGGGGGGATGGAGATAATATAAAAACAGAGAGATAGAAATAGACATTAGGATAGATTTGATGGAAGAAGAACCTGATCAATTGATGGGTGGGGAGGACCGAGGCATCTGATCTGACGAAGGATGTTGAAAGCCCTATCTGCCATCATTGCTGCCACCTCGGGCTTCCTTAATTGCAGCCTCCAACAACTTCATTGTATTGGGTGGGAGGGGGTTTCCTACACCAACTAGATACTACCAAAATAGTCTTGATTTGGCTTTGAACTAGCTATTTTGGGATTGAGTTAGACCTAGCACATACTCTAAGAAAGGAATCAGCACATTACCCTTGTGGGTGGCATAATGATGTGGGTGTGGGGCAGATATGGAGCGAACAGACAGCATCCGTAATTAGTTGGATCCCAAGCACTCCAGCCAACCCACCTCCATCCCCCAAAACCACCAGACACACTCTTCCATGGCAAAAGACAGGTCATCAACTGATATTGACGAGGGTCTTCTAATAGAGATGTTTGCAGCATCCAGAATCAGGTCACAAGGTATATGGGAAATAATCGTACTATTGAATATGTGCACATGGCATAAAGAAAAGAAGAAATGGGCCCTAGAGATAAAATCAGAAGAAATATTCAAAAGGTGCACCATTTTTCTGATTTAATGGATCAGGCCCAATTCTTCACCAGAGGAAGGAAAGAACACAAACACTCAGAGCCCGGAGTGAAGATAACACCCCATGGATCACCCAACCTAGATGTTTCTTCCAAGGACATTGGACCTAGGCCTAGTTGCATACCTATCAAACATGCACTAAAACTATGAACAATTCAAACTACATTAAACAATAAGTGCACAAAACGCCCTGACTATTCCATCAAGTTGGTGTCGATTTTTAAAAAAATTATGATAGAAAGCATTAAAAAGTAGAGATCCTATGCATTGGAAATGAGTGCCCACCCGGCTTACAATCATAAAGACGAAAAAGGATAGAATTTGAATGCAAAAATATTTTCACCGCAAATATATTAAAAGTTGTGTATAATATTGGCTAGAGCTTATAGTCTTATTATACTACTCAAATACTGAAATAATATTAGTAACTAATATATGAATGAAATACAATGCACACATCCAAACAATGAACTAATAGACCTCCATAACAGTATCAACATCACAGATATGGATTTGAGATTTTTAAAGCTGCCAACAAAGATTAATTAAGTATATCCTTCTTCTAATTATTAGAATTGGAGGATAGTCTTAAACAAAACTTTAGTTAATTGAGACCATCTAGAAAACTGTTGTAACTCACTAACTGCCAAATTCAGTTAGTGCAGTAAGCCCCAGGCAATTAATTGTCCTATATAAGGGATTCCTCTCTTAATCATTGTAACAGAATTTTAAATCAATGAAAATACAGTTACAATTCAGCTAGATATCTCTCTCTCAATGATCTCAAAACTGAAATTTACAGAAACTTAACAGTTAACACTAATGGTGAAATGTGTATCTTACATCTTACACACATAAAAACATATATATAACCAATTCCTCTTAATCACACGCGAGATTGAGCGCGATATGTGGATAAATTTCAGCATGAGTGGTTTGTTTCTTAAGTAAGAAAAAGTTTTATTGTTTCAACAAAAGAAATAAAGCAGGTAAATTATTGTAAGGAGATATTCATACCCTAAGCCTATGATCACCGCCGATAATCCTTATGCTTAGAATATGCTCATTGTCATCAAGAACCTCCAATCTTTCGGTACTAGTTGTAGCAGGAAGCCCAGACTTAACATCAACTTCTCTTAAGCTTCCAATCTCAAGGTTTCCCCTCACCACACACCTGCTAATGAACGGTTTATATTTCTGTGGCTGATCAAATCTCCTCACCAAAGACCATACCTAGAAACAAAAAAAAAAAAAATCAAACATAAACACATTTAATACATTGCAGAATCATTGAATTAAATTAACATAGTTTCTAAATTCTGCATTACACGTTTCCATAGCCAAACTCTTCACATCATAATATCAATCCAGATTCAAACAACTAGATCATCATTATCATATTCAACTATCAATTTATGGACCTAAAGTTAAATTAAAATCAAATCAAATAATTAAAAAAAAAAAAAAAAAAAACTACCAAATCAAATAAAAAACGGAAAAGGAATAATCAATCATCAAGAATCAAATCAAGAGTAGAGTATGATTACAAGAGGAACAGGAGCTTTGATATGCTTAACAAGAGCAGAAGCACACTGATTCTCCGATGGTTCCTGATTGTGATGTCTTCTTATATATTCCATCTCCGTGCTGCTAAATCCTCCATTTCCGGTGCCGTTCTCCATCGTCAATAAACGTAAACGCCACCGTTTCACCTCTTAATAACTAACAAAACCACCGTCCACCGACGATGGCAACGCAAAAATCGAATCTAGAACTAATAAACAAATATTGATTTCCGACGATCGGAGCTCCGATTTAGTTCCGGCGAGTTTCTCCGATGGAAGGTTCGAGAAGTTTGTTGAGACAAAAAAAGAAAGAAACGGTTATTAAAACGCGTTTGCACCGTCATCCACCACCAACAACAACTCTTCTATCTATCACTTATCTCGAATTATTATTATTTTTAATTTAAATCGTGAAAAGTAAAAGAAGAAAAAACAAAACGCAATAAAAACAAAAAAGAAAATGTGTGTTTTTCATTATTTCCTTGAATACATCACCAATAATATACTGTTACTGAGATTTTTATTACAAATTCGCCATTGGTTTGTCTTTTTCTGATGGTTGTCGTTTTCTGATACTGAAATTACCGAAAACCCTTCATTTCGTTATCCATTGACCATTGGTGATGATAAGATTTTTGCTTGAAAAAGAATATTAGGAACATTCGCTTAAAGTTAAAGGCAAAAAATACTTCTCACTCTTTCAACTTAATTTCAGAAAAATGTTAGATATTACGTATGTGTTTGGTTCTACGATAGAAAGAATTTAGTTTGACAGAATTGAGTTTGACAGAATTGAACTTAGTTAAAAGTGAGTTGAACAAAATTAATTTATGTTTGGATACATCAATATAAAAGTAATTCTCAATATTTCGTGTTGTTTGGATAGTTCGAGTCAAAATTGATTTTGGATGTATAATTACCAAATTAGACTTACACCTCAAGGATTATGATTCACAGTTATCCATCTAAAATCTTCTTTAATGATCTTATCTCCAACATTCATAAATTATCTGCCTACATAAGGAGGATTTTATCAAGAGATTTGGCTGCTACACCTTACAATATTCTAAGCTATCTGTGAACACAAGCTCTGAAGCTCTGAAACATTTTCATACACACTTTACTCAGTTTTAGTGTTATTTGAGTTTTAGAAAAGCTTAGATATTTGTACAACACTTTTGATTTTCAAAGTGTTAATCTTACATTCATTATATTTTTCTTTGTAAGTTTTGGAGAAATCTCTTGTTGTGTGCTTGAGCATTTGTTTGTAATCTTTAGGCTTTATTTGGATGATAAGAGAAAGTCGAAGGAAATAAAGTAAATGGAAAGAATGTTTAAGGAAAGAAAGTAAATGGAAAGTGAGATGATTATATTGTTGTTTGGTAGAAGTGAAAGTGAAAAGAAAGGGAGAGGAAATAAAGATATGTAACTAATCAAATGACATAAATACCCTTTGATATATAAGATACTTAGATATATGTGCTTCAACAAATCACAAATCTATTTTTAAATATAATATATTAATATAATGTATATATTTTAATATATGATAATATATTAGTCATAGCTTGGGCCAATTAACATATGCAAAGTACGTAAAATAAAAAAGAACACATGTCAAAAGCAAAAAATAATCCAAAATGCAACACATGCAATGCAAGCAAGTTTAATAAGGGCAATATTGGAAATCATGACAAAACACATCGATCATTGAACTTTCTTCCCAAATTGGGAGGGAAGGTTTTTTTTGTCGGTCCCATGTGTAGAATCTTATTCCCTTCCACTTTCTTGCTACATCCAAACAACGGAAAATGTGTTGGAATTTGTGCTTTCCTTCATATACCTTTCTTTCCTCCCACTTTCAGCTGAACCAAACAATACCTTAGTGATTTTATAGTGAACTCCCTTGGAAGTACAAGGGGACTGAAGTACTCTCGATTTGTGAGGGGAACCAGTATAAATTTTTGTGTGTTCATATTTTATGTCTTATCTCTTTTATTGTGTTTGTTTATCTGCTGCATAAAGAGTTTTTAGCTTGCAAAATCTAAAAAAGCTTTAGTTTTTCAAAACACAATTCAACCCCCCCTTCTTGTATTTTTCACACCTTCAAAGATTTCCCTATAAATCTTCTCAAACCCACCTTACTCACCCATTCTTTTCCTAGCAGGTTCTGTTGAGGCAAAATCTTAATTTGATGTTTTAAAGATAACAAACATCTTAATTATATTTTAAGTGAATTTTGATATTTTTGTGATCTAACAAGTGCTCTTGAGTGATTAATATAGACAGGAACAAAAGCTCATTCATTATATATCACTACACTTAAATTGATTGAAAACTGCAAGTTTATGATAATGATCAGAGAACATTCTCCAGTCTGCACTTTTTCTCACATGCAAAGCTATACATCAACAATAAGCACTTAATTGATATCATCTGAACAAGATACAAATAAGCATTTTTGCAAAGGACTTTATTAAAGATAATCTCTACAGGATATAAGTCATTTAAAGCAAGGATTAAATGATAGCAAAAGAAAGCTTCCTATTTGGTCATGTTTAAGGAATAAACATGAACATGTCTTTGACAATTTAGTTCTCAAGCTCACATGCTCTATTCAGAGATTATTTGAAGACATTTATGGACCAATGAAAAGGAGACAACAAGTTTGAAGTGGTACTTCTCAAAAAGACTTCATAAAAAATAAATTTACTATGTCATTGATCTACAATGGAAAGATACTTGTATTTTTGCAAATACACATGAATAGTAAAAGGATAAGAAGACCAGCTATCATCATATAATCATCATGAATATCTTGAGGCTCACGAAATCAAAACAAGCAAAGCATACCTGCAGCTGAGAACGTTCCAGAACGATCTAAGAACGTTCCAGAATCAAGCAGATTTCCTGCTCATGTTTGAAAGATTCTCTCCAGCTGTATCCAGCTGTTGTAACTGATCTTTCAAGGCTTCAACAGTGCTTATTATTGGAGAACAAGTTCATACAGCCCATAAGATGTTCAACTCACGCTCTTCATGACATCATCATTCTAAGAACATTCTCAAGAAGCATCTTCTCTCTCAACAAATATTATTTGAATAATATTTTGATGTGGCTTTTAAAGGACTAACGACTAGTCTTTGGCAACACTCCAACTTGCTTGGAGACCACGAAACAAAGGACAAAAAACATCTATAAATAGCACACTTGGGTGCTTTGAAGATTCAAGAGTTTCAACTACAAATTTCAAGATCTACATTTGTCTTTTTCGACCAAGTTATCAAACTCTTCCACTCTCACTCCAGCTCTCTAACATCACATACTTGGATCAGTATATCATTGAGTGAACTGAGTGTATTCTTCTATTAGCTTCTCAACTTGATTTTCTCTTCATTTGAAAGCTTGCGATCCGAACAATTCATTGTAAAAAGATTGGTTAAAGTCAATACGTAACTATTGATTGAGTGACACCTTAGTTTGTAGGACTGAGGTAGATATTAAGCTTGTAGGGCTTAAGGTTATTGATCTTGGTTTAGATCAAGGAGGTTTGTAATTTGAGATTACTAGTATCTCAAGATTATATTAGATACTCACGGAGCGTGAGGGACTGGACGTAACCCATACTATTAGGGGGTGAACCAGTATAATTGTTGTGTGTTGATTCTCTCTTCCCTTATCTTTTATTTTGAGCAAACACTAAGCACACAATTCACTTTGAATTTGTTTTACTGCTAACCAGATCCTTCTGAGATCATTCTAACGTTTTCTGTTGAGTTATATTTTTAAAAGGTAAATTTTAATAGGTTCACAATTCAATCCCCCCTTTCTTATGAAAAACTTTGCTACTTCAAGTTTCAATGGAGAGATTCAAAAAACACACAGTCGTGGCCACCATTTATGGTGGAGTCGTCCCACAAGAAGAATCGTTCAGCATAACCAAACACAAGACAACAGACGTGGTCCCAAAATCATCAAAAAGATCAATCCTGGGCTTTGGAGACCATGAGCTAGTAGACGACCCACCCACCGAAGAACTTCCCCTCTTAATACTAGCTACCATACTAACTGGAACGTTTCCCGAATTTTGACTGATGAGGGAAGCTCGTGTAACATTATGAACGAAAAACTATTCATTAAGTTGAAACTAAAGCCAGAACAGATGACGTCGTATGCAGGAGGACCATTAGCAACGTTCAACAAATCTCCAAATTTCCAAGACAGAAGGACGAACACTTCAAGAAGGATGATTAAAGCCAAATTCTTGGTAGTACCATTCCCATCTGTCTGCAACTTCATCCTAGGCAGGACGACATTAGCATCTTTAGGTGCGGTTCCGTCAACGATACACCTAAGAATGAAGTATCATGGACAAGACGATGTAATCGTCACCATTCACACATATATAAGAGGCACGCGAAGATGCCTTAGAGTCGTCATGAAGGCACTACACGAAACACAAATATTTGAGATAGAGTAAAAGTCCAGATTAATTAAGGATGTTGACTTTGACGCACGTTCTGAGGATTACATTTGTGATGAAGAAAAGACGACAGCGAAGCCCTTAGCGCTTGAAACCAGAATAAAGTTCCATAGACCTACTCTAAACAGAGAATTTATTAACGTGCAGCTAAATGACAACCTAGACCAGATAGTCACCAAATTAGTCTATGTTTCCATACTTTTTCAATATGTTTCATTTATTATCAAATAAGTCTCTGTTTTTATCCACTTTCTATCAAAATAGTCCTTGACATTTTCAAATTAGTTTATATCTATTTTTTTTTATACCAAATAGTCACTTTTAAATTGACCCCATTGACTACAAAACCACTTAAATTGTGCGATGTCATTCTCCACGTGTCACTTAATTAACACTTCACATTAGCGTATTTAATGGTGTTAGAAAACAGATGTCAACAAAGGGACCAAAAGAGAATTTTTTTTCTTGGGTTACCATGATATTGGTACGAAGATTTCACCGCCATTAGCGATGACTAATCTCCGTCGGGGAACCTGTCGGGCACACGAGGTGGGTTCTCTCTTCTCAACCGAATTTTCTCCATACGCGTGAGCCGGAAATCAAACCCTAACCACATAATTAAGGGGACCAAGTTCCTTACCACTTGAACCAATTCATTATTGGTAAAGAGAATCATTTTATATCTTTGCAAAATGTCATCATGTCTTTTACTATTTTTAAATTACTTTACCATTTCATATATAAGGTATACAAATTAACATTTTAAAATAAAAATTTAATATTTTCAAACAATACTTTTTAATTGTCAAACTTTCCATCAAAATATCATTATTGTTTATATTACAAACAAAATATTTAACTAATGTCTAACACAATCATCGTTAATTTATGCAAAATTATTATGATTTTTAGCTGTTTTCACAATGATGACACCACAAATTGATAATTCAATATATTTTACCATCTAGCTATAAATGATTTTTTTTTGGTACATAGTTATAAATGAATTTACTCATGTACAATACATGTTATGTTAATACATTGTGAAATCAAAAATTATTTTGACTGATTTCAACTCTCTTCACTACTATTCTCTTCTTCTTTCTTCTTTTGATCACCTTTTGCTCATGTACGTTCCATGCATGTTTTGTTTTCTTTTCTTATCTCAAATCTGAATGCTAAAATTAAATTTTACTATTCTCTCTTAATGATTATGCTTTGAGTTCAATGTCCCTTTTCTTTTGATAATTTTATAGAATTTTTATTGTTTCATGTTTTTTTTAATCCACACTAAAATCATCTACCATATTCCTTAATTCTCATCTTGTAGCATTTTTATTGTTTCATGCTTTTTTAACTTAAAAAGTTCATTGTTTTCTTAAATAAATATGACAGATTAATTCTTTCATTTCCTTGTCCATAAGCAGGAGATACAAAATCAACAATGGTGAATAATTTTGTTCCAAATGGTCTTTTATTATCTGGTGACGAAACATTTGTTCCTAAGGTGTTTAACATAAACAGATGGTTACAAGTTGAAGATAGAACTACAGAGTTGCTTGGATGTATTCAGCCCAATCACAAATCAGAAATACTTCGAAATAATGTTGTATCTTACATTAAGGGTTTTATCACAAATCATGTTCCTTGTCAGGTGCCAAAACTCTACTCCAATAATTTACTTGTTAGTTGTTTATTACTCCATATAATCCTTATTTTTTTAAAAAAAAAAACTTATTTTTTAGAGTCAAATGTATCTAGTCTATATTATAAACTAAATATATTAATCATTCAATAAATTTTAAAATTAATTTATTTTGTAAGAAGATCAAAGGGAATACGTTGTACATTTATAAATTATGATACTAACTATTTATTCATGACTTCATGACATTCTTTTCATTGATGTATTATGTATTATTTTCAGCATATAATATTTTATCTTAGTTTGTTCATACAACAAAGATTTTAGTCAAATAATGTACCCAAAAAAATTTTAGTAAATTTTATTTTTTAATATCGGTCATAATTGAATGAAATAGCATTTATGTAATAAGATCATCTAAATATGGTTAACTTTTTTATTTTTTTGAGTAAATATGGCTAACTTTTGAATAGTTTGGGAAAATATTTTTAATTACACACTTTACCTTCTTTTTTCTTTTGACTCTACATAGTACATACTTTACCTTTCAAAAATGTGATACAATGCAAAAGGTTTTTTAGGACTTTACCTCCCTATTCTTCCAAAAATAAAATGTAAAAGTTTTTGATAAAGTTTCATCATATATATAGCAACCTTTTAAAAATATTGATTTTCTCTAAATATAAGATTTTTATAACCTTGTGTTTCTCGCGAAGTAAGTAAAGTATGATCAAGAATTATTCTTCCCACGAATTAAATTCGTGTATCCTCAAAAAAATTGTTTTAGAATGAGTTAATTAACCACTTAAGTACGATCACTTAATCTAAAAAAATTTAATAATTAAATTTAATAGACAAAATCTTAATTTTATAAATAACCTTACAATTGATGGTAAAAAAAAGTAACATTACTATAAAATAATTGGTGCATTTGATTCGTAAAACAACAAGAACTGTACATAACAGCACATGACAAAAATAAAAAAGTAACATTTTTTTGGTAAATAGACAAAATGACAAAGTCATTATAAACTAACACACACACACAAGTGAAAGAGCCAGGGTTCGAACCTCGGTCATGACGTCGGCCTAACAATTTTGACATTTTTACCAATTGGGCTAGGACTTGTAGATAAAATAGCAATATTTTATGCCTATCTAAACAATTTTTTTTATCATTTAACTCAAACTCTTAAAAATAAACATTATCATATTATTCTCATAAATCCTTACAAAAAAAAAAATATTCTCATAAATTTGTGATTAACATTTGAAAATAAATATTATAATCATTTAAAAATAAATTAATTAATAGAAGTCCTCATGATCTGATATCATGTTATTTTTTGTCTGGTATTTTTGGTCAAAAAAGTTGTTGAGATTAACCTGAAACTACTGTGTTGGGTGGCCTTCGAGTTGAGTTGTTGTTCATCTTTAAAATTAATAGCAAAATTTTTGAACTATAATGATTTGTTTTCACTGTTTGGTTTGCCATTAAAAAAATGAAGGAAAGAAAGTGAGAGGAGAGAAAGATAGGAGAATATTCTGGTTTCCACTGTTTGGTTTGCCATTAAAAAGGAAGGAAAGAAATTAAGAAAGTATTTGGTTGGGGCCCACACAAAAAGTGTTCCTTCCAAATATAGACGAAAAAGTGGAATCACATTTGCCATTTTGTGCAAAAGACACAAATGCTCAGAAAGTTACTTTCTTAACACTAGTTAAGAAAATCCAATATAAAAAAATGTTGTTTTCAATATAAAATTTACTTTCTTGTATCTTTAACTTCACATGTTCAATATCAATAATCTTAATTATTGCCACAGGTATTCCAATTTGGATCAGTACCCTTGAAGACTTACTTACCTGATGGTGATATTGATCTTACTGTTTTTGGCATCAATCAAACTTTGCCTGAAACTTTAATTTATGAGATTCAACAAAAATTACAAAATGAAATCAACAATGAGTTTGCTGAATTTAGGGTTAAAGAGGTTCAATTTATCAAAGCAGAGGTATGTTTATGAATTTAGGGTTAATGAGTTTGTGATTTCAATATTGTTAATGATTTCTAATATTAATGCAAAACCCTATGCTTGTTATTGTTCAATGTTAGGTGAAGATCATAAAATGCTTGATTGAAGATTTTGTAATTGACATATCTTTCAATAAATTGAGTGGTTTATCTTCACTTTGTTTTTTTGAGGAGGTAATGTATTATTATTATTATGGAAAGTTGTGATATTCAAGCATATTTTTTCTTTTACAAGATGTCTAAATTTTTTGTTTCAGGTTGATAACTTGATTGGAAAGAATCATATATTCAAGAAAAGTATTATATTGGTAAAAGCCTGGTGTTACCATGAGAGCCGCATCCTCGGTTCTAACAGTGGACTATTTTCGACCTATGCACTGAAAGTTTTAGTCTTGTACATCTTTAATCTTTACGGAAATGGATTTGTTGGACCACTTGAGGTGACAAATTTAATTGTTTTGGTGTATATATTAATATTAACCTGGCTTATGACGAATACAAAGATAAAATTTTATGTTATTTTGATCCTATTGTTGGTGTATCTTAGGTACTTTTTCGATTTTTGGAGTTCTATAGTAAATTTGACTGGAAAAACTATTGCATTAGCTTGAGTGGACCGGTGCCCCTAAGCTCACTTCCTAATAATATGACAGGTGTGTGAAATATTTTGTTGTATTGATCATATGTCTTGAATAACATGATATCTTCATTATGCTGATAACCATTATTTGAAAATGATGACAGCCGAGTCTCCAAGAAAAGATTGCCAAAGCCAAGACATACTGCTCACAAAGTGGTTCCTTAATGCTTGTATGTTCTATTATGGCAATAGGCCGCGCAGCCAGGAAAATCAAGAGAAACAATTTGTTTCCAAACACATCAATATTATAGATCCTTTGCGGTTAGACAACAACCTGGGGCGTAGCATCAGCAAAGGTATTTCACTTTAAAACCTTGGCTGAAACAATTATTTTCATGAAAGATGTTTCTGTTGAAGATGTTTCTGGAAACAACGTTAATTTTTTTCCCTGAATATACAGAAGTTGTATTATGTTTTGTCTATGCTGTATGTTCTTAAGAGCCATCATTTTTTTCCAATTTTTGAGTGGCGTCTTCTGTGAAAAATTAATAAATGTTTGTTCTTCCATAAATGGAATTTTGATAAAAAAAAACTCCCTATTCACGTAACTTTAGATTATATATGCAGAACAGTATCTATGTGGATCTAAACAATTATAAACTTTAGATGCCATTTTTGACATGTAGTTAGATATGATTTCAAGAATAATAATCTATATGTCTAGAGAGATTAATTCTATGGCCTCTCTCTTGTGCTCTATCTATGGTATATTTGAAGTAGTTTAATTGCACTCTTCAACTTTTATTACTATTTTTTCCTGTTTTTAAGTTTGGTATTTGCTCAAGAAGATAGCTTATTTTTCCTATTACTTGTGTTTCTTTTTCTATCTAAATATTTGATTGTTTGGTTAAAGTATCTCCGAGTTATTTATCTGGTTGCCTGGTTATAATCTTCTCTACAGGTAGCTTCTATAGGATAAGGAGTGCATTTAGTCTTGGTGCTGAGAGGATGGTGAGATTGCTGAACTGCACGGAAGAGTATCTAATCGCTGAATTTGATTTCTTTTTCAAAAACACATGGAATAGACATGGTAATGGCTATTGGATTCATGTAAGCATTTATAATCGTTATATAAGAAAAGTTCGAAAGTTAACATGGCAAGAATCTGAGGATGAGCAGGCTCAAGCTTCTAACAAGTCTCGGGCTATTTACCAAAAGCCTGATAATCAATTAAAAGAATCAAATCAAAGCTCTGATGCTTGTGTTGTTTCTCAAACTCAAAACTCAAGTCCGGAATCTGCTCCTATATATAGTGAGGCTCAAAACCAGCATTGCAATGTTTTTGTATCAGACACAGAAAGTGAACTGGTCCATTTTTCTTCTTCAATGTCTGATAGTAAGATGGGATCCACTTCAAGATCTGAAGTTCTAGACAATCTAAGTTTTGGGCCGACTTCTTGTGATTTGAGAAGTGAAAATGCAGTTAAATCAAAAAATGCTTCAAATATGGAACTGCAAAAGGAAGAGCCTGATTGCTCAACTATTACAAAAAGTAGCAGCAGGAGTCTCCATACACTGAAACCACCGCAAGGGCAAAATTTGACAATAAATGTGGGAAAAGACAGCGTTGATCCACCTGCTGTAGTAATCAAACATGGCAGTGTAATGAACTCAGCAGAAAGCTGTAAATACACACCAGCTTTGGAATCAACCTCAGAGACCAATCTTTCGTCCTTGCCTCCGGAGACTACTAAACCTGAAAATGTCCATGGTCAGTCAACTGTGAGCTCGGACACCTTCAGGAATGAGAGCGCCACTTCTGAATCCGTTGCTTTAAATGTTCATGCACTTCAATCACCATGTGCATCCGGTTCCTCTGTGTTACAATTTCCATTCAAATTCAACAATATCAGTCATGTTGATATTTTGTATGGTGATTTTGAAAGCTATTGGGCGAACCTTAAATATGGGCAGCATTGTGTGAATGGACACTCAGAGGAGCCTGTGTATTTTCCCCCCACTGTTGAACTGCCAATGGATTTTCAAGCACAATATTATTGGAACACGAGACCTTCAAGTTCTGTCAACGGTGTGCCTCTCGTAGTTCCTGGCATGCCACCAACGTTAGCTTCTGACTCGCAAATTGAGGGCATAAACCAAGGTGTTTCTTTTTGGCTTCCTGGATCTAGTGGAGGTACCGGAACTTTCATGCCAAACCCACTTACTTACCATGAGGTTAATACTTATTTCACCCTTTCAACTGAAAATGATTTATTTACTGTCATTCTTGTTGGTTCAATTAAGCATAAATATGCTTTTAATGTTTAAATTTTATGCAGAGAAATTACGTCGAAGAGTTTTACAACGAACATCAGAATGCAAATAACATATCTGAGAGACAAGAGGATTCGAATTTCAATTCGAGGGGAAGGTCTTCTATATCCGATTACAGGCAGCCAAGAAATTTGAATTCTAATTCGAGGGAAAGGTTTTCCAGCCGTGGCCAGAATCATTACAGGCGAAATGAGATATCTGGTATCTAACTGTTTCACTTTAACTTATTATGATGATATCATAACAAAAAATAAAACTAATGATTTTAATATGTGGCTTTACCTGTGCTTGGTGGTTCTCTTAGAAGGTAAGAAAGAAGCACCGCATCAAGGTGAAGGCGAAGTGTCAAGTAGTGCTGTTAATGAATTTGAAAATTTGGAAAAGGATTCGAAAGATAATTCTCCATAATCCAATTTATCGGGTAATGCTTTGTTTTATTTCATTTTCTTTATTTTATTTCCCCCCCTAATATAGTTCTTTATTTTATTTTCTTGCACTTCATTGATGTTAGCTGTTTCCTTTCACAGCCTGTACTACATAGAAAATGGTTGGATATATACTCAATTCAAACTTTTAAGGCAGAATGTGTAGTGTATATGTTCTAGACTTCCAGCAGTTAATGGTTTGATTCATGGATATGTGGAATGTGCCAGATTTGTAGTTTATCATGACTTAATGATATTGATATTGATGATTTTGTCTTACCTTCTTATCAAGCTTTTTGTGTGATCATTTATAATGTTTTGTTGCATTGATTGAACAGTGTTCTGCAATATTGACACCCTATTGATCTACATATTTGCTGATTTATTATTCTTTATGAATTGTAAATACGAGCCAGAAATATTTTCCTTATTTGTCCATGCTTCCCCTACTAATCTTATATACAAAATGGGTAAATTTCATTTCACAATAAAAATATTATTTTCATATTTTAAAATATTGACGGCACAAGTTCCAAGATAGATACCATTGCTATATTTGGTTTCCTTAACTACTATATGCGTTGCTAGAATAGCGGCCAAAAAACAAGAGGTAGCAAAGAGTATTGGCATAATTTTGCTAAAAGTTATATATACAAGTCTCATGTCCAATGGATACATTGCTTGCAGGCACTATTGGGAGTGAAAACTGAGATAAAAGGTATTAGTGAGGAAGAGGCAACAATATTAACATAGGGGTAAATGAGTAATATTCTAAATATAAAAGTCCATTTCATTGCCTATATATATCCTAAATTGGGAGGAATGAAAAATTGAAAGAATGGATGGAACGAGTTCCATTCCACTCTATCACATTTCATCGATCCAAACATGTCAAAAGGATTGGGGTCCATCGAATAAGGATGGTTTACAGTTACCTCTTAAATAGGCTCATGACAATGCTTATTTAATAAAACATGTAAAGCCACCTCTAATTAGGCCAGATGCCCTTGTAGCACCACAAACATTGCCACATTTCTTCCAAATGTCTAATCATGTATTAAAACAACCACCATCTACATAGATTGTCGCTATTCTTGATTGGTAATCCTAATGAAAATTATAACGGGCCTTGTAATCCTAATTGTAGTATAGCAAAAGCTGTTAAACAATATGAATTGGCAACTAGAGTGAACCGTGTAGTGCAAGTTGAAACAAAAACATATCTAACCATAACCAATGTCTATCATAGTCATCATCGATCTTAGACCATCTGACTATAAATAAATTCACTCGTGTGCAATCTCTGTTATGTTAATCCATTGTGAACTCAAAAATTATTTTGACTAATTTCAACTCTCTTCACTACTAATCGGGTACTCCGTTTTAGACAGAGTACCGGTATCGGGTACATACCGGGTACCGGTACGCGTATGGTACTCCCATGGTACGTACCGTCAAATTACCGAGATTTTTTTTCTTTTCATGCGGGTACACACGTGGTACATATTTCGTCAAAATTTATTCTCTTTTTTTTTTTTGCAACACTTCTCAATCCCATTCTTTTTTTTTTATTTGTTTATTTTTTAATAAATATTCACTTTAGTTTAGAATTAGAATCGATTCACTCTCCTTGCCTTTTTATTTATTTTTAAAAGCAGAGCCGCATACTCTTACTACTCCTCCTAATTTCCTAAACGTGTAAATCACAATATAACTACTTTTAAAATTTGCTGATTTTTATGTTTAATTATTTGTTTTAAGAATATAATTTTATTATTTTAATTATAGGCTTAATTGGTTAAATAGTCCCTTAAAGACATTTTAGGTTTCAAAATGGTCCATTAAAGAAAAAAAAGTCCGAATTAGTCTGTTATTGATGTAACAGTTAGCCACATAGGTCCTTCCGTTAGTGTTTAGACAAAAAACGTTAACTTAAAAAAAAAATTAAAAAATGAAGATATCTTCATCTTTCTCTCTCTCTTTCTCTCACCAGAACAAACAACTTACCAAAATCTCACCCAGAACAAACAATTTGACCAAAAAAAACCAAACAAAAACCTAATCCCATTGTGTTGTTGTTGTTGTTTTGGCTTGAATCTGATTTAACCCAGGAAAAAAAGAGTTTTACCCAGAGTTTGATTTGGTTGTACCGTGGTGTTGTTGTCCTAAGATCCAGCGGTTTGAACGACGGCCTCATCACCGGAGACGGAACTGAGATTATTTTCGACGGTGCGTTTAGATCCGTTGAATCCTATGATTCTGGAGGCGGTTGCGAAAATGAGTTCATGAACGGTGATTGTGGGAGTGGTTTTAATGAAAGTAGTGGTGTCGGAGATTGAGCTATACTGATTGCAAATACTAATTGAACAAATAATTTATGTCTCGTAAGTTTTGAGAAATGAATAGCACAAAGTTTCTAGATTCTAAGAACTCAAAGATAATTGAAAACCATGCTAAATAATACTCCCTCCGGTCCTTTTTTATAAGGAACACTTTGAGAAAAAAAATTGGTTCTTTTTATAAGAAACTTTGACCAATTTTCAAATGGTTTAAATGTTCAATTTCACTTATGCCCTTATTTATTACGAGTGAGAATTTAAAAATAAGTAAGTTAATTGAATTAAAAGTAATTAAATAAGGGTATACATAGAATAAATTTAAATTTATAAGAGTATTAAATGAAAATAACTATGTTAAATATGTTTTTCTTGGTATGTGTAATTTTTTCAAAGTGTTTCTTATAAAAAGGACCGGAGGGAGTAGTACTTAGTTAAAATAATTGCAACGATCCAAAATAAATGATATTCTAAAACAAACCTCAATTTTTTTTTTCCTTTTTCTTTTTCTGGGTTTATTTCAATATTTTTTTGGGTTTGTTTTATATCTCTCCTTGGGATCTATTTTTGTTCTGAATTTTGCAATTTTGAGATTTTTTTTTCCTGGGTTTGTTTCAATGTTGATGAAGATGAACAAGGAGGGGAGGGAAGAAGATGAAGAAATGGAAGAAAGAATTATTTGTTGATGGTGTATTGCTAGATGTGGTAGACATACAAAATCCAATGATTATTTTTTTGACAAAAGAATCAAATGGTTAAGATTAAAAAAATGTATTGAGGTATCTACAATGTTGGTCCACCTAATACATTTAGAGTTAAAAAATTAACGGAGGGGACCTATATGACAAAAGGTGAATCTTTAAGGGACCAATTTGGACCTTTTTTTCTTTAAGGGACCATTGTGAAACATAAAATATCTTTAAGGGACCATTTAACTAATTAAGCCTTAATTATATAACTATATTAAAAAAAAATTATACGAGCGTACCCGTATCTTAGTTTTTTTAAAAATGTCGTATCACGTACCGTTACCAGTACCGGATACCGGTACCGTACCCGTACCTATCCAACATATATAGTTACTAATCAACTTTTTTACAATGTTATTCTCATCTATGAAACACGGACACCGAACACCGACACTGACACGTGTCTGACACAGACACGCCTAATCTAAGGAATGTCGGTGCTTCCTAGATTCTCATTAATTCTTTCTCCTCTTGATCCACCCTATCCACTATTAATCTCTATTAAGTGTTAATTATTATGGTTTTTACTCTTTTCATGATAATTACAAAACAAACACAAGCATAATTCAATATCCCACACCACCTAATGTGTAAATAAAACATTAAAACTATTCACAAACACAAATGTCTGTCATAGTTATTCTCGATTTTTGTGAATTATTATGGCTTTTTGACTGTTTTTAAATTACTTTACCATTTTATATATTTGTAAAAAAAAAAGATAAAAAAATTATATTTTAGTGTTTCCAACAATTTTTTCTCATTCGTCATATTTTACATTTTTTAATTATATTAAAAAAGAAAGATTCACAAATACTCATGTCTATCATAGTCATTCTCAATCTTTCTGATGTATCATTATGGCTTTTTGCTGTTTGCACGAAGATGACGCTGCAAAACTCATGATTTAATCCTCTCACCGTCTCAAATTATAAGAGAAAAAACAAAAATTATACTTATTAAGAAAAATTAAAACATGATAATTTGAACCATGTTTTTGTGGATTTTTCTTGAAATACGTTGCATGTAAAGATGTAAAAACAAATTTTATTGGTTGTTGTTTATTGAGAAAATGAGAGAGAAAGAAAATTAAATGCAATTTGCATTTAATTTGATGAAATTAAGGAAAAAAACATTCTTGAAAATGTTTTTTTCCTTATAATTTGGGACAAAAAAAATAGAGTTTTTTCTCTTATAATTTGAGACGGCGGATGTATCAGACATGTAAATAAAATATTTAAACTATTCTCAAGCACCAATGTTTATCGTGGTTATCCCCAATCTCTAAGATATATTATTGTGGCTTTTTGTTATATATTTTCACGATGATTCTTCAAAATTCAAAATTGAATCTCTTAGATCATTAGGCGTGTAAATAAAATATTTTGACCATTCACAAGAACCAGTGTCTATCTATTATCGTCATCTGATCTATGTGAAGAATAATTATGTGGATGTTTTTAAATTACTTTGTCATTTTATATATATGGTAAAAAAAACTTAACATTAAATATAATACTTTAATATACTTCAATAATACATAAAAAAAATTAACATTAAAAATAATACTTTAATATACTTTAATAATAGTGCATAAAACAATTACTATTGAAAACTAAACTTTAATAATGCATAAAAATAAAATAACATTAAAAATAATACTTTAATAAACAAAATAAAACATTTAGATTATTCACAAATACACTAGTCTATCATAGTCATTTTTTATCTCTTGCAAAATATTATTATGTTATGTCTTTTTGACTATTTTTAAATTACTTTACCATTTTATATGTAAGGTAAGGTATACAAATCAACATTTAAAATAAAAATTTAATATTTTCCAACAATACTTTTTCAAATTTTCCATTTAAATATTATATTTCTTTATATTACAAATAAAATATTTAACCAATGTCTATCATAGTTAGCATTGGTCTCTGCGAAATATTATGATTTTTGGCTGTTTTTAGGATGATGACGCCACAAACTGCCAATTTAATAAATTAGACCATCTGGCTATAAATGAATTCACGCCTGTATGTTAATCAATTGTGAACTCAAATTATTCTGACTGATTTCAACTCCCTCCACTGCTAATCAACTTCTTTGCAATGTTATTCTCTCTTTCTTTCTTCTCTTGATCCATCTTTTACTCATGTACATTCCACACCTGCTTTTTCTTTTCTTATCTCAAACTTGAATACCAAAATTAAATTTTGCTATTCTTTCTTAAACCCTAGGCTCCAGGTTCAGTGTCCCTTTTCTTTTGACAATTTTATAGAATTTTCATTGTTTCATGTTTTTTCAATGCACTTGCTCTATTTTTTGATTCTCATATTGTAGCATTTTTATTGTTGCATGTTTGTTTAACTTATTAAGGGAACTCCTTGATTTTGAGATAGATATGGAAAATTAAGTCTCTCATTTCCTTGTCCATGCGCAGGAGATACAAAACCAACAATGGTCAATAATTTTATTCCAAACGGTCTTTTATCATCAAGTGAAGAAACCATTGCTCCTAAGACGCTTAACATAAACAGATGGTCGCAATTTGAAGAGAGGACTGTGGTGCTGCTTAGATGTATCCAGCCTAATCACAAATCAGAAATACTTCGAAATAATGTTGTATCTTACATTAAGGGCCTCATCACAAACCATGTCCCTTGTCAGGTGCCAAAACTCTACTTCAACTATTTGTTAGTTTTTATTACTCCATTCTCTTTTTTTGTTATTTTTTTATTTACAGTATATATTGGATTACTCCATTCTTATTATAAAAAAAGTGTGTTTTTTAAGTTCGAATGTATCTAATTTATATTATAGATTAAATACATCAATAATTTAATAAACTTAAAAAATAATTTTTTTTCTTATAATAAAACTAGACTACGTGGAATACATTGGTACCGTTAATTATGATACCAGCTATTTACTCATGAGTCCATAACATAATATATCGTGGATTTAAATCTTGTTCTTTTTTTTTTTGGTGATAGATTTAAATCTTGTTCTTTTCATTGATGTTTATATTTTGAGCATATAATATTTTATCTTAGTTTTTCTTACAACAAAGATTTTAGTCAAACAATGTAACCCAAAAAAAAGATTTTAGTCAAACAAATTTTTTAATACTAGTCGTAATTGAATGAAGTCACCTTTATGTAAGATCATCTAAATAAGGTAACCTTTGAATGGTTTGGAAAAATATATCTAATTACACAATTTACCTTTTTTTATTTATTACTTTACATACTTTACCTATCAAATGTGGTCATATGCAAAAGTTTTTATAAAGTTTCAACATATAATATATTTTTACATTTTGTAAAAAATAAAAATAAAAATTTTACATACAATATTTGTACCAGTACCTAGGGAAGAATCCAGAAACTAACCAAACGGGGGGCTGACCATTTTTTTTAATAAATATTATATAAAATTTAATTGTAATTTATATAAATAGGGATCAAATAATACCGATATAAAACTATTTTACATTGATTTATTTATCAGAATTAATTTACACTATGATTATACATATAAATTATAATCTATTATTAATAATTATGTATAAAATAACAATTTTAAATATATAGTATATACAACATTAGGGATGGGAGGGAGGGGCCAAAGCCCACCCTTGCCACCCATTGAATCCGTCCTTGCCAGTACCACCAGTTGATACTCATATGATACAGACTGATTTGTACGCAATTTATTTGATTAATTTAGAATGATAATTAAATATAATAAAAATATATCGGCCGTTGAAAAATATTTTAAAATCTTTTAATTTTTTATTATACGTCAATTATCTTTCTCATCTTTTATAAAAATGGCGAAAAAAGAAGAAGTGGACTACAGAAGTAAAAATCTTCAAAACATAACGAAAATAATTCATTTAAAAAATAATTCTTTGAATTTAATTTATATACACCGTCAGTGTAAAGTTATTTTACACATGAGTCCAATAATATACCGACACATCATGTATGATAATTAAAAATACATGATACGTCACATTTATTAAATGATGTGGCAACACATTATTGAATGTATAAAAAATCTTTAAGAGGTGTTGATCAAAAAAAAAAAAATTCTTTAAGAGGCACAACAATTAAACTTAATTCTTTCAATATTTTATATTAACATGCATACCTTGAAATTTCTAAAAATATCGTATTTAGTAATTAGTACTTGGTTCAGGTTATTCTTTTTTTTTTTAGGTTTTTTTAGGTATGGTTCAGGTTATTCAGAATAATCTTTGTTGCAACAGGTTATTTTTTTAGGTATGGTTCAGGTTATATCTTATCTTAATTATTGCAACAGGTATTCCAATTTGGATCAGTACCTTTGAAGACTTACTTACCTGATGGTGATATTGATCTTACTGTTTTTGGCATCAATCAAACTTTGCCTGAAATTTTCATTTCTAAGATTCAACAAAAATTACAAAATGAAATCAACAATGAGTTTGCTGAATTTAGGGTTAAAGAGGTTCAATTTATCCAAGCAGAGGTATGTGTTTTCAATTTCATACATTGATTTCAATATTGTTAATGATTTCTAATTTCTAATATTAGTGCAAAACCCTATGATTTTTGTTGTTCAATGTCAGGTGAAGATCATAAAATGCTTGATTGAAAATTTTGTAATTGACATATCTTTCAATCGATTGAGTGGTTTAAGTTCACTTTGTTTTTTTGAGGAGGTAATATATTATTATGTAAACTTGTGATTGTTAAACATGGTTACTCTTTTGCAAGATCTCTAATAAATAATTTGGTGTTTCAGGTTGATAATTTGATAGGAAAGAATCATATATTCAAGCAAAGTATTATTTTGGTAAAAGCCTGGTGTTACTATGAGAGCCGCATCCTCGGTTCTAACAGTGGACTATTTTCGACCTATGCGCTGAAAGTTTTAGTCTTGTACATCTTTAATCTTTATGGAAATGGATTTGCTGGACCACTTGAGGTGACAAATTTGATTGTTTTGGTGTATATATTAATATTAACATGGTTTATGACGAATACGAAGATAAAATTTTATGTTATTTTGATCTTATTGTTGTCGTATCTTAGGTACTTTTTCGATTTTTGGAGTTCTATAGTAAATTTGACTGGAAAAACTATTGCATTAGCTTGAGTGGACCAGTGCCTCTAAGCTCACTTCCTGCTGATATGACAGGTGTGTGATAAAATTTGTTGTATTGATCATATCTCTTGAATAACATGATATATCTTCATTATGCTGATAGCGTTTATTTTTTTTCCGTTGAAATCAAAATCATGATGATAGCCGAGTCTCCAAGAAAAGATTGCCAAAGTCAAGACTTACTGCTCACACAGTGGTTTCTTAATGCTTGTATGTTCTATTATGGCAATATGCCGCGCAACCAGGGAAATCAATTTATTTCCAAACATATCAACATTATAGATCCTTTGCGTGTAGACAACAACCTGGGGCGTAGCATCAGTAAAGGTATTTCATTTTAAAACCTTGGCTGAAACAATTATTTTCATAAACAAACTCTCTACGTACACATAACTTTAGATTATATATGCTGAATAGTATCTCTGTGGATCTAAACAATTGCAAACTTTAGATGCCATTTTAGACATGTAGTAAGATATGATTTCAAGAATAATAATCTATACGAAGTAGTTTTATTGCACTGTTCAAAATTTAGACATGTAGTTAGATATGATTTCAAGAATAATAATCTATACGAAGTAGTTTTATTGCACTCTTCAAACTTTAGACATGTAGTTAGGTATGATTTCAAGAATAATAATCTATACAAGCTAGCTGATAGATTAGTTCTGTGGCCTTTCTCTTGTGCTCTACCTATGGTATATTTGAAGTAGTTTAATTGCACTCTTCAACTTTTATTACTATTTAGTCCTGTTTTTAATTTTGGTATTTGCTCAAGAAGATAGCTTATTTTTCCTATTACTTGTGTTTCTTTTTCTATCTAAATATCTGATTGTTTGGTTAAAGTATCTCCGAGTAATTTATCTGGTTGCCTGGTTATAATCTTCTCTACAGCTAGCTTCTATAGGATAAGGAGTGCATTTAGGCTTGGTGCTGAGAGGATGGTGAGATTGCTGAACTGCACGGATGAGTATCTAATCGCTGAATTTGATTTCTTTTTCAAAAACACATGGGATAGACATGGTAATGGTTATTGGATTCATGTAAGCATTTATAATCTTTATATAAGAAAAGTTGGAAAGTTACCATGTCAAGAATCTGAGGATGAGCCTGATTGCCAAGAGCCTGATAATCAATTAAAAGAATCAAACCAAAGCTCTGATGCACGTGTTGTTTCTCAAACTCAAACCTCAAGTCCGGAATCTGCTCCTATATATAGTGAGGCTCAAGATCAGCATTGCAATGTTTTTGTATCAGAAACAGAAAGTGAACTGGTCCATTTTTCTTCTTCAATGTCTGATAGTAAGATGGGATCCAGTTCAAGATCTGAAGTTCTAGACAATCTAAGTTTTGGGCCGACTTCTTGTGATTTGAGAAGTGAAGATGCATTTAAATCAACAAATCCTTCAAATATGGGACTGCATAAGGAAGAGCCTGATTGCGCAACTATTACAGAAAGTAGCAGGACTCTCCATGCACTGATGGATCATTCTGTTGATAAGGAAGAACACGGTGGTGTTGGGAATATGACTGAAAGTAGCAGGAGTTATCTGGAAGCAGTAAAAGGTGCAAAGTCAAACAGCAATGAGGCAATGGGGCAGCAAGAGGAAGAGCATCATTTTGTGAGTACTGCCGAAAATTGCAAGAACCTCAATTACTTGGATGCACTATTGGGAATGAAAAAAAGCCATGCATCTTTTTCACCACCACCGTCGCAACAAAAAAAGTCATACTCTCTAGATAAAGTCCAATTTCCGGAACTGAAACCACCGTCTCCAACTGTCAAAAGGTCAATAAATGTGGGAAAAGACAGTGTTGATTCACCTTCTGTAGTAATCAAACATGGTAATGTAATGAACCCAGCAGAAAGCTGTAAATACAAACCAGTTTCGGACTCAACCTCAGAGACCAACCTTTCGTCCTTGCCTTCGGAGACTACTCAACCTGAAAATGCCCATGATCAGTCAACTGTGAGCACGGACATTGTCGGGGATGAGAGCACCACTTCTGAATCTGTTGCTTTAAATGCTCATGCACCGTTTCAGGTGCAACAAGCTCAATTTCCGGAACTGAAACCACTGTTTCCAACCGTCAAAAGGTCAATAAATGAGGGAAAAGACAGTGTTGATCCACCTGCTGTAATGAACCCAGCAGAAAGCTGTATATACACACCAGCTTCGGACTCAACCTCAGAGATCAACCTTTCATCCTTGCCTCCGGAGACTACTCAACCTGAAAATGTCCATGGTCAGTCAACTGTGAGCACGGACAATGTCAGGCATGAGAGCACCACTTCTGAATCTGTTGCTTTAAATGTTCATGCACTTCAATCACCATGTGCATCCGGTTCCTCTGTGTTACAATTTCCATTCAAATTCGACGATATCAGTCATGATGAAGCTTCAAATTATTTATTGAACCAATGTTTTGATATTCTGTATGGTGATTTTGAAAGCTATTGGGTGAACCTTAAATATGGACATCATTGTGTGAATGGACACTCAGAGGAGCCTGTGTATTTTCCCCCCACTGTTGAACTGCCAATGGATTTTCAAGCACCATATTATTGGAACACGAGACCTTCAAGTTCTGTCAACCGTGTGCCTGTCGTAGTTCCTGGCATGCCACCAACATTTGCTCCTGACTCGCATATTGAGGGCATAAACCAAGGTGTTTCTTTTTGGCTTCCTGGATCTAGTGGCACTGGAACTTTCATGCCAAACCCACTTACTTACCATCAGGTTAATACTTATTTCACCCTTTCAACTGAAAATGTTTTATTTACTGTTGTTTTTGCTGGTTCAATTAAGCGTAGATATGCTTTTAATGTTTAAATTTTATGCAGAGACATTACGTCGAAGAATTTGACAATGAACATCAAAATGCAAATAACATATCTGAGAGACAAGAGGATTCGAATTTCAATTCGAGGAGAAGGTCTTCCAGGCGTGGCCAGAATGATTACAGGCGAAATGAGATATCTGGTATCGAACTGTTTCACTTTAACTTATTATGATGATATCATTAAAATATATATATAACCAGTGATTATAATAAGTGGCTTTACCTGTGCTTGGTTCTCTTAGAAGGCAAGGACGAAGCGCCGCTACAAGGTGAAGACGAAGGGTCAAGTAGTGCTGTTAAGAAAGAAGCACCAGATGAAGGTGATAGCGAAGGGTCAAGTACTGCCGTTAATGAACTTGATAATTTGGATAAGGATTCCAAAGATGATTCTCCACATCGGCCCTGATCGTAATCCAATTTTATCCGGTAATGCTTTGTTTTATTTCATTTTCTTTCTATTTTTCCCCTACTATAGTGCTCATTTTCCTTTCACAGCCTGTACTACATAGAAAACGGTTGAATATTATACTCAACTAAAACTTATAAAGCAGAATAAAAGTAATATACCATGTGTGTAGTGTATAGTTTTCAGCAGTTAATGGTTTGGTTCATGAAAATGTAGTATGTGACAGATTTATCGTTTATCATGAGTTAATGACATTGATATTGATGATTTTATCTTACCATCTTATCAGGCATTTTGTATCATCATTTATGATGTTTTGTTGCATTGAATTGAACAGTGTTCTACAATATTGACACCCTATTGATCTGCATATTTGCTGATTTATTATTCTTTATGAATTTTAAATACAAGCCAGAAATATTTTCCTTATTTGTCCATGCTTCCCCTACTAATGTTTGATCCATTTTTTGCAGGTGTTTGATCCGTTTTTTGCATCGCGTGAAGAGGGACTCGTGTTTTATCTTCAATTCACCTCCCCGAGGTTCTCTAGGTGGTTTTTGGGAACAATTTGTAATACCTTTGCAGACTCTTATTTATCAGTTTTATTATCAAATACTCTAATGTCATGAATGTTATCATCATGTAAAACTTCTGCTTCCATAGCCTTTAAACTTTGCTTCATTGATATTAAAATACTGCTTCATATGAGAAGTTATTCTATATTATAACCTTTTTTTACAAGATGGAAGCATATATATACAAGGTTATTTTATATTTTACAAACCAACTTATACTCGAAGGAAATTAATTAACAAGTATCCTACCCACTTCTCCAAAACCATTGTGGGAAGTACCTATGCATACTGCTAAAACTCTTACTTTGATGATGATCTATATATTCTATATCAAATTTGATGATCTATATAATACTTAGAGACCTTCTTGAGTAAGAACATGTCTTCCTCCATTTTGCTAGCCTTGACAAGAAGATTAGTACTTCTGAAGGGTCGCGCAAAGAGTACAAAGCATTTGTTTCTCTTGGAGTCGAAGACACTATAATAGGATAACCTTGCCCTCTTTTTTGCATAACCTGCAGAGATTTGCAGAAAACCATAACTATTAACTTGGTATCGTATATATGTGTTTCTGTTATATGGATCCTTCATAGTATATTGAGTGATGGTAACATACATGACGCGGGAGAAGGAAAGAACTAAGGTAATCGTATATACCTTAAAAGCGTCTTCATCAGTTTTATCGTCACCAATATACACAGGAAGGAGATTGCTGGAACTGCTTAACCCTAATGTGTCTAGAAAATATTCTACAGCATTTCCTTTGTTCCATTCGATCGATGGCCTTATTTCCAAAACCTATGCAATAAAAATTATTCAGCGCGAACGACGAATCATATAGGATTGATTATTAATTTCGTAAACAGGTAGAATTAAAAATGAATGCATATGATCTGGTATACCTTTTTACCCTCAGTCAAGCAGAACAGTGGATTTTTTCCAATCACAGACTTCACTTTCTCTTCCAAAATGTTATAATCCTGGATTTAAAACTTTTAGAATAAACATTTCTTACTCAAATAAATGATTAAAAAAATATTGGAAATTAAATGTTACCTTTTCATGAACCTGCCTAAAATGAACTGAGATGCAGAATCCATTGTCTTCTATTTTTGCACCTTCTATGTCCTTTATTACATTCTCTAATCTTCTTAGTATCTGTTTGCACAAATAGTTAAACACTTAATTTTCATTGTATTGAGGTGTACTAATGTTGAACACCATAGTTTGCATAACATTTAGTATTGTGGTAATATGCATTGGATGCTATCTATTTATGCAAAATTAAATATTTATCTTACAATAATATGTTCATAAAATTTTAGAGAATTATTTGGTACTCGTGAAAAAATAATTAAATATAAAAAATTATGCATGTTGAGTATTATACTATATCCGACAAAACTTTAGGGTATGAGAATGTTCACAAAGAAAGTATGTAATAATACGTATGACTATGCGTGTAAATGTTGACGACGGAAACAATGAGTTTTGTTTACACGTAATAGTTAAGAAGTCAAAAGTAGATTTTTTTTTAAAATAAATTTTAAAATTACTAATTTTTTAATATTTGTAAGAAAAGATTTCAATTTCCTAATACCCTGAAATACTATCAAGATTCTTAAAAAGTTAAAATAATGTGAGCAGTAGGGATTGAAATTTGAATCCTGTGATCGTTAACATTCATCAACTCTCCCAAAAATTTATAATGAGCAGCACCTGTGATTTTAATACATATTTCAACTTTATTGAACCAATTAAGTTCAAGAAATGAAAAACATAAATATATTAACATCTTGATCCCATGTAACTTGCTGACCTCTTGAATTGCAGGCAAAAACTTCTTGGCAGGTTGAAAGGGAACTTCATTGCCCTAAAATTTAACATTAATAATTCAAGTAAGCTTAAATAATGTCAATTGACATAGTAATTTTATAAGTATCTTTATTAGTGATTAATATATTACAACAATTTTTTTTATTAATTAAAATAATATAAAAACCATTTTACAACCGTTTCTAAGAAAATTCTAACTCAATACCTCTAGTTTATAAAATTTAACTTTTACCACTGAGCTAATAATTCAAATATATATATATATATATATATATATATATATATATATATATATATATATATATATATATATATATATATATATATATATATGGGGTTTTCTAACTTAGACCCTAGTTAGGTCTAAGTTAGCAAGGTGCACCTTTTGAGTTGGACAAAAATACCCATTTTTTTTTTTTTTGAAACAATAGAGCAACTGGGGCATGTATGTAATTTGCATCATAAAAATACCCTTTTTTTTTTTTGAAACAATAGAACAACTATTACATTTTTTAAATTTCTTCCAAATTTCGATCTCATTTTACGTGCGAATCGAACGCCGATTTCAAAAACTAATACCGGAAACCTTTGTAAAATTGAAAAACGATCAAAATCCATATAAGGAACGTCGAGTTTCGTTGAGTATTGAGGGAGATCGAACCGGGTCAAAAACCGGGTCGCACGACCCGTTTCTGCATAAAACGGGTGGGAGGGACGATGAACAGTGCGCGTCGCCCACGCCCACTCTCACCGGCGGAGCGTGGGGGCGCGTGCGGCCTCAGGGAGGCTCTATTTTTTTTTTATGTTTTCATAATAAAATAGTAGATAATATTCTGGAAATTTTGGTATATTGTATGAAATTTTTGGAGACCCGAAACTATTTTTAGTTAATTAAATGAGTAAAAAGGTAATTAAAAATATTATAATTCCATAAAGAATTTCCAAAATTTTATGTAAAGTACTATGAATTATTTAGAACCCTCTTATGTACCTCACTCTCCCTAGTTCAAGTCATGAAATTATTTTCACAAATTCCGCTGATTATTTAAAACCATTTAACAAATAATAATAATAATTTCATAGATTTGTACTCTGAAACCAATTGTTTTTTTATTTGTTTCTAATAAAATATTAGATAATATTCTGGAACTTTTGGTATATTTTATGAAATTTTTTGAGACCTGAAACTATTTTTCGTTAATTAAATGAGATAAAACGGTAATTAAAAACTATTGTTTGCTTCTGAAACCATTTAGCTGGAAGAATGGTTTCAGAGAGTTATACTGTGAAACCATTCTAGCAGTAAAATGGTTTCAGAAGCAAACAATTAAAAATCAACTCCCCTGAAACCATTCTATCAGTGAAATGGTTTCAAAGTACAACGCTCTGAAACCATTGTACCAGCTAAATGGTTTCAGAATGGTTTCAGAAGCAAACAATTAAGAAATTACTCACTGAAACCATTCTACCAGTAAAATGGTTTCAGAGAGTTATACTGTGAAACCATTCTACCAGCTAAATGGTTTCACAGTATTATATAAAGATAATTAAAGGTAGTGAAAAATTGAGTTTTTTTTTTTGTGTCCAAATCAAACGAACCAAGTCTCTATTTGTAGACAAAAAAAAATTATGAATTTTGGTATAAAAATAAAAAAATAAAAAATTAATTTAAAACGAAATAATTGAGTTTAAAGTATTAAATGGAAAAAAAAACACGCCAACCACCCAGCAGTTGACACGTGTCCTGCTTTTTTAAAATGAAATTTTCTCTCTCCAGGCGCAGATCTAGTGTGGTGCACGAGCTTGCTTATCATGGAGATGGATGATCTGGACTGTCTGATTGATCCGACAGCCATGATGAGATCATCTCTTGGCCGTCTGATGGAAATCAACGGTCTGTAACGGTGGTCCTGCGGTAGGCGCGCGACACTGGATCAGCGCCAATATGTTTTTTTTTGTTTTTTAAAAAAAAAAAGAAAGGGTATTTTTGTCCAACTCAAAAGGTGCACCTTGCTAATTTAGACCCAATTGGGTCTAAATTAGCAGCCCCCTATATATATATATATATATATATATATATATATATATATAAAATAAAAAATAATCCAAATATAATTAATTTCAACAAAATGAGACGGCCCAAAAATAATTTAATTTAATTACTCACATTTGTGTCAAGAGTAGTGTTGTCACATTGGTTGCCATCAGAAGATTTAATCGGCCCTGATGGTGCCATTATGTCCATACCATGACTCCCAGCATAATATAAATTATTTAATTTCACAAAATCTTTTACCTAAACAAAAAAGCTATAATAAGATATTGTATTTTATTTAGAAAACAAATAAAAAATTGAGGAAACTTTTTAACAACTCACCTTCTCTCTGCTTCTTCCACTAATTATTGCTGTTGGAAAATAAGTAGCAACTTCACATACTGCCGCACGCATCTGCCATTTATATTACTATTAAATTAAACACCACATGCACTTAATTAAAAGTTAGATGTAGACACTAATTTTTTAATAGGAAGAGTATTAAAAATAAAAAATAAACACACGCATTTGTACAGATGCATGAGTGTTGTGTATTCAAAATCAAGAGTATATACTATATACTAGTTCAAATTCAATAGTTAATAAATATATGAATGGTGAGTTAATTATGGAAAATTAATTTTAGTACTTAATTTTACCTCATTGGACATGAAAGCACGATCAGGATCATTTACAATGGGTGATAAGGTACCATCATAATCTAAAAATACAACTATCTTCTTCCCAATGGCAGCTTTCATCAATCTATCAAATGAGTTCAATGCAGAGGGGTGCTTTACCTAGTCATGCATGCCAACAAAGATCACATATCATAAGCATATATGATTAATAAATAATTATACGCATCTTCAATATAGGCATGCACGTCATAATCAACTTCTAGTGGGATTTAAATATAAGTATGATAACAAAGAAAGTGAGCTCAAGCAGTTAATGAAATATTCGGAAGAATTAGTGTTAGTTTGATTTCTGATGGGAATAATTTTTTATTAGATTTTACTTCTCTCGCGACCGAATTCTGAATTATCAGAGTTCCCATCCCTTGGAAATTGGAGTCATTTAATTTATTTATTTATTTATTTATTTATTTTTGTTACAATTTATTTATATTTTCTACTACCTTTGTTACATGCATGTACGCGTGTGGCGCGTCTTAAAACACAACTTATGTTGTTGGTGGTTAATTTATAGATGAAGTGACAATACATCATCTGAAACATATACTTGCAACTACGAAATTTCTAGTTTGAACTCTGATAAAAATGTACATTTTAATAATATTGACATTATCATATAACAAATATATGACCATATAAGAAAATAATTACTATTTTGAAAGTACAAATAATATGACCATATAACAAATATATTTTGGTTTATTACATGGTTTTTGCTTACCAGCCAAGAATCATAGCTGGAGGGAATGAAATTTAGTGTCCTTGGAATTAAAGAGTGTTCCTGAGCATTGCTGAGCAAATCCTCCTTTCCCTTCAAATTGGGCTGTGTTACCCGCTTAGAGTTATGTGTTGTTTGAAACCCCATACTCTCTCTTAGCTTATTCAGCTTCTTCTTTATAATCTATAGGAAAAAAAACATTTTCCATGAAAATAAATCAACTTAAATGTAACGTTTGTGTCAATATTCAATAGAGTTATAGAAATAACAGCTTGAAAAATATATGAAAAACATGTACTAGTACTTCTTGATTTACCTTGAAAGTGACAAGTAGAAAAATCATATGTTTCATGTTTAGTGATTCCTATCACCTGCTCATGCAAAAATGTGATCAACTATTAATCAAATGGAAGAAATAAATAACATAAATTTTTTTAATTATAATTAATAGCCTATTATTTAATACACAAACCATGCCTAAAAAAACAATAATTATTTTTATTTTATTTTATATAATAACATGATAAATGACAAAATATTCACCAGTTATGGGCTTAAAGCAAAAATAACAATTAAGCAGCCCAATAAGGAAAAAAACATGTGACCCACAACTAGCTGTGGGCCATGAGTCCGTGACTACACATAACAAGTTGTCAAATTGTTCTCACATGTTGACTTTAGAATCCGGACACTATAAACACACTTCGAATTCTAAAATTCGAGGGGATTTTTATAAAGATTTAGAGGATGTGAGAAACTTGGTGTATTTAGTTTGAGAGAAAAAAAAAAGAAGAAAAAAAAACACGAAAATCAATTAATAAACTTACATTAATCTATGATGACAAAATATGTCATTATCAATTTTCCAAGTTGAATTAATCAGTTTTCACGGTATATATGCAATTGAAGCAATAGGCATGATTTGTCCTACGTATTTTTTTTTTAATGGAGCCTTTTTAATGCCTGCCGGGCGAAATGAGTATTATTAGCTGGAACTGCCGAGGCCTGGGAAACCTGAGTGCAGTTCCAAAATTTAAGTTCCTGCTTCGGTATTATAAGCCGGATATTATCTTCTTATGTGAGACATTAGTCCACCAAAATAAAATTGAAGAGTTACGTTATTTGCTTGGTTTTGAAAATTGTTTTACTGTTGATAGAGAAGGTCGTGGAGGAGGCCTAGCTTTGCTATGGAGGTCCTCTTTGCATTGTAATATTACCAATTTTTCATCAAATCACATCGACATTGAGATTACTGATACACACAGAGGTAGCTGGAGACTCACTGGTTTCTATGGTTATCCAGGCGGAAGTCGGCGGCGAGATTCTTGGAACTTTCTTAGAAGATTATCTCAAAATTCACAACTCCCATGGTGCATCATTGGAGATTTCAATGATATCTTATCGGTTGATGAAAAAAAGGGACGAAATGAGAGGCCAAATTGGTTAATTAATGGTTTCAGGCAAGCCGTGTTGGATGCAGGACTTTCAGATGTTCATATGGAAGGGTACCCTTTTACTTGGTTCAAGAGCCTAGGAACTCCACGCGCTGTAGAGGAAAGGCTGGACCGAGCCTTAGCTAATGAAGATTGGTTTCATATGTTTCCTAATGCTAAGTTAGAGAATTTGGTTGCGCCTGCTTCTGACCACTATCCGATTCTGCTGGATCGTGATCCTATTGTACGACTTGGTAGACCCCATCATAAGTTCAAATTTGAAAATGCTTGGCGTCTTGAATCTGAGCTTGATGAAGTTGTACATCGGTGCTGGAATAATTATTCGGATAAGCTGATTATGCCAAGACTTGAAGCGTGCGCGGAAGAATTGTCCCTTTGGAGTAGAAACCATTGTCATAACCTTAAAAAAGAAATAGAGGAATGTCGGAAGAAATTGTTACAAGTTCGTGAACAAGGAGGAGAGAATAATGCTAATTATGTGGGTGCCTTACAAAAACGCATGACACATTTACTTGTTCAAGATGATATGTTTTGGAGACAACGTGCTAAAACACACTGGTACAAGGATGGTGATCTTAATACTCGGTTTTTTCACGCTTCAGCCACTTCTCGGAAGAAGGTAAATCGTATATCTTTTTTAGAAGATGCAAATGGGTTGAGAATTACTGATAATCCTGGCATGTGTCTGGTGGCGAAGGACTATTTTAACGAATTATTTCATAAACAAAATAGTGTTCGAGACCCGGTGATTAGCGTTATTTCTACTACTATCCTTGAATCTGACAATGAGCAACTCACAGCCCCTTTTACCAAAGAGGAGTTTAAAGAAGCTCTGTTTTCTATGCAATCTGATAAATGTCCCGGTCCCGACGGCTTTAATCCAGGATTCTACCAACATTTTTGGAATTTATGCAGTAATGATATTTTCCATGAATGCTGTTCTTGGCTCAATACGGGACAACTACCTGCTATGCTTAACATGACAAATATTGCCCTCATCCCGAAAGGTGAAGTTCAGAAGTGCATGAAAGATTGGAGACCGATCGCCCTTTGCAATGTCCTTTATAAAATGGTGTCCAAAGTCCTTGCTAACCGGCTGAAAGGTGTTCTTGACAAGTGCATCTCAAATAACCAGTCCGCTTTTGTTCCCGGGAGGTCCATCTTAGATAATGCAATGGTGGCTATTGAGTTAGTGCATTTTATGAAGTCTAAAACCAGAGGCAAAATGGGTAATGTTGCGCTTAAGCTTGATATAAGTAAAGCTTATGACCGCATTGATTGGGACTATCTCAAGGAGGTGATGATCAAGATGGGATTTTGTCAACAATGGGTCCGATGGGTTATGATGTGTGTTGAGACAGTAGATTATTCTGTTATTGTTAATGAAGATACAGTTGGTCCTATTATCCCGGGACGTGGGTTACGGCAGGGAGACCCTTTATCACCGTACCTCTTTATTATATGTGCTGAAGGGCTCTCAGCTCTTATTAAACAAGCAGAAGATAGAGGAGAGATTCATGGCAACAAAATTTGCAGAAATGCACCCATAATTTCTCACTTGTTATTTGCAGATGATTGTTTCTTGTTCTTCAGGGCGGTGGAGCATGAAGCACAAATCATGAAAATATTCTGGAAACTTATGAAGCAGCATCAGGACAAACCATTAGCCTCCCGAAGTCAGAGATTTTTTATAGCAGGAATGTTTCACAACCAGTCAATCACGCTATTGCAAACATCTTGGGTGTACAAACTGTTTTAGGCACCGGTAAATACCTTGGGTTACCTTCAATGGTTGGAAGAAGCAAGAAAGCCACGTTCAATTTCATTAAAGATCGAATATGGCGAAAAATTAATTCATGGAGTAGCAAGTGTCTTTCCAAAGCAGGGCGAGAAGTGTTAATAAAATCGGTACTACAAGCTATTCCATCTTATGTCATGAGCATATTTTTAATCCCTGACTCACTTATTGATGCGATTGAAAAAATGATGAATTCCTTTTGGTGGGGTCACAGTGGATCTAACCACAAAGGTATTCATTGGATGTCATGGGAGAAACTCTCGGTACATAAAAATAGTGGAGGTATGGGGTTTAAAGACCTCACTGCTTTCAACTTAGCAATGCTTGGAAAACAAGGGTGGAAAATCCAATCACAGCCGGATAGTCTCGTCTCCCGTTTATTCAAGGCAAGGTATTTTCCTAATAGCAATTTTCTGTCATCATCTATTGGTCATAATCCAAGTTTTGTGTGGAGGAGTATATCAAAAGCAAAATTTCTTGTCCGTGCCGGGTCTCGCTGGTGTATTGGATCAGGGGCAAATATACATGTACTTGACGAACCTTGGCTCACTGATGGAGCATGTATTTCAACATCTGACATTAATCTATCTTTCCTTAAAGATGTAATGTTGGAGCATCTCATTGATGACACAACAAAAGAATGGAATCATGATGTTATTAGCTCTTTATTTGATCAACAGACTGTCGAGAAAATTGTTAAAACGCCGCTGGTGCAGCAGGTCAATACAGACAGATTGGTATGGAAGGCTGAAAAGAAGGGGAATTATTCGGTTAAAAGCGCGTATCGCTTATGTGTCGATGAGCTAATCGATAATTCTCATCTTAAAAGGCCCGGTTATTGGTCAGGTATATGGCGACTCAAAGTCCCTCCGAAGGTTAAAAATCTAGTGTGGCGAATATGCCGTGGTTGCTTTCCAACTCGGGCCCGGCTGCGAGATAAAGGAGTACATTGTCCACCGAATTGTGTTGTGTGCGACAATAATTATGAGGATACAGAACATATCTTGTTTACTTGCCCTTTATCTACCGAAGTTTGGCGGGCCGCTGGGCTATGGGATAAAGTCGAAAGCGCTGTGAACGAATCAAATCATGTCGTTGATGCAATTTTTCTGCTATTACAACAGTTAAATGAGCAAGATGCTGCTCACATGGCTGGTATATTGTGGAGTTTGTGGAAACATAGGAACATGAGGTTATGGCAAAATACAGTAGAAACATGTGCTCAAATTCTGGACCGTGCCTTTCATTTAATTGAGGACTGGAAGCATGCTAATAATAACAACAAGCACATGCAGCAAACAATTGCCACCGTGACTGCATCAACAACAACAACAACAAACGACGAGCTTGCCACAAACAATAACAACAGGGTTGATCGTGTAGGGACTGTTTGGAAAAAACCGACAATTGGTAGATACAAGTGCAACATTGACGCGTCGTTTTCGACTCAACAAAATCGCGTGGGCTTGGGAATGTGCATTCGTGATGATGAAGGTCGGTTTGTGTTAGCCAAAACTATGTGGATTTCACCAATATGTAGCGTGGACTTAGGTGAGGCATTGGGACTCTTTCATGCCATCAATTGGGTTCATGACCTTCAACTTCAAAGAGTGGATTTTGCACTTGATTCAAAAACAGTGGTTGACTATTTCCATAAGGGAGGGCCCAATATTACTGAGTTTGGGGATGTGTTGAATGAATGTATTCGTCGTTTTAAGTCATATTTCGAAAACTCTCGTGTTGAGTTTAATAGGAGACAAGCGAATGAGGTAGCTCATGCTTTAGCCAGGGTAGCCCCATCTATAGCTCGCTCCCATGTTTTCATTGATGTACCGACATGTATAAGTCATTTAATTATGAATGAAATGCTATAAGCATCCTTTTCTCAAAAAAAAAAAAAATGATTTGTCATCATTTTGGTGGACAATTACATTAGTGGATCACATGATGAAGCAATTATACTATTTTTCCTACGTATTTTTTTTTTTTTAAAAAAATAACCTGAGGACTAGAAAAATATCCGTAAATAAGTGAAAGATTTTGGATTCAAATTCTGACTCTACATATAAAGTGTTATATTTCAACTAATTGAGTTATGCTCACAAAAACTTCTTACATATTTTTTACTTAAAAAAAAAAGAAAAAAAAGAATAGATACAATTTAAGTAATTAAGAGTGCGTTTGATTTGCTAAAAATTAGGGGATTGGACATGACAACTTTTGTTGTACTCTGTTTGATTTGAAATTGGTTATGAGACTAGATGAATTAGGTAGTAAGGGACAGACAAAAATAAGATTTTTTGTCCCTCACTAAACCACTGGACAATTTTTCGTCTACAGTACAACTATAAAAAATACGAAAACACTCATTTTATTTGCGAATATAAAAATATTATCGTCCTATATCTTTCCGGTACAGTTTTGTCATATCCTGTATTATCTTATTTTATCTTGTACTATTCTGTCCGATCTTTGCTGTTTTACGAATCAAACGCACATAAAATAACAAGATAGAAGTCGGCTGTACTAGGAAATAGGAAGTCATTTTCAAACCATATAAAACAAATTGAAGAACATTATAAAATATACAAAAATGTTGTTTGGACACTCTCAATCAATTCGGAGAAACCAGGAGCTAACAAATGTTTTCAGTGGGCCAATTATTTGAAGAATAAAGTAGTTAAATAACATGAAGGTGTCATTTTCCATATGGAAAATTTTTCCTTTTGTTTGGTTTAAACACAAAAGTACATAAAGAAACAATACAAAAATAAAAGAGATTGTATTAGTTATTAATTATTAAAGCATTAGAGAGATTTGACAAAGTTGTCCATTTCCACATAGAAAGACTTCATTCCTAAAGTTGGGTAGGATATTAGTCGATTCTGACTCAGATGAGAGTGAAATAAGCTAAAAAATTAATTTAATTATGAGTTTAAGTCTACATCAATAACCTCAAAGTATATTTTTTCTTGTAGTAATTTTTTTTTTTTAATTTATCATATAGTATATCATTGATTCACATCATTTTCTTTCTTTTCATTTTTTCTATCTTCTCATATCACAATGAAAAGTGAGGCATTAATATTTTATTTCATGAATGAATTAACAACGTAGCTTTTTAATTTGGGTCCCAACTTAACTACTCCAACCTCTTTCTAACTGATTCAGTTTTTCTTTTTTTCTTTGCTTGACTAATTCAAGTCTATGAGAAATAAGTTAAATTAATATTACCAATATTCTCTCAAACACATAAAGTTAAATAAACTCTACTAATAATTTTTCAAACAGTCACACATGACACAACAGTTAGTTGATACGCTACCTAATTGCTATGCTAGTGGATTTCATAATAAGATTAGTACAGTCACAATAATTGATGATAATTTTTTTGTATTCAGGTGAACTCTAGGAAAAGGACATGCAATATCATCAAATGCAAGGGATCTGTAGCGGGGTTAGTAGTAGTAGCTAGCTTTAGTGGCGAAGTTAGAAATTTTATAAAGTACGAGGAAACTCTCAGTTTTAAATAAAATTTTTAGTTCTATCATAAATCAACTCTAAAAATATCAGTTTTGTCCTAAATTAATTCCTAAAATAATAAAAAAAATTACTAGAGTCTGGACAAGTGTCCGAGCTGACCTGGCGGTGGATCCGCCACTGGTTGAGGCAATGGTTAAAAAGAGTTGGAGATTCATGATTCAAGTCCTTGAAAAGTGTAAAAAACTAATATAACAATTAACATAATAAAAATTTATCATTAAAAAAATCTGCAAGTTATGTGCTACAAATTGATTTTCCTTTCCACCAAAAGATTCCAAAATGATGAATCTCATTATGAATATTAAATTACAGTAGTAGTATTTATTTATTTATTTTTGTATCAGCCATAACTTTGTACCCACGGATTCTAGAATGAATGAAGAACAAAACATGGTGTGGTTCTGTTTTCTCACAAAAAACAAATAGGCTGAACTCTGTTTTTGCCTTCAGAAAGTGACAGATAGAGGTTGGTGAACATGTTACAGTTAATTAACACCAACCACAAAAACTCGTGAAGAGTCTTAATTGAAAACGAAAATAGAAAAATCAGAAACAGATCAATGAAGAAGAATATAAAAACAAGATTACACGTGTAATCTAGTATTATGCATTGTACTTTTTTATCGGTTAAAAAAAGAAAAAAGGAAGTTGAAGATACGCCAAGTTAAAAAGGACACAATTGACTTTTGAAGCCGAAAGTATGAATAATGGATACAAGAAAAATTCTACTGTATCAATTAAAGTAAAATATTGTATCTAAGTTAGCTTGTATAGTTAATTCTGTTCTTAGTTGGAAAGATAAAGAGATTTGACGTGTCGGTAAACGAAACCATTGATGCAAAAAGCTTGGACTAGACATCCTAGTACGACAAAAGATCAGGATTGTCTGCTGTAACTGCTTCACGCAATAAATAATTTTGACCGTTCAAAAGTGTATAGACAGTCTTGATAGTATGATTGAACACAATTTTAATTTTATTCCTTCATTTTTTATCAAACCGTCAAGAATAGATGTCAGGAATAGATGAAATAACAAACCAATTAAATTTTTTTAATAGATGAAATGACAAATATCATCAAAATTCATATTCATATGCATTGTAAGATTTCATATTCACACTATAGTATAGTAATACTAAAGTGTACTAATTATACAATAGTAATAAATATACTTAATAACTTGATAAGATCAACTTATATTCAGAAATAATTTTAGAATATTTACCTAACAATTGATGAAAATAAGTCTCAATGTTGCTCATGATTTGGCAATTTTACAACATTATTGGAAGGAAAATGATGGTTGTGGCATTGGACAGAGGGTTTATATATACCGATGAGGAAGAGAGAGCGGCAACAATCAATTTTTTTGAAAAACCGTGAAGTTGATACGGAAGAACCTTTCACGAATGTGGAGTCTAGGACCAAGAAAAAGAATTTGCAGAAGGGTTTCCAGGTTCGTAATACTCGCTTTAGGGGTATGATGTCAGATTGAGCTTTCTTTATTCTTTTGTTTTTCTCTTTGTTTTTTGCTTTTTATTTTCTCTTTTTTCACTTTTATTTCATTTTTCATGCTGGAGAAGGTTTTGGTTCATATCCCCTTCTCTTTTTGTTCTTGTTTTATTTTATATCTATTTAGGGTGTTGCAGATGGTGAGGCTCTGTTCCCCATTTACTTAAAAAAATAAAAATAAATCACATAAATAAATTTTTCTATGACACTCACAACTAACTTATAACCAACTTTCATTTCATATGTATATGATTTAATACTTTTAAATTATTAAGGGCTATATTATAAAATATATATAAAAAAACATAATATTATATTTACAAGACTTGTACTTTTCTAATTTTAGACGTGTTATTAATTATTATGTGTTGTAAAAACCATATGGGGGAGGTGTCGTTCAAAGAAGCAAAGATCATAGTCACCATTCACGTGAAGAGATGCTGCTGAACAAAAGATGCAAGATTCCCCCTAGCTATGGAGTAGTATAATATTATAAATTTTACATAGAAATTATGTATTTTAGTACTAAATTTTGTAAACATATAAAATGAGATCATTTCTTTTATTAAAAGAGCATATATCTCCTATACTAGTATTCAATTTCTGTGTGCTTTGCAATCAGCAGTTATCAAAGTATATGGAATGTCTATTTCCTAATGTACTTTTTCTGCCCATTTATGTATAAAGTACAAAATCTAGCGATTAGATTTTATAAGGTTCTGAACAAAATCTAGCAACACGGATGCATGCAAGTACTAATAGTAATAAAGAGAAAACAAATGAACTATTTCTCATTCATAATTTCATTATCGATCTATTTTTGTTGTAATTCAAATTATTTAATCTGTTAATCAACTACAATTCTTCATTCTTTTTGGGTGTTTGAAAACGGCACATGCTCAAGACTTTCTCCTCACTATTCTCATTGATGGGTTAAGCCAACATATGTCCCTGATTGAGTATTGTACCATCCTTAGGTACCGTCTCATGATTTCATTATTTTCTAAGGATGAAGTTTGTCCGGTTTGTCGTAAAGTGTGCCTCAACACATTTAGGGACCATGCAGCACATTGTAGGGAGCTCTCAGGCTTCAAATACAGGCATGACTTGGTCAGAGATGTGCTTTTTGATATTTTTAGGCGTGCATGAATCTCTGTGAAGAAAGAGGCACATGTGAACTTTTTGACCGACCCACAAGAAGGGAGATTGACACTTCGCTCAACAGATGTTCTGGTGTTTGGATAGGTAGGTGGGAAACATGCTTGTGTGGATTTGACTGGAGTATCCCCACTTGTAGGACTAGGGGTTGAAAATTTTACTGTAGGGCAGGCAACAACACGTTTTTATACCGTTTGCATTTGACACTTTTGGCTTTCTAGCACCAGAGGCTATAAACCTTTTAAACAGAGTTCAAAAAGTCATGCATAGTAATGTTGTGTCGCCTAGGTCGATGAATGTAGTTTTTCAAAGATTGGGTTTTGCTATCCAAAAAGGTTTAGCGGCACAGCTTGTTGTCCGTCTACCTTTTATTCATATATAATTATTATAATTATAATATATAATTTTATTTTACAAAAAAAAAATTAAACATAATAAAAATTAAAGATTAAATCTCAAATTTTTAAAATTTAGTTTTTTAGAACCTTGCTAACTGAAATTGTGCGGTTGTGAGAGTATGTGCACACAGTGCATGCAAAGTTAACGGGACAGTGAGATAGTGTGGTTGAACTAAAAAAGAAGTTGATGAAACATTTCAAAAAATAATAAAATTGGTCGGCGGAATCTCACAATTTCAAATGAATATCCTACTATGTGTATATTTGGTATCATGATAAATATGCTAGAATCACAGTGACCCACATAATTTTTGTAAAGTTACGATGATATCAATAGGTTAAAGACTCTAAAATAGGATATTTCAAAATTTAATTTCTAAAATAAAATAATTTTTGTTTTTTTAAAGGTGTTTACTAAGTAGAATTTCCTTAGACAAAAACAACCTCCGTTTTGTATGCTATGAAGATCGGTTATCTTATCTTTATCTGTGCCGTTCCAGGTGGAAAAGTAGAATAAGAAAGGGAGACAAAAAAAAAGTAAAGAAAAGTACGATGATAATTTGATCTCACAAGATGAAAAGTGCATGATATCACCGACTTTAACCGTTTTATGTCTTTTCAATCAATCAATCTATCTTACAGTACACCTCAACGAATGTGTCTAACTACTCACTTCTGAAATTTTGTTACATAAAATGAAAATCTATTCCAAGTAAAATTTGAGTTATTAATATATTTTTAGTAATTAAAATTGTGCATTGACGTATGTGCAATAGTCAAACATAGTCTTATAATTAGGGACGGAGGGAGTAATTAGAAGTACTAAAATATATTTTTAGTAATTAAAATTGTGCATTGATGTACGTGCAGTAGTCAAACAAAATCTTATAATTAGGGACAAAGGTAGTAATTTTTAATAATAGATAATTTAAGATATTAATAATTAAAATTGTGTATCGACAAACTGAAATATGGTCAACAAAGTCACTTATTTTGGGACAGAGAGTATATTTTAATTATTTTTTGGAAATTGATTAATCAAGATCTTCTATTTAATTTGACTTTGATTATTTCAAATTGGTCCGAATCAATTATAATAGCCCACGGGCCCAGGTAAATCACACGTGTACGGTCCATGACACACATGAAATGAAACGGAAGTTAATACACGCTCTAAAACGAATATAGAGAAACAGCGAAACTAAACCAAAAAAACGAATTCCCCACCGCTTTCTCGTCACAACTTCTTTTCCAATAAATGAAACAAAAAACCATGATTATTATTTTTAATAAATCTAAGAAAATTTTGTGTAAAAAAAGAAACTAAGAAAATTTTAAAAAAAAAATTTGAAAATACAATTCAAATATTTTTTAATGAGTTTAACGGAGATATATTAACTGTGTAAAATAATTTTATACAAATCAATCATATCATATAAAACTGAAAAAAAGTAGCATAATGTGGCAAAATATATACTACCACCGTCCCTAATTATAAGATATTGTTTGATCACTGTAGTACGCCAATGCACAATTTTGATCACTAATATATTTAATTTTATATTAATAAAAATTATAAAAATTTAAAAATATTCATCAAAACAAATTGAACAAGATTTTATATACTAATATTTACATTTATATATTATTAAAAAATACGGTCAAAACAAGATAAATAAATAGTACATTTTTTTTCAAACAGTGTCTTATAATTAAAGACGGAGATAATAGTTGATATTAGTTAATTTTACATGTGCATTTTTTTTCTCCTTTTAAATTAACAAATACACAATTTTTTATAAAAAATATTATCTCTTTTTAACTTTTTAAATAATACAAGAACGGAATATAAGTCTCATTCTAAATTATTAGATACTTCTTTTCTTCTTTTTATTTTTTACAAAAAAAACTAAATATTTCTAACATGTCTCTAATTATGAAAAACAGAATATATATAGAAATTTATATTTTTGAAATAGAGATCTATATTTAAGGACAGATAAAGTACTAATTAAAAACTAACCACACAAAAGGGTGAAGTTATGAAACACAAGAGACGTGACTGAAAGGGAATCAAAATCAACCAAGAACAAAAAAAAAAAAAAGAACACCGACGAGGAAGAATTAAGGAAAAAGAAAATTTGAAGAATATGATCTCAAACCGACAAATATTGATGTTAATAATTTTTTAACTAATATAGACACAAGAAAAATATTATCAATGTTATCTTAAATGTTAAGGATACCAAACATCAATGACATGCAAGGAAATTAAACAGCCAAATTCATAGAAATTGGACATGTGGAATAGAATAATGACATTGTTGTATAATATTTTTTTTTGTTTACAATGAGCTGAAAACCGAATCCAAAATCTATAACGTACTATCAAAATCCCTCATCACTGGACCAAACCTAGTGACTTACAAAGATATTGTAATCTAACAAAAATGACATTGTAATCTAACAAAAATGAAAGGACGGTACACATATAAAAACAAACGCATAAAACAAAAAAGCATAATATAGAAGAGAGAAAGGGAGAGCTTACAAAGATATATTGGAGTGGTGCAGTTGGTTGTGGCTGCTTTTCCCAATATGAGAAGCAAAATTAGAGAGAAAATGTGAGCAAGTAGAGATATGGAAGAGAGGAGAAAAGGAGAAGGGGGAGAAGGAAGAGAAGAAGAGGGGTGTTATTTATAGAAGGAAGGGAAGGGGTTTAGGGAATTATATGGGGTTTGGGTGATTGCCAAGTGCCAATTATAGTGGGACCATGCAAGGGAGTTAAATTCCATTAACCCCTATAAAAAAGCAATTGAATATTAAATATACATTATACTAATTTTTAGTTGATTTAATGATAATTGACGCTGAATTTAGTAAGAAAATAACGGTTCGATCTTCTGCAACTATGATCAGGATAGGGCTGGAATCACTTGATGACATAACTAATAACCCCCAAATTACATTAAACTGATAGTGAAAGTCAAAAAATATACTTTTTTTTTTGTGGTATAAATTGTCATTTTTATCCCGCAACTAGATGTTTGACCCGTGCTATCAACATTAGAAATTTTAATATTATGTTTGTAATATAATTCTAAAAAAAAAATTAGTTAATTGCAACACAAAAATTATATAAAAAACAGTTGAATATTTCATACATTTAAGTAAATGACAATACAGTTAAGTATTTAACATTTTAAAATACTTCTTTGTTTGTATATAATTTTTAAAGTTGCATAGGTATTTTGATCTTTTCTACAATTAATTTAATACTAATTGGAAATGAAAATGCAGTATTTATGGAGGGAATACATGATCTCATATAAAATCATTATTTCATTCATTAATGCCATGCTTCATAATATCATAAACACAAAAATCACCAATGGAGAGACAGATCATTAATGTTAACAAACACAAAAGTTGCAGCATCAAAGAGCCAACTCGCATTCCAGAGTGAAATATTATTGTTGATTCCAATTCTCCATTTGCACCCTGCTCTAAGAATAAATTTAGAGTTGCAAATACTCTTCCACACAAATTTTGGAGCCTAAATTGTTTTTTAACCCTCTAATTTTCATAATAGCACTTTTGGTCTCTAACTTTAGCTCATTTTGCAAAAGATTGACCCCCACATATTTTGATTGAGTCAACACTCATGCGCTGATGTGGACAGTAACTCACATGTCATGTTAGCATGTATTGCCACATATGCAATTATTAAAATATTTTTTTCCATTTTTTTAAGAAAAATTTCAAAAAATTAAATAAAAATATTATGAAAGTTGAGAGTCCAAAATACAATGTAGCCAATTTGGGATTATGTCCAAGTCTAGAGCTAAGAAAATCACAATTTGAAAAATATTTGGCATATGTATTAGAAATGATCAAGGTGTTTATGTTCTAGCTAAAACTTAGTGGTTTTCTCCAAAGAGTGAAGTGCATATTGGCGAAACACTTGGACTTCTTATATTGTTTAATTAGGTTTAACTGGGTTCATCTGCTTATAACTTAGGTCTAACAAAATTCGAGTTGGATTCGAAAAGAGTGGTTGATAATTTTCATTCCTCAAAATGTAACTTTACAGAGTTTGGTGTGATCATTAAACATTGTAAATCTATTTTCCCAACTATTATAGAAATTCAAGTGTAAAGTTTGTGTGGAGATAAACAAATGAGGCTGTCATAAACTTGTTAAGGCGATCACATTATCAACTAATTTTTAGATTTTGGTTGATATACTTGTATGGAACACATTTTAACAAATGAAATGCTAAGCATATTTTTGTCATTAATGTTATAGATCCGAATATACGAATATTTCAGACACTTCAATATAGTTAAATATGTAGACTTATACAATTTTATACTGACATGGATGTTGTGAATTTAATAGCAAATTTATTCTCTTTACATTTAACAATTTAAATTTATATTGAGCCATTATACTCTATAATTAATATATATCATTTATATAGTAAAAAATAATTGTGGCATGGTTATGATTTGTTTTTTCTTTGGTTTCACTAATACCATTTCTTTGGTTTATTTAAAAAGAACCAGATGCATGAACCTGATCTTATGTGAGTCAGAAAAGAGAGTAAGAGAGGTCGTTTGAATGATGAAGAAAGCAGATTCAGTGAATGGAGTCAACACTTTCATTTAATTTACTAACACTGAACATTTACCCAAACAGCCCTACCGGGCTAGGTCATGCATAGATGATGTTAAATAATGAGATACTTACTGTAGCAAACGGAAATAATAATTAAAATATTTGATAAAATTAACGGTTTAATTAGTTAATAGATGTAAAATGATATGAAAGGAAATTTTTAATTTAAATTAAATTTATATCAAATTAATATTTGCCATGCTTAGTGTTTAGTAATTTAATTTTTTTAATTTAATACATACCTTTTATATATTATTATTATTTTATTTGGTTAAATTCAATTTTATTCTTTGAACTTTTATTTTGAATTTATTTCCATTTCAGTTTTTATACCTTATAAAAAAGTTAAACATAATAGTTTTTATGCCCAAATACATAAATGATAAATGAATAAGAACTCTAATTTGTTTTTTTTAAAGAAGCCTAAAAGATATTAAATTAAAATAGGCACAAAAACCTTGAATAACCAAACTTCACAAAATAACAACCAGATTCGTAAAAAAAAAAAAAAAAAAAAAAACCAGATCCATGTTTTTTCCAAAAAAAATTATTATGCAAATTTTTTTTTAAAAAAAATTGTGATTCATGTTTTAGAGTATGCATTTTCTTAAGTTTGCACTTCATCTTTCTTCTTTGCTTTGGCGTCCTTCATCGAATCATATATAAAGAGTGCACATAAAAAATAATAAAGAATAAAAATGAATTTTAGATAAAATAATAAGGGTAAATTTAGAGTAAAAAAAATGATAAGTCATAGGCTAAAAACTATTTAAAATAACTCGAAAAAATTAACTATAAGCCAATAATAAAGAGACTATTACTAAGCAGATCTTTTAGCTTATAAGCAATAAGTCATAAGTCATAAATTATAAACAGACCCTAAATAAGTAATTTCACAATGTAGGTTTTTTTTTTCAAGTACATATTAGAGAGTTTAAATTTCAGTCCTTTCAAAATATATATAATATTTTTATCAACTGAGCAAGTTACTCTAGCAAAAAATCATCTCGTTATATATGTTGTTTTACAAGAAACTCAAGAAAAGTTAAATTTTACATTGAAAAAAACATTGTTTTTATATTTTTGTTACTAAAAGCACGTATTAATAAGACCTTTTATCTTTTTCATACAAAAAAAACTAGTTACTAAAGTAGAATAATTTGGCTTTTCCTGCAAATCAAAGGAACTTCTCTCTTCAAAGTGATTGAATTTAATTTAACCCATGAGAATTTTTCCATGAACCTTCCTCAACCATTTTTATTAATTTTCATACTACACCCGGGATTCTCTGTCTTGTGCAGATGGTTTCTGCAAAATTGTTTTTGAACAAGAGACATCTTAAAATATTATTTCAATGGAACAGTCCTTTTGACTAAAATGCCAATGTAATTTGTTTTTTAGCTTAAGTTCTGTCCAAGTACATTTTGGGGAATATATATGATATGAAGAATATATATGTAATCCTATGTTTATTAAAATAATAAATACGAAATGTACAAGAAATAACTTCCACATTCATTTGAGTAAAAAAACAAAAACAAAAACAAAAACTTCTACGTACATTCACATAATAATATTATGATAATATTAAAATTTCCAATCGAGGTTGAAATAAAAGATCTCTCATGAGTAGTTAAGAATGAAATATGTGTGTAATATTTTTCTTTTTTTTACAAGTTGTGTGTAATGTTTCTATACCTCATTACTGGACAATTCATTCATGATAGTGATATATATAAATGTTAATCAAATACTTACTTGAAATTAAAAATATATAACTAGAAGTAAACTTACCGTAAAAGAATACTATACAGTTTCATCAGTTTATTCAACATTGAATCCAATTAATTATTAGTGTTGTAAAAGAAATAGAGAATCTTTGTACCAAAAAATAATAATCAGAGTATCTAATTAATACTATGTATTATTGGTCTTACCATTGTGTACTTTTGTAAGACTATGTGTTTAGGGAGATTATTTTCCTCCATAATTTTCTAAAATCACTCTCAATTACTACAAGATGGTGAAAAACACAATTTTGCCTCAATTTATCTTTTTTGATGCAAGATAAAAGGAAATTTTTCCGTCTGAATTGATAAATTTAATAGGGTATGGTTTTTAAGAAAGGACAAAACTTATATGTATTTTCTTATGATTTTTTCAAATTCATATCTTTCTCAAAGTTTGCAACAAAAAAAAATGTTTTTATTTTGGATTAAATATATTAAAAACACGTAAAGAAATGTGCCTTAATTTTGTCACTTGGAGAGTAAAAGTAGGTGTTTCTCGCTCCTTTTTTGACTTATATGTGCGGGCTGGGCCGCTCTAGGCCCTATGTATTCCTTTTCCAACAGCCCACAAAAATAAAAGGGGTGCTTTTTTTCCTCTCTCCGTGATTGAGTCCACCCATTTAAATTATAAATGAAACTTCTACTCTTATCTTTCAACCACCATCAAGAGAATAACGTAACTTTATTTGTTAAAAGATCTTCAAGACCCTCTTAAACATGAAATATTGTTTCATTTAGAACTTTTCAAATAGACTGCACTGGTGCTAACCAAAAACGCTGAGCTTATCACGAAAGTCTTATTCACGAGATTTTACAAAAGAGGGAGGAGCAAGGAAATAGACAAAATTTGAAATTTGTGTTCGTCATTAAATAATGTGACAAATTTTTCTACGGTACAAACTATCTAATTTATTATTTTCTACTCAACAAACATTTACGGTCTCTCTCCGACTCTCACCTATATCCTCTCCCGCCCCTCTTCTCTATCTTATCTCTCACTATCCTATTTCCTCCTCCCCCCCCCCCTCTCTCCAGTCTATTATTACTATTATTATTAATATTTACTCATAAAAGGGTTGTAATAAATTTCAGCTCAGTGCCTTGTTCATTGTCCACTAAACATTATACAAATAAAATATTGTTTGATACATTAAAAATGTGTCATGTACTATTATGTAAAGGAATTATCCTTTTGCGAATAAAAAAAACTCTTAGAATCACTAATTTCGAAAATGTTTTGTAAAGGGCTTGCATAACAAAAATAAACTAAAATACGGATAATTAGCCCAAAAATTACAATAATTTGGTTCCCAAAACAATGAGACAAAAAGCATCTCAAATCAAACATGTGAAGAGTAAGAACATCTTCTAAGACCGGTTAAAGGTATATAGAGATAGATCATAGATCTTCTAAGAATAACAAAAGCTATCAGAGAAGAATTTGTTTCAAAGACAACATGAGGGAGATGACATTTCCGTTGACATGACATTGCCATGATAAAGCTGCCAGTTCTTGATACTGATTTGATCTTCAAACAAATTCTTAACAAATAGTAAAAAAGGAATAATATGAAAAAACACAAGTAGATCACAAAGGAACATTTTCATTTTTCATTATAAACGAGGATTTTTTTTTTCTTTTATGAAAATTTAAGTGCAGCTTTAGATAGATAGATAGATAATAGACATTTTTGCATCACGTATAAAACTGCAATTAGCAAATGAATCAGATGAAAGCAAAACTCATAAATATAATTGAGCTTGTCCATAAACTAGAAAAGCAAAACACCAGGCGGCGGCGCGGATGGAATAAAATCCCAAAACAACAATATAATCATCTTGCTTGAAGATTGATGAATGATAACTGTGTTCTCCATGAGTATGGACATCCATATAAAGTCTAGGAATAACATGTCTGAAAATTATACAATAAAAACCAAAAGACGCTAAGGATCATCTGGGTCAGACTTACAAAAGAGGAGTAAAAAGGGTGTATTTTATCAAATTTTAATTTCCAAATTCTATTGCATAAACAGTCACACCATGTTGTGCATTGTCATCTACGATCCCACTTTTTTGTTTACCAACCTCGTTTGAACATTTCTGCTCTACGAGGTTTTGAAGCATCCTCTCTCCTATATTCAAAATGTGTTCTTCAGTAGAACTGAACTGTAGGTTATGCGTCTTCTTCGGGCTTCTAAACATTACCTGCTGCCTCATTAGCTTCGGTTGCTATCTGAAGGAGGTCTAAAGGAGTAGCTGCTGGATCCAACTCTCGACAACCTATTGGAGCATTGTGAGCCTCTAGGCCACTGAGCAAGTGATTAGGAACCTGATGAGAGAATCGAAACATCTCTTCTTTAGGAATCCTCCTAACCTCATTATGGTCGTTGTGCCTTTGGAATACTGTCCTAAAGCCAGTAGACTTAACAAGGGGAGTAACTAATATACCTTGCTCTTCACTGAAATCATCAAGCACTTCCACCATGTCATACTTGTGTATCACATCATCCGGAGTATGTTCATTCCAATCAGGAGACCAGTTTCTATAAAGTGCCCAAACTTCCCCCTTACCAGGAAAGATGCGGACAACTCCTCTGGTGCCTTTTGTCCATCTAACCTTGTGTGAAAATGAATTTAATGATTCGGTTACTTCATGCTTGCCAGTCCTGAAATCCCCACAAGTTTTATAAAAACCAGAACCTACCCAATCTATTGGGCCCAATTCACTGTTGCTTCGAGAGTTAAGCCAACTGATCCGCATTCTAAATGGCTTTAGGGAGATCACCTTGTGGATTCTAGCATAATATCTAGGCATTCCATCGTCATCATCATAAGCAGCCCAGACCTGGTCCTCTGCAAAGGAACCTTCAGCTCTATCCAAGTCAAAATTGTGAAAATCAGGATCCGGAACATTGATAGTAACATAGGCTTGGCTCTTCTTATCCGCGTCATCAGATGTGACAGGTAAAGAATCAACATCCAAATGCTTATTGCCATTAACATTGGACTCTCCATACTTCTCTGAACCAGTTGTTTTGACATTAAATGTGCTTTTTTGTCTCTTACCCTCTTTGTTCTTGTTAGTAATCTTAGCTTCAGCCTTTAACCTCAATTCTTCAAGTTCCTTGCGAATTTCATTTCGTGCCTTATCCACCAACATGTTTCGTAATTCAAACATTGACAACTCTCGCATGCTGTAATGCTGCTTGCCAGCAAGACCTGAAAAACCGTAAGTCCTTTCTTTCTCCAAGTTAGTCTTTCCTGGGTCAGAGAAACTGCCCAAACCTGCTGCTCCATGTCCCATAGCCATATGATTTTGCATATATCCTGGAAAACCATTCATGCGACCATCATCTGTCTTCCTTTTCTTCATAGAGCCATCAGCCCTCTTAGACATTTGAATCCTCTCCCATTCAGCAATTGATGGTGCTCCTTCCCTCTTTACTTTCTCACTTGCTTTCTGCACAACACTTGCAGCTTGAGCGGCAACAGATGAGGATCCATCTGTGCTACCAAAACCAGCCATTCTGGAGTGGGAACCCCACTGAATGTTTGAATTATTACTTCCAGCATGGCGTCGAGAATTCTGGTGCTGTTGATGGGAGGGCAAATTTGATGGCTTAAAAACATTGGGAGGAGGACCCCTCTCTACAGCCACAAAAGCTTCATTACAGTTGGGACATAAAAGGGTGTGATTCAAATAAACTCTGAGATATTCATAATGTGTCCGGCACTTATTACAGAGAGTCCAAAAGGTTTCAGCCTTTTTTTGTAGAGGAGGGACAGAAGCCGTAGGAGCCCGAGATTTATTATTCCCAGTCCTCACGTTTGAAGTCGCATTCTTCTTAAAATGATAATAACCATTTGAAGTGGGTACATTGGATGGATGCCCAGCACGGTTGGGAGTAGTATGTTGGAAGTTTTTCAAACTCCTCTTCTGGTTATATTCTAGTCTTTTGGTCTTATCTGATAACAAACTCCAAGCCTCTGAAACCAGCTTAAATGCACCCTCTGCACCTAAAGACTTGTTTTTGTCAGGGTGAAGGGTGAGAGCCAGCTTCCTGTATTGCTTTCTAACAGCCTCTTCATCAGCAAAGGGGCTTACTCCAAGTATACCATACCAATCCATTTCTCCACTTACTTTGTTCTCGGCAGATATATAAATATCAATAGTAGTCAAAAACTGGGAAATATCCTCCAAATCAGGATACAAATTTTGAGCCTTGAGAGCAAACTTCTTTGAACCGATATATTCCCTTTCAGAAAATTTCCTCTCCGCTATTTCTTTGGCCCGAACTGCCTCATCTTTGTTGCACTCCATCATTTCCAACTTTTGATATGTTCGCCTCCACACTTAGCTAAAAGACGAAATGATTTAACCACGAATACTGGATTCTGTAGCAAGCCGCCTTTGCTTGAGGAAACCCCTAGTACCTGAACCAACAGATAAACAAGCTGAGATGTACCGCTAACATTATCGAGATATAGGTGTGTTGAGCAACAATTATAAGCAAATCATCCTTTCAAAGTATGCATCGTGTATCAATAGTCAAAGCTATTACAGAAAAAGACTACGATTTCTGAAATTAAGAGAGCAACTTGTAAGAATATTCAGTTTTTAATAATTAAACTTGAGATCTCTTGCATCGAGTATCATAGAAAATTTCTACGGGCACATGTATGAAAGAACATATGTTTTGTGTATCAATGAGAGACATATTATTAATTTAAGTGTCATTATTGTCAAATTACAAGATATGGACATGATCTCCCGCCAGGCCTGATTCCGACGTGATTTCATCAAAAAATATATACAGTAATAACAATGCTAGCCTATCCTATCAATGCATAGAACTAACGTAACCTCGATCTATATAGTTACAATCCACGTAATCAAAAGTCCAAAACAAATTTCAAATATCTTCATACCAAGTTTATTACCATTTACCAACACTGGAACTAGCAGCACCTTTTCTAGTCTCATAATCACAATGACTATAAATAAATTTCATTCAGTAATCAACTATTCATTTGCAAACTCCACCCAACACAAACTTACACAACCCAGTTAAAAAAATAGCTTATTTCATAATCACAGTAGCTCACATGAACTAACCACAAATCAAAAGTACCAAATTTATGTTATCAAAATTCAAAACTAATAACAACAAATTGAAAAAATTGAAATTACTACACAAACCCAAATGATCCAAATTATATGCAAATTTCACACAACACAAAAAAAAACGAAATTATTACAAGAATCTTACAGTGAAAAAAAAAAAGTTAACGGAGTGCGAAATGTTCGGAAATGAACCTGAGATTTTCTGACACAAATTTCGAAGCTAACAGAATCCCGCCACGGATCTACAGTAGCTAAGCAATTCGAAACAAACAACAAAGGTTGAAATTCCCAAATAAAGTGCAATTGAGCTTCTAAATCTTCAAAATGGAAACCCTAAAACCTGCGCGAATTTGAAATCAAAGAAAAAATTGAATAACAAAAACACTAGCTAGATGTAATAAAGTGGAAATGATGAGTAAATGAAAATACCTAATTGAAGAAAAAAGCTGTAACGTTTTTGGAATTTGAATCTGAGAAGACGGTCACGATAAACAGTGACTCATCTGTCAAAGCCCTCACAAAATGTGAAGAATCTATTTTGCCCCAATTTTACTACAACTTGCTTTGCTGTTAATGATTTTCTTTTTCTTGTCTAAGTTTTTTTTTTTTTCCTCTTAACCCAAACACTGCCTTTTTATAATGGATTGGGACCCAAATAACCTAACTAGGGTTAATTTTAACCATGGTTTTTAGTTTTTTTTGTTTTCATATTACGAGAAAAAATTCACTTTTTAGTTTCATTTAATAAGATGTTCCTGGTTATATTAATAGGTTAAATATATCAATTATTCGATGTAGTTAAAAAATGATTTTTTTTTCTTTCTTTTCTTATAATGGAAATCGAAGAGATTAGTGTATAACATGTGTGGTTTAGTTATTTTAATAGTATTTTTCTACGATTGGAATTAGATAAAATCGATGAAGAACGAATTGTTTGATTTAGTTAAGGATTTTCTTTTTCTTATTTGATAATAAAGTAAGCATTTTCATGAATTAAGAAATTTATTTAAAACTTTTGAGAAAAAAAAAAATATTTGTGAACATTCTAGACTTTTGTACTACAAAAATAAATACATAAACTACAATAAAAAAAAATTAATACGTAAATAATAATAAATACATAAACTATAAAAATATATATAATGTTAGAGTGAATATTGATAAAATATAATAATTATTTAATTTGAGTCTTAAAGTGATTGATTTTGAATGATATAAAATTCATATTTGAACCAATCTTATATTTTAAATATAAAATCAATTCAATATCTAGTCGTGTTTGTTTAGTTTGGTTTAAATTCAAACATAAAATACAAATTGTTGAATCTAGAGATTTAATTAGTTCTTGCGATGGAAGCAAACTTTGTGAGACATTCTTTCCTTTGGATATTGGGAGGCCGTTGTCTACGGTGAAATTGTCCGAATGGACTGTTAGTAGTGATAGGTGACCATGAAAAGAGTTGTTAGGCTTGTTGAGTTAATGCATGTTATTCCTCGGTTAAGGGACCCACATAGTGAGTTTCTTCTACTTTGATCTAGCATGGGTATTGTCAAACTTTATTTCGGTCTCAGGACGTCCCAACCAATTCACATGGAGGAGGCAACTGTTTTGTTTGATAAAGAGTTGCAAGTGGGGATCGAAGACATTGTGGTTGAGGGAGGCCTTTTCTTTGGGGATCTTCAATGGAGTGCGACTTTTATCTATTAAGGTTGTGGGGGTTAGGTATGGACTTTGATTTTGACAATACTTTAGACGGTCTTCGTGATACAATTCTGACTTTTGACTTAGCAATTGAGCTTGTCATCTCAAGTGGAGAAGACCAGTGTTCATATGGGAGGAAGATATTAATGGTAGGTTATTGGATGTCATTGATGTCGTCATGGTTACTAATGAAGAAGAGTCTTCTTGGATCTATCTGTCGGATAGTGAAGGTACATTTTCGGTCAAAGCAACTTATTCTTACCTCTTATCAAAATTTTCCCCTTCATACCTATCAACAACACAAATTAATCGTTGGCAAAAGTTTGGGATTGTTTGGCACCTTCAAAAGTTATAGTGTTTTCTTTGCAAATACTTCGTGCAAGAATTTCAACTAGGGTAAATTTTCCCCTTCATACCTATCACCTCTTTGTGCTTTGTCATTTTGCTTGTAATATTTCCTGGTTTGTGAGGTGTTGTCGAATTATGTACAATCTCATTTCGAAGGCTTCCTATCTTCGATCATAAGAGGCAAGAAGCGCACAAGGGTGCTTTACTAGTGTGGCATGCGACGATATGGGTGCTTTGGCGGTCTAGGAATGATAAAATCTTCTACGACAAAGACTCCGTGGTTGAAGAGGATAAAATATACTTCTTCGATTGGTTAAAAAGTCTAAATCCCCCTTTTTGTTATTAGAATAAAATATAAGTAAAAAAAAAACGATATTAATAGGATCTCCAAGTTCATTGATTCGTTTATTTAGTTCTTATACCCCGATGATATGCTATGAAAACTTTAAGTTAATTTTTTGGTTCAATTTATTGACCATAAGATTTTTTTTCAAATGCTTTTTGATCAAATTTATTCAAACAACCTTAAAACTTCAACATGCATTTTCTTCTTCTTTGATTAAATAAGCTAGATGCTTTGTCATTGAATACTCAGTTGTGCGACTATATTCGACCTTTTTGTTGGACTTACTTACCATAAATCTGAAAAGAGCTTGCTGCGCCATACTCATGCATCACAGCTTATTTTTGTGTAGTTTGCTGGCCTTGGAAGATTCTGGTATCTGTATTTTCATGTTGCCATGGTTGGTTTCCACCAAATCTGTAAGACGGAGAAGCCGCAGGTCCATAGGAAGACCGCGGTGGAGATGAGAGTTCTATGATTCTTAATTTTGAACCTACTACAATCGCAACTCATCACTTTTTCCACTGAAATAACTTATTTATTTTAAAAGAAGTAAATCTTTCTTTAAGTTGAGAGATTTTCAGTCCAAAATATGCTCAGGTGTAACCAATTTGTGCACGAAAATCTTGTTACACGGTTTCTAACTAGGAGATATACAATGCTTCTTTTAATACCAAAAAGGAATTTCCAACTTGAATTCAAATGGATCAATTATAAATAATACTTCAGTATTTCTTTCACTTTTTCTTTGTATCTTCCGTCTTCTTTCTCTTTCCGTACATTCGTTCCATTATTAGTAAAAGTTTTGCCAAATTCAATTGCGTAAATAATAAGAAGAAAAGATGATTGTGGTCCTATCAGTTTGGAATTCATAACACAAAAAGATGTACGTTGCATTTATTAGACAAAAACAAAAATACCAAACTCGAGCCCCTACAAGCCGCAAACTTATTTAGAGCAAACACTATAATCAGTTATAGAAAGAGCATGAATCCATCAATGATCACAATACAAGAGTGACTTACATTCCAAAACGGATGAATAAACAAATCATCAGTTGTTTGACATGCACAAGTCAGCCATCGCGCATGTGCAGACTTCAGTGTGTTCCCTTCCCTCAATAAATCAAACACATGTTTGTGTGCTTTTCAATGTCTACTTCTGCTGACTGCTAGCTGGACCGGCTTTATCAGGATTAGCTGGGTGTCTTTTTTCATGATTGAATCGTACCACAATGCAAGTAATGTTATCTGCACTGCCGCGATTAAAAGCGGCTTCTGTTAACTTACGAGCAGCTACCTCGGCTGCATCTTCCGCACGTGCAAGAGAAACAGCATCCTGGTCAAATATGGCAGATTGAAGTAAATAAATACCCAAGTACCAAAGAGAAAAATAAACACAGAACAGCAATTTAAAAATAATAACAATCCCAATCTAGCAGAAAAGAAAACAAAACCACAATTTATTTGGTATAAAAATAAACCATGCCAGTTTGCCACCACAATAAATTGAGGTTATCAGTCCATGAATGTTGAATACTTATCTTCATCTTCATTTACGGTGTTGAATATTGATAACTTCCAACCCATGTCCCATATCAGTAAAATTGAACACGTTTAGACGACAGAATCCTAATTTCAAACTAACTAGGCAATGGCAGTGCCATCGTGCCAGTGATTCACCTCCTGCTACTTTCAAGGGATCACAGCACGTAAGTTAGAAGTAGCCGAAATAACTAGTAAAATGTTCCTTATCAGATTCCTCATACCCAAGTGTACCCATCTTTTTCTTTCCACTCCCATCTTATTCGCTAAAAAATCGTGAGTTGACTCATAAAATTGTACGAGCCCACGTGCTAATAAACAGACTACAATACTGCTTCTATCAGCATAAAATTCCCCAAAAACAATTTTACCGGTAAAAGGGGACTGCACTTTTATTTTACAGCTGTAAAATAATTTTACGGCTATAAAATAATGGGTCCCCACTGGCGCATTGAACATTATCATACAGACTCTTTCATAGGCAAATCTTGATGTCTATTCTTTACAAAGTTTCGATGTGGGACTTCAGAAAGTGGAAACAAAGTAGCGCTGCTTTTCTATGTATAGGCAGGGTGCTTCTTTGCTATAAACTAACGCCTTTGCTATCTTTTTGTGGGACTATTGGTTAACTATTACTATAATTACTATACTAGTTAAATATTATATCCTAGGCTATTATTAAAATAAGTAGTAATAATAATAATTCTTTCCAAATATTTAGTGTAGTTAATTTAATGAGTAACAAATTTCAAATTCTGAATGCATTTATAGTATTATATAATAATAATTTTAATATTATTTTATATGAGGTAAACTTGCACGAGTACGAGTTTACGAGTCGATTCCCCCTAGATAATGAGTTGGCGTAAAAATTTGAATCTAACAACCTTGGTTATTGTTGTTGAATACCACTTTTGACAACAAATTAGATAGTTAATGCAATTTCAAATATGTGTTTAACGCAATTCAGTTGATAGTTAATGAATATAACAAAGTGTCACATCTCACCAACCATCCACTGAACACAATTAACTTCGACTTTGAACGTCATTAACCATGACTGGATGGGTTGCAACACCTTATTATATTTATTAACGATCTACATATTTGAAATGTGTTGACCATTTAATTTGATGTCAAAATTTGTTGTCAAAATAACACAACTCATACTATATGGGGGATTTGATAACATGGCATAGGATTAGGTTCAAAATACACATCTTCATGCTCATTATCTTTTCTTATTTAATTTACCAATTGTATTTAGTTACTGGTGACAATCAACTCCTGCCTGATTGGAAATCATATATAGCATATGCAAAAGCAACAAGCAATGCAGGGCTAAGAATGAAGACCGGTCTTACCTCATTCTGTACTACATCCCAGACTCCATCACTTGCAAGAACAAGCACCTCAGTATTTTCATCTATCACCTGGTCCTGAAAATAAACGAGGAAATAAAGCAGAATGTCAACATAATATAATCCTTCACTTCAACATGCAGTTGTTCATAACACATAGGCTATCCACATCATGGAAAAATAAGTTGAGGTCTCCTGCATCATAAAAGGAAAAGAGATAATCTAATTGTTTTCTGGCTACAGTGGGGAGGGAACACAACAGAAGTAGCTGCAAATAAAGCATCTAATCTCTCTCTCTCTCTCTCTCACACACACACACACACACACACTCACACACTCTCTCTCTCTCTCTCTCTCTCTCACACACACACACACACACACTTGTCAAGTTGTCACTTCTTCAAGTTGCAAAATTCCCATGCCCTCAACCCACACTATATTTACATATGTACTTTTTTTTTTTTTTTCATTTCCCGTTTTTACTTCTAATTAGTAATTACTACAAAAATACTACACTGTTTTCACTTTATTTCCTATTTTGAAAGAATTTGTTGTAATAATCAGTGAAAACATCATTTTCACTATTATCCATGACAAGTCATTAAAATAATAAAAGAGCAAAAACTATTTTCCGTGACAAGTCATTAAAAAAAAAAAGAGCAAAAACAGAGTGAAACTTTAGTCTTTTCACTGTTTTTTTAATCTTTGAGAAAAGGAAACAGAACAAAAAACAGAAACATTTTATCAAATCAAACAGGCCATAACAGTTTCTGCTAGAGATATTTCCGAGACATTATCAACATTCACTGTTAGGATTTGACATCCACGCTGAGAAAATGATCATTGGCTTGAACCATCCAATCAAATTATAAATTACGTAACTGAGGTACAAAAGTTAATAAAGGATCACCTGGATTTCAGGTTCTGCTACTACAAATGGCTTCAGCATACGGTTGCCAAATGCACGAGACATTGCTAGCACCCCTCCAACCCTCCAAGTACCTGACCAGCCAAAAAACATAAGTGAATATCTCTTCCCTGAGCTACTTAATCAATTTCTTAATCAAACTACATCCCTTGGATGGACCAAAAAAAAAACGCAAGACAAATTATATGGAGTTTATTATTCCAATCTTGTATAAGTTGAGAACACAGCTGTATACATCAATCAAATGTCAATATGTTGTACATCCACTCTCCCTGTTACTTTGTAGTATGTATCACAAAACATTGAACACGTAATAAACATATAAGCTAGAAACACATTTACAAATTACAATTTAGTTTACACTTTTTTGGTTCAAAATTCACACATGGTTAAAATGTATCAATCAGCCAGAAGACAATACTCCGTGCTTGTTATTATGTCAACCAAAACCTGCACAAACTTCCGATGTCAGCATCAAACAACTTAAACCTCAACTTTGGCCAATGATGAATTGATGGGAATCCCATCAGATTCCGAACCTACCCCACTGTATCTTGCACAAAATGCACCAAAAGCATATTATCAATAATAGAACCATCTAAAAGTAGCAAGTTTGCTACTTAAAAATCATATGTTACCTGCCCACATGACAACACCCCCAGCATTCTCAATTCTCTTCCGCTCATCACTTCTATTAGGTTTATGATCCTCAGAGAGAGCAATTGCTGTCAAACATGAAATCTCGAGTTTAAGTCCATAATACAATAGTTCTCAAAATTCATTAAAATGAAAGTAGGAAAATTAAGCATACAAGAACCCAATGAGCAGGCGAGGAAACCCTTGCTTTGTTAGAAATACTTTAATTTCCATGTGGCCTCTTATATTTATATTTTATACTATTAGCATATTTGATGGAATAAGTTTTCTCCTGTAATCATATCACTATATGAATTGGTTTTTAAGAAAAGAAGAAATATGATACTAGAACTTCAACACTACCAAAATTATTAGTTGGTTACACAAGAAATGTAATGCGAAGAATTCATAATAAAGTAGGTAATCAAAATATTACCTTTTCCAGCTGTTGATATTACAGTTCTAGAATCTCCGACATTGGCAACATAAAGATGGTTATCAACCAAAACAGCGGTTGAAGCAGTAGAACCGTCATCCCGGAAATTATCTTTTTCAGAGTCCAGAAATGCAGCATCAGTCTGCTGATATGTTTCACCTACAAGGTTACTAAAGTTACTATACTTGCACATCAAGACGGTGAAAAATGAAAATCACTCCATGCAGAAACCAACCCCAGACCCCTTGATGAAATAGAAGCAACACAATAAATACATACTGAAATGTTTCCAATGATATTAGATTTGACAAGAATGTATAAACAAATGGTAAAACTAAAAAGTGACATGTCTTGAATATTAAAAGAAATGACAAGTAAAATTGGAACATGAGAGGCTGCAAACACACTTATAGCCAATTTGGTGTCCGTCAAAAACTTTGGATGCTTCATGAGATTCTCAAATAAATGATCCTTCAAATACTCAGCAGCACGAGAACCGCCATGACCTGTATGGAATATTAAAAACTCATTTAGACATTCATTCTCAAGGCAAGAGAACATTCAAAGAAGCGGCTCGCAATGAAGTTGGAAATTTTTACCATCAAATATTCCAAATAAGCACACTGAACGACCATCAATGATTGATGTCTTAATATCATAGAAATCCTCCATGGTGACTCTCTTCCCCCTAAAGCTTGAAAAGCCGCAGCTAAGTTTTTCATCTTCACTGGCAAATAAAAATTCAGCGAGATAGAATCATCAGATCCAATCCAAGCAATGGTATTTAAATAATGAGATGGAGCATTTTGGGTAATTAATCTATCTAAAATTAGGAATGAAAATGATAATAACCTTTTCCATCCACCAGTAATAAAACCAGAAGGAGTAGAATCATCATCTTTTTGTTGTGAAACCATATCGACAGAGGGACCAGCCCTTGTTGACATAGAACCTGTATCAACCATCATCCCTATGTATCTATTAAAAACACTACGATTATTATGAAAATAATAAGCAAGAAATTGTGGATTTGGATGATGAAATCTTCTTGTTAAACAGTTTCTCCCAACAACAACGTGATTCAATTGCAATCTCTTTGCAGCTCGAACAAAAATAGAACTGATACACCTGCCGCATACCATCTACCCTAGAATCACAACAAAACAATTAATTACTATTCATCACAATCACAATAAACAAACAAGAATGATTGAAATCGAGAAAGAAGAAAAAAAAGATTGGTTACTCTACTCACATTCGATTCAAAAGACGTAACGATGCATTCGAAAGAAGAGAGATTAAGGCGGTGTTAATTATAATTATGATAATTATGATTATGATGATTACTGTAATTGGGAAATTGAAAGGAGGGGAGGAAAAAAGAAACAAGTGTGAAGGTGATGTTAAAGCCACGTATTGAGGTGCATCTTTCTAAACTGATTTTGATTTTGTAGAATCAAAAAACAAACGGTTTGAATCTAAAATGGATGATAGATGAGATGAGGGTTCTAGCAGCACAGGCTTACCGGAGGCCGGACACTTGTGACAACAACAGACTTTTCTTATTTTATTATTGTTTTACTAGTATTTTTTTTACTACAACAAAAAAATATTAATTCATTTTTTTTAGAACGTCAGATTTAAGTATAAATTCAATATTGCAAAGAAATGAAAATGATGATATTAATGAACAAATTTATAGCATTTAAGTTAATAATTTAAAATCTATGAAACACGTACACCTTAATGATTATGCTTATCGTGGTGTGCGATACTCGTATAACACGTGTCAGATGAGTAGAGATTATCTTCATTTCCTAAAAAAATGGTGTTGTCCATTATTATAGTTTTAAAATAAATCAGTGATATAAATACACGTCTTTCGAGAATCATTAACATTATTTGAATATTTATACATCAAAACTTTAGTAATTGCAATTTTCATTTCTTTTGTATTAGTAGTGTTGACATGTTCGTGTTTGTGTCGTGTCAGGTGTCTGTGTCGCAGCTCATGTTTCATAGCATAACCTGTTTGGTAAGTTCAATAAACTAGTTTATAGCTTATTGGACTAGCTTATACGCTTGTTTGATAAAAATATGAAATCTTTGGTAATAAGCTTCTCTAACTAGCTTAGCGTTTTTTGATATGCTATTTCAAGTAGCGTATGAGCTTATAGCTTATAGTTTTTTTTACATTTTTCTCATTTTTACCCTTATTATTTTTATTTTTTATTTTTTAAAAAAATATAATAACTACCCACTAACCATATACTTTTATGTCATTCTGTACTCACAACAGTTAAATTTGTCAAACACTTTAATTTTATTCTACTAACTTTTCAGCTATAAGCTATCAGCCATCAGCTACTAGTTAGTTTATAACTTTTTTTTTTACCAAACAAAGCCTTTGGGTGTGTTTGGTAAGTCCAATAAGTTAGCTTATTAGACTAACTTATAAGTTTGTTTGATAAAAATTGATCTGTTATGGTAACAAACTTATTTAATTAACTTATAGTTTTTTACATTTTATCCTATTTTTACCCTATTATTTTCATTTATATTTTATTTTTTTAAAAAAAATGATAACTAACCACTTTTATATCATTTTGTACTTGCAAGAGCTAAATTTGTCAAACAGTTTAATTTCATTCTACCAATTTTTCAGCTACAAGCTATCAACCATCAACTATCAGCTATGAGCTAGCTTTTTAGCTATCAGCTAGTTTATAGCTTATTTTTACCAAACAGAGTCTTATTCATGCCTACAAATAATGTGATAAAATCAAAGTGGTCGGAATGCCTATGCTTCTGGTGAATTAATAGTTGATCGAAGTTGACCTATCAATTTGAATCAGATGAACACCGCAACAAAACGAGAAAACAAACGAATATCGTACAAGGGAGGGAAATCAAACGAACACTGCACAAAGATATGAAAAACCAAACAACGTCGCATTAAGACGATGAAATAACACAACAAAAATTAATCTATGTGAAAACCATTCATTTGGATTAAAACATCTGTTCGGTAAAATTAAGCTATAAGCTAGCTTATAGCTGATAAGTTAGCTTATAGCTGAAAAACTAGCTAATTGAAATTAAAGTGTTTGGTAAAATTAGCTTTTTAAATGATTGATAATTATAAAAAGATATAGAAGGACATTTATATGTAGTGAATAGTTTTTTTAGTGGGTAGTTTTTTATTTTATAAAAAATAATAAAATTAAATTAAAGTTTAAAAATGGAAAAAACTGTAAAAAGCTATAAGCTCAAATGCTACTTGAAATAGCATCTCAAAAAAAGCTATAAGCTCCTGAGAAAAACTTTTTACCAAACACTTTTATTTTTTTCAAACAAGCTTATAAGCTAGTCCAATGAGCTATAAGCTAGCTTATTGAACTTACCAAACACACCCAAAAAAAGTTGCACATGAACGATTCCGATTAAAAAAAACCATTTCTTTTTTATGAAAGTTTTTATGAAAGAAAAACTTAGAGAGAGCTTAATGATTTATGATTTAAGTGCCTAAAACATGTACAATACTTATCATTTATATCAACTGCAACATTTTTATTCATCGTTCTCACTAATGACACCCCCCGTTCTCAAAATATAAAATAGAAAAGAAAACACCATCTAAATTAGACAATATTTCCAACTCCAAATCATGACAATATTTACTACAAGTTTAGTTTAATAAAAACAATATTTCCAACTCCAAATCATGACACCATCTAAAAACAAACATCTTTTAATTAACATTTTTTTTAATTAAAAAAATAAGATTTACCAAACAATTTTAGTTTTAAAACTATTATGTCTAGCTTTTTGGATAAAATAGTTTCTACATTTAAAAAAAGCTGGATCAAACGATATCTAAGTATAAGTTAATGAACTTTTATTTAATTTTTATGGGGAGCTTAAAAATATATAATATAATATAGGCTTAATTACTTAATTGGTCCCTTAAAGACATTTATAGTTTCAAATTGGTCCCTTAAAGAAAAAAAGGGCCAAATTGGTCCCTTAAAGACCTTGCCGTTAAACATTTTGGTCCTTTCCGTCCAGAAACTGTTAATTTTTACAGGTGGCGAACTGGATGCTTACGTGGCTGCTCACATGGGTGCTTACATGGCTGCTTACTAGGTAAATCATTTAATTAAAAAAAAAAACTTAAAGTTAAAATTTAAAATAAAAAAAAATGGCAAATTAAAAAACAAAATAGATAAAAAAGAAAACTCAGAAAGAAAAAAGACACTACACAAAGAAGAAAAAAGAAAACTCAGAAGCTTGCGAACGACGAACGGCGAACGACGGCGAAGCGAAGACGAATCGAAGGAGACAACGAATCGAAGGTGAATCGAAGACGAATCGAAGGAGACACTACACATCCAGATTACAAATCGATCCTTTTTATGTTTAACTTTGTGTTTCTGTGTTTACAAATCGAATCGATTTAGGGTTTTGTATTTGTTTCTTTTCTGTTTTAGATTTCGAATTGTTTTAGATTGTTATTGGAATTTTGTTGTCTTCTTCTTGTTGCTAGTTTATTTATGGTTTTAGTGTTTGTTTATGATTTAGGGTTCTGTGTTTGTTGTCTCATGTTTTGGAATTGTGTTGTCTTATGTTTTGGAATTTTGTTGTCTTCTTGTTGTTGTGGTCCGTCCGTTTATTTTGGGTGTTATTTTATTAGGTGTGGTGTGTATTATTCATGGGTGATAGATTGGAGGTGGTGGTACATCATGGGGGGTGGTTTGAAGAGTTTGATCACAATGGGTATGTTGGAGCAGATGTAAGTTGGTTTGTTGATGAAGATTATTTTTCGTATTTTGAGTTTGTTGGAGAGATTAAGAAGAAATTGAAATACCCAAGTATAGACACAATGTGGTTTTATGACCCACAAGATGTAAATGAGTTGGTTTTGTTGGAGGATGATATGGATGCAAATAGAATGAAAAATATAGCACGAATGGATGGAAGAGTCCACCTGTATCTTATGCATCCAATGGCTGAGCCTGAATTCATTGAAGCGATTGAATATGGGCCTATTGAGGGGGTAAATGAAAATGGGCCTGCAGAGGGAGTAAATGAAAATGGGTCTGCTGAGGGAGTAAAAGAAAATGGGCCCGTTGAGGGAGTAAATGAATATGGTCCAACTGATGACTTAAATGATAATGGGCCAAGTGAGGGAGTCAATGAAACTGGCCCAACTGGCCCTACTGAGGGAGATAAGGTTGGCCCAACTGCTGAAAAAGGGAAAGGTGTGAGAATTGATGATGATGTTATTGATGATTTATTAAATGAAGTTGAGTATGATGAAGACAGTGAAGATAGTGCCCTGGGAATACACTTTGATGATTCAGAAGAAGATTATTTGCTTGAAGATAACTTTGAGACTGTTGCGGATGAGACTGTTGTGGATGAGACTGTTGTGGATGAAAATGTTATTGATGAACCTGTGACCAAGGGAAAGGGAAAGAAAGGTAAGAAAGTGAGGCAAGAGTGTAATGTTAGCAAACCAACAAGCAAGAAGGGAAGACCAAAAAAGAAGAATAATAACTCTAATATATATACTGTTGTTCAAGGTGCACAACAAACTGCACAAGGTGATGAGTTATTTGAAGAAGATGTGGGGAATATTGACAAGAGTAAATATAAAACCTTTGTTGGAGGATTGAGTGATATTGAGGATTATAATAGTGAGGAGCTAGATAGTGGAAGTGACAGTGACATTGAGAATGAAGTTGAGGATAGTGATGATGAAGATGAGCATGACACAGAATGGCCTAGTAATTACAAATTGTCAACCTTTAAGATGCCATCATCAATGAGAGATTATAAGTGGGAGTCTGGAATGTACTTTGCTTGTAAACAAGAGTTTCAAGAAGCAATAAGATGTTATGCAATCCAGTCTCAAAGAGCTATTAAATATAAGAAGAATGACAAGAAGAGGATAAGGCTGATTTGTAAAAGTGGTTGTGTATGGAATGCTTACTGTTCACATATGCCAGGGCAAGAAACTTGGCAATTGATGTTTGTTAAAGATGAGCATAAGTGTAATAGGGAACCTAAGGTCAAAATGCTTAGTGCCAAATGGTTGGGAAAAAGATTACATAAGAAGGTTAAAGAGAATCCCAATTTGAAATTGATTGATATTATGGAGAAAACACAACAAAAATGGAATTTAAAGATATCTAAGAACAAAGCATCTAAAGCCAGGGGTATTGCTTTTGATTTAGTAGATGGGTCATTTAGAGAACAATACACTAGGTTTTATGACTACTCCCATGAATTACTAAGATCAAACCGTGGTTCAACAGTTATAGTCACTACTACACCATTTCAAGGTGATGAGGCTGACTTGGAACATCCTGAAAGGCCTTTGTGTCCACATTTCCAAAGGGCTTACATTTGTTTCAAGGGATGTAAGGAAAGTTTTTTAATTTGTAGGCCAATAATTGGTTCATTATGCATAAACAAACTGCTAAATTACTTCATAAATTACACAAACTCCATTCATTACATAATGACATAAACTACCTCAAATACATAGATGGGTTGGAAATGAATCTACCACTAAACAAGATAATGGTCACTAAGACCAAGATAATTCCAAAACATAAACACCCAAAACCAGTTGAAATCTTTAGCCATTTTTGAGTTATGACCAATTCATTTTTGAGCACATAAACTTCATTCTTCAACTTTCCATTTTTCTTCTTTTGCTTTGCAATCTTCAAATCACGTTCATCAACAATATCATCATCAAACCACTTAAAGAAGTTGCAACCTGCATCACCATCATGTCTCCAATTTCTACATCCCCAAAACTTTTTCCCAAAATTACGACTTGAAATGTCTTTAACAGTTCGTAATATAGCAACTTCATCACATTTGCAGTGTTGTGGTTGTCTCCTAATGACTGAACTTATAGATCCAGTGTTCCCAATTGAACTTCTTCCACTTGTTTCAACCTTCCTGCGCTGTGCAAACGAGCTATCACTGGTGCTTGTCATTTTTTTGTGGGTAACAAGACAAGTTTCGATGAGAGAAGAAGAAGAAGAAGAGGATTGGAATGTAGAAGAAGAAGAAGAGAATGGATGAAGATGAAGATGAAGATGAAAGAACCCTAATTTTTTTTGATTAAAATCAACAAACAAAGTTAAATACACAATCACCCAATTTTTTTGCCTAGTCATAGCAGCCACGTAAGCATCCAGTTCGCCACCTGTAAAAATTAACAGTTTCTGGACGGAAAGGACCAAAATGTTTAACGGCAAGGTCTTTAAGGGACCAATTTGGCCCTTTTTTTCTTTAAGGGACCAATTTGAAACCATAAATGTCTTTAAGGGACCAATTAAGTAATTAAGCCTATAATATAAATAGAATTTTCCTTCCAATATATATATATAATAGTAGTATTATTAAAGTTTTTGTTTTCTTTACCTGTGGGGGCTTGAGCCCCTAAAGCATTGGCTTTCCTTTCGCCCTTGGGTTGGATGCATAAATTCTAAGAGAATTTGTATGCATTTGCTTCATTGAGAGCATAGTATTTTTCTTTTTATTTTTACTTTGGTATGAATTGAGTAATCCCTACATGTGTAATTGAGTATCCCTTATGCTTATATTCATGCTTGAGTTAAATATCAAAGTTATTGCGTTGAGTTTGATGTCAGTGATATGAGTATAATAAAATATATGTTTTTATTGTACCAAAATAAAAATATATATATGTTTTTATTTAGCATATATAATGTGTTTTTCATATGTTGATACTAACATTTTATTAATGTGATTTTAGGGTGATGTGATGTTGCATGTTTTGTACTGATTTTAGTGATAGAGCCGGGTTAAGTACTGCAATGTGAGCATCTGACTCAGGACCACGCTAGGCGTGAGGGTGGGTGTTGAATGTGAAATTGTGTTGTTGGAGATTGTTTGAAGTCTCATATTGCTTAAGTTCCCGGGATGTGAAGTGTATAAATATGTGCTTTGAGCTAGCTTTTGGGATGAGATCCAATCATATTTAACAATAACTTGACACCAAATAGTTACTCCGGATACATCATCATCAAAACAACCCTTAATAAATTCTGGGCAAACATCATAAAACTGAAAATCATCATAAATTCTGGGATGGAAATGAGTCGAGTTGAGTCGAACTTGCATCAACTCGACTCGTTAAGAATTGGTTCAGTTCAAAACTCGGCTCGAGTTCACTCAAATGCATATAATGCATATGCTGTTTTGTTAAAATTCTGCCATGAATTTGTAGTTTTCAGATGTTGTTCCACCCTTCACTTAAAATATAGTCTACCATACCATCTTATTTCAGTAACTTATAGGCACTCGAGACAGTAATGTCACCACGACTGTCGACTATTCCCTGGCCAGAGACACCGATCACTACACATGTCAATTGTCAGATGAAGGAGGAGCAACTGCTTTGATGTTGTCTCTAAGCTGAGCAGGTAACCAAGCAATTGTGTTCTCTGCTTCTGTTAAATTAACTTCTTCTAAAAGCTTTGGATCCATCCATGCCTTCTTGATAAAATCACACATTGAGCTTCCCACAACATCCCAAGCATCTGGGTCTGGACGTCTGGTGCTTTCCACGGGCTCATACTAAAAACAGCTTGTTTCACCTCAATATTAGTAACATCAGCTCCTAATTTCAAAATAACATTTCAGTCTAGCCGAGGAAAACTCAGATTGGTTTGTGTCAATGGGTAAAGATCCTCTCTAGCCTTAAACAAATCCATGTAAAAGCTCCTCATCATGTTTCTTATATGTTCTTCGCCTTCTATCCAAACACCCTCCCTATCTCGAATCATAAGAATCTTGTTATTCCTATCACCATCATGTAACCACTTAGCACGCGATCTTTGAAACTAGAGTCTCTCGTCTTGCTTAAGGATAGTTGAAAGCTCATGATTCAACTTCTTTTCTAGTGACATCAGACTTCTGTCCCAACTGCACCTTAGGTTGAATACCACTCAAACGATTAAATAATTCGCGCTTCTTGCGAATTACCCATTGAAAGAAATTATAATTCCAGTTTTGGAGAGTGGTTATCAGACTCGATAAATTAGAATGAATATCGGCATTATCATCCCAGTTGTTCTTAACTAATTCATCATAAGATTTTCTCAATTTATATGGATCAGTTCTAATTTCCATAATAACAATGATACCTAGTTTTGTCATAGTAACATAGTGCTTACAAAACCGATAAAAAGCTCTACTCGCCCCGCTCCTTGACAGTTCCAAACTAAAATTTTATGATTTGCATTGTTCAAGGGGAAAAGAACCAGCAAAGAAAAACTTTAATTTTCTAATCTAGATGTTGATTCAACACCCTCCATATCAGAATCTCCTCCTCCAGCAGCATCCACAAAGATTATATCAGTCATGTTTGGAGATGCATATATAGGGCGCTTTGTTTGTTGCCCTTTTATGCATTTTAAGGCGGTGAACGTTTAAGTGTTTTTGCATTGTTTAGACAATTTCTGAAGATTGGTGTGTTCATGCTGTTAGAAATAATTCAACTTTATTTATTTTTTTTTTGAAGAAGCCAAAATGAAATATATTAACACAAACAGCCTCCTTAGCACAAGATGTACCAAGGTAGACTAAAAAAGTTTACAAAATAGTCATAGAGATACAATCACAATCAGATCAAACAAGACCCAAACACAACCATGGACTAGACCACCAGCTATGGTAGTTCAAAGCTAACGTAATACTCGTCGACTTCAACCACCTAAATGAGAATAGCTTGATCTTGTCCAACAAAAGATGAGGTGTGCCTATTGAGCCTTTGAATAAGCGATGATTTCTCTCTGTCCATATCACCCAAACACACACTAGCCAAAGAAGCTGAAGAAAAGACCGTCGTGCTCGAGATACACCTGCCGAAGCTATAAACTGGACAAAATGAGCATGTAAAGTAGTAAAATCCAGCGAAGAAATGCCAACCCACTCACAAACTAAGTCCCAAAGAGAGGCAGCAATGCTACAAGATGAAAATAAGTGATGGACCGTCTCAGTCACTCCACAACCAAACACACAAGAATCAGCGGTAGAAGCCAGAACTCCACGAATGACTAGGTTGGCTCTCGTGGGTAACCTATCCCGCAATAAGCGCCACGCAAAGATGGAAACCTTCAACGGAACCTGAGGGTGCCAAATAAGATTTTCCGCATCATGTAAGGCAACATAAACCTGATGAGTCAGAATCTGATAACCTCCCGCAACAGTATACCCTGCGTCAGGATCTGGGCTCCATTGCCACCTGTCCAAAGTCTGATCCTGCAAAGAAATGTCAAGAAGTAAAAATTGACACTCCCTCAACAACTCCTCCTCCCACGCCCTCAACCGCCTCCGCCACACCCACGCCTCTCCATCGGCCCCCCACCCTAAAGCAAACATCTCTGCGACCGTGCGCGATTTGGTCTCAGCCAACGAAAAAAGGCGTCCAAACCGCTCCCTCATCGGAATCCCATCCATCCAAGGGTCGGTCCAAAAAAGAGTATCTGAACCATCCCCTACCCTCCTCAAAACATGCTCCCCAAACCACCTCCCACCTAACTCACCCTCACCCTCTCTCATACGCATAATCTCCCTCCACCACACCGAGCCTCGCTGACCTCCCTCACAAAGTCTACCATCCTCAACCCCATACCGAGCTGCCAAGACTCTAAACCACAAGCCCTCTCTATCCACTAACATCCTCCAACACCACTTACCCAGCAACGCTAGGTTAAACTCACGCAACTGTCTAACCCCCAAACCTCCATACTCCTTACGCGAACAAATGTCTTTCCAACTCACCCAAGAGATTTTCCTAGAATCCTCACTCCCCCCCCAAAAAAATTTAATAAAAAGAGATTCAATAGAGGAAATGATACCTGAGGGGACCTTGAAGAAAGAAAGAGCATAGACAGGTAAAGAAGTCAAGATAGACTTTAACAAAACCAAACGACCACCAAACGACAAGAATCGACTTTTCCACCCAGACAATCTATTCTTTATGCGAGTCAACACTGGTTCCCAAAACACCAAGCGCCGCGGATCACCCCCAATATTTTATTTATAACATTGACAGTTTAATTAATTGATGCTTTTTGTGATAGATGCAATTTGGGTTCTTTACACAAGATTGTTATTTTAAGTTTGGATCAATGTAGTGAAAATATATCATTTGACTTCTTAATATTTGAAGTATGTAAAGCTTTGTTCTCACTAGAGCTTCTATTATGTTTCAGTACACCAAAATAATTGCATATTGCTTGAGAACAAAGTCAAGAGTAATTTATAAACACCGATCACAATTCTAAACGTCTTTTACGAATGACAAAATCTTGAAGTGTTTTGCACAAGACCCCAAAGAGAACAATACTACATAAATAATGTGGATTGATATCATAACACCAAAATGGTGTGGCTTTTAACATAAAAAGTTAATAAAATACAAAATCTAAAGTTATTACTTTTAACTTTAGGTTTAAAGCAACTTACTGTATACACATAAAAAAGTTGAGCCTAAGACTTTGTTTGCAAGTTAACTTTTGAGAGTTTTGGAGCCGAAGGTTTTTGAGAACTTATATATAGTTAACATTTTAAAATAATTGAAAAAAAAAGTGATAAATGATCATATAATATTTCAATTAAATGCAAAACCCAATTAAGAAGTGATCTCCATAATGGCTGAAACGATGTCCCCTTTGTTATTCTTGAGAGCTTGGAAAGCTTCGATCCTAGACACTCCTGCTTGTGTCATGACCAAATCAATGTCGTAGGGCTCCACGCCAGTTTCACAGACCTCCATAATGGCTAAAACAATGTCCCCTTTGCTATTCATGAGAGCTTTGACAGCTTCGATCTTAGACACTCCTGCTTGTGTCATGACTAAATCAATGTTGCGGGGCTCCACGCCAGTTTCATCTTCCTCCTCCTCTTCCTCCTCCCCTTCCTCTTCCTCATCCTCATCCTCATCCTCATCCTCATCCTCATCCTCCTCCTCCTCTTCCTCCTCCTCAGGCTGTGCTACACCAGCTATTGCACCTTGATCTTGTTTTTCCATTACAGATTCCATATCTGGCATCCTGAACTGCTGAGCAGCTTGAGTTTGCAACTGGGATCTCACTGAAAAGTAGTAGTTGAATATAGTTAAAATATTACAATGACCATCTACAGAAAGATCCCCAAACATTATACTAGTAATAATAAGAGTGAACTCAGTGGGAGGAAAAAGTGTAATCAAAGACAACAGAAGTGGTCATCCTTCTTTCTAATTAATGTACTGTCGATTTAGTGAATAATAAGATCGCCTTTCAATTTCAGGTTTGAGCAAGGCATTCAATGACTAACAGGATACTTTCAATTGCAGGTTTGGCAAGACATTCACATTCACATTCACCTTTAGCACCTAGACACTAACTTGAAAAATTAATAGGAAATTGAAGGGGTCCAATACAACAGTCATATGGTTAAAACTTAAGTAGTCAATGTTTGGGACTACCGGCTGCGACTACTAGCATAGGATATAGTAGATTGAAAACTTGTTGTTTTTCCATGTATTTTGTGTTTAAGTAGTTAATTTAGAGATACATTAATGCAAAGCAGTCAAATGTTTTATTGACTTTTGCCAACATAAACATTACTACTCATTTGAGGGCATTAAAAACATAAACCACCATAGAATCTTGGTGTTGCATAGGTTACCTTTAATTCATGTTTTTTTTTTGTTTTGCCCTGCTAATTACTACTATATGCAGAGACAAGCAATGCATCTGACTAAGACACATCTGACTAAGACACAGACACATCAACACCGATAATAATTATATATATACTACTATGTCCCAAAATATAAGGGAAAATTGGTCAAAGAAAGTTGATGTATTTGGTTAAAAATTTGGACTAGATACATCAACTTTAGTTGACCAATTTTCCCTTATATTTTGAGACGGAGGGGGTATATATATATCGACATAATTCAATGGAATTGTAATCGTGAGTGTTGCCGTCAGACACTGGCGCGTATCCAATTCCTAGACATGCTTAATCTGATGAGTGTTACATATATTTGTGAACATAATGCTTTACTTTAACACAAAACAACAATAATCCAATAACTAATAACTAACTATCCATGATAGGTGCTAACTGATTTTAGGTTAAACTCAGAAAAAAGAAAAGGTAGTTAAATAAAGTACCTAGACAGTCTTCGTAGTTGTCATTATCAGTATCATCATGGTTCACGTTCTCAACAGCTGGAGCATAGCCCTTTCTTGTTTTAACAACCTTAACGAACCTGGCAGAGTCGTCGTTTACGTAGCACCATGAAGACAAAGGAGTTTCGTCTTCATCATCGTCAGAATTACTGTCAGAAACATCATAAAAGTTATAGTCAGAATCATCATCCTTCTCGTTGCTCGGTACTAGTTCCGTTGTAGCTGGTTTTTTCGTTTCGAAAAAGTCCAGTGGATCCCACCATGGCACCTTCCTCCTTGGTTTGCTCTTAATCGATTCCATATTTCCAAGCTCTTTCTTGTTATTTTGGGTCATTGGAATCCTAGTTTTTACTTTGTGGAATGAACTAACATTGAATAAATAGTGGATCGTTTGTTTTGCTTGACTGAGAAAACAAGATTTGATGAATCAAACAATTTTTTATTTTTTTTATATAATTCAAAAAATATAAAATATTAATTACAATTCAAAAAATATAAATTGAACGATATTTTATAACAAATTTTTTAATATTTTAATTTAAATAAATTTTTATATAATGAATGATGTAAAATTTGGAATATTAACAAATTAGTAAAATGAAATTGGTAATAGAGAAATTAGTAAATTTTAAAGTAATCAATTTTATTTATTATTATAAAAGTAGATTTACTATATTTAACTTTTTTAATAAATAAATAAATATACATTCCTTGTACCAAAATATATATTCCAGATTTATTTAATTATTTTACCAATATCTAGCACATCATCTCGTAACAAAACGGCCGCTGCCGCGCCAGCGCGTCATATTAGCATTCGTTAGTCAAAACTTAAGGGTCTGTTTGGTGCACAGGATAAGAGACAAGATAGGATAACTGTATCATATCCTGTCTTAATCCAGTGTTGGTGACACAGCAGGATATGATAAGTTAATCCTGAAGCTTATCCTATCCTGTCTCTCTAGTTAAAATTTTTATCCTGAATTTGAGCTGGGTTACCAACATGATAGGATAAGAGAAAAAAAATTATTGATTTATTCTATAAAATATATTTTAAAATAAAAAATGAAAATTAATAAAATATAAATAATAAAATAATTTGATCGTAAATTAATAATAAAATAATTAATTTTTAAATATAAAAAAATGTGATTTTCTCACAAGGGCAATTTTGTAATTTACATAATCTAAAAAATCGAAATTCTACTAAAATTACAATATTTTAAAGTAAAATAATTATTAAAAAATTCTACTTAATTTAAATTTTATAACAAATTAAATATAATTATTTTGCGATGGTAATTTTATTATTTACGTATGAGATATATCATATATTTATTTAGCTTATCTAACATATATATATCATTGAGTTTTTTTTTTAAAGTAATATATCATTGAGTTATTTATTTGATCATGATTCATATAAAAAATTAAGCTTGATTATTTTCTCATGATTTTTATTTAAAATTATATAAAGGTATTTGATTACTTAATTATATTTTTTATTTATAAAATTCAAAGTATTACAAAATAATATTAAAAAAATAAAAATTCTTTTACAAGGGTAATTTTGTCATTTAAATATGTTATACATGTTATCATATTATTACGAGGAAGTATGTATTAAAAACATTATATAATAATTATCATGTTTGCTATCATGTGTGCACCAAACACAGGATAGAATAACTTAGGATAACTGTTATCCTGCTGATATCATATCATATCCTGTTTTATATCCTATCATGTCACTATCTTATCCTGCGCACCAAACTGGCCCTAATAGTAGTGACTATTTTTTAAAATAAATTTTTTTAAGGGTACCATCATTCAAAGAAATTAGGCATATTTGGTCTATTAAGTTTATTTTAGGTTTAAAAAATAAAAAGTTTATTTTTGGTCTCTATGGCTTCTTAAAAAAAAAAGTTTATTTTAGGTTTAAATTTGATCTCTCATGTTTAAAAAGTTTAGAATTGGTCCTTATGTTACTAATGTCAACATTAGTTGATCATTTTCGTTAATTTTTGCGTTAATTTTATTTAACTTTCCGTTAAATTTTAAGTTAATATCGTTTAAAACATCCACACGGGACCCTCTTAAGTTGTCCACGTGTGAAAATTTGTTTGTCATGACTCATGTGAACGATTTAAGCAAAATTTTGATTAAAATGACTAACTTGAAATTTTTTAAACTTAAAGGACCAAATTAAAACATAAAATAAATATAAAGTACCACTACCACATATGCAATTAAGCAAAAAATTATTTTGGAAACTAAAACAAAACTTTGAATATTTATAAGCACCAATAACTATTTAACCCAAAAATAAAATACCAAAACCACTAAACATTACTTTTCATTTGAAATGCAGAAAAACAAGCTGAAAAGCAATACCAAATGGACATGGACCCCAACAAGTGACAAATTCTTAACGAGGGGACAAGTTTTTGGGCAGAACATATTAAGGGGGGTGTATTGGATTAGGATTTCATAGGATTTTAAAAGACTTTTTTATGATAAAAAAATCTTGTGGTATTCAATCAAGACTTTTAGAAAAGTTAAATAAATCTTGTGGTATTCAATTAAGACAATTAAGATTTTTTTTTCAGGGCAACAAAATCTGTTGGTATTCAATTGAGATTTCTTACCACTTTTAAAATGTTTATTGGTATTCAAAAGTCTATGGATTTTGATGGATTCTTATTTGCAATGGATTTTGATGGACTTTTTAGTTGAAAATACACACAAAACACTCCTCCAACAATCTCACCCAAACCCATGAGACTTTTTATAATATTTCAAGACTTTTTTTTTCCTATCTACAGAATAGAACATTATCAATATTCTGATTTTCTTTTCACCATCAACTCCCGTTCAATCTCTTTCAAATTTCTTCATGGTGATTTCTTTTGAATGACAATGGACATGCATACAAGTGTACTCAATATTGTTTATATATATTATTGCCCATCGATTTTAATTTTTTCAATTCATTGTTGTTTTCTTTCTTATACATTATGAATCTATGATCGATTTTAATTTTTTCAATTTATTATTGTTTTTTTTCTTTCTTTCTTTCTTTCTTTCTTTCTTATATATTATGAATCTATGATCCATTCAAAATTTTTTTTTCCCTGTATCTCCAAATCAAAGGAAGGGATGTACTTGTTTTTTTCACGTTAATTATCATTCAACTGGTTTTTTTCACGTTAATTTTTTTTTTTCATTCATTTCTTTTTCTTTTTCACCAAGAATGGAAAGTTTTTTTCAATATTAAAAATTCATAAAGTCAATTGAAATCTTAAAAATCTGTATTATAAAATCCATTAAAGTCTTTTAAAATCCAAATTGGAAAATCCTGATTGTAAAAAAGTCTTTTAAAAAGTCTTAAAAGTCTATACAATCCTATAAAATCTTTTAAAATCTTCAAGATTTTTTTTGTTAAAATTGTCCGTCAAAATCCTAATCCAATACACCCCCCTAAGTACAATAATCAATACTAGAAAGACATTGTCGTGTATGATTTATCTCAAAATCTCTCTATAAAGTTAAAATTGTGTGTAACAGGTCTTCAATTTACACTTGTAAGTACAAAATTGTACTAGTAGTATAGGAATGCCATGTTTTTATACTTCTGAACTAAGATGAATACTAATGATGAAGGAGCATGCTTATTTGAGTAAATACAACAACAATCAAGCTTTTTGCCATAAGATGAGATTGGGCAAATGGTACAATCAATACTAGAAAGGCATGTCGTGGACTGAACTACATTCTCTATCTAGCCAAGTAAATTGCAGATGAATTTGAAGCATTGATAAGAAATGACACATTTTCTCTTGTGTCTGTCACGGCAAGACAAAATATTGTTGGATGCAAATGGTTGTTTTGCATAAAGAGAAACATTGATGGCTTCATTGGTCAATATAAGGCAAGTACGTCTTGTTACACAAAGGGTTGACATAGACTTCAAAGAGACAGTTGTCCCAGTTGTTCGGCACAAACGATCAAGATTAACCTTACATTTGCTATCTCAAAACTACATATGTCACTACTCCAGTTTTTTATATAAACAAAAAGGTACATTCGGTTTAAATATTTACCAAATACATGTACTTTTTGCTTATATTAAAAACCAGAGAAGGGAGTTCCACTTATCAATTTACATTAGGTAAGTGCCACTAATTATTTTTGTTTACACGGCGTGACATACCGTCCAATGCTAAAAACTGTCTTTCTCATTAAAGGGGGTCACCGATAGCATATTACGCGTAGTTTCCCAAAGGTCGTGTGCTAATTTGGCGTTTCGTGAAAGTGCTGAAGAATTTATAGTTCTACCTTTCCCCCCAAAGAAGTAAGCTCCTGATGTTCCCTGCAAAAAATGTGAGCTTATTAACATTTTGAACTCAATGGCTCCGGGTTAATTCATAAGACCAATGATTGAGGATAACTATTTGCTTAGATCAACTATTCAAAACAATGGTGATAGTGAGATTGAAGTTATAAGCCAAAGTGCCTAGGTTCTGCTGAAGATGTGAAAATTGAAGACTCCAGATGTTAGGGAAGGTTTAAGGGGATTGGTACCCCTAATGTTTTGTATTTTTTATGCAGTCTAGAAGATAAATGGAGAAAACAAAAGGATGGTAGAGGGTATATTGGAAATTCATTTATAAGAAACGGGGTAATCAATATAAGATGACTTTTTTATGCCTCCAATTAGTTCTGATAATCATTACTTAGGTGGAAATGAGGAGAAGTCAGCTTAGATGGTTTGGTCATGTACAATACAAAGAAAATATAAATTTCGCCGCAAGATAAATTAGGGAAAGACTATAACCAGACTGAAAATGAATGTAACCTGAACAAAAGGTTTAATTAGGAACTCACCAAAAAAATAAGGTTAAGTAGAATTTAGAAATCATTTCCTGTTCAAATTATATATTTTTCTACCTGGAAAAGGTGTATAATTGTTTTTTAATATTTTACACTTTTACAGTTTTAGTCATATAGCAGAACATATTTTAGTAGTTCAGGAGTAACAAGGAAGAAAGCATATATATTTTTTGAACATATATATTAGTTTCCTATTTTATGATAAATTTAATTTCATGATTGTTTCTCAGAGCTACTTTCAATCATTTTACCTGAATGTGTTGATTTGTGTGTGCAATCTTAATATGTTATGTAAATAATTGACCAACATGCTGTTTCCTAGGGTTAGTTTAAGATGAATGACCAACACAGAAGGACAAGGCATTAGATATTGCATCAGGTGAAACCTTTAGACATCAGTACAGCTTATTAGTCATTTTGGTCATTGAATATGTTTTCAGGCAGTCAATTTGGTCCTCAATGAATTATCGACGCAGAAGGAGACCTTTGGTCATTTTGAAACATCAATGCATGCAATAAGAATGTAAAATGTTATTAACAAAGACCACTAAAAGAGTACTCACAGGTGGAGCAAGAGCAGCATCGATAATTGCCTCTTTCCCGCTCTCAGGAGATTGCAATAGGCGTAGGCGTTTCAGTACAAAGAATGCCAACCAAGATAGGCTTGCTGGAAAATCTCGCATAATGTTTGTTTCTACAACTCCAGGATCTGCAACACTGATGCATAACAACACAGAAAAAGAATATTATAGTGGAGTGAACCCATGGTTATTAACCAGAAATAGAATAAAGGTTTATCTACAAAACATGTTGCATCTCTCTCTTTTCATTGCGACTTTTATTTTCCCGCCTGATTTTTATTCATTTTTATTCCCCTTATAACACTATCTCAAACCCAAATTCACTCTTATTGGTGCTATTTATGCAACCACTTGGTCAAACCCAACCACAAGTGCACAAGTGACTGAAGTGAGTTTTCATAAGACTCTAGCTGCTCCCGCGTAAACATTTTTCTATTATGAGATTTATATGGGTTTGGCATGCGATTGGTAGCCAAGAAATTTTGTACATATTGGCATATACATTTGCCAAAAAACAAGTGCCCATGAGGTTGTGCAGAAAAGAGATTTGGGAAACAAAATGTTGTAGGAAATTCATGCAAGCAATCAGACAAACATATTCGAGCAACAAAGATGACAGTAATACATTAATTGGTTAACCTATACAGAAACAAATATTCAATCTTTATACAAACACATGGCACTTGGAAACAAGATAGCAAAAGGAAATAAAAGTTGATTAAGTAAACATACTTGACAAATATCTGATGAGATTTACCCATTTGGCAAAGCTGTCGGTGGAGCTCAAATGAGAAGAGAAGTAAGCATACTTCAACAAAATTACACGCTAGTTAGGAATTAGGACTAAAGAAACAATGTAATCTGTATATGTTCATCCAGAATATGCAGCTTACTTTTTGAATACTCATATATCTGAGCATATGGATATCGTTTTGAACTTAAAAATCTCTTCCCAGATACAGTTACCTCATCAACCTGCATATCAGTAACTGAAGAAAAGAGCTTGAGAAGGTTCTATAGGAGCGCTATTGTAGTGAAATCTGATAAGCATTTATGGATGACAGTAAAACTGAAAGAGTAGGATCACCGAACAATAATATAAATAAAAAAATGAGAACTAAAATTATTATCCTACCAGCTCGGTGAGTAAAGGATGCTACATTCACAATTTTGGAAGATACAGGACTGCTTTCAAGAAGTGGTAACAGAAGCTTGGTCAAAACAAACGCACTGATATAATTTGTGCCGATCATCCTGGGATAAAGAGTGGAAAATGTTGGTGGATTTAAAAGTGACTGCTAATTTTGAAACTAAACATTAGACAAACATGGAGCAAATATAAAACAGATAAACAATACTTTATCAAAGGCTCCCATAAAAAATGCATCCAAAGTGCATACAAACACTTGTATCTGTGATGTTTATCAATTTTCTGTTCCACAAAACATGCAAATCAACACTGTCTCAATATTTTTGACATTTAACAAAGTAGAATGTTAAGGAGCCCCCTAAGGGCATTGGTTAAGAAACCAAAAGAAAACTTTGTATAAAAAGTGGTGTAATTATTACATTGACAAAAGTAATGACTTATATTTTCAAGATAAAATTTCCTTTTATGGATTTCTTAACCGAAGGAGAATGCTAATTAGTGCCCTAAGGGCATTGGTTAGCAAGATCCTTTAACAAATACCTATTACCATATCCCCAAAGCTTAAGTAAATTATTAACAGTAGGAAAGTAATATTATTTGCAATTGCAAGTGTGTGACCTATGCACCTTATGCTGTGTTATGCATGGCAAGCATGCACATGGAAGTTCCAATGATAAAGATAGAATTTTGTTAACACTAGCAGGGGAGATTAGAAAAGAGTAATTACTGATCGAAGCCCTCAGCTGTGGCTCTAGGAGATGTAGCAAGTATTCCAGCATTGTTTATTAGTATTTGTATCGAGCAGTGCAAATCGGAATCCAAAAGCCACTTCCGCAGAGATTTTTTGAATTTTATAATCGACTCAATCGATGAAAGGTCAGCCTGAAAAGCTTTGAGTCGAGCATCCCCATGCCAACCTTTGATCTTTGTTATGGTCTATCAAACAATGTGAAGAACACTGGTTAGATATTTACGAGGCATGGACTCATCACTACCATAATGCTAATAATTAATGTAGAAAAATACCTCTGACAACAATTGCTCCGATCTTCCAACTGCATAATCCACAATTGGAATCTTAGGTATATATTGGCTCAAACAGACAAACTAGAAGAAAAAGACGACAAATGCTAGCTAGCAACACATATTTTCATATAGTGTTTTGAACACTAGTTATTAGTGGAACCAGAGTGGATTTCACTTAGTATTAAACGGTGTATAGAAAATATTGTATTGTTAATATATCAAAGAAGCCCGTTTAGTTTCTGTGTTTCCTATTTTTCATTTCAACTAATAAACATAATACCATATATATCCAATATTTCTCCTACCATTTTCTTATGCAATTTTTGAAAACAAATTCAACATTTTAAAAAATAAAATAAAATGAAAATGTCAAAACAGGCTTTGACTAATGTGCACAAGATAATCTTGCATCATGCAAGTTTATTTTTTACCATTGGTACTGTTGAGATTGCCTTGGAAAATGAATGCAGAAAATCAGAACAGTTTTTGGTCTTTCTCCCTGGTGCCTGCGCCATGCGCAGAGGGAGGCTGCGCCATGCGCAATTGGTTGTTGAAAAGGTTGGGAATCACTCTGGTGTCTGCGCCATGCGCAGGTATGGCTGCGCCATGCGCAGATGGATCTTGGAGTTGGTAGATCTTTGCTGTAGGCTGCGCCATGCGCAGCAATCCTTGCGCCATTCGCAGCTGCGCAGCCATATATATACTCTGTTTCGTTTTCTGCAGTTTTAAGTGGAATTTTTAGGTCTTTTCAACATCAATCAAGCTAGGGTTCAAAAGGGGTTCTTTTGGGTACACTCTAGGGATTGGGAACTTATCTATTCCATCTTGTAATCATTATCATTGAATCTCTTGGTCACGGGAAGAGATTCGGGAAAAGGGTAGAATTTAGGAGAACTCTAAATTCTTGCAACTCTTGTATTGGATCTTTGTAATCAAGAAGAACAAGTTTGATAGTGGAACGGAGAGCTGCTCTCTCCCCCAGACTAGGTCATTTTGGACCGAACTGGGTAAACAATTATTCGTGTTTTTATGGCTTTTATTTCACTGTGTTTATTGCTTATTCCATAAGTTAGTTTTGGTTGCTTAATCGTTTTGCTCCACACACTTGAGTATATTATTGGTGTGGTTTCTGGTTCGAATTCACAACAGGTACAATAAGTCCCATCTTATCTCATTTGATCCAATGATGGAAACTAACTTGTGCATGACGCAAGACTTATGACATTTGTGCGCAATAGAACTAGCTGTCAAAACATTGTTACCGTTTTCATTGTTCTAAAAATACATTCTCCTCCCTACCCTAACCACAATTATTCATAACACGTTTTTCATCTCCATAACTATTTAAAGTGAACACAAATTCTTTTTAAAAAAAAAAGTAAAAATGTTTTTAGAAAGTAAACATGTACAATACTATGCGTATGACAGAATCACGGTGATCCACCACGTGATTTTACATAAACTACAGAGTGTAGCTTTTGGAAAATTACGGTGATTCTGACATAGCAATCATGACACCAAACATAAGATATTTTATTTTGTTATTTGTAGCATGATCAACAAAAAATGGGAAAAACAATAAAAAGAATAAGAAATTACCAATGACAACAACATAACCTTCCTTGGAAAGCTTGCATGCAGTTGCTAATCCAAGACCAGATGTAGCCTGCAAAATAAATTAATAAATAAATAAACCACAAATTGATATTATTCTCATCATAATCAAAACAGCCATAGAGAGATTGAGTGAGACTTCTTACACCGGTGATGACACAAACAGGTCTATTAGGAAAAGTGGAAGGTGAAGACCTTGGATACGGTACAATTTTCTGAGAAAATAGCGAATCCTTTAACAATTGAAAGTGTGAATATGCAACAGAAAATGTCCATAGCAACGCCATTCTCCAGAATTCAATCGAACAAATGAAAAATATTGCTCTCCATAAATCCTTTATCAAATCAATCACTCGCCATAGCAACGCCATTTCTAGAGAGAGAGAGAGAAAGAGAGAGGGGGAGGGAGAATTCGTTTTTAATGTTCAGCTTCAGTTCATGATGGCAGTTACAGGGAGAAAGAAGGAAATTTCGGAAAATGTGACACTTCGCTTCTATACGGTGGAATATCAATGGATTGGGCCTGATTATGGGCTAAGGCCCAACTTTCATGTTTTACTATTAGCACCTCCTATTTTAATAGATGTAATAATTGAGGGAAAGTGGGACCCGCGCCAGAGTGGACTTTCTTCTCTTTCTCTCTGGCTATGACCATGTCTCAGCAGCAGTATTCAACCGAAACGCAACGAAACGCAAACTCTCTCTCTTTCTCCGTCGCTATATTTTCTGTAAATAACCTCTTTCCTCCACCGGTTTCCACGAACCTTCTCTTCCACTTCAATTCACGTCTCCACAGTTTTCATCACTAATCATATCTATGCTGTTTCTTTTCATACTTCACTTATTACCTATGGTACTTTTCTCCTTCTCTTTCTTTTTTCATCTTTCTTTGTTGTTGTTGTTGTTGATTGTTTATATTAATTAATCTAATCTTTGTTTTAATACTGTTTTTTACATCCAATAAATAAACCAGGCATAATAATTTCATTCATGAATATCAATGATAGTATATTGTTAGTTTTCCGTAATTATTGCTAAATTACACATTAATCATCCGTATTATTACGGTGTGTACTTGTTTTTTGTGCGCTGACTAGTTTTCGGATAATAACTGTGCTTTTGGATTTCCTATTTATGGTTGAATTTATTTAGTTTTACCCTATTTTATTGATTATTATTAATTATTATTAATGTTAATACTTGGGTTGACTAATTCTTAGTCTTGTTGTAGGTTATGATAAATTCAATTGAAGTTGAAGGAGAAGCTTGCTGATTTATTAACAAGACACGGATTCATTGTGTTGTGGTCTTGCTTTTGAACTGTATCACAATTATGACTTTTCAGCAAGATAAATTTGTTAGGTTAGTTTAGTGCTACCTACCTTTATTTACTACTATCTATAATACTTACTATATTTAATTTCATTATTTAGAAATAATTTAGTTGTCGATGGAGGCAAGTATTTTAGTGCTTTCCATTGACTATTTCAACGTCGCTTTATAAGTTTGAGCAAATCACTAGATTAGTCTCTGACTTTGTAGGACACTTTCAAATAGGCCCCTGAGACTATGAGTGTTCCAAAAAGGTCTCTGATTCTATTAAACTCACAAATTGATCGATATATTTAACAACTTACATGAATTTCGTCCCTAAGTTTATCCACTTACCATCAATTTAGTCCCTAACACATTCTTTGAAGGATTAATATGAGTAAAATTTAACAAAGTCGTGGGACCTTTTTGAAATATTCATAAAATCATGGACCTATTTGAGAGCATCGTACAAAGTCAGGGTCTGATTTTGTGGTTTACCCTTAGAAGTTTTATTGCCTAATCAGCATTTTGGCGTCTGAATGTATTTCATCGAATGGTTTATCATGGACTGAGATTATGTTTGTTATTTATACCATGTTCAGATTTCAGGACTGGAGTTCAGAGGTTAATTCTCCTGGAATTCATGTAACGCAGTCAGGGAGAATTAGAACTACACTAAAAACAGTTTCCAGGAAGTTTCAAAGGGGGTTTGAATCTAGTTCTGAGAGGATAAAGGGATTTGCAAAACCATTCAAATCTTTTTCCCATCACAGTTTACTTACTAGATGTTTTAGTTCTACAAAGAAAATCCTCGATCCGCAGGGTCCTTTTCTTCAAAAGTGGAACAAAATATTTGTGTTATCGTGTCTTATTGCTGTATCAATTGATCCTCTGTTCTTCTATATCCCTGTGATTGACGATGACAAGAAATGTCTTTCAAGGGACAGAAAAATGGAAACTACGGCAACAGTTTTAAGGTCTTTCTCCGACATTTTTTATATTATCCATATAATTTTCCAATTTCGTACGGGATTCATTGCTCCTTCATCTCGAGTATTTGGAAGAGGTGTTTTGGTTGAAGATTCTTGGGCAATAGCAAAGAGATATATGTCTTCATACTTCTTAATTGACATTCTTGCCGTTCTTCCCCTCCCGCAGGTGCATTAATTTTTTTTAGTTACTGCATTGAATTCCATTATCATAACATGTAAGCAAACCCATCATGTAATGTAAATATGTAATTAGTGAATAAGCTCAGCCCTCCATGTTTAATTTCCCTAGTGTTTTAGGTGCATAATTGAGAAGTTTGCATGATTGGGTTCATTTTGTAAGCTTATGTTTACTCAAAACTTGCTCTTACATTGATAGGTGGTGATTCTATTTATCATTCCGAAGCTGAGAGGCTCAGAATCACTGAACACGAAAAACTTGCTGAAATTTAGTGTCTTCTTCCAATATGTGCCACGGTTTATACGAATAGTTCCACTATACAAAGAAGTTACAAGGACCTCTGGCATTCTCACTGAAACAGCATGGGCTGGAGCTGCATTCAATCTCTTTCTTTACATGCTTGCAAGTCATGTATGTTTATGCCATTTTTGGGTTTCCTTCCTTTTTTATAAAAATAAATAAATAAAATGGTTATAAATTTTAAGTGTCTCTGATGTATTGTGGTTTTATTTTATCTACTACACTAAATTTCATTTCTCCTGAACACTAGATTAAACAAGCAAATTTTGTTAGCCACAGATATTTGCCCTTGTGCACTGGTGATTATGTGGACACCTCTGGGTTATGATCCTAACTGTGCAATTTACATGACCGAGATGTGCATTACCTTTCTTAAATTCTACAAAGCTATAAGATGTGGATTGGGAGGGGGAAGGGTTCTCATGTTTTAGTTATGTGCAAAATTGATATTTCAGACCTTTCCTTTCCACCTGATAATGATATGATCTTGTGATGAATTAATTTTCATTTCTTTTCTTAGTCATGTCTAATAAGCTGAATAAATTTTCTCACACCCACTTTCTATCTCCTAATTAGAATGTTGCTGAAGGTCACCATTACTTTTTTTTTTCTTTTTCAAATTCTCGGATCCACATCTTTTTATGTTGGTTCCCGAAGTAGCATATTTAAATCGTACATAATTGTTGTCTTTTTAATAAAAGTGCTCTTATATTAATGAAAATTAAAAATAAAAATGACATGATCTAACTTTTAAAAAACAAAATTAATGAAAATTCAAAATTATATCAGCTGCACATCTTTCTAATTGCTGATTTACTTGTTCGTAGGTTCTTGGTGCCTTTTGGTACTTGTTTTCTATAGAAAGAGAAACCACGTGCTGGCAAAAAGCATGTCGGAAAAATACTACCTGTCTAAAAGCAAATTTGTATTGTGATGATCATCATGGGTCAGGCGCAATTACAACATACCTGAATGCTTCATGCCCAATACAGAGTCCAAATACAACACTCTTTAATTTTGGAATTTTCCTTGATGCACTTCAATCTGGAGTTGTGGGGTCAACAGACTTCCCGCAGAAATTTTTTTATTGCTTTTGGTGGGGTCTAAAGAATTTGAGGTTTGCTTCATCAACTTTTTTTTAGTATATGCTATTTTTTTTTAGATTATGAAGTAATCATATGCTGCAATGTGTTTATGATGTTTGTGGCCACTTTACTAATTAAAATTACCATGATTTGGTGAAAAATGGCTTAAGTTTTGGACATAGTTAATGCCTCACTGAAGTGGGGAAATTGGGGGTCTGCTTGTCAAGTGTCAATTTCGGAGTTGTATACGTTCATGTTAAGAGGGGCATTTGTTTCTATCAGGAATGATGTTCTCGGGAATACTATAATCCAATTGTTTTCCCCAAGTACAATTTGCAAATATTTTTGCTAAGTACATAATTTTTTCAAATTTTATTTACTTCAAAAATTGAAAAAAAGAAATAGTGATGTGGTGGAAACTAGAAACAAGACATTATAGATCTCAACAATAATAAATCTAAGGTTGGCATTGATACAATAAAAATGGTCCTAAGGTTGCAGACAATCTATTGGTGACAGAGAAACATTGGGCACCTCTGGACTGGAGTTGGAGGATATGACACAACAAGCTCAAATGTTGTAGCTATCAATCATTCTAAATATAATATATATATAAAAACAATTATTCAGTCTCAACTGTTGTGTTTGAAAATAACTTCTATTCCTCTTGGAAAGTCACCTTAATTGCGGTGTTCCTCAAGCTGCCTTAATCGCATCAACTTTTGACTGCCTTCATAACTTCGTTGCCTCCTTACATCCACCTTATGATGGATGTGAGTTGGCTGGGAGGTGTTTAGTCCAACGTCACATACAGATATAGCTTGAGCAGTGTATACCAGCCTTGCATAGATAGATCTAATGTTTAACCACTTGCATAAGTCCAAATTCTAAGATGGTATTAAATCTTTGCATAGATAGCTCTAATGTTTAGCCACTTGCATTGTCACACTCCATTCCCATAGCATGGGCATAAGCGCGTGTTTGAAAATTGGTTTAATTGCAGTATGCCCCTAGCCGCCTTAATTACAACTTCTAACATTGTTGTTTTGTTGAGTGTGAGGGTGTGTGCTTATTTTGACATCACCTACAGATATGGCTTAAGTAGTGCATGTGAGGGTATGTGTTTAATCCAAGTTGGTTATAGATATGGCTTAAGTAGTGTTATGAGGCTTGAGCAGTTTTCACCTTACAAGCTAGTTTTGTGGGGTTGAATTAGGCCTCCAACCCAAATTCTAAGAATTCTCATGGAAATATATGATTTCACTCTTTAACATAGAAAGAAAAGTAAGGATAACATGAGTAAATTTTTTTGCATGTTGTGAAACAAACCACCCATAGTATTTTTAAATGTTGATTTTGAGTATATTTACCAAGTTACTATCTAACATTCTTTGAATATACCTCCGCCCTCTTTTGGGGGATCCTTTTTATTGCAGTTCTCTTGGTCAGAATCTGGCAACAAGTACCTTTGTTTGGGAAATCTGCTTTGCAATTTTCATTTCCATTGCTGGTTTGGTATTATTTGCATTCCTCATTGGAAATATGCAGGTTGGTACTAAATATCTCTATGTATAATGTCTTTTAATCAGACACCCATACTGGCTAGTACTATTTATTGATTTTGGCATAAATTGGTTACCAATACCATTATTATATTTTCCCCCTGAGATCTGTCCCTTTTTGTTAATGATTACTGGTTTTATGTCTTTCTTCTGGTGACAATTTTGTTCAATGCTATTTGATTGGATTTTCCCTTTGGTTGACTTTCTCACGATTAAGAACATATTTTTGGAACTAGAGCACTTACTACAGTTACGGTGGGAATGTTCAGTACTGATTTTTTATGTACTTATTGGGGAGAGTCCTGCCCAAGGGTTAGTGAGACCTAAAACAAACTTTGAGAGAAGTTGGGCCTTTCTGACATCATGCGTGGTCTTTTTGCTCCATACTCCCTCCTATCTCTATTCTAAGCAAAAAACCACTTTTTAGGTAAAATGAACCTAAAAAGTGGTTTTTTGCTTATAATAGTGACCGGGGGGAGTAAATATCAGTATGTGCTTTTAGGTTTGACCTTTTTGTTAGTATATGTGGCCGATTTTGTTTTTTAAAAAAAACTAATCGGACAAATTGTTTTGCTAGTGTGCCTAAAGTTAGGGCTTTAATTGCCCCATCCTTGGGTTGGTCCTCTTATTGGGGAGTGGATAAACAGCTCTTGTGGAACTGTTTTCTGGGGCTGTCCTAGGGAAGTAGTGTTTGTTGTAGTAATAATAGAGTTTTTTTTCGTGGCTTCTAAGGAAAATGCATGCATTATGTTTTTAAAAGTGATGTTGATTACCATGCCTTGGCAAGTGTGCTTGGAATACGGTGAACCACGTAAATCCATGTTTATTAAGTTATTGTAATTCTCTGTATGTGGGTGTGATGCATACATGCAAACATATGTTTCTAATGCTCTTCCTATATTTTTTTCCCTATCATCTTTTAAATACAATCTTCTTTTTCATTTGTTTTGACATTTTTGCTTGAAAAATAGTTTGACACATGAACCATTCTATTATGAGATTATTTTTTTCAGCGATTTAATCCGTTATACTTTATTTTTCTTTCAAAACAGACATATTTGCAATCAACAACTACGAGGTTGGAAGAGATGAGAGTGAAAAGGAGAGACGCAGAACAGTGGATGTCTCATCGACTGCTCCCTGATAGCTTGAGAGAAAGAATCAGACGACATGAGCAGTACAAATGGCAAGAAACCAGAGGAGTTGATGAAGACAATTTGATCCGCAATCTTCCCAAGGATTTAAGAAGAGACATTAAGCGTCATCTCTGCTTGGCTTTGCTGATGAGGGTGAGATTCTCCATCATTCCTTTTTCTTTGTTAAATTATGCCTATACAGGAGTTCTTTTACTTGTTCAATGATCTTTGTTTCTTTTTTAGGTTTTTTCATTCTGGAAAGTTCTTTATCTATCTGTGATTTATAGTGGTTGTGAATATTTTTTCTGAATATCTCTGTCCGTATAATGCCTAACAGGTCCCTCAAAATGAACAAATAAATGAAAAAGAAGCTTGTATTTAAATACAATTTTCTTTAAAAATACAATCTTCTTTTTCATTTATTTATTCTTCCTATCATCTTTTTCATTTATTTTGTTTGGTGGTGGAGCTATATATATATGCACGAAACTAACAAATATTGGTTTGTATGCACAAAATTATTAAATTCTGGATTTCTGCTTCTAGAACATGCAGAATAAATAAATATACAGGTGCCGTAGCAAATTTTTATATGCAGTTCTTTTTGTTGCTCTCCAATGTCATTTGTTTGAACACATTCTGTATATGCATTTGAACTCTCTTGAATTAGTGCTAATCATGCTTTTCACCGGTAGTCATAAAGTTTTTCTCTTCTATTGTAATTGAATTGCTATGAGAGGTGATAAACATAGTAATGTTGAATTTATTCTAAAATTAGCTTGTGCGTGTATGGCATGCTTCCTGGTGAAGAATCATCGGCATTCAAAATATCATTGGTTTAAGAAAATCCTTGAAAAATAAACCAATCACCGTTGCTATTGGAAGCTTTGAAGCTATAGTTGATTTTCCATATAATATTAATAACATTTTTTTTTAATCTTTATTGTTACTTTCAGGTGCCAATATTTGAGAAAATGGATGAGCAGCTTTTGGATGCAGTATGTGACTGTCTCAAACCAGTACTTTACACGAAAGAAAGCTGCATCGTCCGCGAAGGCGATCCTGTTGATGAGATGCTCTTCATAATGCGTGGCAAACTATTGACTGTGACAACTAACGGTGGAAGAACAGGTTTCTTTAACTCTGAATACCTCAAGGCTGGTGACTTCTGTGGAGAAGAGCTTCTCACATGGGCATTAGATCCCCGTTCTTCATCCAACCTTCCCATCTCAACCAGGACCGTCCAAACTCTTTCAGAAGTTGAAGCCTTTGCTCTAAAAGCTGAAGATTTGAAGTTTGTTGCATCTCAATTCCGGCGCCTTCACAGTAAGCAGCTTCGCCACACTTTCAGGTTTTACTCGCAACAATGGCGTACATGGGCTGCATGTTTCATACAAGCAGCATGGAGGCGCTATTGTAAAAAGAAGCTTGAAGAGTCTCTAAGGGAAGAGGAGAATAGGTTGCAAGATGCATTGGCCAAGGAAGGTGGTAGCTCACCTAGCCTAGGCGCTACAATATATGCTTCAAGATTTGCTGCTAATGTGCTTCGAGCTATACGTAGAAATGGCACAAGGAAGACTAGGGTGCCCGAGAGACTACCTCCCATGATGCTCCAGAAGCCTGCTGAACCAGATTTTACTGCTGAAGAGCAATAGTGTAATCAATGGACATGGATGACTTTTGCTGTAAGAAAAGAAAAGATGTGACATAACTGAGAAAAATTAAAATGAAATTATGATAGGAAAGCCAGCCAAGTATCATTTATTTTATTTCTTCTATTTTTTGAGTTAGTATAAAATATAGAATGTGTATACAAATATTGATTATGAAGCTGTATATATACGATTGTTGCTAAAATGCTTTTCATTCATGAATGGAACCAGTGCGAAATAAATATTTTTTTTACGGTGTTTTTGCGCTTTGTGATGGTTGATGGTGATGATATTTCTTGAGCAAAAACGGATTAACTGTGTTTGGATTTTGAAGAAACAACACGGGATGGAAGATGAGTGCATGTTTGATACAGTGTTTTTGACAAACCAACCATGGTATCAAACACAGCCACAAATTATAGCTTTAAAAAATCACAGTTGTTTTACATGGAACTTGAGAAGAATGTTGACCCGGCAGCCGTATATCTAAAGCAAATGTCATAGAATAACGGTGCCGTACAAGTGAAGGAATTGGAGAAACCTTAATCTTCATTTTTAGATAATTTTTCTTTTGACAAAATCTTCATTTTTACATTTGAATTCCAATAAAATGAATCATATAATTACAGTCATTTTCAAATGAAAGCTATGTGTTGAAATAACATAAGGTTGTTGATGAAACATATTACATACTAGTCATTTTCATTTAGAATTGTCGATGAAAGCTATGTTGAAATTACATAGGGTTATTGAAGTTGTTTCAAAACTAAAAAAAATATAGTTTAAGACTACCATGATTACCTACATATCCACCGTAATACCAAGCATACACTTAATTAACCGATCCGGATCCTCGGCAGCAACAACAATACCTGCTGCTTAATCTGGACCATTTGATTGATCCTACGGCTTAAAATATAAGACACAAATAACATTTGTTTGGTTTCTACTTCTTCCCTATCTTCTATTAGAGAAACCACAAACACACCATTTTCTTTATCCTTTTCTTACCTTTAATCAGACATCATTATTTTACACTCAAGATGAATTTTGTTAAACACTCACGGTGAATTTTAAACCCATTTGCTATAACAATGATTTATTTGTACCAAGCTTTTCTTTATCTTCCTCCTCATTTTGCAGAACAAAACTAATTGAAGGAATAACATAATCAACAAATTGAGACAAAATAAAAAGCTACATAATAGGTATGAAATTCTCTCAAGTTTTACTCTCATAGAACAGAGAATGAGACAAAATGAAAAGTGAATGGGGTTGTTTCCATTGAACAAATCTCAACTCTTCTTTTTTTTTTTCAATTGAACAAACTATGTGTTCCATTATACCTAATACAAGATACAACTAATTTGCAGCAATTTTTCAAATACTCCCTACAAGAAAAATGTTTATCATCCATCTACTCTGAATCATTATAATTTGATTTTCCCTCACATGCCCTCAACTCTATAGCAAATGTGTTGTTACTTGATATTGAAGCTTAATAACGGAGAAAAGTGTTGTACTGTTGTTGTATATGATATAAATCTCGAGTTTGATCTTTTTGTTGATTGTGTTTCAAAAGAAAATTTCCAGTTAATTGATTATGTTGTGTTATAGAACATAGTCGATTGCAGAACCAGGAGGAGATAAAAATAAAGAAAAACATATTGAATATTGATGTTCTTTTAGCAACTTCAAGCAGTTTGTGCCATTTCATCCTAGATTTTAATAAGAAATTACCATACACAGGACAGTTGAGTTTGTAAACCATAACTTGATATTTCTTTCACATCTTGATATTTTTACTCAACAAATTGATTTTCAATTATATCTCATTCATGGTTTATCAACTCAGCCACATAATACATTACAAATTCACAATAGCCATGTAAGCATTTCAATGGGAAATTATATTATATTTTATTGACAAATACAAAATTATATTGGTTAAAATCCACAATCTGCATCCCAAATTATTTCAATACATTAATAGTAACTGGCAATGCATGCTTTCAAGCTTAAACGTAACCACAGAGGCTAATAATATGATAAATTAGTGCCATCCAAAATCGCCCAGAGTTTAACGAAGCTAAATGGGTTCACAAACGGAATTGGATGACATAAATAATCACACCAGGTTCCTATTTCTCCCACAAATAATCACACCAGGTTCCTATATCTCCCACATTGATCTATTTCCTCGAATGACTAGCGGTACAATAGGCAAACAAGCATTGCTACTGACGAGAATAATCGCGGAGCAACCTCACCTCACTCTTCAGAAAAGCAGGAAGTGCAAAAGCAGCCGAATGTATCTGTATAAGAAAAGTTCATAATTCGTAAGATCTTTCGTGCATGTAGAGATACTCCATCTTCTGAAATTCACGCTTAAAGGACTAATATTTTGTTGCGGAATTTGAACCAATAAATAAATTTAAATAAGTGAATATAATATATGGACCATATACTTTACCTCTGAGTTATAGAACCTAAGTTTCCTTCCACGCTTATCAGCACCTTCTAACTTTTCAATAGGATTGATGGGGTTCACAAAATCAACGTGCGGCCCCTCTGTTGAGCATAGAAGAAATCCTATCACACCACTACATGCCAAGAAAAGGGATAGGATAAGCAACATGAAATTACCAAAATTATCAAAATAAACTGAAATGACAATCATGTTTTGCAATTGTCAGAGAACCGATTAGTTGTTATAGCTACACAGTTCCAAAATACCCAAACTTTGAATTGAAGTGTACACTAATGGCATTTTCAACGTGACAGGACCCAAAAAGGCTAGGATTAACTTGCCTGAATTTTAACTTCTTTATATACAAATTTGTAACATTTTCAACAAGTGGAAAAGGAAAGGTTCATGATTCCTAATAATTTTTCCACTAACACACCAGTCATAATCATATACTTTATGGGACCGACGATTATAGTAGGTCCATCAGTGGGAACCACTTTATTATAAGGTGTAATTGTCCAACTGTAAGAAAAATTACCCTTACTCTTGAGCATGTGAAAATGGATGACTTGGAAAATATATAAAATTTAAAAGTTAAATCAGGAACTTCAAAGTAGAACCAACCAAATATTAGTTAACCGGAAAATTGAGGTGAAAATTTATTTTGTTCAGTGAATTGGTTTTAATTAAAAATGAGTTGAATATAAAGTGGTTTGTTTGGATGAATTCACGTAAAAATGATTTTTATGAATTGATGTTGTTTAGATATTTTAGATCAAAATTGTCTTCGAGTGTGTAATTTACAAAAAAAAAAAAAAAAAAAAAAACAGTTTTCCCGTGTATATAAAACATTGTAGAAGTTAGAATTGACTCTACTTCAACGTGAAAACTACAAATAGTAACTTCAACTTAGAATTGATCCTCAATATAAAAACCATGTTTCACCATTGTAAACTATACCTTGGATATGTTGGAACACTTGTCCATGCATAATGAACAGAACCTTTAAATGTTTGCAGACAAATGGAGATCATGTCTTGAATAAGGTGTGTATGAAGCCACATACTTTCTGCCATATTACAAAGAACTCCGCCAGGTCTTAATGCCTTAGATATAGTCTCAAAAAATGGTTTCTCTACAAGTTCCTGGGCAGGACCTAAATTACAAAAGTGATCTTGTGAGCTGTTGATAAAAATAACCAACAAAGGAAGAATCTTATTATGTTTAACACCACATGAAAATAGCAAGCTGCGAATCAATCTCAGTTTAGCATATAATTCAATGCAAATATTTTAGGAACAAAAGTTCAGAGAAAATCATAAGAAAATGAAGCTTTTTTATAAAATTAAAATTATATTTCCATGAATGTACACATAGATAGTTAATCATTATACCAGACAACAAAACAATATAAAAGAAATTAAGCTTTTCAATAAAATTCAAATAAAAAAATTGTATATGATGCAAAATGTCAATCATACCAGCCAATGAAACAATCTAAAGTCATCACTGAAATTTTCTCATAAATGAAGGCTAAATACAAGTACAAAACAGCCCCAATATGTAACAGTGTTGTTAGAATATTAGAAGATATCTTATAATACCTTTATATTGTATTACAGTATCTTAGTTTATATCATAGGATTAGTTCATAATTTTAGAGTATCTTAGATTATCTCTTAGGATTGGAAATGTTACTTAGATATTATTATGATTTGTTTTCTGATTTGTATATTTATTTAGAATTAGGAGTCTTGTTTCCCTATAAGTAAGGATTAGTATTTAGTCTTTTGCATCCAATTACTATCAATGATATTCAAGCTTTTATCATGTCTGTCCTCTTTTTATATGAAACCCACAAAACAAGTGTGGCAGACTGAGATACAAGACTTCAGTTCAGGTCAACGATCTTGTTAAACAATTTCCAAACTGGTGAGAAAATTTTATAGCTCCTCCTCAAAACACTACTTTTCTCATTTCGAAATAACATATGCTCTGTACAGTGCTAATTCGAATAATATGCATTCTTTACTGAATATATTGGAAAAACCAATTAGAATTGAAATGACTCACCCACAGGATCTGAGGAATCGACAATTACTGCGTCATACCTCCCCTCGGGAGCACGTCTAAGAAATTCAATAGCTGCAAAAAAATGGGTGGGAAAAATATCAAGTGAAAAATCTTACATAACCTAAACAGTTTGCAATCATTAAATATAAAGCCACAGTTGGAAACATAACAAACTTTAAATGATACTATCGTCATAGACATACCATCACCAACATGCAAGTGTACACGAGGATCATCAAACCCAACAGCTAACTCTGGGAAAAATTTCCTAGAAACCTACAAATAACCATTGCAATAAGTTCATTTCATTATTGAAATGAGATATATTAAAATAAGCCATAACTTACATCAATAACCATCTTATCTATCTCACAAATATCAATATGCTCCACAGAGCTGTGGCGGGATATTTCCCTCAGAACCCCACCATCTCCACCACCAACAACTAAAACCTGAATTAACAACATAAAAAACATTTAGTTGATAATGAAAACAGTGACAGGAAAAGGAATTATAAAATGAATTGAATTTAATTCAATCCTTTCAAATTTTAGTCAGTCTCAAATGCAATGGAGCCACAACAAACACATTGTCAAGATGATACAAATATTAAAGAATAGAACAGGAAGATGCAACTGTGAAATATCAAAGGAAGTACATAGTTCTGAAATAACATGTTCCCTGGTGATATGGAGAACTATATTTTAAAATTGAAACCAACAGTACTTCAAAATTATGTTCAACATACGGAGACACAATATAAGTTGAGACCCAATACAGTGAATGTGATGATCAGATCAAAAGACTTTACCGTTTTGGGGGACGGAATGGAACAGAGGGGAAGATGAGCTATCATCTCCTGGTAAGCACATTCATCCTTCTCAGTCAACTGAACAATCCCATCAAGTACAAGAACTTTCCCATAAGTTAATGACTGTAAAAAGAAGATAAGTGTTAATCATTTCTCACTTATAGGTAGAATCAAAGAGAACGGTATAGGAAGATGCCAAACCTCAAAAACCAAGACCTCTTGGTACTCTGACTTTTCCTTGTACAATATTTTTTCTACCTTGATTGAATGAGCTTCTCCTGATGATAGACACGCATCAAAACCATCAGCAGTCGTCATATACAAACACACAAAAATCACATACTCGGCAATAAAATGTGAGAGCAGGATTAACAAATGGATGTTTCTCTAAAAGGATTAACAAAGAATTCTATAATGCGTTATATCAATCATTTAGTTTATCCTTCTCAGCCAAAAGTTATTTTCAATGACACAAGAATTTTTACAATACACAAAAAAAACCATTAAAAAAATTAAGAATACAATCGTCCTTTAATTGCAATTTGTAAGGTTTGCAATTTCAGTTATCAAACATCAGAAGGAAGAAAAACACTGACTCCGATCTCACAAGGCAATAATACACGAAGCATAATTAACTGCATGTGCATGAATAACAGTTACCTGGCCACATTGGGTTGTTGAAATAAACAACTTCCCCAGATTTCCCTGTAAAAAGAAGATGCCACACAAAGAAACAATAAATTGTTGTGAGTAGAATGGAAGTGGGGGCAAATCTAGAGGAATACGAATTTAAATAGCTGATAATGACCGGAGCGAGTTTGAGATGCTGAGAACCACCCAGAAACAACGGTAGAGTGACAATTTGCCTCCAACTCAGGGGCTGAAGCCATGGCTTTCAAACAGCATGAAGGAATATCCTTCTCTAAACCATTACTCTTATTCTCCTTCCCATCCATAGTCTTCTGGCATTCCAAACCTCTTTCTACGGCGTCTCCCATAAATGACCCTTTTCTTCACTGGCTCCAGTCTCTGTATAATAAATACACCAGTTGTCACACAACGAATTAAACAATGATATATATAAGACAACAAAGAACAAAAAAAATAAAATACATCTCACTTAAACTTAGAAAACAAAAACAATATCAATACTCACAAAACCAAATAGCAGAGCAGAGAGTAAAGGGAAGAAAACAACAACACCCAAACAAAATCAGTTTCAGAAACCAAGCAAAGGTATCTCTGTTTACAAAATCATAAACCTAGTGTAGCAAAGCTTAAAAGAATTGCATTTCTTCTCTTTTTTTTTTTTTATTATTTAGTTTTATAAATTAAAGTTTTTTGTTTTGTCCACTGACAAAGAGTACGGAACGCATAGTTTTGTAAAAAATCAAGTAATTGAGCTCAAGTGTTTCGACAGAACCACCTGAGTTTGATTCCTGGGAGGAACTATTTTTGGCCGGGTTTTACTTACCTTGAGGCCGAACTCCAGATTACCAGGGTAAAGAAGTTAGAAGAAAACAAGGCAACAATAAAGGGGGGCAAAGGATTACAATTGTATACTTAATTAATTAATATCTAATAAATTAATTATTATTAATTAATAATATAAAAGCTGAAGTGAGTCTGCAGCATGCATGATATAAGTTTCTATTAAGTCATTAACAATAAGAAATTATGGCAATTGCAGCATGGATCATTCATTCATTCATTCTGTCTAGTTAGCTATGAATGAATAAAATCATCATCATCAGCTAAAATAATAAGTTGATTAAAGAAACAAAACAGGTTAATTTTGTTAATTTTTTGTAATTTTGTAACAATAATAATAAGATAAGTGAATAAACAAATAACAAGGTTGGGGTAGAAGAATATGATATTAACGAAATCAGAAAAGGTTGAACATGTGATGTGAGTAATAATAAAGTAGTAATAATATAGTGAATTCAGCATCGAAAACCACAATTTGATACGCGTGTTTTAGCACGCTAGGGTTTAGGATATGGAAAAGAAAGAAGAAGAAGAAGAAGAAGAAGAAGAAGAAGAGAAGAGTAGTGAGAAGGATTGCCTGTCCGGTATGAATATCGTCGGTGAGAGTGTTGAAGACTGTACTCTCTCTCTCTCTCACAGTCGGAGAAGGACTCGCCGGAAGATAGATAAACGACAGATAACTCTCTCTCTCTCTCACTCTCTCTATCTATAATCTATCAATCGAACTTCTTTATCTTTCTCTCTCTCTCTCTCTCTCTGTGTCTCTGTCCCTTTGCTTTGCTTGTTTGAGAGAAAAAATGGAGTCTCTATATGCATCAATTTATAACATTTTTATTCCACACTATCTCTCTCTATCTCTCCACATGACTGAAAATAATATTAAATTAAGTTTTTTTTTTTTTAACTACATATTTCGTCTCTTATGTTTATTTTAGGTTTTAATTTGGTCTTTTATATTTAAAAAATATCAATTTAGTCTTTATGTTTCCACCATTTGCATAAGTCAGTCATTTTCGTCAGTTTTGTCACATGTGGCAGACGGTTTGCCTATGTGGTTAGACACGTGGACATTTGGACACGTGTACCGTTCAAACGGTGTTAATGAAAAAACTGACGAAAATGACTAACTAATACAAATAGTGGAAACGTAGAGACTAAATTGATACTTTTTAAACGTAAGGGACCAAATTGAAATATAAAATAAACGTAAGGGACGAAATATATAATTAAATTTATTTTTTTTATAAGCAAACAAATTAAATTAAGGGTTTGATGTAGTTGATCAAAAAAAATTAATAAACTATAACTGCTAATATCCATCAGGTCGGTCCTAAATTCGAGTCTCATTAGCAACTTTTGTAAACAAAAAAAAAATTGTCATTAATATCAAATTTTATTTTTATTTATTTTAAAGGGTTTAATAGAGAAACTTATAAATACCAGAAAAATGACTAATTTGAATTGATTTACTTTTAGCTTACGCAGATAAATACTTCCTTCATCCCTATTTATAAGAGCTAACTTGACAAGACACAGGTTTTAAGAAAATTAGTTTTAGCATTAAATTAGTTGAAAAATTATATTGATTTTTCATATTTACCCTTAATACTGACTTTCCTATAATTAATAGAGTCCGCTTACAAAAAAGAATTAAATGTTATTCAAAAAAATAAGTAAAGTAAATAAGGGTAATTTTGGAAAGAAATAATCAATGTTATTGATAATTGAAAAATGGTCTTATAAAAAGGAACAATTTTTTTGTCAAGCTAGCTCTTAGGAACGGAGGCAGTAAGTTTTTAGGTTAATTCGTAAATTTTTAAAAATTGTATTTTTATAAACCATTTTTCATAAAGGCTTAACTACACATTTGGTCCCTTACATTTATTTTAGGTTTTAATTTGGTCCCTTACGTTTAAAAAGTATCAATTTGGTCCCTTACGTTTATTTTAGGTTTCAAGTTAGTCCTTTCTGTTAGTTTTGTCACTAACACCGTTTGAACAGTACACCTGTCAGCGTGTCAAAGTGTCACGTGTCAGTCCACGTATGCAAATTGACTGCCACATGTGACAAAATTGACGGAAAGGACTAACTTGAAACCTAAAATAAACGTAAGAGACCAAATTGAAACCTAAAATAAACGCAAGGGACCAAATGTATAGTTAAGTCTTTCATAAACTATGGGCTCGTTTGGATTAGCTTATTTTTTAGCTTATGCAATATAAATTAGATTTTATGCTATTTTATAAGTTTACACTAGTAAAAATTGTATTTTTATAAGTTATTTTATCTTAAACTACATTGACAAACTTGTAATAATACATAAAAATTGCATAAGCTAAAAAATAAGCTAATTCAAACAGGTCCTATATTGACAAACTTATAATAGGACATAAAAAAAACTATTTATTTGCATAAATAAATTAATTTGTATAATCTTAAAAAATTAACTAATTCAAATTGGGCCAAAATATTGCATGACTAATCTGACAATTTTTATCATGATTTTTTAAACAAGTTTCATAGTAAAGTCGCCCTCCCCAAAAATTTAGAGTCCTCGTTTTTTAAATAGAGTTTGTTTGGTATTAGTGAAATCAGTCTCTCAAATAAGTACTCTCTCCGTCCTAAAATATAAATAAAAATGAGTCAAACAAATTTAATATATTTAGTTAAAGATTTGGATCAAATACATTCACTTTTGTTGATGACTTTTTGCTTATATTAGGTATCAAGTCCTACAATGAAGGGTCGTTCACCATGGATGGATGTTGTTGAGAGTTGGAATCGAATATATATTCTATCTTGGGATACTTTTGGAATATGACTACCCTAACGTGAGAAAGTCGCTTTAGAGAGTAAGATGGACATTATGGTTCATTTATTGACAAATCAAATATGAATTGCAACGAAATAGATCCTCTAATGACTTTTGGTTAAGTCGTATATTTCATTTTGATAAACCACAAAGATAGAGAAGAAGTAAAAAAAAGTGTTCTGACAAATAGAGAGAGAGGAGGGGAGAGAGAGAACAAAAAAATGGTTGAGATTAGTACATGGCATAAAAAGCATTAGAAAATAAATTTGAGAGATCTAAATATACAATGTAATTATATCATAACAAATTATGTGTTTCTTTAAATAACAACTCTTATGTTTTTTTACTTTAATTATACTTTAATAATTGCTCTCGATGAGAGCCGACTAATTTTATCTTAATCTATGTTAATATTTCATCATCAATTATCTATCACATATGTGAAATGAGGTGAATTCGATTACTCGAATAATGTATTCTTTTAACTAGGTATTTTATTTTTCATACAACATCAATTACATTTCTTAATACATGTAAAAATGTCAAGTAACATATACTTGTGGTACGGAGGGAATATCATTGGTATATTAAATTTTAAATATTTTAGTAAAAAAAAAGTAATTACTAGCATTACTTTTTTGAGATTAAAAAAAAAAAAAACTTTGCTTTTTTGAGAAAGCAAAAAGAAAAGATGACTTCTAACGTTAGTGCTTTAAAAGGTATTGACCTTACGGATCGCCACATGTTAAAGTTGCGGTGGTAGTCTTCATCGTAATAATCAATCAATAATCCTAGTGCTTTATTGCTCTCGATTCGGTCGTGATTGATGTTTGATTTAATAGACAAAAATTATGATTTGAACTTCCACAACTATGATCGGAGGAAGCTGAAATAACTTAATATTAGAATCAACCTTCAAATTAGATTAAACGGTCTAGTGACTCGAATACTGATGGCGGAAAAAAAATTAATACTTGTACCATAAGGGAATGATATACGTGCTATGTGAAGTTGCTTTTCTTTTAAGCTTTTTCTTTTTATGGGTATCTTCTCCAAATAAAAGTTGTCGACAACTTCATTTGTTTTTTTTATTAAATTTAAGAGTTAAATATATTTTTAGTCTTTTTAAATATATTAAATTTTATTTTTTTATTTATTTAAAAAAAATCAAATTTTGGTTCTCTAAATTTTCGTTCTTTTAATTTTGGTTCTTGCTTTTTTAAAAGTTCGCGTATCATGTTCTAAATTATTTTATTTTTTATAAAACATATTAAAACATTAAAATATCATTAGTTTGATTATTTAACTATTGTTTTTAGTTTAACAATTTAATGTTTATTTTGAAGTTATAGATAAACTTCTATTGCCACGTAGATGTGCTCTAACGGAAACAACAATCATGGTACAGTTGCATAATATTTGAAACTTAATGATGAAATTCTTGTTGGAGATGCTCTAACACAAATAAATCTAGTTGATTTTTATAGAACTTATGTAAGATATAGAACAAGTTTTGGGTAATCGAACTACAAATGTCTAACATGTCGAGAATTATAGGCCTTTCGAGAACAAGTTTTAAATATACTTGTATCCTTTTGGACATTTTACAACTTACAATTTTTTGTTATATGTTCTTGTAGATCGGAGGGACATTTATTTGGGTCTTGCTCTATTGCACGAAAGTTGTGGCACAAAGTTTTTGGGTGGTTCGATTTTCCATTTGGTTGTTAACAACGACCTGTTTAGGTTGTTGGTAATGTTTTGTTTCGTAAACAGTGGAGGGAAGTGTCTTAATGGCCTATTTGAAGCTAGGAAGTACCGACATTCCTCAGATTAGGCATGTTTGTGTCCGACACGTGTCGGTATCCGTGTCCGACACCGACACTTATGATTATACTAAATTATGTCATTTTCTCAAATTTTTATTGGTGTCGACGTGTCAGTGTCCGTGTCGTGTCCGGTATTCGTGTCTGTGTATGTGTCCGTGCTTGGAAGGAATTAAAATAGTGTCTTGTAAATGGCTTGTAGGGAAAAACAAAGGTGGAACTAGTATTTATTATGAATGGAATGTTCACCTAATAGATTTGCTTTATTTTATTTTATTTTATGTTTGGATGAAGTACTCTTTATACTTAATCCCAAAGTGTAGATATAGTACCATTTTTACTTCTTTCTCCAATCAATATATTCATTTTTGCTGTTAAAAAAATGTTATTTTAGATGCACAGATTAATGATCGAACTCTCCACATGCTTAAAGGACTACTATATTTTTTTTAATCATGACGCAATTATTTTGGTATGTATTGGCTTTACTTTGTTTTCCATTATAAAATTAGTAATTTTTTTTAGTTTAGTGACTAGAAATTCAACCTTAAATGTGAATAAATGGAATGTCTGAAGTTTGAACTCCAAATTCTGCATAATACCAACTGACCTAAGCTCACGTGAACAAAATTAGTAAGTTATATTCTTGTATTCAAAAAATTATAATCTCGATATAAATTCATGTACCTTAAATTTTAAATTATTAAATAGTAAATTAATTTAGATACACGTTTTTTTTTTTACAATAAAGCTGATGAGAATCTTCTTAATTTGATTGAATTTATATCGAATTTTTTACAATACATCTGTTCTGGTAAAAAACAAGGGGGGTTTGTATTATTGATCAAATGGTGTGAATACACTCAGTTCAATCCCAACAACCCTGGGAGTTTAATAAGTCAGAATTCCTCCTTTTACAAATGAGAGTATGGAGCTATTTATAGAGCTTCCAGTCTTCTTCTCCAAGCAAGGGTTCCTAAAAATCCGGTCCTTAGCATCTTCTTCGGTGGTGTGGCGTGAAAATAGGGATGAGAATCTTGGTCTCCAAGCTATGGCAGTTGCGAGAAGTTTAATTCTTCCTTCTTAAGTTAGCGGTTGATGCAAGGAAGGAGAAGATATTTTCAGTAACGCAGAATCCAATCCTTTTTTGGCGTTGTCTTAGAATTGATGGTCGCGCCCTAGCTTCTAATCGCCTGTTTTGTGTTTTACCTGCTTTGGGCTTATCATCCTTTTTACTCTAATTGGGCTTATTGGATATTTTCTTAAGCCCATTGCCCAGTCCACAGCCCCCCAAGCACGAAGTCCAAAGGGGTGAAGTGCTTGAGTATGATTCGAATTTTCCCTCTAAAATTTGTAGCGCGGGAACGGTTTCATCACGTTTTTCCCCACTTTCTGATGCACGATCTCGCTCTCCTATGCCGTATCTATCAACCATTTCTTCATTTACTGATGACACGATCAGATATTTCCTCTATAAAATGGATCACTCGACGATAGGATCCGCTCATCACCTTTTCACCTGCTTACCTAACAGTTTTCTTTCTTACAGTATGTCTCCCAAAAATCCTCCCTTTGAATGTGGTCAATCCCCTGCTTCCCCCGTCATCAAGCGGCTCCGCCGTATGTTGACCCTGAGTACGGAGGACTTAATGGACGATTTTGGTGAATTCTCGGAATTTGTCAAAGAGCTTAATGACTATTGCTGGAGGCTGTCCAAGGAAGAGAAGCGTTTTCTAGACAGTGTGCTGCGTCTAGAGAAGGAGTTAAAGGATAGTGCATCCTTCGTGATTGCTGTGGAGAATGTCAAAGAATGCCACGCCGAAGTTGTCGAAGCTGTCGACAGTCAGATAGAGATCACGAAAGAAACCATGGGTGTGCAGGAGGAGATCTTAGGGATATGCTTCAACGAGGAGCGGAGAGTGGACGATCGTTTGGCGCTGCTGAACAAGGAGATGAAGCCGCTTGTGAAGAGAAAAAGGGCTCTTCAAGGCGAAATCAGGGACGATGTCACTAAGCTGATTTCTAGGCGTCACTCCCTGGTGGACCTATTGGACAAGCAGAACGAACTGAGGGAGGATTTGAAGCCTATTGAAGAAAACATGGTGAAGGCGAAAAGGGTGAAACGAGCGTTGGAGGAGATGCATCGTATCGCCGTCGCCGATGCCAGTGAATTGGGGGGTTCCACCATGCCATGAAGTTCCTGCTCGCCAACTTTTTCCTTTACGCTTTTTTCTTTGCATGTTTGTAATTTTCTTTTGCATTTAGGACATTCCTTGTTTGTTCTTCATACTTTTTGCTTTCGTTGTATTTCCCTTAAGTAATTTGAATTTCAATCTTTCCTTTTCCGTTATACGCTGTTTTCTATTTCTGCTAGTATCGCCCTCCTCTAAAATCTCCATTAACTTAAATGGGTCAAACATTGACTTTTTGGAAAGATAAAAATAACGGTTCTCAAGACAGTCAAACCAAAGTAGTTGCGACCGTCCAAGCATTAATTACGACCGTTAATAACGATGTTAGGGTTGGGCAAGATTGGTGTTGAAGTACAAAAGTAAGTATGTTTTTATCGTCTCCACAGGGACTGATGCGATATCGATGCCGTTCAACAATTAATATAATTTCAAGTGAATGGTTTTGAAGATGATTGTTTGTGAAAGTTCGAGAAAATATGAAAGTAGTAAAGATGATTAATTTGACAGAGAGATTAAATTGCTGGGATTAGATTTCAATCACTCATTCATACATATTCCCCTAATCAGCTACACAGGTTCTAGTCATCTATCAATATTATCACGTATCGCTCGTCGAACGTTTCCGTGTCCAGATAACATCGAGATATCTATTGCATCTATTAACATCCGATGTCTCGGGTCATCAATCAATACAATAGCATTAAGATTCGATACTCTAAGTGAATATTAAACCTAAATCTATGTCTAGAATTTAGAGTTCAATAGATATTATCCTAGTTCTTAGATTCAAAAGGTATATGTCTATAACAATTCAAATCAGAGATTAAAACAATGAAAACAAAGATAACATCAATATTGAGAGACAACTAAAACCATATATAAAACCATGATCAATAGAAACACATACTAATAGAGTAATTTACACCTAATCCCAACAAAAGTGTCTTTAACTACTCATTATCATGATAGTTTACACAAATGAGAAGAAAATAGATGAAATAACAACACCGGTTGATTTCTCGAACAGTTGGTGTGCATCCAACTCGTTTCCTCCGTCGTTCTATGCTCACTCTCTGTCTTTCCCCTCTGTTTTTAACTCTCTGTTCTCTCGTGTGTATGAGAGTGTAAGAATGAATGAATGACCACTGATTGCTTTTTATAGGCTTTTTCTAATATATCACTTAAGTATGCAATTCCTTTAGTATTAAGAAAGCAAAACGGTGGTGTCTGCAACTTAACTCTCTGCTCCTCTTTTCCAATTGGACCGCATTGTTTCCTTTTTCTTTTTAAGCCTACTTGTAATTGTATCCTTGCACTTCTTTTTTGATCTATTAACACATAAATAAACATTAATCATAATATAATAATATGTATCTTATATAATTAATATATAATAGCTAAAACCTACAAAAGTAAGGGAAAATATGTGAAAATAGTTAAAATACTAATTTGCTAGTAAATACTAATATTTACAAATAGTTGAGGGTTTTACATCAAATGACTTATAAAATAAGTCAATAAGTGCTTAAAATGTATAGGTAAAATCACTGAAATTTAGCACTTATCAACTCTCCCCAACTTAGGACTTTGTTTGTCCTCAAACAAAAGGTAATATCAAAATATAGACAAGCTCAAAATTTGCAATCTCAAGAGTGGGTTTGTAATCAATCAAAGTTTGAAAATCTTCTTCTTCTAGCATGAGTAAAGCAATGCCAACTAAAGACTAATCCTTAAAATATTCAAAGAAACAAAGCATGATCATGAAGTGATTGCTACGCCTAAGCAAAATTCTCAACATTCTTATCAAACAATTAAGATTCAAGTGTTATCACAAATTTCTCACAAATATATCACTCAAGGGCAAGTGTTTCACTCAATCCAAGCAATGTGCATGCAACAATTCAATTCAAACATTCATCCAAGCAATATAACAAAACATGCTATCAGTCGTGGATCACTAAGGACTTCATAAAGCTTGTAACGGGGCTGGGCTACAAAAAGTCATTGTTTTTCTATGGATTCAAAAAGCCTCAAGGATAAGAGAGCACAAAACCAGCATAATTTCATCTCATGATTCATTCACTCCCTTTCACTTTCCCCTTTTTCTTTTCTGGTGATTCTTTTGTTCTGACACTTCTTCAGAAAACTTATTTTCTTTTCTCATTTTTTTTTTTTTGAATTTCAATTGTGTCATACAACTATTTTTCAATTTTTTTTTTTTTTTTTTTTTTTATATTTTCAATCACCAATTCACTACTTTTTCAAACCAATTTATTTATTTTACTTTCAACCTACTTCTCCCCAACTTGAATCTTGACATAACCCTTAATGAAATACAATTGCTCTCCTATCCTAAGACAAGGGTAGAGTAGTTGTTTTTCTATTCTTTTGGTTTCAGGGTTTATAAAACAAACAATTTTCAAAATTTAAGGCTCAAATGGGGACACAAAAGATCACTATCTCACAAGGTAGGTTAAATTTGGCCAAGTAGTTATCACTCAAAAAGAAACAAGGCCTTGATCATATCCACAACATCAAACATATTAATGACAACAAGATTAAGTTAAAATCAAATGAGCATACACAATTGCCGGCTCTCAAATATTTATGTAAACAATGGAAAGTTCACACATTCTCACCCGGCTAGATTGGATAACACAAGCTTCAATCATGTTCAACAAAAATAATGAGAATCATCTTAGGACAAACAACACAATTCAAGAACATGTTAAGTTCCTAAGCATATTTCAAACATTAATCAAAAGTTGACATAAAGCTCTACAAATCAAAATTATCATGTTTGCTCATTGGTTTACCACAAACCTGTCTTTCGGATCTTCAAAAAAAAACATGTGAGCTTGTTTTCAAAAAGTATTCACAATATTCACAATAGTAACTACTTACTAATATAATATAAATTACCAAATGTCATTTAATTCAACAAAAAAATAAAAAATAAAAAAATAAAAAAAACCAAGTACCACATGTTCAGAGTACATATTCAAAATTTCACAAACATCATGAATCTAACATATTCAAAATTAGTCAACTGAAATTAAAGACTGAATTAATAATAATAAAAACTGTAAAAGTTCACTGGGATTGGCGTGCTTTAAGCTCCATGCTCTCCTCCATCTTGCTCATTATTATCTCCAACTTCAACATCATTTTGATGAGCTGCCCCCTCCAGTACATGTGGACTGACCCCAGGCCATTTAACAAATGCAGCAAAGATCTCAAGTGTAGGCCGAGCAAAAGGAATTGGTGTGCCTTGCTGCATATGCATAATCATGAATGCACTATGAAATGACATTATTCAGCTTCAATGGAACAATAACTCACTGACCTCAAAAGTAACTAGAAGCATTCATGATAGTGTCCATCACAATTAAAATGAGCTAGCAACCTCAAATCTATCAGTAGCAATTTTTCTAAGTAATCAACATTTAGACTCACAAGATTCTAACCACAAATTCAACATGTCAATACCAAGCCACAGTTCTAACTACTTATAAGTTCAAATTCATGTGACAAGAGAGAGTACTGCCCCTTAGTTCCAACAAAGCACAAAAGTAATATGAGTTTCAATAAATGATTAGAACTAAGAATCTTATAGAAACATCATTAAGAGGACTCATATGCAATCCAAAGTTGAACATATTAACAAGGTAAGCTTTTAAGAATAGCAGGGCAGCAACAAAAACATAATCAACATTCAATCTAAGAGAAAACAGTCCTTGACATAAGTCCATAATTTAAAAGGTATCATCTACTTCTCACTAGTCATGCTTCAATTTAAGTAAAACAATTCTAGCATTCAGCAAGGACAATTCAAAGCAAAGGGTATGCAGTAAAACTGTGCAAAGATAGCATATCAGCCTTATGTTAGGAGAAAAAGGTCCACAGAGTTTACCATGTTGAGCTTGAGAGTTTCCAAACACAGGAGTCAATTGTGGTTAAATGAAAACTAAAAAAATAAAATAAAAAATTAAGACATGCACAAGCTAGATATTTGATCTTTCAAAACAAGTTTCACTAACCACAGTAGCATAACCTGAATTTATATGATATTGAACACAAAATAGTCATGATGGTTCAACTTTGGCTCATTTAAAACCTTTCAAAACATGCCTAAATATACTAAATTTATAAATTGCAAAAATTAAATAGTAATGATAGAAAATTGGGTTGCCTCCCAACAAGCGCTTCTTTAACGTCACTAGCTTGACGCCTTTTTGGTTAGGGTGGCCAAAATGAGACGGAAAGCACATCATCCGTCTTTTTCCTTCGGTTATGGAGGAACTCCATGAATTTTAGATATAAATGTTGCGGAGTCCATATCCTCCCTAATTCTTTTTTATTAAACAAGGCACAAATTTCATCTATGACTCGATCAACCTTCGCCTTGTTTTCCATCTCCTTCTTTTGTTCACATGATTCTTCCTTGCTAAATAATCCTTCATTTTCCTCCGCAACCATCATCACTTGTTCCTTATCAACAGTGTTAGCTTCCACCGTACATGGCAATTCTTGAGGAAGTTCAACTTCATGCGGTGTATCTATTTCTTTCACTATTTTCTTTACACCACATCCTTCGAACATTCTTTCCTCCTCATTGTTTTCAACACCTTCCACACTCTCTTCACTTTCCTCATTTAGAATATTATCTTTCTCGTCAGGAGTGGTTTGTGTGTTGGTTTGAAATGTTCCTCCTTGGTTATTGTTATTGGCTAACTGTTTAGCCAACTGAACAAGCTGATTTTCCAAATTTTTGGCCCGTGCAAGACTGTTTTTCAGATATTGTTGGTGTTGGTCTTGCCACTGTTGGTTTTGTTGCTGCTGCATTTCCATGAATTTAATCATGGTCTCCTCCAATCTAGCCTCTGAAGTTTGCCCATAATTATAAGGAGGAAACTGTTGATATGATTCATACTCACCCGGAGTATAGAAGTTGTAATAACCACGATCAGTCATGGTTTAACTTTTAATGGGAAATCTGAAAAAGGATTTAACAAACAAGAAAAACAATTTTTTTTTGTCTAGCAAAGAAGGATTAGTACAAGAAAAACTATACAATATAAACAAATATACACAAATACTTAAAAGAATATAAATTGTTGCAATGCTCCAATATCTAAACGTCAATCCCCGGCAACGGCGCCATTTTGTTGAAGTACAAAAGTAAGTATGTTTTTATCGTCTCCACAGGGACTGATGCGATATCGATGCCGTTCAACAATTAATATAATTTCAAGTGAATGGTTTTGAAGATGATTGTTTGTGAAAGTTCGAGAAAATATGAAAGTAGTAAAGATGATTAATTTGACAGAGAGATTAAATTGCTGGGATTAGATTTCAATCACTCATTCATACATATTCCCCTAATCAGCTACACAGGTTCTAGTCATCTATCAATATTATCACGTATCGCTCGTCGAACGTTTCCGTGTCCAGATAACATCGAGATATCTATTGCATCTATTAACATCCGATGTCTCGGGTCATCAATCAATACAATAGCATTAAGATTCGATACTCTAAGTGAATATTAAACCTAAATCTATGTCTAGAATTTAGAGTTCAATAGATATTATCCTAGTTCTTAGATTCAAAAGGTATATGTCTATAACAATTCAAATCAGAGATTAAAACAATGAAAACAAAGATAACATCAATATTGAGAGACAACTAAAACCATATATAAAACCATGATCAATAGAAACACATACTAATAGAGTAATTTACACCTAATCCCAACAAAAGTGTCTTTAACTACTCATTATCATGATAGTTTACACAAATGAGAAGAAAATAGATGAAATAACAACACCGGTTGATTTCTCGAACAGTTGGTGTGCATCCAACTCGTTTCCTCCGTCGTTCTATGCTCACTCTCTGTCTTTCCCCTCTGTTTTTAACTCTCTGTTCTCTCGTGTGTATGAGAGTGTAAGAATGAATGAATGACCACTGATTGCTTTTTATAGGCTTTTTCTAATATATCACTTAAGTATGCAATTCCTTTAGTATTAAGAAAGCAAAACGGTGGTGTCTGCAACTTAACTCTCTGCTCCTCTTTTCCAATTGGACCGCATTGTTTCCTTTTTCTTTTTAAGCCTACTTGTAATTGTATCCTTGCACTTCTTTTTTGATCTATTAACACATAAATAAACATTAATCATAATATAATAATATGTATCTTATATAATTAATATATAATAGCTAAAACCTACAAAAGTAAGGGAAAATATGTGAAAATAGTTAAAATACTAATTTGCTAGTAAATACTAATATTTACAAATAGTTGAGGGTTTTACATCAAATGACTTATAAAATAAGTCAATAAGTGCTTAAAATGTATAGGTAAAATCACTGAAATTTAGCACTTATCAATTGGCTATAAATATCAACTGTTATTCTCATCAACTTATTTTGAATCTTTATCATGGAAAATAACAATGCGAAAAAACCTGTTGCCAGAAGTACTCCGCCTCAGCGGAGGAAGAAAAGAGTTGAGGTTTCAACCTCTAACTCCACTCGCTCCCGAAGGTCTAAGGATGTCAAAAAGGTGGAGGTTATCGTTCTTTCCTCGGATACCTCCGATTCTGGTAGTGGTGATGAGGACTACGTTTCGTTTCTGGAGACCTATGTTCCTCCTGAGCTTCGTGCTTCCTCATCCAGTGAAGAAGGGGGGTCCCGGGTCACCGTGGAATCCAAGATGACTTTCCCTGAGCCTGTGCAAAAGGATTCGGAGTCTGATTGATAGGATTTTAGGATTTCTCCATGTAACCTTGGTTTCTCCTCGTTGTACTTTCCATTTTCTGCTAATAATAAAGATTTTTCTTTCTTGCTTTGAGTAGAATGCATTATTTTATGTCTTGTCTTTCCTTGATTTTTGGCTTTTTCTCGTTTGGCGTTGTTTTGGATATCTTTGTCGCGCCCCTAAGGCGAATCAAACTTTAAAGAATGGCGCCACTCTCCCCGCCTGTAGGCGTCGTGTTTAGTTATCTGACGATAAATCTTCTAAGGTTTATTCTCGAGATACGCGCTTTGACACGTATTTAATCCGACGACGCGTGCGTTACCTCTTGCTTCAACTTCTGGACTTCGAACAACCGAAAAGGTTTTTCTCTTTAAATAGTACCTCTGTTTCCTTCCCTTTGCTTGTTTCTTCTCGCAAATCCGTACTCTTTTTCGCATATCCTTCTTCGATTCTCCAGCAAGCCTTTGTTCAACGCTACGTGTTAGGACGCTCCCAGCTTTGTCAATTTCTTTGAGGTATTCTTTCTTTTATACCTTATTCCTTTTCGCCGATTTGGCCTGTTTTGCGTAGGAACCCTAGTTTTCTGATTTAGGTTTAGGAAGATGGTTATTTTGAGAGAGTTAGACGATAATGAGGGGAGGGTTCCTATTTCTGCTCCTAGTTATCTCGAATGGGCGCAACAAGTTCGCGCCCATTATACTAGGGCTAATGGTGTACTTAATAGCCGAGGATTTTACTCGGAATTATGGGGTTTTGATGTTGGGAGTAGTAGTAGTGATAGTGATAGTGATAGTAGTAGTGTTGATAGTGGTAATGACAGTGATTGCGTCATAATCTCCCCTTCCTCTTTCACAGGAAAGCGGAAGAATCCTTGTCGAGATCTGGTTGTTGCTGGTTATACTCCCGTCACCATGGAAGTTTCTTCAAAGTATACCAACACGGAAATGGTGAGGAGCTTTAGGAAAGCCGTCAAGCTTTCAGACCCCTCTCATGAAGACCTTATTATAACCGAACCCGTCAGAGAGGACGAGTTTGTATTTTCCAAGAATGACAACCCGCCGCATTATTTCTATCTTTATACCGGCGTAATACAACCCCTTAACATTTGGTTACCTTTTACTTCCTTTGAGGCGGAGATATTGAAGGTTCTCAACGTCGCCCCCACCCAACTCCATCCTAATAGTTGGGCCTTTATCAAAGCCTATGAGGTAATGTGTTCTGGCTTCGAATTGGAGCCTTCAATTGGCGTTTTTTTCTCTTTCTACCACATAAAGAACTTGAAGCCGCAAACTTTGGTCTCTCTTAGCAGTCAACCTAACCGTCGCCTTCTGAGTCTATACGCTTCCAACTTCAAGAACTTTAAGGATTCTTTCTTTCGAGTTCGTAGTGCTGAGAAATTTTCTGACTTGATGTATGATGAGGTTGATGATCCTCTATTCCCTTTCTACTGGACTGATAACCCTAGGCTTATCAAGGGTGCTATCTTTGAGGCCTTAAGCGATTTTGAGCAAGATACCGTCAACTTCCTTGACTCCTATGCCCTTATGGATACCGCCGATATCCTTAGGTGTGAGGGTAATAGTGAAGCCCTGACAGAGTATTTACGTAAGTAGCGCATTTGGTATTTTTCTACTTCTGTTTAATGTTGATCTCGCCTCATTATTAACTCTTGTGTTTTTTTTTTGTCTCTTTTTACTTTTGCAGAGAGAATGAGGACTATTTCTAATGAGGAGAGGCTGGCATTCTTGGCTAAGGCTCGCCAGCAAAAGGCCAATCCTGTTGTCGCCGTGACTGATCCACTGAAAAAGCTGCAAGTGGAGGAAGCTGCTATGAAGGAAGGGCGGAGCAAGAAGAAGCATGAGGGGCGTATCCGTGTCGAGATCCCGGGAAAGACGGCCTCTGGAGTAGAGGAGACTGAGGGTGTTGCTCCTCCTCCTCCCAAAAAGCAAAAAGTTGAGAAGATTACTCAGAAGGCTGGGGGCGCTGACAAGGGCAAAGGTGCGGCTTCCAGTTCTTCTCAGCCTCCTTCTCAAGACGCTGAAACCGCTGCGCCTCTTTCCTGGAGCTCCTTCGATCCTCTGGAGTTTATTGAGAGAGGGGTAACCATGGTGGGTGACATGACTCGCTTCACCAACACTTCGACGGAAGACCTAAGGAAGAAGGCCTTAGAGTATGAAGTCAAGGGTACTCTTCTTAACTATCTACTGACAAACCGCCAAGAGCAAGAGGTTCTAGAGGCGAGGCAAAAAGTGAAGATGGTTGATGATAACCTCGCTGATATTGAGAAGAGGTATTCTGAGACCAAGGCGAAGCTGGAGGGTGACATTAAAAAGTTGAAGGAAGAGAAGGAGGGCGAGACAGAGAGGCTGAAGAAAGAGTATGAGGAAAAACTGTCCAAAGTTAAAGAAAGCTATGCCGCTTCGGAGGCCAAACTCAAAGAGAATGCTGCTGCCCAGGCTGAGAAACTCTCCAAGCTATCCGAGGAGAAGGATGAAGCGGTACAGTCTGTAGGGACCTTAGCTGATGAGAAAGCTAGATTGGAGAGTGATGTCACAGAGCTTCAGCTCTATGCCGCCAACCAATATGACGAGGGCTTTTCTTTTGCTATAGAACAGGTTAAGCTTCTTTTTCCGGATCTCGATGCTAAGCGCCTTGGCGAAGCTGATGCAATGAATCAAATTGTTGACGGCAAGCTCGTTCCCTATGTTCCTCCTCAGTGAATGATCTTTTTGTAATGATTTTGTTTCTGCCCTTCTGTGGCTTTTTGTAATTATTTTGTATGCCCTTTTTGTGGCTTTGAACAATTTACCCCTTGGCTGGGTCCTTTATAAATTTCTTTATTTGCCTGATTTCTTCTCTTCATAACTTTATGGATTTGCATTACGTTGAGAGGTAACGCCTTTTGTCGTTCTCGCTTAGGAAACTTTATCCTTGCACCTGCGACATCTTCGATTTTCTATAATAATTGTAAATTGATACAAATAACTTTATACCTGTTGTTTTTTGGTGGTTGCAAATGATTTGGCGTTGTGATGAATCGCCTTGCTTTGGTTATGTATAAGCTTTTTCTGGCGGCGTCAATAATCTCGCCTTTCTTCACTGTATCTTTTTCTGACGTACCCAACTCGTAAGACTTACAGGTAACGCCAAGGCTTTGCAACCTTTTTATTTTTCTTTTTCTGACGTACCCAACTCGTAAGACTTACAGGTAACGCCAAGGCTTTTCAACCTTGTTTAATTTTTCTTTTTCCGACGTACCCAACTCGTAAGACTTACAGGTAACGCCGAGGCACTGTAACCCTTGTTTAATAATTTTTTTTTTTCTGACGTACCCAACTCGTAAGACTTACAGGTAACGCCAAGGCTTTTCAACCTTGTTTAATTTTTCTTTTTCCGACGTACCCAACTCGTAAGACTTACAGGTAACGCCGAGGCACTGTAACCCTTGTTTAATAATTTTTTTTTTTTGACGTACCCAACTCGTAAGACTTACAGGTAACGCCGAGGCACTGTAACCCTTGTTTAATAATTTTTTTTTTTTTCCTGACGTACCCAACTCGTAGGTGACGCCAAGGCACTGTAACCCTTGTTTTTGGTTCAGCGCTCACATCTGAGTTGATCTTTAAGTAAAGATTCAGAGCTCAAGTTTGAGATAACCATTTTTGTTGGTTCAGAGCCCGTAACTTAATCAGGTTGACCTTTATTTGGGATATGCAGGAAGATATAAACTACTAGAATTTTGAAATTCAATGAGCCTCGATAAAAACCCCCGTTGAAACAGGGGAAAAGAGTGTCTCATTGTTTTTTATTTATTTATGAAAACGGTTCTCATACATCATTTAAAAATATTGCTAAAAGAAGAGAATGGTTTTACTTATTCTTCCACCGATAAAGTGATGCTCCGTGATTAGCTATAGTAGAACTTTAGGTTTGCTACGTTCCATGTCCTTGGGAGGATTTTTCCTTCCATGGTCTCTAGGCGATATGCTCCTCCTTCGAAAGCTTCTTGCACCCGAAAGGGGCCTTCCCAGTTTGCTGCGAACTTTCCTCCTTTATCCTTTCCCATAGGTCTTTTCAGCACCAGGTCGCCTTCTTGAAAACTCCTTTGTTTGACTCTCGTATTATAACGCCTAGCGGCTCTTTGCTTTATGGCGAATTCCCTGAAATGCGCTCTTTCTCTTCTTTCCTCGATCATGTCTAGGTTCTCTTCCAGAGCTCTGTCGTTCTCTTCCTGCGTCGTGGTTTCTCTGCGCCAACTAGGAGGATTTATTTCCACCGGGATCATCGCGTCCGAACCATAGACCATTGTAAATGGCGCTTCACCTGTCGAGGATTGGGGAGTGGTGTGATACGACCAGAGGATGGGTGAGATGTGGGCTACCCAAGCTTCGCCTTTACTATCTAGCCTTCTTTTTAAGGCTCTTAGTATCACCTTATTTGCTGACTCTGCTTGTCCGTTAGCTTGTGGATGCTCCACTGATATAAAGGTGTTTTTGATTCCCTTGCTTCGACAGAATTCAACGACCTTTTCGCTAGCGAATTGTGTACCGTTGTCGGATACGATGTATTTGGGCAATCCAAATCTGCAGATGATTTTCTTCCAATAAAAGATTTTTACCTGTTCCGCCGAAATGCTGGATACCGGCTCTGCTTCAATCCATTTTGTAAAGTAGTCTACGGCGACGATGATCCATCGCGCTTGTTTATAGCCAACCGGAAATGGACCAACGATATCTACACCCCACATGAAAAAGGGCCAAGGGGATAACACTGACTTCAGTGGCTCCCCCGGAACATGATGCAGGTTGGCGTGTCTTTGGCATTTGTCACAGTTTCTTACATACATGGCGGTATCATCATGTATATCTGGCCAATAAAATCCTGCTCTCAATATCTTTCCTGCTAATGCTCTTGAACCGATATGACTACCACATGATCCTTCGTGTACTTCATTCATGATGCGCTTGGCTTCTTCAGTACTGACGCATAAAAGGAGGGGGGACGCGAATCCTCTCTTATATAGCTTATCCCCTACCATTGAATACCATGCCGCCATTTTCCTCAATTTAAAAGCCTTTTCCCTTTCTTTCGGGAGCTCATCCTTTTGGAGGTACCGGATAATGGGCGATCTCCAGTCTTCTTCTTCTATTACCATCATTACCTCTTCCCCGTTGATGCTGGGAGTTTTTATGGTTTCTTGGATAACGGTTCTATGGCTTCCTGGTTTTTTGGTGCTCGCCAACTTTGACAATAGATCTGCTCTCATGTTTTGTTCGCGGGGAACGTAAACTAATTCGAACGAATCGAAATGCTTAGCTAGGTTTTGCACCTTCTCCACGTATTTGATTAACTGCGGCTCTTTCGTTTGAAACTTCCCTGATACTTGGTTGGTTACCAGCTGGGAATCACTCATGGCCTTTAGCTCTTTTACCTCCATATCGCTTGCCAACTTCATTCCTGCTATCAAAGCCTCGTATTCCGCTTGGTTGTTGCTAGCTTTGAAGGCGAAACGTAGTGATTGTTCTATCATCACGCCATCCGGTCCTTCCAGTATTATTCCGGCTCCACTTCCTCGCACATTGGAGGCCCCGTCAACTGAGAGTGTCCAAAACGCCGTTTTCTCTGTTGTTGGCGGAGTAGACATCTCCAATACAAAATCAGCTAGTCTTTGTGACTTAATGGCCCCTCTAGGTGAGAAGGTGATGTCAAATTCCGATAATTCCACGGACCACGCCACCATCCTTCCTGCCAAGTCTGGCTTTCGGAGGACGTTCTTGATAGGGTAATCTGTTTTAACAACTACCTGGTGGCTTTGAAAATACTGCCTTAACTTTCTGGCTGTGACAACTACCGCGAGAGATAACCTCTCTATTCTTTGATACCTTGTTTCTGCTCCCCTTAAGGTTCTACTTACAAAATATATAGGTTTTTCTTCGCCTTCTATTTCTTGAACTAGAGCTGAACTCAAAGCTCTATCCGAAACTGCGAGATATAGGTAAAGGGTGTTACCTGGTAATGGGCGTGTTAAGATGGGCGGTGATGCCAGGAACTCTTTTAGTTGTTTGAAGGCTTCTTCGCATTCTGGCGTCCAGGAAAACCTCTCATTTTTCCTCAGAGATGCGAAGAAGTGGAAACCCTTTTCTCCCGCACATGATAGGAATCTGGATAGTGCGGCTATTCTGCCTGTCAAGGTCTGTACTTCTTTCACGGATGTAGGGCTCCTCATGTCTATGATGGCTTGGCATTTTTCGGGGTTAGCCTCTATTCCTCTGCTGGTGAGCATAAACCCTAAGAATTTTCCGGCTTGTACCCCAAAAGAACACTTTGCTGGGTTTAGTCTCATGTTGTACTTTCTTACTGATCCCATGATGTCCAACAGATCATCATCATGGCGACTTCCCTCGAAAGTTTTTACTACCATGTCGTCGATATATACCTCTAAATTCTTCCCTATTTGCTCAGCAAAAACCCTGTCCATCAACCTTTGGTATGTTGCTCCCGCATTCTTCAGTCCAAAAGGCATGACGTTGTAAAAATAGTTGCAGGTATTCGACATAAAGGCTGTATGGCAGGCGTCTGAGGGGTTCATCTTTATTTGATTGTATCCGGAGTAGGCGTCCATAAAACTCAGCATCTTACACCCCGAGGCGCCATCGATTAACCTGTCTATGTTAGGTAGGGGATATGGATCTTTGGGACACGCCTTGTTTAAGTCTGTGAAGTCCACGCACATTCTCCACTTCCCGTTGGCCTTTTTCACCATGACGACATTTGCCAACCATGAGGGGTATTTTATTTCTTCGATGAATCCTGCTTCCTTTAGTTTCTCTACTTCCTCTGCTATAGCGACTCGTCTTTCTTCTCCCACCTTCCTTTTTCTTTGGGAAACTGGTTTTGTGCTGGGTGATATTGAGAGTTTATGTGTTATCACCCCTTCGTCAATCCCTGGCATATCTGAAGGTTTCCATGCGAATAGGTCAGCGTTATCCTTCAAGATTTTGATGATTCGTCTCCTCTCCTCGCTGGGCAACGCTGTTCCCAAGCTAGTTGTCTGGTGAGGGTAATCGCCAATTTGAACCTGCTCCAGGTCTTCTATAGGGCTTACCCTTCGATCTTGGAATTCCTCCCTTGGATCCATATCTGCGCTCTCTATCATGTTTATGCCGCCTGGAGTTGCGGCTTGTCTTCTTTCGAATTTCCCGCTTGCGCTGGAAGTTCGGTGTCGTATCTTTAAGCTGGACTCGTAGCACTTCTTGGCGAGAATCTGATCGCCCCTTACTGTTCCTACTCCCCCATTCTCGAGGGGGTATTTTATTGCTAGGTATAAAGTGGACATGGCCGCCCCTAACGCGTTAAAGGCGGGTCTTCCTATAATAATATTATAGGAGGTAAAAGGAGTTTTAACTACCAGATATCGCACTTTGATAGTTTTGGCATTGCTGCCTTCTCCAAACGTGGTAAGAAGGGAGGCGTAACCCATTACGTCCACTTGTTCGCCAGAGAACCCAACCAGGGTTCCGGAGTATGGTTGCAATTGCTCTTCTGCTAATTGCATGGCCTTGAAAGCTTCCCAGTACATAATGTCTGCTGAACTCCCCGAATCTATCAGTACTCTTTTTACATCACAGTTCAAAATTTGGACTTGTATCACTAAGGGATCATCGTCATGGGGTGCTACCTCCAAACCATCCTTTGCCGTGAATGCCAAATCCGGTACGTCTAATGGCTGAGGTTGACTTACGAGGTATATCTCCGAGATGGCTCGGCGTACATACCTTTTCCTTGCTGAGCTTGATTCGCCCCCGCCTGAGAATCCTCCCGCTATTGTATTCACGGAGATTCTCCCCTTGGGAGGCTCTCTGTTTGGCCCAGGAGGGTCTCGTGGCTCCTGCCGGGGAACTTTTGGCACGACAACCCGCCCTTGGGCGGCGTCGTCAATGAATTTTCGAAGGTGTCCGCTTTTTATTAGTTCTTCGATTAAATCCCTTAAGCGGAAGCATTTTTCTGTGGAGTGACCTCTACACCTGTGATATGCGCACCAGGCGTTATCGTCCAGCCCCATGGGGATGTTACTGGTTCTCCTTGGGGGGAGGTTTGCCAAACCGGTGGCCAGAATCTCATTTAAGACGTAAACCTCTGAGGCGTTTAATGGCGTGAGGTCTTCATTGGCGGGATGATTCCTGAATTCTCTTCTGAGCGGTTGGCGGTAGGGCTTCCCATGATGCCTTTGCCATGGGTCTCCTTGGTGGCCCCCTGATTTTGGTCGTGGGTGCTCGGGCGCTCTAGCGGCACGGCCCACGTATTCCTTCTCCTTAACGTCTCTTTGCCTTTTCTCGGCGTTACTTTCTTCGCCCTTAATATAACACTCCGCCCTCTTGTTCACCTCTTGCATCGACGAGGCTGGCTTTTGGGCTAAGGACTCATTGAAATGTCCCGCTCTTAGCCCATTGTGGAAGGCTGCCACGAACATCTCCTGATTTGGATTTGAGACTTTGATGGTGGCTTCGCTAAATCTGGCGAGGAAGTTACGCAATGACTCGCCATGGTTTTGGCGGATGGAGAAAAGACTGGTTGATGTGACTTTAACGTGTTTCGATCCAGCGAACTGGTGAATAAATTTTTTATGAAAGTCAGCATAACTCTCAATTGAGTTTCTTGGAAGGTTCATGTACCAACGCAGGGCGACATCCTTGAAGGTGCCGGCTAGTAATTTACACTTTAGATGTTCCGGAGCATTGATTATGGCAGTTTGTGTCCCAATTGCCATCAGGTGCTCCCTTGGATCCGTCTTTCCGTCGAAGGTAGGAAGGTGAGGAACCTTGATTGTTTCCACCACTTGGGCATCCCACAAGTGCTGTGCTAAGGGTTGTACGTCCATGACGCCCTCTCCCTCCTCCTCCTCCAAAATCAATTTCGCTCTTTCTTTCTCATTAGTTCTTTCGGCTTCGATGGCCGCAATCTGAGTTTGTAAGCGCCGAATCTCTACGACGGCGGCTTGCAGGGTGTTAACGTTAGAGTTGTCGTGGTTTTCGTGTTCTCCAGCCATGTGAAGATGTTTGATTTTTCGTCTAGTTGCTGTGATAGGCTGGGATCAAATGATTTTACCGCAGCCCCACGGTGGGCGCCAAAATGTTCTGGTAAAAAACAAGGGGGGTTTGTATTATTGATCAAATGGTGTGAATACACTCAGTTCAATCCCAACAACCCTGGGAGTTTAATAAGTCAGAATTCCTCCTTTTACAAATGAGAGTATGGAGCTATTTATAGAGCTTCCAGTCTTCTTCTCCAAGCAAGGGTTCCTAAAAATCCGGTCCTTAGCATCTTCTTCGGTGGTGTGGCGTGAAAATAGGGATGAGAATCTTGGTCTCCAAGCTATGGCAGTTGCGAGAAGTTTAATTCTTCCTTCTTAAGTTAGCGGTTGATGCAAGGAAGGAGAAGATATTTTCAGTAACGCAGAATCCAATCCTTTTTTGGCGTTGTCTTAGAATTGATGGTCGCGCCCTAGCTTCTAATCGCCTGTTTTGTGTTTTACCTGCTTTGGGCTTATCATCCTTTTTACTCTAATTGGGCTTATTGGATATTTTCTTAAGCCCATTGCCCAGTCCAACATCGAATTTTCGGATACACTTAATTTGATTGATTAGGAAAATAATTTTGATGTTATTGTCTTTGTAAATTTTTCGGATACATCGTTTGGATGATTTTTAAGTAAAATATGATAATAAAAAAAAAATTCAAACGTTATTTTGTATAAAAAATTCAAACATTTTTCAAGATCAAACAATTATAATCAGCAATACTGGCGGTGCATATATTGATTAAAACATTTGATCAACTGCACACATGCAACACGTGAACAAATAATTGAGTGCAAGCAGAGGCGTCTCCGAGTTTTAGGAGGTTCTGTGCAAAATATAAAAGTGGTCTTTTAATAAAAAAATATATAAAAAAATTTTCAATTTAAATTGCATATAATATAAAAAAAAAATCATTCTTATTCTTGTAAACATATAAATTATCAATATTAAACCAATTGAATTAAATCAAATGAGACAAAAAATACAAAATAATTATTTTTGTATATAACGTCAAAAAGGAACCTCCTAATCTAAGGTTAAATTTTATGCAAAGATTAAAATGGACTAGAACTATATTTACGAGTATAGATAACTAATCTATTGATACTCATATGATATTTTATGAACATTAACAATATATAACTATTATTTCAGGACCTAAAAATTAATCTATAAATATACATATAATATTTTATAAATATAAATAATATATAAGTAATGTTATAGGACCTCAAAATTTTGAATTAAGACCCTCAAAATTTTAAGGCCTGATGTGATCGCACATCTTGCACATATGTGCAAGCCTCCGCTAAGTGCAAGAAATCCTCCAAACCATTTATCACCACGAATAGCAAATGCTATAATTTGTAGATGGGTCTAATGAGTGTCTCTATGCTTAAATTGGTAGGGATATTGTATGAGTGTCTCTGTCATGTTACGGTATATTAGAATGGGACAGTCGCAGACATGGTATTTGAAATGCGTAGAAACAAGGACAATGCGACAATAGGGAGAGTAACATCGTTATTTTGGTGCATTTGTAATAACCAAAACGACAAGATCTGAAATGACAATATTCAACCACCGAGACAAGTTGGAAGAATGACGTTCGTCGTCTTGAACGAGTTAATGTCCACCAATTGCAGCATCATAATGTTATTCCTATTGAGGATCCCACCGATGGGAGAAATCAAGAGTGAGATGGATAAAAAGTAATACAGTAATTGCGTTTGTAGTTGGTTCCGATGTGACTTCTACGGGTCTTTGTTTTTGCGATACCATTGGGCAGTTTGTGGCTCGTTTGACTCAATGGCAACAACCTATTTACTTTATAGTGGAAGGCGAATCATAGACTCTATTACATGCTATGAAAGAGGCTATTCATTGTGGATTTGAGCTAGTTCAATTTGAAAGCAACTCAAATATGTTGGTTGACGTTGTCCACTCAAGAAGACGTGGTAATTCGGAGTTTCATTTAATTGTTAACAATATTATTCTTCTTATGTCATTTTCTTGTGTAAACTTTGAGGTTAAGTAACTTAAGTTTGTTAGGAGACAAGCGAATTTGATTGCTCGTACTATTGCTAGGGCAGTCAATGCTTGAGTTAGTTTTCATAAATTTGATATTACTCCCTTATGTATTGAATATTTATTAATTAATGGCGTGAATTAAGTTTGTTTGATTAAAAAAAAATCACCATATTACTATATTAGATTGAAATCATTAATGAACTTTCCCTAAATCAAATGGACAATTTTTTTTATCAATTAACACCAAAAATGAAAAAGCAGTTGAGATGTGATTGTCAAAAAAGAAAACGCAGCTAAAGATGTCTATATAATGTGACTACAATCTTCACCAACAACAAAAAATGTGTCCACAAAATTGGAATAATAGTTACGTGGAAGTGATATACATCATGGATTGTCAGAAAAGGAAAACAAGTTGATATATATCATGAAAAAACGTGTCATATATTTTCCTTTTTTGTTTTATTTCGTAGATACAATCATAAACAATGAGAACATGTATCATGTATAGGCCTAAATGAAATAAAACTTTATATTTTCAAAAAAGAAAAAAGTCTTTAAAGAAAAAAGTCTTTATAACGTGTATTCACGGGATCCAATGATGAATTCTATAAATAGGATACTTTACCAAAATCATGAATATTATTATAATGAATACAAATTTTATAAAATTCATCATTAAATTGAAACTTTTATCATATAGACCATCCATATTTTTTTAAAGAAATCGAAAATTCATTTGATATGTTAATGAGACTCATCAAAATTAACGATTTATGGATTATCTATATAATATAAACTTTTAATCCAATGATGAATTTTGTAAAATTTGTATTTGTTATAATAATATTCACGACTTATGCACCCTTTCACAATAGACTTGGCCCTACAAATGGTATTTTGTGGGTCTTATTAGAGTCATGTCATTTTAAGATAATTCACTCATTTTTGAATTTATATCCTCTTCTACCTTAATGAATATGTCATCTCTCATGCCTTAATTTAATGGCCGAGATCGTAAAAAAAAATGGTCTGGAGAGAGAAACAACAACATAAATTCAATTTTTATACTAATTAGTACTCCCTCCGGTCCTTTTTATAAGGAACACTTTGAAAAAATTACACAGACCAATGAAGCACATTTAACATAGTTATTTTCATTTAATACACTTATAAATTTAAATTTATTCCATGTATACCCTTATTTAATTACTCTTTATTCAACTCACTTACTTATTTTTAAATTCTCTCTCATAATAAATAAGGGCATAAGTGAAATTGAACATTTAAAACATTTGAAAATTGGTCAAAGTTTCTTATAAAAAGGACCAAATTTTTTGCCCTAAGTGTTCCTTATAAAAAGGACCGGAGGGAGTATAATTGGTACATAACAAAGAACATAAGTGGATTAATAAAAGATGATTTAGATCTCTCATTTTTTACTTCAATGTGTACCACATTTGTTTTGGTCCCACAACTTTACATCGCATAGTGTTTAATTAGTCAACTTAGTAGGTGTCATCATTTGTTTTGATTATTCATATTTAATTTTAGGTTTAATTAGTTCATATGAGTTTAACTAATTAGAAGGACATTGCATTTGTATATATAGGAGTCCAAGTTTCAACCCCGAACATGACACCTTAAAAATGATTTTTTTTAAAAAAATTACAATTCTAGTCCTCCTATTTCTAATCCTACATTTCAAAATCACACAATTTTGGTTGCCCTTCCAGATATTTGAACTAAAATTAGGTGATGTATATTTTTTTTAATGACATGGTGGTGTTTATGCTGATATGTCTTAACTTTTTTTTTTTCTTCTTCCAAAGATGTGTCTTAACTCTTAACCCACGTACATGCATGTCATTAAAGTTTAATTTTTGTAAACAAATAAAAACACAAAACTAAAAAACCAAAATAATAATTTCAAAATTCAGAAATTCCATAATCCCCAAATTCCATTGCTTCCCGTCCAAAAAACAAACATTCATGGTGCTTCTTCTTCCGAAATTACAACATTTCACGTACTCCAACCAGTTTGAATCCAACATTTTAACACAATCGTTTTAACAGTAATTGTAGTTTTTGATTTTGAAAAATTTCGAAAATGCTACTACTGTAAAAATATTATCGGCTGAGTTGCGGGTGAATACGCTCTCTTTAAGACATTTCACGGTACTACTCAAAATTGTGCAGAGTAGACTATCAACCGTGAAGTCTCCAGGATAAAAACAGTCTTCACAATTTAATACCGAATTGTTACTACAATGTAGAATTTGGGCAGAGATACACTCTTCTCTATTGATTCGATGATTCAATTCAATAATTGATACAAGAGTATGAATTTTTTCGGTGAAGAAAGCAAACAGAGAGAAGGAAACTGAAGAATGACAAACTCATCGTGGTTGCAATGTCTCCTCCAACAGTACCACCTGCGTGACTGCGTCGTAACATCGCCACCTTCTCAGGAAAAAAAAATTGATGACGCGAGTTACATAGAAGGCTTGAAAGGCATGGATGATTTTTGGGTAACATTATTGCGTGTCTTTTATTCGAATTTCAAATACTTTACTTATTTACTTTAATAAAATAAATTAGAATTAGAATAATTAATTCTATCGTTCTAATATTCTATACCAATTTTATTCCAAAATTATTTAATTTTCTTTTTGATCGAAAATTATTGGATTACTGAAAAGTTATAAACTGCACCAGATGCTGTTAGGTGGATGGCCTAAAATGCAGATTTTAGATGATCATAATAAACAAAACAAAAAAGCATATAATTCCAGGTTCCTGCCTTTATTCTTGAATTATATATAGTTATAAAAAAAAATTATATATGCATGATTTTTATGCTTTGTTTTTAACTACAAAAGAGTATAACCGAAAATAGCAACCTTTAATTAAATATTACAAGTTAAAATCACTCATAATTTTTTTAGGTATTTATAAATAAAAAATTTGCACAAGTAAAAAGGCTATTAGACATATTAAAGTTGTCTTTCTAATTACTTAAAATCTTCTGCACTGTGGAGAAACATAATATATGTAAAGCAAATTTGGAAAATAAAATTATGAATAATATAATAAAATATATTTATAAATTGTATAAATATTCATACGTACACTTCAATAAATATACTAAATAGTATGTATGATGTATATATCAATATAGTTTTAATTATATTATTATTAATAATTTGATTAAAAACTCTTATATTGTATAATTTTACCATCTCGTATTATTTTGGTGAATTTTCTTTGATTTGTCTGAAGTAACATTTCGAATTTTCGACATCATAATAAAATGGAAATTGATCCGTATAATTTACACATGAGAGAGTAAAGTGTGATCTCTCATCATGCAAAGAATTTAGATAAGTGGATTTGAATAGTATTGGTAAGAGATGACACTTTACTCCGTATCACGTTTGAATCACACATGAGATGATTCATTCCCTTTCTTTCAAGATGATATTAGATCTCATTTAAAACATTAATATTCTGAAATAGAATAAATAACTAAATTTTGAAATATAAATATATATAAGGCCCAAAATGTCAAAACTGATACTCAATTCAAAGCTGCACAAAGTATATGCAGCAAGAAAAAATAGAAGTATTAGTATTACACAAATGAGCATTTCAATGTTCAACTGTCTGTTTATCGAACCACATGAGACTATTGACAAGTCATCACAGATTGGGAATAAAAAAATTTGAACGATGAGTATATTATATGGTTGGGTACGTAGGGGGTACCCGTAGTGGGTACCCAGCTCTGAATTACCTGTTAACTTTATTTATTGAAGAGAATTACTTTACGCGCCCTTCAGGATATCATGTTCGTCCAAGAAATGACAATAATACCCCCTCGTTACTTAGACAACGAACCATATGTTCATTATCTAAGATTCGAATCAATCATTTTTCACGGTTTACTCACTCCACGCCCCCCAGTTGCATGCATACATTTTAAAAAACATGTTCGCTATGTAGACAGAGTTGGTTCGAGAAAATTTGAACTAACCTCTTGATAGTTGCGTTCGACCTTAACTCCTTGAGCGATTTTGACCACAAATACGAAGTAAAGAAGTGATGTGGATTAATTTCGAGTTTCGAGTCAGTGTTAACTTATCTTTGTACTCAGTGATTAAAACATAGCCATAGCTTTTCTTTAAAATTGGGATACTTCTTACTAATACACCAAATGGAGAGAGCCTTAGGCAATGCCCTCTAGGACTGTCTTCTTATCCTTTCCTTACTTATAAGAAATTAAGCTTCAATTTTGAATTATGTATTTTCAGGTCAACTATGAAAATGATATGAAGCCCTTGGATGCCTCATGCCAGCAGCAGCCAGCCATTGGATGAGCTCAACAAGTCAACACAAAACCTTAGCCTTGAGGATAAAGCTGCTGTTCAGGAGGGGGGTATTGGTAGCGCTCAACTGCTCTAGATATTGGACCTAGGTTTATTATTTTGTGTCGCATAGCCTAGTTGTTGCAAGTGTACTATGAAATGGCTTTTGGAGTAAGCGAGCAACCAGAGAAACAATAGTTATAACTAATAGTGTGGCTTTGTAATCTGTTCTGAATCCTTCTACCTCCTATGCATACTTGGAGAAGTTGTGTGTTAGCATGGTTAGTCACAGTTCAAAGACCAAAAAGAGAGATTAATTATGCAATTGCAAGCATGGAGCAGCAGCGGCTACCACGTGAGTTGGTATCAATCATTCTGATAGAATGGGCGGTATTAATTAGAACTGTTAGGCCTAGATAAATTGATATTATTTAGTCATTTAATAAATTCTAGTTTTTAATATTATAGAATGTTCTCAATGTTAAGATGTTGACACTTTGTTGGTCATCTCAATCTTGCTGCTTATTTTTGTCCAAACTGTTTCTCTACTGCTTCCTTCTTAGTTTTTGCATCATTCCTTGTGTTGCAAGAAATCATTTGAAAAGCTCAATTTCTTCTTCCATATTGGAAACTCAGGTTGTTCTAGCACGGAGCACTAGAGTAGTGCCTACTGCTATTATCGATCCTCTAACGTGGTTAGCTTGCTTAAAGGTATTGTACTTTCCTTTCTTTTTCTGTTACGATCAAAACTATTGTAGGCTTTGATTTAAATACTGTTGTTTAATGGTTGTTTTCATCGACGCTTGTAATTTTTTCTTATTGTTTTCTGTTTGGTTTTGGTCATACAGTCTGAAGGACGACATCGAGTTTACGATAGTAAGAGAGACCATAAGAAGAAAATTAGAGGCAAGTTTTACGATTTGTTAGCATGAATTGCTTTATTAAAGTATATACACTTCCCAATACATTTATAAATCCACAATTTTGGTCCTCCAAATTTCAAAAAAAATATTCGACCTTGGAAGTGTGGACTATATAATGCAACACTGCATGATGAATCATAACATTGGTAAGAACTCAAGACATACTTGGTGTGTTTGTCTGTCAATGCATGCATTCACCGCAAACGATTGTTAGCAAATTTCTTATTCTACTTTATTTCCGACAGTGTTGCCAAATCCAAATAGTGGCTGTAGCATAGCAGACTTTGAACAAATTAATCGCTATTATTCCTGGATGCTATCTAGTACAAAGTCTTGTCAGTCGATTTTGTGGTGCTATAGCACAACAGCTTAGCGAAATTTGAACTATTTTGTGTGATATGCAATTGAATGATACTGAATGTATGTATACTTGTTTTGTAGTTCACCAAGTTGCTTAAACTGGACTTGTCGACCTCAAACAAAAAGTAGACCGTAAATGAGCTCCTTCAGTCGATAAGATTGGCGATGTTAATTATTATTTATGCAGATAAACTTATTCGATAGCCTTTTGTTATGTTTCATTTACATGATTATTTAGATATCGCCGTTTCCTTGTGCTTATGTGACGTTCGATTACAACAACAATCAAGTCTTATCCCAAAGAGTTATAGAGCATGGCATATGTAGTTATGGAGTCCTAACATTGAGTTTTCCTTATAATTCTCTCTATCTTTAAAAACTGAGTTTTCCTTATAAAAAAATCATAATAGTTGAATTAAAGGTGGATGTTTGGATTTATTTGCAAATTTGGCAAATGTAATGTGGTTTGTGCTGAAATGTGAGGTATTTATCATATGTTGAAATTAGTTTTGTAGTATAGTTATAAGAAAGTGGTGGTTGAAAAGTGATCCAAAAGTCTTAATTGATTTGAGTGGTGATACTGGTAAATTGATTCCTATGATCGGTTGAGATTGATAAATTCAATTTATTGATAATTTTGAGGATGATAACCAATGTGTTGACTGAATGATCAGTTATAGTATCAAAACTTCTATATATGTGCTTCTTCTACTTAATAGTATATCTCTATTTTGAGTCTTCCCAACCCTCTTTTATAAAAAAAATATAAAAAGAGAATATTTTTATGAAACTAATGGAAACAAGAACAGAGATGAAGAGAGAAAGAGAAGGAATAGAGTTTATGCTTCAACACTAGAATTAAGATTTACAATGATACATATATTATTTATATATAGGCAAACATAATTGACTAATTACATAGGTCAATATAATTCAAAAAAAATAAAATTACATAAGCCAATAACCTACATGGACAACCACTAATAATATTAACAAGAAACATTACATTTTTATTTTTAGTGAAGTAAAACTAAAACTTCGTATATATTTTTAGGGACAAAAATCTTATTTAACTCAAGATTTTAATAATTGAATTAAATTTAAATGTGTAATTATTAGTCCCTCATGTCCTTTTTATAAGGAATATTTTGAAAAAAAAACTCTATAAATTTATTATTTATTAAATACACAATTTCATTTGCACCCTCTTATTAAATAAAATCAAATAAACGTACTAAAAAAAATGAAATAATTTATTTAAGCCTATGTAAAAAAAAATACAGCTGTTAAACTTAACGCATGACAGCTGTTAACTTGAAATAGTCCCTTCACTCCACTCAGTCAGCTTTGACGCGGCGTTTGTGACCGTTGGGGAAAATTAAACCCTAAGTTTAGGGGGGGGACTGTGGACTCTGATGGCCCTCCTTCTAGTTCCGTCCCTGGATGTGTTGACTGAATGATCAGTTATAGTGTCAAAGCTTCTATATATGTGTTTCTTCTACCTAATCGTATATCTCTATTTTGAGTCTTCACGACCCAAAATAATGAAATTAAACAAGAGTAGAGATGAAGAGAGAAAGAGAAGGAATAGAGTTTATGCTATTCGCCACTGGAATTAAGATTTACACCGATACATATATTATATATATATAGGCAAACATATGGACTAATTACATAGGCAAATAACCTAGATGGACATTCAGTAATAATATTAACAAGAAACATTACATTTTTATTTTTAGTGACTAAAACTAAAACTCCCTATATATTTTTAGGGAAAAAAATCTTATTTAACTCAAGATTTTAATAATTATTAGTCCCTCTTGTCCTTTTTATAAGGAATATTTAAAAAAAATTGGTTTTTTATAAGAAACACTATAAATTTACTATTTATTAAATACACAATTTCATTTGCACCCTTATAAAAAAAATTAAATCAAATAAATCTACTAAAAAAATGAAATAATTCATTAGACCTATTAGATAGACATATTTATTTAAACCTATGTAAAAAATAAAAAATACAGTTGTTAAATTAATGCATCACAGCTGTCCCGGTTTCACGCGTTTCTGACCGTTGGGGAAAATTAAACCCTAATTCTTCTTATAAATACATACAAAGGCTTTTGCGCCGTTTTAATTTCATTCATTCATTCATTAACTTTCACAATCTCATTCACTCACTGAGAGACAATACTCGCTCACTTTCAAGAACAATCGATGTTCCTTTCTGATCTGCTTCGTTAGTTTCACAACTGAATGTTCATCGCTCTCACTGAAGTTCCTTCCTTGGTTCATCGCTCTTACTCACCGACCCATTGAGAGACCCAACAACTGAAGTTCATCGCTCTCACTGAAGTTCCTTCCTTGGTTCATCGCTCTCACTCACTGACCCATTGCTTTCATTTCATCGTTGTGTTCATCGCTGAGAGACACAATCAATTCATCGCTGTGTTCATCGCTCACTGACCCATTGCTTTCATTTCATTCAAGACACAATCAATTTGGTAAAGTTTTCATCTTTCTTTAATTTCTGAGTTTCTTTCTTTCTTTAATTTCATCGCTTCCATTACTTATGCAATTTGTGTATTCATTGTTGATTTTCAGACTCTTTCATCCTTCTACTTTCTACCCTCTTCACTCACTCACTCTTACTTCCATTATTATTCATTACAATCCATTCATTCATTCATTCATTCATCGCAAATATGAACCATTTCACTACTAACAATCCATCATTCCCCGTTGGGCTTAGAGTACTTGCAGTCGATCATGACACCTACGATTTCTACACTATTCACCACATTTGCAATCAATTACACTATCAAGGTACTTACTTTCTCACTCACTCACTCACACACCTTAATTATTATTCTAAACTACTTTTCATCTTTTTTTGTTCTAACTCTTAATGTTTTTTTTATTGCAGTTACATCATGTTCTACCATTTCTCAAGCAAAGCAGCTCTTGTCGACATCACATTTCGACATTTCAAACTTCAACCCCAAAATATAAAATTTGATGCCCTTAAATATTTATTAAGTATTTAAATTTTTTTGGTTTTCAATGAGGTGAGAATTAAACCCAGAACCTATAGTATACTATCCAAATCTCTCACCACTAGACCAAATCTAGTGACTTTTATTAAGTATTTAAATGAAAATATATTAAGTAGTAAAATTTTTAAAAATATAGTATGTGTAAACCTGAAATCCACAATTTTTTTTTTCTTCAGTTCATCTATTACCTTGTTTTGCACCTAATGCTATAAGCAATAGATAAGTGCTATTTCAAGCGAACAAAATCATCACGAATTCATAGCGAAACATTCAGTACCGTCAGATTCTTATTTAGTCGAAAACATGGGTGGATGGATGAAAAGTTGAAAAAGCCAACTTGAGTTACACCACTATGTCGTGTTGTTTCACGACAACTTTTTCGCTACAAGTAGCATTAACCAAAGCGAAGAGAAGTGCTATTTCAAGTGAATAAAATCATCACGAATTCATAGCGAAACATTCAGAATCGTCAGATTCTTATTTAGTTGAAAACACGGGTGGATGGATGAAAAGTTGGAATAAGAGTATATAATAAACATTAAAAAAAAGCATAATAGAAAAATAAGGTGTAAAAATACATTTTTTTTAATTTTTAATTTTTTTCCTAAAACGACAAGTAATTTGAAACCGATGAAATAAAGTAGTACTAAAACGATATTTGTAGAAATAACAATAACTAACTAACATTAATAGTTAGCCTTTAGTACAAACAAACACTCTACATTTGGTAGTTATGTAGAGGGAGCTTAGGACTAAATTTGCTGTTTATACATGTTGTATTATGTCATATATATATATATATATATATATATATATATATATATATATATATATATATATATATATATATATATATATATATATATAGGGGGCTGCTAATTTAGACCCAGTTGGGTCTAAATTAGCAAGGTGCACCTTTTGAGTTGGACAAAAATACCCATTTTTTAATTTTTTGGAAGAATAGAGCAACAGGGGCATTTCTGTAATTTTACGCAACAGTACACGCACCCCCCACTTCTTTTTCCCCCCCCAGGACACGTGGCAGCGTGTTAGTGGCCAAAAGCAGGGCGCGTGCATCACACGCACCGACAGACGCGCGTGGTAGTTGCTTGATGACGCGGAGAGAGAAATTTCTGAAAAAGGCAGGCCACGTGTCATGATCTGACTGGCTGCGTTAATTTTTTTCCATTTTATACTTTAAACTCGATTATTTCGTCGTAAATTAATTTTTTATTTTTTAATTTTTATACCAAAATTCATAATTTTTTTTTCTCTACAAATAGAGACTTGGTTTGTTTGATTTGGACACCGAAAAAAAAACGCAATTTTTCACTACTTTAAACTCGATTATTTCGTCGTAAATTAATTTTTAATTTTTTATTTTTTATACCAAAATTCATAATTTTTTTTTCTCTACAAATAGAGACTTGGTTCGTTTGATTTGGACACAGAAAAAAAAAACCCAATTTTTCACTACCTTAATCTCATCAAATAACTAATAATCAACTTACTGAAACCATTTTACCAGTAAAATGGTTTCAGTTTACAACTCTCTGAAACCATTCTACCAGATAAATGGTTTCAGAAGCAAACACAATTAATAAATTACTCACTGAAACCATTCTACCAGTAAAATGGTTTCAGAATACAACTATGTGCAACCATTCTACAAGCTAAATGGTTTCAGAAGCAAATAACTAATAATCTACTTACTGAAACCATTCTACCAGCAAAATGGTTTCAGATTACAACTCTCTGAAACCATTGTACCAGATAAATGGTTTCAGAAGCAAACACAATTAATAAATTACTCACTGAAACCATTCTACCAGTAAAATGGTTTCAGAATACTACTATGTGCAACCATTCTACAAGCTAAATGGTTTCAGAAGCAAATAACTAATAATCTACTTACTGAAACCATTCTACCAGCAAAATGGTTTCAGATTACAACTCTCTGAAACCATTGTACCAGATAAATGGTTTCAGAAGCAAACACAATTAATAAATTACTCACTGAAACCATTCTACCAGTAAAATGGTTTCAGAATACAACTATGTGCAACCATTCTACAAGCTAAATGGTTTCAGAAGCAAATAACTAATAATCAACTTACTGAAACCATTCTACCAGCAAAATGGTTTCAGATTACAACTCTCTGACACCATTGTACCAGATAAATGGTTTCAGAAGCAAACATTAGTTTTTAATTATCGTTTTATCTCATTTAATTAACCAAAAATAGTTTCAGGTCTCCAAAAATTTTATAAAATATACCAAAAGTTCCAGAATATTATCTACTATTTTCCTGGTATAATGGTTTCAGTGGGTTGGTTGAGTTTAGAACACACACGTAACGTATTTAGTAAACAATAAAATGAGATTAAGGTAGTGAAAAATTGCGTTTTTTTTTTCGGTGTCCAAATCGAACGAACCAAATCTCTATTTGTAGGAAAAAAAAATTATGAATTTTGGTATAAAAAATAAAAAAAAAAAAAATTAATTTACGACGAAATAATCGAGTTTAAAGTAGTGAAAAATTGCGTTTTTTTTTTCGGTGTCCAAATCAAACAAAACAAGTCTCTATTTGTAGAGAAAAAAAAATTATGAATTTTGGTATAAAAATTAAAAAATAAAAAATTAATTTACGACGAAATAATCGAGTTTAAAGCATAAAATGAAAAAAATCAGGCAGACCCAGTCATATGCTGACACGTGGCTGCCTTTTTCAAAAGTAAAATTTTCTCTCTCCAGCTTATAATCTAGTGTGGCGCAGACAGGATGGTAGGATGATCTGGGCTGTCTGATCAATCAGACAGCCTTAATGAGATCACATCTTGGCTGTCTGATGGAAATCAACGGTCTGTAACCATGGTCCTTCCGTACGCGCGCGACACTGGATCCACGTCTATTAATTTTTAAGAAGGTGGGGGCGCGTGTCATTATTTTTTTTTTATGTAAAATTACAGAAATGCCCCTGTTGCTCTATTCTTTCAAAAATTAAAAGAATGGTATTTTGGTCCAATTGAAAAGGTGCACCTTGCTAACTTAGACCTAACTAGGGTCTAAGTTAGAAAACCCCATATATATATATATATATATATACCTTATTATAACTTTTAATTTTTTTTTAAAGTATTCAATTTCAAAATACTTTTGTTTGATTGATAATTTCATTCTTATTAAAGAAATTATGTAGTATATTTAATATATTCACTTAATTTTATTATACATTAATATTTCAAAATTCTTCTTAAAGTAGTGTTTTATTTGAACAATAACACCAAATTTAGTAAATAAATAAGTGGTACTTTTTCCTTAAAAAAAAATTAGCGGTTCTTTTCGTGAAAAAATATTTATATGATATATAGAGATATTTTATTAATTTTAAAAATAGAATAGTAGGTGCTTTATTAATATAACAATTAATTGAAATTTTAGTAAAAAAAACAATTAATTGAGATTTGAATATCTATAAAAAATTATTGTGACGGTAATCCTATTCAAATTATAAATTAGGAGGAAATATTTTTTTTTTATGAAAATAAATGTGTTCCTGAGTCCTAACATCGAGTTTTCCTTATAATTCTCTCTATCTTTAAAAACTGAGTTTTCCTTTAAAACATAAAATTTAGCTTAATAAAATTTTAATATTTCTATTTTTCACAAAACATAAAATTAGCTTAATAAAATTTTGGAATAAAACATAAAATCACTTATTTCCTTCATCAGGTTATCACTTTTTTATCACAATACCTCTCTTCTTCCATCTCCAATTTCATCTAGAATCAGTCCATCATTCATCACACACTTCACTTCTTGATGTCTCTTCAACAAACCAAAAAAGTCCTTACTTTAAACCCTAAAAACAACACTCTTCTAGAATCTTGTATTCAAGAAAAACCCATTTCAAATTTCAAATTCTTCAACTTGATTCTCAATTCTCTCAATCACGGTTTTTGTTTACTACTTTGTGCTTTCTCACACTATGGTATTGTACTTTCAATATCAATAAGGAGTAGGAATTATGTGTATATATATTATTATGGCAATTGGTTTACATGGTTCGATTGTGACACAAATCCTGCTCCGATTGTTACCAACAATCCGACCCGACCCGATTTATGTCCCGCTTTCACGCGCATCACAGACAGCTGTTTAAATTCGCATCGCATCACAGCTGTCTGTTACCATTCATCATTTTCTGACCGTTGGGGAGAATGAAACCCTAATTCTTCTTATAAATACATACAAAGGCTTTTGCGCCGTTTTAATTTCATTCCTTAACTCTCACAATACTCACTCTCACAATCGTTGTCTGTTGCTTCATCTCTGTTCCTTTCTGATCTGCTTCGTTAGTTTCACTGTTCATCGCTGTTCATCGCTGTCATCGCTGTTCATCTGCTTCGTTAGTTTCACTGAAGTTCATCGCTGTTCATCGCTGAGAGACACAATCAATTCATCGCTCACTGACCCATTGCTTTCATTTCATTCAAGACACGATCAATTTGGTAAAGTTTTCATCTTTCTTTAATTTCTGAGTTTCTTTCTTTCATTTCATCGCTTCGATTACTTATGCAATTTGTTTATTCATTGTTGATTTTCAGACTCATTCTTCCTTCTACTTTCTACCCTCTTCACTCACTCACTCTCTTACTTCCATTATTATTCATTACAATCCATTCATTCATTCATTATTCCATTTCATTCATTCATTCATCGCAAATATGAACCTTTTCACTACTAACAATCCATCATTCCCCGCTGGGCTTAGAGTACTTGCAGTCGATCATGACACCTACGATTTCTACACTATTCACCACATTTGCAATCAATTACACTATCAAGGTACTTACTTTCTCACTCACTCACTCACACACCTTAATTATTATTCTAAACTACTTTTCATCTTTTTTTGTTCTAACTCTTAATGTTTTTTTTTATTGCAGTTACATCATGTTCTACCATTTCTCAAGCAAAGCAGCTCTTGTCGACATCACATTTCGACATCATACTCGTCGAAACTCATATTCCACAGCAAGATACTTATGCATTTGTTCAACAAGTGACTTCACATTTGAAAATTCCGGTGATTAGTAAGTAGTTCTTCCTTAAACTCATCATTGGTTACACCTTTCCATTAATTAATTAACAAATGTGACTCACCCTGTTATTATTTTTATTTTGTAGTGATGTCGCTCGATAACCGAACCTGTTCTGTTATGGATTCCATTTCCAACGGGGCTTGTAGTTACTGGGCCAAACCACTGGATGAAAATCTATTCAAAAATATGTGGCAACATGTCGTGCGGCAACATCTAGTGCAAAAGGAAAGCGAGGCTAAAGGGCTTAAAAAGCGAGGAAGAGAACATCTAGTGCAAAAGGAAAGCGAGGCTAAAGGGCTTAAAAAGCGAGGAAGAGATGATGAGGTTCATGTTTCTAAACAACCTCCGGCAAAGAAAGCTCGTTTCTCTTGGACAGATGATTTGCACCAAAAATTTGTGTCGGTCGTGAATCATCTTGGGATTAAAAGTATGAATCTTTCCTCAGACTTTTTGTTTTTTGCATTTGTTTGTATTCTATTCTTCAAGAACTCAATAATGATAATCAACTTACTTATGTGCATCAGTTTTATGTTTGTTTTGTTCTGCTGCTTGTCGTATTTGTTGTTGTGTTTCTTTACTCTGTTTTTGGGTCTGTAACTTGCTCTTTGGTTAGAGCTCTAGCTCCACCTTTCATTGTTTTCCTGCTTCCCCCCTTTCTTGGCCCTTCATGTGCCTTGATCGGAGGCTTAATAAATTGTTTGCATTTCAAAAAACTTACTTATGTGCATCCTTTTCTTTCAGATGCAAAGCCTAAAAAAGTTCTGAAGATCATGGATTGTCCTGGCTTGGAATTACAGCATGTAGCTAGTCATTTGCAGGTTGGTTTTTATATTAGTTTCTTGTTTAAATTTCATACATTAGTGTTTTGTGTAATTTGAATCTGAAATTTATGAAGTGTTTTATCACTAACACTTCTGTACCTGTTATGTTCTTTTGCAGAAATATAAAATGTATTTAGATGGTGGGATAAAAAATTCAAAGATGAATCAGAAGAACAATGAAACACAAGCACAGGATCAAGAAATTGATGAAACCGAAGTATTTTTTAGCTTGACTGATTTTTTCCCCGATCTTAACGATGATGATATACACAATAACAACAATGCTGTTTCAGCTGAGAGCATTGATTCCCCTAGCACCTCTCTTCCACAGCTTGGGCAATATTCAATGACACCACCTGATCAATGTGACGATTCCGACATATTTTCTAATTTGACCGATTTATTCCCCAATCTTAACGATGAGATACACAATGGGATGTGGTGACTATAAAGAAGGCAACATTGAATATCTCATTCCACCTTCACGACATTTGTTTCTATTTTAGTCATAGTTAGTATATCAATTAAGCTTTAGGCTTATGTTTTGTAACAAGGGCACTATTATAAAAGGCCCATTTCTGTGTTTTGTTCATATTGAATCAATAAATTTTTTTTTTTTTAATGCATTCCATTAAGAAAATCAATGTGACGATTCCGACATATTTTCTAATTTGACCGATTTATTCCCCAATCTTAACGATGAGATACACAATGGGATGTGGTGACTATAAAGAAGGCAACATTGAATATCTCATTCCACCTTCACGACATTTGTTTCTATTTTAGTCATAGTTAGTATATTAATTAAGCTTTAGGCTTATGTTTTGTAACAAGGGCACTATTATAAAAGGCCCATTTCTGTGTTTTGTTCATATTGAATCAATAAATTTTTTTTTTTTTAATGCATTCCATTAAGAATTTTCAGCACCTTTTTCCATTCTGCAGAGTACTTTATTGATGGTTGATTGGTTCTGCTTTATTATAGTGTCAATTGATGGTTGATTGGTTCTGCTTTATTATAGTGTCAATTAATTGATTTAACCAACCAATTATTAACAATGTCATCCATATTCAGGTTGAGACTCTTTCAGCTTTTGCAGGTGTGTTAGTATACTTTCAGGTCCATTGTATTGTAGTATGTACCTGGGGCTGGTCCTGCTGATAGTTTCATTGGTAAGGCACCAGTGGTTGCAGTCGGAGAGGCCTGTGTGTGTATATTGGTCCGAGGCTGATTGTGTTCGGTGGTGCCACACTTACCCTGCACTTGAAGGCATCTATGTTGGAAATATGCTCAAACTTGAATGTAGTGACTAACGTCTTCTTATATGGACCTATTCGATGTTAATTTTTGTTCGAGATGAAAAGCAAGCATGGGCACACGCGGTTGCCATCGTATAGTCAACTGTAAATTCTGCATTCGGTTAAGTACAGATTTGCTTGGTTTTATTGTTTCAGGTTGATAAATGTTACGGATAGTGAAAAACTCAATTAATTTTTGACTCATATGAACTAGCTATCATTAGAGAATGAATAAACTATCACTCTGTCTTCAATTTAGTCCCTAAACTATATAAATGTAATATGTAGTCCTCGAAGAATACACTCGGTCAATTTAGTCCCTGCTATTAACTTATTAGGATTTTAGGGACTAAATTGACGGGTTTTCATATAGTTTAGTGACTAAAGTGATGGATTTCATATAATTTAGATATTTTTGATTTTATTTATATAGTTTATGGACTAAATTGGAGAGAGAGAGTGATAGTTTAGGAGGAAATCGATAGTTTATTCGAGCATATTGTGTAAGTTAGACTTTGAGAAATTCAGTTTTGATTTGAATAAATTTTTGCCATCCGTCTTTTTCCTGTTTCATTTCGTACCAGTCATATGATTGTATTTTTGCTTTATTTTTCTGCTTGATTCATAATATATTGCTGTTATATTGTGGCCATCTTTATATATTGCCTTGTTTCATCAACTTGCTGGCCAATTGGTTGGTCTTTAGATCTGCAATCTGGATAATTTATTTATTAATAAATTAATCGTTTCTTTGATAGACTCATTATCTTGCCTCGCTTTTTTATGTTTCTTCATCTTTTTTAAACTTATAAGTGGAATATTAAGAGCTGGTTGTTTTTTGCAATTAGGTATAGCATGGCGATGGAAGTTACTCAGGCACTTTTAAATGCTCAATCCATTGATGGGACTGTACGTAAGCATGCTGAAGAAAGTCTGCGGCAATTTCAGGAGCAAAACCTTCCAGGTTTCTTGGTCTCTCTTTCTGGAGAGTTAGCAAGTGAAGATAAACCAGTTGATAGCCGAAAGTTGGCAGGTTTGATACTTAAAAATGCATTGGATGCCAAGGATGAAAACAGAAAGCGAGAATTGGTCCAGAGATGGTTGTCATTGGACTCTGCAGCAAAGGCCCAAGTTAAGGCATGCTTGCTGCAAACACTCTCTTCTCTTGTACTTGAGGCTCGGTCTACAGCAACTCAAGTTGTTGCCAAAATTGCTGGAATTGAGCTTCCTCAGAAACAGTGGCCTGAGCTCATCAACTTTGGAGACTCTGGGATATTTGTGTGAAGAGGTCTCTCATGAGGTTGTTGATCAAGACCAAGTAAATAAAATTCTTACTGCTGTAGTTCAAGGTATGAATTCATCTGAAAAGAACAATGATGTAAGACTTGCTGCTACCAGGGCATTATATAATGCTCTTGGATTCGCACAGGCTAATTTTAGCAATGATATGGAGCGTGAATATATCATGAGAGTTGTTTGTGAGACAACTATGTCTCCCGAAGTGAAAATATGACAGACAGCTTTTGAATGTTTGGTCTCAATTGCTGACATGTATTATGTAAAGCTGTAAAGTTGGCTCCTTACATCCAGGATATATATATATATATATATATATATATATATATATATATATATATATATATATATATATATATATATATATATATATATATATATATATATAACATCACAGCAAAGGCTGTTAGGGGTGATGAGGAGTCTGTTGCTCTCCAAGCCATTGAATTTTGGAGCATGGTTTGTGATGAGATGACTGATATCTTGGAAGAATATGTGGGTGATACCACCAGGGACTCTGATATACCTTGTTTTTATTTCATTAAGCAAGCCCTTCCTGCACTCGTCCCTATGCTGTTGGAAACATTACTTAAACAAGAAGAGGATCAAGATCTGGATGAAGGTGCATAGAATATTGCAACATCAGGTGGTACATGCCTTGGTTTAGTTGCTCGTACTACCGGAGATGATATTGTTCCACTAGTAATGCCCTTCATTGCGGAGAACATTACAAAACAAGATTGGAGACAGAGGGAAGCAGCCACTTATACATTTGGCTCTATCTTGGAGGGGCCTTCCCCAGACAAATTAGTACCTCTTGTTAATCACGCTCTTCCGTTTATGCTCAGTGCTCTAGTGAAGGATCCAAGTAACCATGTTAAAGACACCACTGCTTGGACTTTGGGACGAATGTTTGAATTTCTTCACAGTTCAATTGTTGGCACAACTATTATTAATGAGGGAAATGCCCAACAAATTATGACAGTTCTCCTTCAGAGCATGCATGAAGGATGTCCCTAATGTTGCTGAGAAAGCCTGTGGAGCCCTGTATTTTCTTGCCCAGGATTACGAGGATGTGGGCTAACATCTCCTATAACTCCCTTTTTCCAGGAAATTGTCCAATCCCTTCTCACTGTTACCCAGAGAGAGGATGCTACAGAATCACGATTAAGAACGGCAGCATATGAAACATTGAATGAAGTAGTAAGATGTTCAACAGATGAAACAGCGCCTTTGGTGTTACAACTAGTTGCTGTCATCATGATGGAGCTGCACAAATGTCTTGAAGCACAAAATCTTTCTTCTGGTGAAAGAGAAAAACAGAGTGAACTTACGGGCCTTCTTTGTGGCTGTTTGCAAGTAATTATTCAGAAGCTAGGTTCTTCAGAACCTACCAAATATGTTTTCTTGCATTATGCTGATCATATAATGGGACTATTCATCAGAATCTTTGCTCGTAGAAATGCCACCACCCATGAGGAAGCCATGCTAGCTATTGGAGCCCTTGCTTATGCAATAGGCCCTGATTTTGCTAAATACCTGCCTGAATTTTACCAGTTTCTGGAGGCTAACCTTCAGAATTTTGAGGATTACCAAGTTTGTGCCGTAACTGTTGGTGTAGTAGGCGACATATGCAGGGCATTGGAGGATAAAATACTGCCTTACTGTGATGGGATTATGACACAACTTCTCAAAAATTTGTCAAGTGATAACTTGCACCGTTCTGTGAAGCCCCCACTATTTTCATGCATTGGTGATATAGCACTTGCTATAGGAGACAACTTCAATAAGTACTTAACGTACGCAATGAACACACTACAAATTGCTGCAGAGATGTACGCACACACATCAGGCTTTGACATGGAAATGACAGAGTACATTAACAATCTGAGAAATGGGATATTAGAGGCATATTCTGGGATCTTCCAAGGGTTTAAGAATTCATCTAAAACGCAGTTCTTGATTCCTTATGCTTCCCACATCCTCCACTTCTTGGATATCATATACATGGAAAAAGACATGTGAGAAAGGACAAAAGTTATTTTTTCAATTGTGATATATTCCTTGTTTTAGTGACTTCATTGACTTTTCTTACTGTAGGGATGACGTGGTTATGAAAACAGCTATCGGAGTCCTTGGAGATTTAGCTTATACACTTGGAAGCAATGCCGGTTCTTTAATTCAACAGTCTTTGTCAAGCAGAGACTTTTTAAATGAATGTTTGACCTCAGACGATCATATGATTAAAGAATCTGCTGAATGGGCCAAGTTGGCTATCAGCCGCGCTATATCTGTTTGAGGTTCACCTCAGTTAGCATATCCTGTCATAAACTACTTGCATGCATTTGGGTGTGTTGAAGTGGGTCGTGGGATTGCATGTGTCAAATTGTCTCCATGGTCAGACAACAGAAGGTATCTTTTTGAAGGTCTTCAAGTTGTCACTAACTCTTGCATGCATCAATTCCAAAGCATCACGTCCCTTTGCATGAGCACCATTAAGTCCGGTACGTTCAAGAATGCATCACTGACTTTTGCATGAGCACCATTAAGTCCAGTACTCAAGAGGAAGAACTTAGCACCGAGATTTCAAATGTGGGTTTAGATAGTGTAAGCTGAATTGCTGAGCTGCTGAGCAGTGGTAACTGATTCATGACTGAGAAACTACTCTACTCTTAGTCAGACTTGGATGTCGAGTTTGAAGTTAAGATAAACCCGTTCTATCCTAAAAATGTTTTTTTTTTTTTTTAATTTCTGATCTGGTCGTGGGTTATTGGAATAGATGAACTCCCGAGGTTGAACTGGTTTTCATCAACACCACCACACAAGTGCTTTGTTTCTAAATAGATACTCTCCTTTTCTGACTTTTAACTCTGCATCTTCTTGAGTCATTTTTATTCATCACCTGATCACCTCACTGTGTATTCATAGTCTGTTTATCATCCATATTACTTTTTCTACACGTAACTGCTTTTCTATTCTCGGAATCATTTGTGATTGTTGACCCAGGATAGCAAAAGGTTGCTTCCTACTTGCGTTATGCATTTCTATTTTGATGTCCGTCAGTGTCTTAGGTCAAAATCATACTGCATTCATGATATCATAAAAAAAAAAAAAAAACAACAATTTTGGCATTTGCAAAATTGCAAGACTATTGAATTTACTTTCCTTGATTATTGCTGTAAGAGCACAATTGGCAGGCTTGCTTACAAACTATGCTCCAAACCTTTTGGATACTAGGGGTAGACTTCTTCCTCGATCATATGACGTGCTTGGTAATGCCTTAATCATTTCTTTTTATCACTTTATTGCTTGCATGTTTCTTTGGTTCACTTTCAACAATTGTTTATGAAAATACTCGTGGGATTTTCCCCTCCAATGCAGGTCTCTATACAACATTTATATTTCAAAAGCCTGACCCAGACATAACACCCCCAATTGCAACTCCAATAATGCAAGATACTAGTTATAATCTTGACGAGGTAATTAATGATTATTATGAGCTATTTTACCTCGATGTAGTACTACTTTTATGAGAATTTATATTTTGATCAGTTTTGGTTTTACTTTCCTAGAATCAAGAATGTATCAGGTGCCTGTTTCTTTTTATCATTTCCCTTAACCAGTCATATCATATGACATGTTTTTTAAACATTCTAGTCATTCACATCAGAATCTTAACATTCTAGTCGTTCACATTGTGGGCGACACTAAATATTGTTTAATTGTAAATAAACTAGTAAATCTTCCAATATATTGCTGAGTCATTTAAGAGAATAAGTGAAAAAGTCTGAACTCAGTGATAAATTTTGACAAATCAAAATAGTCGAAAAGTTTTTCTGAAGTGATATATAATAAGGTAAAAAGGCCATTATCAAATCATCAATCTAAAGTGGTTAACTTTAGGCTCCGCCCTTTTTCGTGTAACTAGCTTTCTTCGGGGAAAACCAAGCAACTAATAAGCTTGTTTCTTTAAGACTGACAATTCTGAAATTACTTCTCATTTGCCTGTTTGTGACGTTATAGAATTATTATACGCTAGTTTTGTGCAAATGCTTCTACCTGTTTCTTTTGTTTTGCAGAATTATTATTTTTTCAACTGTTTCATAAATGAAAAATTAAATTAGTTTGCGTCTAAATTATTTTAGTTTTTTGTGGATGGTACTCACTTGCATTTGCATGGTACATTTTTGACGGGGAATAATTTGGCGAGAGGATGAAATCAATAGACTTGGTGTAGTAGATCCTTCTATTGGGGTAGGCATTGGCAAGATAAGCGAGCAGAAAGGGATATTGGGCCCTGGTCCAGCAGAATTACGTTTTCCGGAAGTACTTTGACGTGGCTGTTCTAACGAAGCTATAGGTTACATTATAAAAAATGACGCTATAGGTTTTAGTTAGTTTTGCTGATTTAATGCTGTTAGTATTTTTCTGGCACCCGAAAAAGAGGAAGTTAGGCTCATACTTCTTCCCTTTGTTTTTCTAAGGTTTGGCATTTTATCTAACATGTAGTCAATATTGAGAAGTTAAGTTATCTTATTTTGGCATATTTAGTCATATGCTTTTCTTTGGATCTTCTCTTACCTCGGTGTCGCAAACGGTATAATTAAAAGGAACAGAGGGAGTATCTTTTAAGATTGTTTTGTACAAACTGAAAGAGAATTTTGTTTAGTTATAGCCATTCTTAGTCATAGGAGAATCCTAACTATATTGTCGAGCAGCAGTACACTTTGATTTGGTGGAAGTCGCCGGAGTCAGGTTGGATTAAATTCAATTTCGATGGGTTAAGTCAGGGTGGAACATGCGCACTGCGCAGGCTGTGGTGGTTTGTTGAGTGGAAGTGGTTTTTCAAAAAATAAATAGGCAATTGTAATGCCTATGTTGCTAGACTTTGGAGTTAATTCTTTATCAACTTTTCACTGGCTTATTCACCAATACGGGGATTTGGATTCACTCCATTGAATTAGTTGGGCGAGGTGATGGCTCTCTTTCAAGATATGCGTCTCGAACTAGGTCTCCAACCTTCACTGAAATTGGCCATGCATTGGAGCTCCCTGGTTTCAAGAACTTGAGCGGTCTTAACTTAATAGGTATTGGTAGCTGATTTTAATTGTAAAGCTGCTAGGAAGCATAAAGATCGATCAATATCCTTATTGCAACGCGTTAAAGAGTGTCTCAGGGACACTCGTTAGCATTTTCCTTATTTTAAAATGAAGGAATCTAAAATAAATAAATAATAAAGTCAACAAAATAATTAAGTAACCTTCAAATTAGTCAAATCTAATCAAATTGTGATCTAACACAGCTGTAGGATAACAATCATTACAAACATAAACACTCATAAAAAAGCATGAGAATTTGACCAAGTACATAAGTAGGCTACATTTTTCCCCAATTCGCATTTCATTTTTATTGTTTTTTTTTTTTTTTTGGTTACAATTTTTATTGTTTTTGTTTGAGTTCATGGTGCATGATCATAAACTTCAAATAACTTTCTCGATCTTGAATCTCATCCTTAATACCTTTTTTTTTTAAAAAAAAAAAAACAAGGAATTATATATACATGATTTTTATGCTTTGTTTTTAACTATAAAAGAATATAACAGAAAATAGCAACCTTTAATTAAATATTACAAGTTAAAATCACTCATATTTTTTTTTAGGTATTTATAAATAAAAAATTTGCACAAGTAAAAAGGCTGTTAGACATATTAAAGTTGTGTTTCTAATCACTTAAAAACTTTGGCATTGTGGAGAAACATAAGATATGTAAAGCAATTGATTAAAAAAAAACCTTATGAATAATATAATAAAATGTATTTATAAATTGGATAAATATTACTGTACTTCAATAAATATACGAAGTAGTATAGATCAATATGGTTTTAATTATTAATAATTTGATAATTCTTATTGTATAATTTTATTATCTCATGGTATTTTGGTGAAATTTATTTGATTTGAAGTAACATTTTGAATTTCCGACATCATAATAAAACGGAAATTGATCCGTATGATTTTACACATGAGAGAATAAAGTGCAATCTCTCATCACACAAATAATTTAGATAAGTGGGTTTGAAATTGGTAAGAGATCACACTTTACTTTCTCTCATGTTTGAATCACATATGAGATGATCCATTCCCTTTCATTCATCAAAGTAGGAAAAATACAAGATGGTATTAGATCTCAATTAAAACATCAATATTCTGAAATAGAATAAATAACAAAATTTTGAAATATAAATATATATAACTAATATAAGGCCCAAAATGCCAAAACTGATATTCAATGCAAAGCTGCACAAGATATGTGCATCAAGAAACTCCTAAATTCCTAATTACAATCAAAGAAACATGCTACCATGTTGGTTATTGTGCATTGGCCACTTTAACAGCAAGAGGTTCATACCATTCAGGACCAAATCCAGCAGCTTTTCTGGCTGCCTCATTAAAAGGTGGTTTTAAAGGTCCTCTGAAATATGTCCTCACTATTGTGTGAAACTTTGGAATCACTTCATTCCCCTCCGTTGCTGTTCCATTTTCCACTGCACAAATTTCTTGATCTGAGGCTTGAATATTTCTAGACCTTTGGCATAGATACTTGAACCATTTTACGCCAGCAGCACAATGTGTAATTTCTTCTGGATAAACTACACTTTCAAGTAAATCTGCTGTAGTGTTATCGCCACCATTGCGGAAACGTGAGATTGTTGTAGGCAGCACATCAAGTCCTCTGGCCTGTGTTCATACTCAACCAAGGGATGGATACATTTTAGATAAGACCATTTTGATGTGATGTAGACCAATGTGTGTGAAAGAGAATTGGCAATAATAATACTAAATACTAAATCAAATTGAAATTTATTTGCAGGAAAAGGGAAACCATTAATGTTAATTCAAGTAGTTGACCAATAAAACAATGAACATTGAGTTTAACTTTTTATTACAATCAACCAAAGTTACATTCACACTTCAAATGATGAGTTTGAGCAAGCTAAAAGTTACATAAATATGTCAAACTTGTTAAATGACCCGATAAACTTTTTGAGTGACAGTATAAAACTTTTTACACTGATTAACATATGTACATAATTGAATGCACCAATCACAATGCCGGATTTTCCAATATTAATTTGACTTCCGTTTAGACATTTTAAATTTATGTATTGGTTTATGCACAATAACAAAATTCCAAATAACTTAAATTAACTTGCTGACATTTTAAATTTATTTAGTTTCAAATTCTATTGGGAAAAAAACTTGTTGACAAATCTTCATTTGCTTCAAAACTTTACCAATAAAACATGTCATTGCAACTCGGGTTCGAAAATTTCACTCTTCAGTTCACCAAAGGAAAATGATTTCAAAAATACTAGTAACTATATGGAACACTGATTTCTTTTTGAAAAATCAAAGCTTCTGAAAGTCTATTCATTTTCCCCATGAATTTCTTAAGCACTTCACTCCCATTCCACCCCTTGAAAAACCCATAAATCCAGCATTGACAAGCAGCCCTCTTGATTAAGTCTTCATTTTCACAAAAAAAAAAAAGAGATCTAGGTATCTAATCAGGTTAATTGCATTGCATTGCATCAATTCATCATAAAGCAAAAACATAAAATCAGTCATGGCAGAAATGCTCAACGTAAGACACACCTCGTGGACACAATGTTCAACTGCTACTCGAGACAATAAATCTTTGGAAGTGGCAGTGGCAGAATCCCAAAGACCATCATGAGCCGGTAATGCTCCGTAATAAGAACCTAGCTCCTCAAGTCGTGCAGCAAGAAGAGTGAAGTGTCTCCCTTCATCCTGTGCTACCTTCACGAAATCTGTAAAGAATTCTCTAGGCATTGCCTCTTGCTTACCAAAACGAGCTATTATATCCTGCAAGATTTTATTATACATCTTAATACTTTAACCAGTAAATTTTTGTAACAGGCTAACAGCATATGAACTGTATGGAAAAACTAAATGTTTTCCAAACGGACAATAACAAATGCACAGGTAAAAGAACCAACTAAACTTTAGTTCATACTCTACGTCTAAAAGTGCAACTTACTCAAATTTTAGGGGGCTTGGCTTACAAAAGTTAAATCTTTCCTGAACACTTAATTTAGACTAGAAAATAGGTACTGTAGAAAACTATGCAGAAACAAGAGTAAATCACATATTTTTGCCACCAAAGAAGATTTATGTCAAGACCACAGCTTAGTCACAGATAAGCTAAAAGCCAAAGGGAATATAAAATGATCAAATTCCTTTTTCATTATTTTGTGCAAAGAGGAAAGATGAAGACCTCATATAAAACTTACAAAGCCCGTTTACCTAATACGCTATGCATACGATACTTGCATAGATACAGAGATACAAGGATTTCTTAAAAACTAAAGATATGACATGGACTAGTACGGTATGACACATAATATTTCCAAAGGGACATTGGTATCTATTATTAATATATAACTATATATGTAGATGATGATCAAAACGTGCAAAAAGATACTTGTGAATCTGTGATCATTACAAAAAAGAGCATATACAAATATCTTTCTCTTATCCATGTCAAAGATGTATTCCTATCCTTTTAAATATGTCACAAATGCATTTTTCCTCAACCAATGTCACAAAGTATCATTTTCATCTCCTCATTCTCATGATTCAAGAAAGCATAATCCCAAGTCTAACTCGGGAAGAGACAACTCTGTCAATTCAAGAAGTCAGTCATCACCAGGGTCAAAATAGAATATGTACATCTGCAATAATATCTCATGAGTCATGACACAACCATATCTCTCTCCCACTTCTCTTTTTTTATTTTTATTTTTTTAATATCATCAAAGATTAATAAATGAGTATGGACTCTAATTCTGCTCAAATGTATCAATTAATACTTTGTTTAAAAAATGGAGGATACTCCTTGTTGAACAATGATACATGTACGATACTGATACTATAACAGTGTTGGGGTATCCGTGGTTCATAACATAAAACAGTGAAAACCGTTGTAAGGCAAGACTATAGTTAGCAGTCCCCAAACCTGCTTATTACTCTCTTAAATTTCCTCGTACTTTGCATCATTGTAATGATATTTCAAATTGCACTGTATGCATTGAACACATTCCACGTGATCATTAGAGGTTAAACAAAAAAAAAAACTCTTTCCACATGCAAAAGCGCGTGCTTTGAAGCTGTTAGCTCTAAATTATTTATATCAAACAATGCCATTGCTGAAAATTCTCCAGCTCCATTGCTAGAGTGTAGCACATTGCCCTAAACAAAACTTATTTTAAACCAAAATCCCAAATAGAAATTTGCAGTTTTTCCTTCAACGTGGAGACAGAGACAAAAAGGAGGAAAATTCTATTAAAAAAAAAAAAAGAGGTTTTTAATTATGGGATCCACCTAATCTATATACTGAAACAAGGTTGTTAGAAATTAGAACATAATTGTGGGAACACAGCCATAAACCAAATATTAAAACATGTGCCAATGAACCGATTCAAAATCACACATCATTTGTATTTCAATCATTGCCACTGCAAAATAGATACATAGGTAGATACACAAAGTGTAAAAAAGAGAGTACCCAAGATAAGTCAATGGCCCAGCTTTCGGTATGAGCAAGACTATGCACAATATTTACCCTACTCTGCAAGCTTCCTGCTTTACCCAGCTTCGGCATCAGGCTCGGAGCTACCAACTTCACCTGCAAAAACAAAACAAGCAATTCATGTCAGTGAGGAATTTCATCGAACACAACAAAGGCGGTAAATGGAAAGAACGCAGAGACACTGGAGAGCCTTGCGGGGCGATCAGGGATGTGAAGGTCGATAGAAGAGTTGTAGGGTTCGGTGATGGTGCCATCGAGCCACTGTAATGCCACCGTGTCGCCGAGTTTGGCCTTCTCGAACGGGTCGGCGGTGTTCAGAACTCGGAGCGCTGCTTCCACCAAGGTTTCTTCGTGGGCCCCCATTTCTCGATATTTGGTTGCTGGACTCGATTCATCCAATTATGTTCGAATTCTTTTTTGTTTTTAAAATGACGGTATTAAATAAATAATTTATTTAAAAAGTGAAATATTTTAATTTTCAATACACATATTTTAATAAAATTTTAAAAAAATTTATTATTTAAGATGTTTAAAGAATATTCGGAAGATAGAGGAGCACTATTAAACATTTTTCTTTTTTAAAATATACATGTTGTTTGAATTTTTTTTAATACAGCTTATGCCTTTATTATTAATTAATAACATATAAGTTGTTTTATCCCAAAAAAAAAAAAAAAATACACACAAAAACTCATTATTTCATTCATCAAAAATAGTAGCAATATAATATTTGATGTGTTTGTTAATGAATGAGCAATAAAATTTGTTTGTCACTTTACAAAAAGTCAAAAACTACTATCTCAAGTTTTGGTAATTTTGTGACAACTCTATGATATAATTAAATTCATTTAGAGTTATAAGCAAACAATCTAGCTCAATGACCACTCTTGTCTTGAAAACTCTAATTCAACAAGTCAAAAAATCTCTCTCTTAAAGTCGAAGCTTCAACCTCTTTCAGTGGCGAGGTGCCATGAAACCGCATAGTTCTTGTCTTCACAAACTTTCGATGATCATTTTGGAAAAAAAAATATATGAGATGTGTCCGTCAATTGAGTTATGCTCATGGAAACCCATTTTTCATCCCTATAAAATTAGGTAAATTTAGTTTTTATCCCTATAAAATAAAATTGCATGCTTTCGTCGCTAAAAGAAATTTTATTTTGTTTTTGGTCCATAATGGATAAAATTTTGACATTTTTTTTGTTTACAACTTTTGACATTTTTTTTAACATAATATATAAAAGTATATCATATCAAAATTATTGTTGACTATATTATTCATCACGAAATATTTTTATGTCTTTCCTGATCAATGATTTTTTTTCTACTGGATCATAAATTTAGAGAATAATTATCATGTGAGATTTGGAAAGTTATTATCACGTGTGATTTGAAAAGTTATATATATATTCTCATACTATAACACCTTCAACAATATTTAAATCTATTAAAAAAAAAACCATCTTTCACATTTCAATGTCTCATGTAACCTTACTTATATCACTTTTTAAATTATTTATTATGCAGTTTATTAAATTGTAGTTTTTTAAAATTGGAAAAAGAATTTTGTCAAAAAAGATTAATGGAAAAAGAATTGATATTTTTTATAAATACCCTTTATTTTTACGTTAATGTATCCAAACATAAATCAATTCTGTTTAACTCACTTTTAACCAAAATCAAATCTATCAAACTCAATTCTGTTAAATCAATTTTTTTGCAATACAACCAAACACAATCATAGTCATGTCACTAATCACATTCATTATTTTGATTTTAACATTGCAGATTTAATATTAACCGATGATCAATTGATACAATATGCACTAAGAGATATTGAGATGATGTTACGTAGTTGTGGGAAGAGTTTAAAAGATTATCCTCCAATGCCTAGAGCAGACACATCATTAGTTCCTGATATACAAAATAGTTTAATACACGACGAATTGAATTATAACAAACAATCATTAGCTGAGGAACATGTTAGATTGATGTCAACTATGACTTCAAAGCAACATAAAGTATATGACACAATCATGACAAGATTTAACGAAAACAAACATGGTGTGTTTTTTCTTTGTGGTTATGGCGGTACAAGGAAGACATTTATTTGGAGGGTCATGTCAGTCGCATTACGCTCAAAAGGTGAGATAGTTTTAACAGTTGCCTCAAGTGGGATCGCTACATTGCTTATACCTGGCGGTAGAACAACACATTCAAGATTTTGTATTCCTCTAAATGTTGACGAGTTTTCAACATGTATCATAGTTCCTAAAAGCCCTTTGGCGCTATTAATACAAAAAGCAAACCTCATTGTATGGGATGAAGCACCAATGATGCACAAACACTGTTTCGAAGCTGTTGATCGAACTTTAAAAGATATTCTCAAGTCTGTTGATAAAAAAACAATAAACACATTCCCTTCGGTTGAAAAGTTGTTTTTGGCAGAGATTTTAGACAAATTCTACCAGTAATACCCAAAGGTACAAGGTCAGAAGTTGTTCATGCTACTATTAATTCTTCGGTTCTTAAATTTTTTTTGTGAAGTTTTAACATTAAGTAAAAACATGAGGCTTCTCGGTGGTATTTCGAGTGCAGACGTTGAACAAAGAAAATTGTTTTCTGAATGGGTTTTGGGTGTTGGCGATGGGGAAATTGGAGATGAAAACGACGATGATTTATAACTTGACATTCCATCAGATTTATTGATTCCAAATTCAGGTGATCCTCTTGCTTCTATCGTTGAAAGCACATATCCCAAATTTTTACAAAACATGAACGATATAACGTATTTCCAAAATAGAGCTATACTAGCTCTTAAAAATTCAATAGTCGACACAATAAATGATTATATGTTGGATTTAATTTCTGGTGAAGAAAAAACATACTTGAGTTATGATACTACACTCACACAAAATGTAGACGGTCAAACAGTGGATGATGTTCATACTCCCGATTTTTTTAACACGATTTCTACGTCGGGACTTCTAAATCACAAGTTGAGACTTAAAGTTGGAGTTCCAGTTATGTTATTAAGGAATTTGAATTAAAAATTAGGATTATGCAATAGAACAATATTTATTATTACGAGATTGGGAAAACGTGCTCTTGAAGGAAAATTTATTTCAAGAAGTAATATTGGTAATCAGGTTTTCATACCTAGATTTTCTCTGACACCATCTGACGTGATAATTCATTTTAAATTTCAACGGAGACAATTTCCTATAATGATTTCTTTTGCGATGACTATTAATAAGAGTCAGAGGCAATCTTTAAAGCATGTTGGGATATATCTTTCATCGCCAGTGTTTTCACATGGTCAGTTGTATGTTGCAATTTCAAGAGTTACTTCTAGAAAATGATTAAAAATATTGATCATCGATGACGACGGTGAAATACGACTAAGACTTCGAATGTGGTCTATAAGGAAGTCTTTCGTAATATAACATAATTTTCTTTGTATGAATATTTATCCAAAATTATTATTGAACTATCGTTTAATGTTACTCAACTTTTTTCATATACCTTACATTATTGGAATTATCATATATTATTTAATCATTATATATCTTATAGCTAATTAGACCCGTGCACCGCACGGGTCGATGTTCTAGTAATATATAAACATAATATTTTACTCACCAAAAAAAATAAAAATAAACATAATATTTTTTGACAATAGCGGTGGTAGACGGTGGTAGCTTCTCTCTTCTCTTCTTCTTGTTCTTCTTCTCCGAATCATCTCTACTTGCATTCTTCCACCAACAAGATTCAAGCTTGAAAATAAGAGAACGATGAGTAATCAATTGGTGGGGAAAAGCGATTCAAACCATCAACGTCTCTACGATTTTGCTAAAATGTCTCTCATCAAGATATTCGCTCACCCTTACGCCACCGTTTGCGAGTTGTATTGTGGTGGTGGCGCTGATGCTGATAAATGGCTCGACGCCCAAATTGCCCACTACATTGGTATCGGTATGTAACACAACATAACATATGCTTCTTCAATTCAATTCAATTATTTATCTTTAACTTCAATTAATTAATGCATTGTATTTGTATCAGATGTTTCTTCGTCTGGGATAGACCAAATTCGACAAGCTTGGGAGAGCAATAGGAAATCTTACTCTGCCGATTTCTTTCAGCTTGACCCTTCAACTGTTAGTCACTGTTAAATTCTCAATTTTTAACCATTTTTGCTAAAAATCTGTTGCTGGTATTATTTGGAACTATTACCATTAACCAACTTAGGGTTTTATAAATTGAACTTGTTGCTTATTTGATGTAAATGAATCAAAAGGTTTAAATATGATTTTTTTATTTTTTATTTGGTTTACAATGGAGCCAATGAGGATTGAACCTAGGGGCTAGGACCTCATGACCTTTCACCATTAGACCAACCTAATGGCTTCGGTTTAAATATGATTTTAGTCCTCACAATTATAGCGTTTTTCAGTTTTAGTCTCTGCTAGTTTTTTGTTTGGATTCAGTCCATGCAGATTCAAAATTCTTGCTTTTAGTCCATAATGTCAGGTTATCGGGCCACATGGCATGATTATATTAAGCCACATATGACTTCAGGGACTAAAAACAATAGTTTTTGAATTTGCAAGGAATGAACTTGAACAAAAATACTTACAGAGATTAAAACCAAAATCTCATTTAAACCAATATTTTGTTTTCCTATGATACCACCTTTCCACTGTTGAGCCGTTCATTTTTTGGGTCTTCTCTCCTTAAACCGCTGAATTTGATACAATAAAATTCTGTTTTGTATATAACTAACTTATTTTTCTTGATAGGAAAATATAGAAGTGCATTTGGAGGAGAAGACCAATACAGCTGATTTTGTCTGCTGTTTGCAGCATTTGCAGGTCTCATACTTTCTATTAATTCATTTTTTGAGAGTGTCTTATTTTATAACCCTTTGTTTTTACTCTGCATGATAAGTCTTCTTAAGAAATATGGATAGAGTAAGTAAATGCAGATAGGTAGTGTCTCGACAACTCCTTTTGAGATATTCTAGTATTTGCTTGCAGTCATTATCATTTCTGACACTTTTTTGCTCTCTTGATATTTAGTCCCCTCGGATTTGCTTGCTGGTCCTCTTCTGATTAATATCTCTAATGCAGTTGTGTTTTGAAACTGAAGAGAAAGCGCGGAGACTTCTTCTAAACGTGTCATCTCTACTGAAACCAGGGGGATATTTTCTCGGTATTACTCCTGACTCATCTACTATATGGTATGGGACTCAATTGTCAAAGGCATATTATTCACCCGTTTAGTTCCACGTTCTCTATATTTTTTTGTGTGTATTCTCCATTAGGGGAAGAAAATTCATAACATATGGTGTCCAAACAAGTTTTTGTAGATTTGGGGTTGGGTTTACCCATATGACATCGCATGCATCAAATAAAAGGGTTGTTGTGCACTCAATTTTGAATGAACTACTTCGACGGCACTGTATAGGTCTGCTTTAATATTTAGAATTTGAATTATCTTGGATTCTTCTGCTTTTAGATTGTTACTGCAACGAACAATGTTTCCATTATTCTGAAAAACCGTGTCTTGGGAATAGAAGACGTCCAAGTACATTGTCCCTCTTATTCAGTTTCATCCCTTAAATTTGATACATGATTGGATAAAATCCTTGTGTTTGCTTTGTTTGTCTTGGGAATAGTAGTTCTTTTTTTTTTTTTGGAATAATCTAGTAGTTCTTTTCTGAATGACATCTTTGAGCTATGCCTTTTCTTTTTTTACCACCGTATCCTAAATTTCTCAGTCTTTCACCCTATTATAACTATAATGTTCAAAAAGTAGTGTCAAACCTGATCTCCAGATGGATCCTCAGCTTAGTTTAGAGTTTTCTGTTAGTGACTGTCTTTAAGGTGGACTGCTTTTCATAATAATAACGAGATCTATTTCTGCCCAGTGGTTTCAGATGAAATCCACATAAAATTAAGTCCAGTGTTAGAGCGAATCATCTTGTTGTGTTTAAGCAATTTTCCTTGTGCTTCTACTTGTAACTTTTTCTTTCTATTTTCTGCATACTAGAATTCTCCCATCACATCACTTTTGCAGTTGAGCTCTGTTACTTTTGTCTTCATTATTATTTTTCTGAGAATTAAGTAAATACCCAATTTGGTTCCTTAAATTGTAGGACTGTATCAAACTAGTCCCCTACATTAACAATATTCCAAAATTGGAATTCTAGAGATCATTTTGGAATACTGATAATGTAGAGGGCTAGGTTTATATGGTCTTACAATTTCAGGGACCAAATTGAGTATTTATTCTCCAAAAGTTAATATAAAATCTGCATGAGATCTTTACACATGAATATAACGAACAATATTAACATTATCCGCATGTAGGGCAAAGTATCAGAAGAATGTTGAATCCTATCACAACAAAGGCAGCGGCATGAAGCCAAACATTGTTCCCAACTGCAGCATCCGGACAGAGAATTACATGATTACTTTTGAAGTTGAAGAAGAAAAGTACACATCTTCATAATGTATTAACTGCATGTTGCTTATACTTTGCTTTCAGTTACAGTTTATTGTTATTCATTTGAATCTTCATAACATTTCCAGGTTTCCATTATTTGGAAAGAAATATCAGCTGAAGTTTGCTAATGATGTCTCTGCTGAAACCCATTGCTTGGTTCACTTTCCAAGTTTAATCAGGTATCCTTCTAATCTGCTGGCATGGCCAGTGCACTTTATAAATTCCACTCTGGTGAAATAGTTACCAAGCAAATCTGATTTATAAAATGATAAAGCTTGATTTTCTTAGATTTCACATAAAGAAATTCCAAATGTGCTGCAATTGACTTTGTAAGATATGGATAACAAAACTTAAAATTCTGAAGAATGGGTGTCTGCTTGTATTGTTTAGGTTTGTATCTTCCATCATGACTTGTAAAATAGATCTCATGTATCTATTGCTTCATAAAACACAGGCTGGCTAGGGAAGCTGGACTTGAGTATGTGGAGATCCAAAATTTAACGGAATTTTATGATGACAACAGGTTGGTATCACCTTCTCTGGAGGATACTGATCCTTCTATGCTAAATCCTTCAATTATATAATTTGCATTATTACCAATTTTGGAGTTTGTAAATTGCAAGACTTTATTGAGTTTACTTTCCTTGATTGTTGCTGCAAGAGCACAATTGGCTGGCTTGCTTACGAACTATGCTCCAAACCTTTTGGATACTAGGGGTAGACTTCTTCCTCGATCATATGACGTGCTTGGTAATGCCTTAATCGTTTCTTTTTATCACTTTATTTCTTGTACATTTCTTTGGTTCACTTGTTTATGAAAATACTCGTGGGATTTTCCACTCCAATGCAGGTCTCTATACAACATTTATATTTCAAAAGCCTGACCCAGACATAACGCCACCAATTGCAACTCCAATATTGCAAGATGCTAGTTATAATCTTGACGAGGTAATTAATGATTATTATGAGCTATTTTACCTCGATGTAGTACTACTTTTATAAGAATTTATATTTTGATCAGTTTTGTTTTTACTTTCCTAGAATCAAGAATGTATCAGGTGCCTGTTTCTTTTTATCATTTCCCTTAACAAGTCATATCATATGACATGTTTTTTAAAGATTCTAGTCGTTCACATCAGAATCTTAACATTCTAGTCGTTCACATTATGGGCGGCACTCAATATTGTTTGATTGTAAATAAACTAGGAAATCTTCCAATATATTGGCGAGTCATTTAAGAGAATAAGTGAAAAAGTCTGAACTCTGATAAATTTTGACAATTAGATCAAAATAGTGGAAAAGTTTTTCTGAAGTGATATATAATAAGCTAAAAAGGCCATTATCAAAATCATCAATCTAAAGTGGTTAACTTTAGGCTCCGCCCTCTTTCGTGTAACTAGCTTTCTTCAGGGAAAAGCAAGCAACTAATAAGCTTTTTTCTTTAAGACTGACAATTCTGAAATTACTACTCATTTGCCTTCCTGTGACTTTATAGAATTACTTATACTTTACGAATTTTGCACAAATGCTTCTACCTGTTGCTTCTGTTTTTTCAATTGTTTTATAAAATGTAAAATTAAATTCTATTGCGTCTAAAATATTTTAGTTTTTTGTGGATGGTACTCACTTGCATTTGCATGGTACATTTTTGACAGGGAATAATTTGGCGAGAGGATGAAATCAATGGACTTTTTGTAGTAGATCCTTCTATTGGGGTAGGTATTGGCAAGATAAGCGAGCAGAAAGGGATATTGGGCCCTGGCCCAGCAGAATTACGTTTTCCAGAAGCACTTTGACATGGCTGTTCTAACGAAGCTATAGGTTACATTATAAAAAATGACGCTATAGGTTTTAGCTAGTTTCGCTGATTTAATGCTGTTAGTATTTTTCTGGCACCCCAAACAAGAGGAAGTTAGGCTCGTACTTCTTCCATTTGCTTTTCTAAGGTTTGTTATTTTATCTAACATGTAGTCAATATTGAGAGGTTAAGTTATCCTAGTTTGGCAGATTTAGTCATATGCTTTTCTTCGGATCTTCTCTTGCCCCGGTGTCCCAAACGGCATAATTAAAAGGAACAGAGGGAATGTCTCAAAGTTTTTTTTTTTTTTATGGCATAAAAACCAATATGATCTGCACACAACTGCAGAGACTAGTCCCTTGAGTCTTGTGGAACTCAAATGGGCGGCAAACTCTCTCTAAGAGTTTTAATGTCGCTGCATGCCCAAAGCAGGGATCCAAAATATTAGCGATAGGAGAATCCTAACTTTTAATATTGTTTTGTACAAACTGAAAGAGAACTTTGTTTAGTTATAGCCATTCTTAGTGATAGGTGAATCCTAACTATATTGTCGAGCAGCAGTACAATTTGATTTGTTGGAAGCCGTCGGAGTCCGGTTGGATTAAGCTGAGGATACTATATTGTCGAGGGAGAGATAGAGCTAAACATATACAGATAAGAGGAGATCGAGTTTAGGGGTGGAAATTGTTTTGGTTTACGATAGAGCTGAGGATCGAACTCATGATCTCTAGTATAGTAGTACCCAAACCCCTCACTATTAGACCAAATCTAGTGGCTTTGGTGAAAATTGTTGCACATGAGAAAGTTTTAATGCAAAACATAAAACAATTAAACAAATGTATGATTTTATACTTTGTCAATCCCAATATAACTAACTTAGTGTCACAAATTAAAAAAAAAATATATATATACAAACGAAAGAGATACCTTTACAAAAGTACATTTATCATGTAAACAAGAAAGAAAGAAAAAAGTACATTTATCATGTATTATTGACATATTCACCTTTGTTATAAATGAAATGTGGAAGATATTGAATTGTTGGCGATACAAGGAATGATACTATTGAAAAAAATATACTGAACATTGAAATGAGTTGGTCATTTTGAGATAAATTTTGGGGATCTAAAATAAATAAATAATAAAATCAACAAAATAATTAAGTAACCTTCAAATTAGTCAAATCTAATCAAATTGTGATCCTAACACAGCTGTAGGATAACAATCATTACAAACATAAACACTCATAAGAAAAGCATGAGAATTTGACCAAGTACATAAGTAGGCTCCATTCTTCCCCAATTCCCATTTCATTTTTATTGTTTTTGTTTAAGTTCATGGTGCATGATCATAAACTTAAAATAACTTTCTCGATCTTGAATCTCATCCTTAATACCTTATTTTTAATAATAATGATAATAAGAATTTTAATAATAATAGTATGCTTTTTTTTTTTTTTTACTTCAAAGTATTTTATATTTTAGCTCACGCTTTTTCTTTTTATCAAATTATAATAGATATGAAATTTCTACGGTCATTTAATCTATGTTGATTGTCAAAAAAAAAAATCTATGTTGAAAAATCTATAAAACACTGAGTTTTCTCATACCAGAAACAACCATACCAGCAAACACTTGCATAAAGGGTTGAAGTCCCTTACACTGCTGCACATGACTTTAATTCACACTTCTATGTTGTTTTTAAATTGTTGGTTTAAAATTAAAATTGAATGATTATGAAAACATCTTATGCTCCTCCATATCATCTTTGATCGAAATATTCATGCTTCTAAATCTGTAGGCTGTAGCTATGTGACACCAAAATTATTGGCTGAAATTAATGTTTCAACCTGAATACAAGCAAACACCGCACCAAAATGAAGAAAAATCACACTAAGATAAAAAATAAAAAAAAACCACACTAAAACAAATATATTTAACTAAGAGAAACAAGATCTAAAGGATCATTCATCCTAAAATAATTTTTTTCCAGCAGGCTAAAAAAAAATAGCAACAACTAAAACTAAAAAAAAAAAATTGATGAAACCATTTTTATCGAATTTTACTTATCTCGTCGCAGAACTTTAAATTGAGTATTTAAAGTTCGTGGGCCGAACTATTTTCTTATGAATTGAGTATTTAACACACAAAAAATTAAAATTAAAAGAGAAAGACTATTTTTTTCGGAGTTCGGAGTTCCGGATGTTAGTTTAACGGCTTTTATTGACTGCGCTCCCTATGATTATGAATGAGCAAATGAAGGAGGGGTATATTAGTAAAAGACACAATTCCGCGTCGTTTCCATTAATGATTCTGACGGGACTAACCACCTCTGATGCAACTTCATTTGTAAAATTAATCCTTCCTTGTTTTTAATAGAAAAATATAAAATATTCCTTCAAATTTTGTCACGTGCTTCGTCACACTCACTTAAATTAGATGGTAAAATGGGTCCAATCTGCCGGACCAACCCGTTTATCTCGTTATTTTTGGCGAGTGGAGTCTAAGTTTTGAGTTTGACTCCTTTAATTGACTTGTCCCGTTGAATTTACTTAAAAAGCAGAGCGAGTACGAGGTGAGACGGATCGGCCCGCGAGTTACATAAAATTATAAAAGCTATTTATTTTTTAGTGAGAAATAGAATACATGGTCCTACCCAATAAATTACAACACTTATTTCATACAAATTTAGGTTGTTTTTCTATTCATTCATAAACAATTGGTGCCAAATTTAGGATTACTTGTTGCCGATTTATTCTCTTATTGCATTGTTCGTTTTTGCTTCTTTTTGTCTCTTCATATTTGTGCTTCTTCTTCGGCAAATTTCTTGTGTAAGTTTTTTTTTTATTCTATTACTTGAACCAACATCACATACGGTGGTTCACATTTTTTCCCGATTCATTACCTTAAACACACAGCCAAATCCTTCATTAATGGTTAGAGTGACTACCTATGTTGCACGGGTACTCCGTTTTAGACAGAGTACCGGTACCGGGTATGTACCAGTACGCGTATGGTACTCCCATGGTACGTACCCTCAAAGTACCGAGTTTTTTTTTTTTGTTTTTTCATCCGGGTACACGCATGGTACTTCCGGGGTACGCGCGTGGTACTCTCAGGGTACACACGTGGTACATATTTCATCAAAAACTATTCTCATTTTTTTTTTTTGCAACACTTTTCAATCTCATTCTTTTTTTATTTGTTTATTTTTTTTAATAAAGATTCACTTTAGTTTAAAATTAGAATCGATTCAGTCTCCTTCCCTTTTTATTTATTTTTAAAAGTAGAGCCGCATAGTCTTACTACTACTCCTAATTTCCTAAACGTGTAAACCACAATATAACTATTTTTAAAGATTGCTATTTTTTATGTTTAATTATTTGTTTTAAGTATATAATTTTATTATTTTAACTATATAACTATATTAAAAAAAATTATACGAGCGTACCCGTACTTTAATTTTTTTTAAATGCCGTACCATGTACCGGTACCAGTACCGGATACCGGTACCGTACCCGCACCTATGCAACATACATGTAGTATATGTTATTAGACTTATATGCCACATTTGAATTGGCTTATTTATAAATAAATAAATTTTTATGTATTTTATAGGTTTGTCAAGTTAGTGAGAAATTATAAATTAACCTAAAACCTTATTTATTTCTTAAAAAAAAAAAAAAAAAACTATCAACTACTGTATAATGCTTTTAAGAAAAGAAACCTTAGTAAAATTCTCAAAAATATAAGATAAAGAATACTATAAAAAGAATGCTAGCTATATCTTAAAATATTCCAATCTTGAAAAACAAAATAAAAAATGAGCTGTGGAATATTGTTGAGTATTATTAATTTGAAAATAAAATATAATTAAATTTTGGTTTTCACTCTCTCTCTCTCTCTCTCTGCTTCACAATTTCTCAACTTTGTTTTCATTCATTCCATTCCAATTTCCATGTGCTCCAACACTTCTTGCACCTTCCCATCTCATTCCCTTCATCTTCCACTATGCCACTTCTTCTTTTCTCTGATCGGTGAGTTTTCTGCTTTATCACACTCCTTTTGCCTTTTCCTTCTTATAATCACTTTATGCTATTCAGATTTGAGTTTTTTGCTGCCAAACTTTTTGACCCATATAATCATAATGTCTTGTAAAGTATCTTCAATGCAAAAAGTTTCTAAATTTTTGTTTTTTATAAAGTTTTTGGAATCTGGGTTTGTTTTTAAGATTTGGGTTTAGCTCTGGGGTTTTAAGATTCATGTAAATTTTTAATTTTTTTCCTTCATGTCTAGTTGTGATTTTAGTTTGAATTTGCATTAGAGCTTTTATTCAGAAAAATGTAGAATAGGATCAATATTTAGGTTTTTGATATGTAGCTTTCTTTTTTAAGTATATATTCTTCATTAATATTTTGTGGATAAAATTTGTATTCCTTTGTTGCTTCTTAATTAAGCAATTTTACCATCAGAAAATAGAAAGCTCAAGGACAAACCAAAAATAGTAACAAGGAGAAATGTGAGCATTACTTTTTGCTTGTACAAGAATTTACATAATTTTTTTTTAGCCACCAGAGGCAGTTTTTAGTGGTTTATTGTTGATGATTGATCCAAGGTAAATAATAAAGAATATTTTCTTTTATAAAATTAAGTCTTCTTAAATGTAATGTTTTGGTCTAAGAACTCTTTTCATCTAAAATTTTGAAGTTAAAATTGAGCTATTTTCAGTTCAAATTTTAGTATTTTGATTTTGCTATAATTTTCAGAATAATCCTAAATTTGGGCAAAGTAATATCTAAAACAGTAATCTGTAAGATTTGATACTAGTGTACCTAAGGCTCATCTATCCATTCATTCAAAATGCTTATTATGTGTAATAAATTTGAACTGTAAAAAAGGAAACAAAACAGATACTTTTGATTTCCCAAATCTATGTCTGTACTTGAAAGAAGATAACATAATCTACTTTTGTACTAAAAGTATTCAAATAACTTGCATGACTACAAGATATCATGATGCTATATTGCACAGCCTAAAATAAGACTTAACCAGAATGTACCATGCCAAAGTGAATCAATGTAAGTTCAATTCCACTCACTCCACTTTTTTTTGGTGTAGGACAAAATGGTAAAAGAATAAAAGATAGTGCATAAGTTGTTAGATTGTTTTTTGACTGACAAGTATATTGACATTATAAACTCATTCCGTCTCCTTTCGTGCAACTAGTTATTTTTTTAAGACCCTGGTTTTATGGGAAATGAGTCCTGGTAATCCAGAGTTCGACCGAGATGTTAGTAAAGTCTGATCAAGGATTGTTCAAGCCAAGATTCGACCTTGGATTCTCCCGAACGATTCGTTCTTAACTAGAGTCCATTAACCACTTGAGCCCAATTATGTGGTTTTTCATACAAGTAGTTTGTAATACCTTCTTTAATATTATTATGAGATATATCACATTGAAATCTATATTAGATGTATAACCCTTCTTAACAATCCTGTTTTGTGTTCTATTTACAGAGCTATGAAGAACTTGCCTTAAAGAGCATAGTTTTTTTTTGCTGTTCCTAGATAAGCAATGGTTACGGAATCATGGTTTCGTAGTCTGTGGAGGACTCCTCGGAAGCATGATGCTAATTCTGAGAAGGAGGTGATTGGGGTATTAGCATTTGAAATAGCAAGCTTGATGTCCAAGTTGGTTAATTTATGGCAATCATTGAGTGATAAACAGATTGTTAGGTTGAGAGAGGAGATTGCAAATTCAATTGGCATAAGAAAGCTTGTTTCAGACGATGATCATTTCATTGAACGATTGATTTGTATGGAGATAGTTGAAAATATGGCACATGTAGCCGAGTCTGTGGCTAGGCTTGCAAAGAAATGCAATGATCCAGTTTTGAAAGGTTTTGAAAACACCTTTTATGGGTTTATCACTACCGGTGTGGATCCATATGGATGGGAATTCACTTGCAAAAAGATGGAAAAAAAGATTAAAAAGTTTGAAAAGTTTATATCAACTAATGCGAGTTTGTATCAAGAGATGGAGGTGCTTACTGATTTGGAGCAGACTCTTGCAAGAGTGAAGCCTAATGGTGAGACAGATGGTGTGAGTCTAAGTGAGTATCAGAAGAAAGTTGCATGGAAGAGGCACGAGGTGAAGAGCTTGCGGGACGCGTCTCTGTGGAACAAGACATATGATTACACAATATATCTTTTGGCAAGATCTTTATTCACAATATTCTGTAAGATCAACCATGTATTCGGAATTCAAGAGATGGTAGATGATGGTGGAGCCAATAACTCAAGTGTCTTAGATAACGATTTCATTTCCAGAAGTCAATCAGTTTCTGCATTATTTCAATCTTCATTCCATCCATCATCACAGAATAATATTGCCAGATTTTCTTCAGGACCCCTTAACACTATTACTGCTAGATCTGGTCCAATTGTTAGAACACATAAAACCAGCATTTCTCACTCAGGTCCAATGGCTAGAACAAATAAAACCAACATTTCTCATTCAGGTCCAATGGCTAGAACAAATAAAACCAGCATTTCTCATTCAGGTCCCCTTGGTGACTCATCTACAAAGTCAGGCCCAATTTTAGGAAAGCATACAAATGTCAATTTTTACTCAGGTCCCCTTGGAAGGAACATGAATCAATCGGTCCCACTTACTAGAACAAAAAAATTGAGCAAGATTTTGAACTTTTATAAACACTCTGCCGCCATAACTGGGAAGGAAACTCACACAAGACATAATCGAATGACTCAAGTAGGACCTTTCAAAGGATGTCTGGCTTGGGACAGTTCCTCTGTCATTGACTGTCATTCAAGTGCAAGTGGCGTTCATTATGGAGTTCAGAATCCGAGAGAAGCTAATTCAAACCTTCTTGGTCTTGGCAAAGTAGTTCATCATACTCAATCGGTCTTCAAATCCCTGTGCAAGCTATTAAATCCTCCACCTGAAACCCTTGGTGCTGCTGCTTTATCCCTGCACTATGCAAATGTTATCATTGTGATTGAGAAGCTAGCAGCTTCTCCACACTTGATTGGTCTTGATGCAAGAGATGACCTGTACAACATGTTACCAAGACGTGTGAGAATTGCCCTCAAGGCCAAATTAAAGCCTTTTACCAAGACCATAGCATCGTCATCAGTCTATGACCCGAGTCTAGCAGGGGAATGGAACGAAGCGATGTCAAGCATATTGGAATGGTTGGCACCACTTGCTCATAACATGATAAGATGGCAAACTGAGAGGAGTTTTGAGCAGCAGAGCTTTGTTTCGCGAACGAATGTGCTACTAGTACAAACCCTTTACTTTGCAAATCAAGAAAAGACAGAAGAAATAATCACCGAGCTTCTTGTGGGTCTGAATTATGTCTGCAAATATGGCAGGGAGTTAAATGCAAAAACTCTGGCAGAGTGTAGCAGTTTTCGGGTTGGCAATGAATATCTTAATCTGAATATATAAACACTTTGGAATAACTTATGGCCATTTCCCAGGGAGTCTGCTCTCAGCTCCTTGTCAAGGACTCGAATGAGGACTTGAAACACCAACCGTCGTCTTCCTGAATCAACAAATGAAATGGTACTTGAAGTATGGGAGAAATAACTACATACTCATTATCATGCAAATTTAGTATCACATTGTGTTTCTAGTGAGGATTTTTTTCTTCTTTTATTTTTGAATATTTATTGTTGATTCTCTTTTGATGAGTTTCAAGCTATTAGAAGAGTTCCTCTTTGAAGAGTTCCTACATGGTGTTTAGGGTGTGCATATCTATGAGCATCATTATATGTTAAATTGTATAGTACGGTCACACGATGATTATTGGTTATTTCTCTATATCTTCCGAATTGTCAGCCAAAAAAATTGTCATTCTATAAATATCAACTATTGTAATCTCTCTTTTATGGAAGAACTGCACTTTTTTTTTTTGGGAACGACGAAATATATTAAAACTATAAAGAAAAGTACAAGAAGTACTCCAATCCCGTTGACATGACAAGAAATGTTGTTTGTGTCATTGTGTGTTATATAGCAATGAGTAGGGATAGACAAAGTTTATGCGAACTAAGCGAACTGTTTTCTCAATTCGTTAGAGCATCATTCAATTTTTGAACCAAACCAAACTGGTTCATTAAACTGTTGAACCGGTTCTATACATAAAACTGAACCGAACTGTTTTTTATTTCATTGGTTTTGTTTGAACCGGACTGAACCGTTCTAACATGCATTGAACCAAACCGAGCTATTTCTATATCACTCGAACCAAACTGGTTTTCAAAATGAAAGAGATTTCACAAACTAAAATGTGGGTCTGGTGCACCAGAACACACAATTTATTATGTTCCACTAACTAAAATAGTAGTAGAAAAGTTTTCAAACTATATAAATTGAATCTATTTTACAACAAATTGTTCATCAAAATCATCGACATTGGGTAAAAAACCAAATATAAAATTTTCAACTAATTACTAACTTTGACCGTTTAAAAGAAATAAATTACAATTATAAAAACGGTGTATTGAAAACAGTAGATGCTCTTACAAACCATCCAGTGAAAAATTATTTCCCTTGCACCCTCTATGGTGAATAAGCCAGTGAAAAGTTGATAAAGAATTAACTCCAAAGTCTAGCAACATAGGCATTACAATTGCCTATTTATTTTTTGAAAAACCACTTCCACTCAACAAACCACCACAGCCTGCGCAGTGCGCACGTTCCACCCTGACTTAACCCATCGAAATTGAATTTAATCCAACCTGACTCCGGCGACTTCCAACAAATCAAAGTGTACTGCTGCTCGACAATATAGTTAGGATTCTCCTATGACTAAGAATGGCTATAACTAAACAAAATTCTCTTTCAGTTTGTACAAAACAATCTTAAAAGATACTCCCTCTGTTCCTTTTAATTATACTGTTTGCGACACCGAGGTAAGAGAAGATCCAAAGAAAAGCATATGACTAAATATGCCAAAATAAGATAACTTAACTTCTCAATATTGACTACATGTTTAGATAAAATGCCAAACCTTAGAAAAACAAAGGGAAGAAGTATGAGCCTAACTTCCTCTTTTTCTGGTGCCAGAAAAATACTAACAGCATTAAATCAGCAAAACTAGCTAAAACCTATAGCGTCATTTTTTATAATGTAACCTATAGCTTCGTTAGAACAGCCACGTCAAAGTACTTCCGGAAAACGTAATTCTGCTGGACCAGGGCCCAATATCCCTTTCTGCTCGCTTATCTTGCCAATGCCTACCCCAATAGAAGGATCTACTACACCAAGTCTATTGATTTCATCCTCTCGCCAAATTATTCCCCGTCAAAAATGTACCATGCAAATGCAAGTGAGTACCATCCACAAAAAACTAAAATAATTTAGACGCAAACTAATTTAATTTTTCATTTATGAAACAGTTGAAAAAATAATAATTCTGCAAAACAAAAGAAACAGGTAGAAGCATTTGCACAAAACTAGCGTATAATAATTCTATAACGTCACAAACAGGCAAATGAGAAGTAATTTCAGAATTGTCAGTCTTAAAGAAACAAGCTTATTAGTTGCTTGGTTTTCCCCGAAGAAAGCTAGTTACACGAAAAAGGGCGGAGCCTAAAGTTAACCACTTTAGATTGATGATTTGATAATGGCCTTTTTACCTTATTATATATCACTTCAGAAAAACTTTTCCACTATTTTGATCTGTCAAAATTTATCACTGAGTTCAGACTTTTTCACTTATTCTCTTAAATGACTCAGCAATATATTGGAAGATTTACTAGTTTATTTACAATTAAACAATATTTAGTGTCGCCCACAATGTGAACGACTAGAATGTTAAGATTCTGATGTGAATGACTAGAATGTTTAAAAAACATGTCATATGATATGACTGGTTAAGGGAAATGATAAAAAGAAACAGGCACCTGATACATTCTTGATTCTAGGAAAGTAAAACCAAAACTGATCAAAATATAAATTCTCATAAAAGTAGTACTACATCGAGGTAAAATAGCTCATAATAATCATTAATTACCTCGTCAAGATTATAACTAGTATCTTGCATTATTGGAGTTGCAATTGGGGGTGTTATGTCTGGGTCAGGCTTTTGAAATATAAATGTTGTATAGAGACCTGCATTGGAGTGGAAAATCCCACGAGTATTTTCATAAACAAGTGAACCAAAGAAATGTACAAGAAATAAAGTGATAAAAAGAAACGATTAAGGCATTACCAAGCACGTCATATGATCGAGGAAGAAGTCTACCCCTAGTATCCAAAAGGTTTGGAGCATAGTTCGTAAGCAATAATCAAGGAAAGTAAATATATATATATATATATATATATATATATATATATATATATATATATATATATATATATATATATATATATATATATATATATATCCTGGATGTAAGGAGCCAGCTTTACATAATACATGTCAGCAATTGAGACCAAACATTCAAAAGCTGTCTGTCATATTTTCACTTCGGGAGACATAGTTGTCTCACAAACAACTCTCATGATATATTCACGCTCCATATCATTGCTAAAATTAGCCTGTGCGAATCCAAGAGCATTATATAATGCCCTGGTAGCAGCAAGTCTTACGTCATTGTTCTTTTCAGATGAATTCATACCTTGAACTACAGCAGTAAGAATTTTATTTACTTGGTCTTGATCAACAACCTCATGAGAGACCTCTTCACACAAATATCCCAGAGTCTCCAAAGTTGCTTGCTTGACGTGAGCAGGAATTTGATGAATATTTGATAAAAGTGATCCTATCAGCTCAGGCCACTGTTTCTGAGGAAGCTCAATTCCAGCAATTTTGGCAACAACTTGAGTTGCTGTAGACCGAGCCTCAAGTACAAGAGAAGAGAGTGTTTGCAGCAAGCATGCCTTAACTTGGGCCTTTGCTGCAGAGTCCAATGACAACCATCTCTGGACCAATTCTCGCTTTCTGTTTTCATCCTTGGCATCCAATGCATTTTTAAGTATCAAACCTGCCAACTTTCGGCTATCAACTGGTTTATCTTCACTTGCTAACTCTCCAGAAAGAGAGACCAAGAAACCTGGAAGGTTTTGCTCCTGAAATTGCCGCAGACTTTCTTCAGCATGCTTACGTACAGTCCCATCAATGGATTGAGCATTTAAAAGTGCCTGAGTAACTTCCATCGCCATGCTATACCTAATTGCAAAAAACAACCAGCTCTTAATATTCCACTTATAAGTTTAAAAAAAATGAAGAAACATAAAAAAGCGAGGCAAGATAATGAGTCTATCAAAGAAACGATTAATTTATCAGATTGCAGATCTAAAGACCAACCAATTGGCCAGCAAGTTGATGAAACAAGGCAATATATAAAGATGGCCACAATATAACAGCAATATATTATGAATCAAGCAGAAAAATAAAGCAAAAATACAATCGTATGACTGGTACGAAATGAAACAGGAAAAAGACGGATGGCAAAAATTTATTCAAATCAAAACTGAATTTCTCAAAGTCTAACTTACACAATATGCTCGTGATAATTTTGTATTTTTATTCAAATTAAAAATTAAAAAAAATGTATTTTTACACCTTATTTATCAACCTGAAACAATAAAACCAAGCAATAAAACCAAGCTACATTTATCAACCTGAAACAATAAAACCAAGCAAATCTGTACTTAACCGAATGCAGAATTTACAGTTGACTATACGATGGCAACCGCGTGTGCCCATGCTTGCTTTTCATCTCGAACAAAAATTAACATCGAATAGGTCCATATAAGAAGACGTTAGTCACTACATTCAAGTTTGAGCATATTTCCAACATAGATGCCTTCAAGTGCAGGGTAAGTGTGGCACCACCGAACACAATCAGCCTCGGACCAATATACACACACAGGCCTCTCCGACTGCAACCACTGGTGCCTTACCAATGAAACTATCAGCAGGACCAGCCCCAGGTACATACTACAATACAATGGACCTGAAAGTATACTAACACACCTGCAAAAGCTGAAAGAGTCTCAACCTGAATATGGATGACATTGTTAATAATTGGTTGGTTAAATCAATTAATTGACACTATAATAAAGCAGAACCAATCAACCATCAATTGACACTATAATAAAGCACAACCAATCAACCATCAATAAAGTACTCTGCAGAATGGAAAAAGGTGCTGAAAATTCTTAATGGAATGCATTAAAAAAAATATATTTTTATTGATTCAATATGAACAAAACACAGAAATGGGCCTTTTATAACAGTGCCCTTGTTACAAAACATAAGCCTAAAGCATAATTGATATACTAACTATGACTAAAATAGAAACAAATGTCGTGAAGGTGGAATGAGATATTCAATGTTGCCTTCTTTATAGTCACCACATCCCATTGTGTATCTCATCGTTAAGATTGGGGAATAAATCGGTCAAATTAGAAAATATGTCGGAATCGTCACATTGATCAGGTGGTGTCATTGAATATTGCCCAAGCTGTGGAAGAGAGGTGCTAGGGGAATCAATGCTCTCAGCTGAAACAGCATAGTTGTTATTGTGTATATCATCATCGTTAAGATCGGGGAAAAAATCAGTCAAGCTAAAAAATACTTCGGTTTCATCAATTTCTTGATCCTGTGCTTGTGTTTCATTGTTCTTCTGATTCATCTTTGAATTTTTTATCCCACCATCTAAATACATTTTATATTTCTGCAAAACAACATAACAGGTACAGAAGTGTTAGTGATAAAACACTTCATAAATTTCAGATTCAAATTACACAAAACACTAATGTATGAAATTTAAACAAGAAACTAATATAAAAACCAACCTGCAAATGACTAGCTACATGCTGTAATTCCAAGCCAGGACAATCCATGATCTTCAGAACTTTTTTAGGCTTTGCATCTGAAAGAAAAGGATGCACATAAGTAAGTTTTTTGAAATGCAAACAATTTATTAAGCCTCCGATCAAGGCACATGAAGGGCCAAGAAAGGGGGGAAGCAGGAAAACAATGAAAGGTGGAGCTAGAGCTCTAACCAAAGAGCAAGTTACAGACCCAAAAACAGAGTAAAGAAACACAACAACAAATACGACAAGCAGCAGAACAAAACAAACATAAAACTGATGCACATAATTAAGTTGATTATCATTATTGAGTTCTTGAAGAATAGAATACAAACAAATGCAAAAAACAAAAAGTCTGAGGAAAGATTCATACTTTTAATCCCAAGATGATTCACGACCGACACAAATTTTTGGTGCAAATCATCTGTCCAAGAGAAACGAGCTTTCTTTGCCGGAGGTTGTTTAGAAACATGAACCTCATCATCTCTTCCTCGCTTTTTAAGCCCTTTAGCCTCGCTTTCCTTTTGCACTAGATGTTCTCTTCCTCGCTTTTTAAGCCCTTTAGCCTCGCTTTCCTTTTGCACTAGATGTTGCCGCACGACATGTTGCCACATATTTTTGAATAGATTTTCATCCAGTGGTTTGGCCCAGTAACTACAAGCCCCGTTGGAAATGGAATCCATAACAGAACAGGTTCGGTTATCAAGCGACATCACTACAAAATAAAAATAATAACAGGGTGAGTCACATTTGTTAATTAATTAATGGAAAGGTGTAACCAATGATGAGTTTAAGGAAGAACTACTTACTAATCACTGGAATTTTCAAATGTGAAGTCACTTGTTGAACAAATGCATAAGTATCTTGCTGTGGAATATGAGTTTCGACGAGTATGATGTCGAAATGTGATGTCGACAAGAGCTGCTTTGCTTGAGAAATTGTAAAACATGATGTAACTGCAATAAAAAAAAACATTAAGAGTTAGAACAAAAAAAGATGAAAAGTAGTTTAGAATAATAATTAAGGTGTGTGAGTGAGTGAGTGAGAAAGTAAGTACCTTGATAGTGTAATTGATTGCAAATGTGGTGAATAGTGTAGAAATCGTAGGTGTCATGATCGACTGCAAGTACTCTAAGCCCAGCGGGGAATGATGGATTGTTAGTAGTGAAAAGGTTCATATTTGCGATGAATGAATGAATGAAATGGAATAATGAATGAATGAATGGATTGTAATGAATAATAATGGAAGTAAGAGAGTGAGTGAGTGAAGAGGGTAGAAAGTAGAAGGAAGAATGAGTCTGAAAATCAACAATGAATAAACAAATTGCATAAGTAATCGAAGCGATGAAATGAAAGAAAGAAACTCAGAAATTAAAGAAAGATGAAAACTTTACCAAATTGATTGAGTCTTGAATGAAATGAAAGCAATGGGTCAGAGAGCGATGAACCAAGGAAGGAACTTCGGTGAGAGCGATGAACACAGCGATGAACTTCAGTGAAACTAACGAAGCAGATGAACAGCGATGAACAGCGATTTTTGTGAAAGTGAGTATTGTGAGAGTTAAGGAATGAAATTAAAACGGCGCAAAAGCCTTTGTATGTATTTATAAGAAGAATTAGGGTTTCATTCTCCCCAACGGTCAGAAAATGATGAATGGTAACAGACAGCTGTGATGCGAATTTAAACAGCTGTCTGTGATGCGCGTGAAAGCGGGACATAAATCGGGTCGGGTCGGATTGTTGTTAACAATCGGAGCAGGATTTGCATCACTTCCTGTTTATGTCACAATCGAACCATGTAAACCAATTGCCATAATAATATATATACACATAATTCCTACTCCTTATTGATATTGAAAGTACAATACCATAGTGTGAGAAAGCACAAAGTAGTTAACAAAAACCGTGATTGAGAGAATTGAGAATCAAGTTGAAGAATTTGAAATTTGAAATGGGTTTTTCTTGAATACAAGATTCTAGAAGAGTGTTGTTTTTAGGGTTTAAAGTAAGGACTTGTTTGGTTTGTTGAAGAGACATCAAGAAGTGAAGTGTGTGATGAATGATGGACTGATTCTAGATGAAATTGGAGATGGAAGAAGAGAGGTATTGTGATAAAAAAGTGATAACCTGATGAAGGAAATAAGTGATTTTATGTTTTATTCCAAAATTTTATTAAGCTAATTTTATGTTTTGTGAAAAATAGGAATATTAAAATTTTATTAAGCTAAATTTTATGTTTTAAAGGAAAACTCAGTTTTTAAAGATAGAGAGAATTATAAGGAAAACTCGATGTTAGGACTCAGGAACACATTTATTTTCATAAAAAAAAATATATTTCCTCCTAATTTATAATTTTGAATAGGATTATCGTCACAATAATTTTTTATAGATATTCAAATCTCAATTAATTGTTTTTTTTACTAAAATTTCAATTAATTGTTATTATATTAATAAAGCACCTACTATTCTATTTTTAAAATTAATAAAATGTCTCTATATATCATATAAATATTTTTTCACGAAAAGAACCGCTAATTTTTTTTAAGGAAAAAGTACCACTTATTTATTTACTAAATTTGGTGTTATTGTTCAAATAAAACACTACTTTAAGAAGAATTTTGAAATATTAATGTATAATAAAATTAAGTGAATATATTAAATATACTACATAATTTCTTTAATAAGAATGAAATTATCAATCAAACAAAAGTATTTTGAAATTGAATACTTTAAAAAAAATTAAAAGTTATAATAAGGGATATATATATATATGAGTCAGGATCCGTTGACACCAACTAGTTTGACACCAAATGTTACACCTCTCAATAACATTTTAACCGATATAAATTTTATAAAATCCACCGTTGGATTGAAAGTTTACATCATATAGATCATTTGTGTAAAATTTCAAATAAATCCAAAATCATTTGATATGTTATTGAGATACATCAAAATTAACGGTTTTTGTATTTTTTTAAATGCCGTTAATCTTTATGTGTCTCAATAGCATATCAAATGATTTTGGATTTGTCTGAAATTTTACACAAATGATCTATATGATGTAAACTTTCAATCCAACGGTGGATTTTATAAAATTTATATCGGTTAAAATGTTATTGAGAGGTGTAACATTTGGTGTCAAACTAGTTGGTGTCAACGGATCCTGACTCTATATATATATATATATATATATATATATGACATAATACAACATGTATTTTGAAATTGAATATGTGCGTGACCACTCATCTCAAAAAAAAAAAAAAAAAAAACAGCAAATTTAGTCCTAAGCTCCCTCTACATAACTACCAAATGTAGAGTGTTTGTTTGTACTAAAGGCTAACTATTAATGTTAGTTAGTTATTGTTATTTCTACAAATATCGTTTTATTACTACTTTATTTCATCGGTTTCAAATTACTTGTCGTTTTAGGAAAAAAATTAAAAATTAAAAAAAATGTATTTTTACACCTTATTTTTCTATTATGCTTTTTTTTAATGTTTATTATATACTCTTATTCCAACTTTTCATCCATCCACCCGTGTTTTCAACTAAATAAGAATCTGACGATTCTGAATGTTTCGCTATGAATTCGTGATGATTTTATTCGCTTGAAATAGCACTTCTCTTCGCTTTGGTTAATGCTACTTGTAGCGAAAAAGTTGTCGTGAAACAACACGACATAGTGGTGTAACTCAAGTTGGCTTTTTCAACTTTTCATCCATCCACCCATGTTTTCGACTAAATAAGAATCTGACGGTACTGAATGTTTCGCTATGAATTCGTGATGATTTTGTTCGCTTGAAATAGCACTTATCTATTGCTTATAGCATTAGGTGCAAAACAGGGTAATAGATGAACTGAAGAAAAAAAAAATTGTGGATTTCAGGTTTACACATACTATATTTTTAAAAATTTTACTACTTAATATATTTTCATTTAAATACTTAATAAAAGTCACTAGATTTGGTCTAGTGGTGAGAGATTTGGATAATATACTATAGGTTCTGGGTTTAATTCTCACCTCATTGAAAACCAACAAAATTTAAATACTTAATAAATATTTAAGGGCATCAAATTTTATATTTTGGGGTTGAAGTTTGAACCCCAAAGCCCACTTAACTATCTTAAGGGTGAAATTTTTAGTCACTAGACTGTTTGACAACAAATATTCGATCACTTCAACTTCAATATGAGTTTAAGGAAGAACTACTTACTAATCACCGGAATTTTCAAATGTGAAGTCACTTGTTGAACAAGTGCATAAGTATCTTGCTGTGGAATATGAGTTTCGACGAGTATGATGTCGAAATGTGATGTCGACAAGAGCTGCTTTGCTTGAGAAATGGTAGAACATGATGTAACTGCAATAAAAAAAAATATTAAGAGTTAGAACAAAAAAAGATGAAAAGTAGTTTAGAATAATAATTAAGGTGTGTGAGTGAGTGAGTGAGAAAGTAAGTACCTTGATAGTGTAATTGATTGCAAATGTGGTGAATAGTGTAGAAATCGTAGGTGTCATGATCGATTGCAAGTACTCTAAGCCCAGCGGGGAATGATGGATTGTTAGTAGTGAAATGGTTCATATTTGCGATGAATGGATGAAATAGAATAATGAATGAATGAATGGATTGTAATGAATAATAATGGAAGTAAGAGTGAGTGAGTGAAGAGGGTAGAAAGTAGAAGGATGAAAGAGTCTGAAAATCAACAATGAATACACAAATTGCATAAGTAATGGAAGCGATGAAATTAAAGAAAGAAAGAAACTCAGAAATTAAAGAAAGATGAAAACTCTACCAAATTGATTGTGTCTTGAATGAAATGAAAGCAATGGGTCAGTGAGCGATGAACACAACGATGAATTGATTGTGTCTCTCAGCGATGAACACAGCGATGAAATGAAAGCAATGGGTCAGTGAGTGAGAGCGATGAACCAAGGAAGGAACTTCAGTGAGAGCGATGAACTTCAGTTGTTGGGTCTCTCAATGGGTCGGTGAGTGAGAGCGATGAACCAAGGAAGGAACTTCAGTGAGAGCGATGAACATTCAGTTGTGAAACTAACGAAGCAGATCAGAAAGGAACATCGATTGTTCTTGAAAGTGAGTGAGTGAGTATTGTCTCTCAGTGAGTGAATGAGATTGTGAAAGTTAATGAATGAATGAATGAAATTAAAACGGCGCAAAAGCCTTTGTATGTATTTATAAGAAGAATTAGGGTTTAATTTTCCCCAACGGTCAGAAACGCGTGAAACCGGGACAGCTGTGATGCATTAATTTAACAGCTGTATTTTTTATTTTTTACATAGGTGTATTTAATAAATAGTAAATTTATAGTGTTTCTTATAAAAAAACCAATTTTTTTTAAATATTCCTTATAAAAAGGACAAGAGGGACTAATAATTATTAAAATCTTGAGTTAAATAAGATTTTTTTCCCTAAAAATATATAGGGAGTTTTAGTTTTAGTCACTAAAAATAAAAATGTAATGTTTCTTGTTAATATTATTACTGAATGTCCATCTAGGTTATTTGCCTATGTAATTAGTCCATATGTTTGCCAATATATATATAATATATGTATCAGTGTAAATCTTAATTTCAGTGGCGAATAGCATAAACTCTATTCCAATTGGCACGGCGGCGGACAGCGGTTTTCCGGCGGACCTCCGACGACTTTCACGGCGGTCGGTGGTGGTTCTCCGGCAGTTGGTGGTGGTGCTCCGGCGGCCGGCCACCACCAACCACCCATACTATTTTATTATTATTTTATTTTAAAAATCAAATTTTTAATAATTATTTTAAAAATAATTAAAAAATCAGTTTTTAATGTTTTTAGTTTTTAAAAATAATTAAAAAATTCAGTTTTTTTTAAAAATAATTAAAAAATCAGTTTTTAATGTTTTTAGTTTTTCAAAAACTTAGTATTTTAATTTTTTTCCTATTTATTAGTTTTTTTTGTATTTAAAAATCAGATTTTTTAATTTTAAAAATTACTCTTTTTTTAAATAATAAAAATTATTTTTAAAACAATATAAAAAACAAGTTTTCGGCTAAGTAAAAAATAATTTGGGTTTAAAAAAAATATTTTGTGGGTTGATTATAAACCAATTCAATCATAAAATTAATGAAAAATTATGTTTTTAAAATAATTAATAAATCTATTTTTTTTAATCAACTAATAAAAAAAATTAGTTTAAGAAAAAAACCTATTTAAAATTGGATCATGTGAATAACTTAAATTTTATTACAAACCGGTTATAAATTGGTTTGATCCGGTTAATAACCAAATCCAAATTAGTTTTAAAAAATAACCGGTTTGTTATTGAAATGGTTTTGGTTTATCAATTAGGTGTGGTGTGGTTTCCAAACCATGCACACCCCTACCCTCTTCCACACACTTGTTCCAAATTTATGTTTTGATTTGTAATTTTCGGCAAATGACTGTTTATGGTCTAGTGTCATCTCACTCGAAACAGAGAAGGCCAAAACAGGGAATGAGAGTAGAAAATAAAGTTGCAAGCAACAAAAAAAATTGTTAATGATTTTTCTCAATCAGACACAGAAATGTGGATAGATCCAGAAAGGTGGGGAATATCTTGGACAACACATTTGAATTTTTGATGATACACTTAAAGTTATTATTCAAAGAATTTTCTGCTCATTTAGAAACCCAAGCACTATTGGAGGAGGGACACACGAAAAACCAAGGCAGGATTATTTCAATCATCCACTCATTTTTCCCCACTAAAACAGGAAAGAAAGTAATGCCTAGTCTAAAAGCCACATTCCACAGAATATTTTTTGTGGTGACATAATTTATCAATGGAAATTAACTTAATCTATATGAATAGCAGACACAGCTGATGTGATTTCGTTGGTTCGTGGGTCAGCGCTTTCTAATGAAACTCCACAAGGATCTTCTTTAACCAACATGGCAAGAACATTAAGTGAACTCCATGTTTTTGTCAGGTTGCTATTCGAATCTCCCAAAGTAACGGCAAAGACTGCATCAAATCCTCCTGCTCCTGGAACTCCAGCTAACAATACTCCTTCCAAGTTCATTGTAGCATCTAGAAGTTGTGTTTGTGATTCTGGTTCAATCTGTACACATTGCAACTTATGATGAGATTGTTGAACTCGTCAACTAATGAAATGATCAAATATTAATCAATCAGGAAAGTATGTGAGTTTCTAACACCAAAACTCTGACTCCAATTCAATAATCAATAAAGATTATAAAAGCTGAACAGCGTGTAAGTATTGCATTTATGCTAATATGCTCCACAAACACATTGTAGATGGTATCTGAACAGTAAAAACGGTCTACTGAATGGATCACAGAGTTCATAATTAACAAGTAAAAACAAAGCAACTCTTTTTTCAACTGAACCAGAGTTCGTTTTCTTTTATGGTTACTTTATCAAATGATCTGATTATAGATCCAAAAAGAAACCATACATACAGCAGGTTCATAGGTAGTAAATTGTACTTTCTAAGCTAACATGAATAATCGAGTGCATTTTAGGATGTCAGAAATCTTGATTAGTAACTTTTGTTCTTTCTTCCAGTTCTCTATTTGTGTATTATGGCAAATTTTTATTAAGTTCATTATACTGAAACCACTATGGATAGGAACAATATCCAACCTTAGCTTGGCATCATTCTTATTCCATAGAAAGATAAGATACGGTCCTCACGAACTGTTAATGGATGAAGTAAAATCACAAAATTTCAACAAAAATAAAAATTCAGGCAACATATATTCCACCTCGACATACACATTTTTATAAGCAAATTTGATATCATACAAACAGAGCACCATTGGTCACCATATAAATAAGTGCTCAACTAAACAAACTTACCGGAACACCTGCAGCCTCGCCCATTAGGCGCATATGATATCTGATCCCCACCATGGCCTCTTTGGACCCTATTAGTGCTTTAATAACTGCTTCCTTGTTAGGCTCAGAAGCTTGTTCAATCCACTGTTTATGTAATTTGCATTTCAAACATCAATATGAAAGACGAAAAGCAAGAAACGACGCAATATATGAAATATTACTAAAACTTCGCAGCATGAAACAAGAAAATCATATCACACAGGTACTTATGAAGTTCATAATCTGAAAGTGAAAACCAAGGTTCCGATGGCTACTCAACTTTGTGAAAAACCAAGGTCCCATCAAAAGTAATAGGAGAGACGTATGAGTTTAATCATTAAAAAATCATATTTCATGAAAAAAGCAATAGAAAGAAGTGTGGAAGTCTAATCCTCAATACAAAAGAAAAGGAAAAAAATTGGGACACGTTTCAAGCTGTTTGAGTCTAATGGTGAGAACTGTCAACCAATATACTTTAGTTGCATAAGAATAAATTCTCTTAATTTCAAATTACTTCTATTCAATAAACAACCTCAAATGATCTTAACAAAATACCTTGTCTGATCTGAGGATGCTGCAGATGTCAATCACAGATTTATATGCATCCCATTGTTCTTTCGCTAATTTTCTTAACAAATTCAGTTGCGTTTCCAATGCTGAATTTGCTTCTGACAATCTTCTCCATGTTTCCAGAGCTCTCTGAGGGTCGGACTTTTGCCATTTTTTGACAGCACCAACCATTGATGGTGTGGATGATCCACCAGTTCCAGGTTCTCCTAGTACCTAAAAGGAGAAACATCTTAGTGTGGGTATCAAGAGAGTTCATGTGCTTCAGACTATAGCATCAAAATAATGCATAGAAAAAAGAAATTATGGGGGGAGAGAGAGAGAGAGAGAGAGAGAGAGAGAGAGAGGAGAGTAATTGCCATAAGATAGTTGTCCAATCATGGTATCATAAGTCAGTCGCAGAATGAGGAGATGATAAGAGGCAAGAAAGATAGTAAAATTATCACGATAAAAGGGGGAAAAAAAACTTATCCATATTTTATCAATTAAAAAAAAAAAAGGATTTCTAGAGGCAAAGTAGTACACTACTAAACTAACTGTTGTCACTTGTCAGTATACACGTGTGCGCATAGAGAATTTCTATTGTAACGTATTCAGCTTCTTAGACACTACATAAGTGAGATTCATGTGCTGCTCACTAAGTAGATTATTGTTCCAAAGAAGTCATAAGCTTCCATCTCTTGTCAACAACAATAATAACCAAAGCCTTGTTCCACTAGGTGGCATCAGCTACATAGATCAAATGACAATATTATGTCCTATCATAAATTATGCATAATGACAACAACCATTCAAATTCAAAACCTTTATGGTTTGACAAATAGTTTTCCTTGGTCTCCAACTACCTTCACTTATTGGACTATCCTCTATTTGGTCTACCATCTACCAGTATTACTTCCATGAGACTCTACCATCTTTTTCAGAATAGGAGGTACACCAGTATTACTATCCCTCAATATTTAGTCTCATACAACACTTTAAGTCTTATAGCTCTACATAATTTTCTTTTAGACTTGAATGATACTTTTCTATCACAAATTAAACTAGAAGTAATTATCCATTTCATCCACCTTACTTGAATCATATTGTCTCGCGGGTCATTATCATTTCAAGGTTTAGAGATGCTGCTAAAAACCACAACAAATATTTATTGGAAGGCATAATAATATAAAACAGCACAAAAAATAAATAGTAATAATATATAAGCCTTTAATTACGCTTAGTCTCCAAGTCTGGCACGGTTATTAAAAAAAACTCCAAATCAAGACAACAACGTTGATTCTTAAGGACTAAAACCTCTTCAATCAGTGTTATCAGTTGTTTCCTTCACATAATTGCCACAAGAAAGTACTAGCTAGATACTCCATCCAAATCTTTAATAAATATCATGTAAGGTTAATTAACTAGAATGCATTGGATTCCCATATATATGAAGAACCCCAATATTCAAATGAAAAGTCTGAATCTAAATGATACTGTAATGTGTTAAAAAAAAATAAAAAACTTAGAATGTTTTGTGACGGAGAAGGCTACTGGTATAACTTCAATGTAGATTGCCAAGAGAAAAAAAGCTGTCTGTGCAACGAAAAACTCAATTTTTTGAGAAACCTAGAGGAAGGCTAATAAGACAACATTATTTGTAACCATTTAATTAGGAATTAGGTAATTGAATAGAAATCAAGTACAAATTTTGAGTTAGGAACACCCTACCACCCTCACCCCTTCAATAAAAAGGAGAAATAGTGGGGGAGATGGGATGCAAAGCAGGGCGGAGTAAGTGTTCTAGCAATAAATACAAGACATATTAACATATAATAATGCCAACATATGCAAAGTTTTAAGTTGCTTACAAGAGTCATCAAAGGTGGTAAAGAGAACTCAGTCCTATCATGGTCCCAATTTCCTTTTAGAATGTCAATGATTACTTCTGGCAAGTGCACTGCTGTAGCTGCAACCTACAAAGTCAATGAAGTTAATGGTGTTTCTGGAACATTTCTAATAATTCCAAAGCATTGCATGGTTAATCAATGTAAGACGTAACAAACAGAAGAATCCTAGCATGTTTGTTAAAGCAGATAAACTAAAAATAATGCAGCTAAAGCAACAATAAGTTACCTTTTTTTTTTTCGCTGCAAGAAAAAAACCATATTCAAGGAACATGGTACCAAAGTTATAAGTTCGTGAAAATTGAATGCAATGCGATGCACAATGGTGACTACATAATATATTTGTTATTGAACATATTTCTCAAGGGAATTTCAAGAATTCACGAGTAATAGTTGTCAATAATCTTGAGAAAGAAGCCAGATATGGGTCAAATAAATCAGGGTGCACTGTGCCAGTTCTATATTGAATTTACAGACTCTATTGTGTGTGCCTGTGTCTGTTTTTATATGATGAACTTGAATAATGAGAATTGTAGTATTGTTGCTCAATACACTATACATATGAGAAGAGGAAGGTGGAGGGTAAATACCTGAGTGGAAGAAATCACTTCAGGCGAAAACCGCACATAGCGCTGACTGCCATACACAGCTGAACTTACATCAAACCCACTACCCACTTTCCCTTGTGCAATACAATGTGCAGTTTGAGCTATTTTATGAACCATATCAAGGTCTGCAATATCCTTCCTGTCCTGATGATCTTTTGAAGCTGAAATCTTTACGACGCCAAGGTAATGAAGTAAAGAAGCAACTACAGCTGTTGTCATTGCTGCAGATGAACCCAAACCAGTTTTAGCAACTTCGGGCTTACAGTTTCCTTCATTAGCATCATCGGTATTGAATGAAATTGAGGCAAAAGGCGGAAGGGTGGCCAATGATTCTGGTGTCAAAGGGAGACCGCACCTCTGAATCTGCAGAAGTGTTTATTAAGACAAACTTCTTGGTCTATGCTTTTAAATACTATAATATTAAAATTTTCAGGCCATCAAAATTAAAGGAGAAAGGATGAGAAAAACGATGTGCAGAAAGTATACAAACAAGAGAAAATTACCTCATTCCTATAAGAATAAAAATCATTGGAACCCAAAATTGTAATGTCAAGACCTGCACGACCAATCCATTTATAAAATGTTTGAAGCCGTTGTTACACGTTCATTAATTAAAAGAGCTGAGAAAAAGAAAAAACAAGACAATACCTTGTAAAAGTAGTTTGTGTAACGCATCCTTTTTATTCTGGTCAAATGTCGCATAAGCAGCAGCCACAGAGTATTGCACTGCATATTCCACAAAAGGATTCCTTGTTTCACTGAAATAACAAACCAATTCTTGTAAGCCTCACCTAACTATGGCTCTGTTTGGATAAACAACTTAGTTAAGTGTTTATAGCATAAGTGTTCATCATATAAGTGTTTACATATAAGTTATTTCTATAACAAAAGATAAAATACAGTCAAATAGTTTTCATATCAACTGAGCTATTTTCATAAGCTATACTGGAAAGCTTATTGAAATAAGATGAAAACAGCATGCGAACATGTCATAAGTTGTTTCTATAAGTTCTCCCAAACAATCTGACAAGTACTTATTGCAGTAGGTAAACTCAAATAAGTCAATCCAAACAATAAAACTAATAGCAGTGAGAAACTAGAAAGATCGCAATTTGAGGATGCCAATTATTAATTAACACACTTTTTTACATGACTTGCTAATTTAAATGAGGTATAAATTTCAACATCCAAATATAATCGTTAAAGAACTGATTTGACAAAAATGAGTAACCTGCCTTGATGAAACAGTTTGAATGGTAAGATTTTTGAGTGCTAATTTATACAAGGCTTCTCTAGAGAGCTGAGGAGAGGTTAATCTAACATCCGCCCAAGCCTGAACAAAAAGCAAGCAATCACATCACATAAATATAACATAAGATTTAATTCATATACACCGGCAGTATACATTTTTTTACACAGTCAAACCAATCATAATCGTCACATCATTAAAAACATTTAACTTTAACCATAACCACTACTCCTCCTGACGTCACACATATGATTGGTTGTGATTTGTCGATAGTGTATCCGATAACATACAATTCAGTAAATTATATGAGTAAAAGAATAAATAACAGACCCATGCCCAACTATCAGGTTTAGTTTCAGGGTAGATAGGTTTAACAATAGCATAAAAACGAGCATTTGTACTAAGAACAAGCCCTGCATTAGGTCTCTCCAAAACAAGGTAACCACCAGTCATTAAAACCTTTCCAGGAGCAGAAGCAACCCTGTCAATATCAATTTAGGGTAATTTAGTTCATTCCATTTTCACTATATACAAAATTAAAATAAAATTCATAAGAGTAAGTTAGTGATTAATTAATGAACTTACACTGCCATTGATAGATATTGTGATCTTTCAGTTTAGATAATAGAAATGATTGTTGTTGGTGGTGGATGCGATGAACGGTTTATTTTTCTGAAATCTGAAGCGGTGAATCGTTGTTCAGTATATAGCATTCGGATTCTGAATTTGGTTTGATTCAGAAATATACAGCTATATATATAAATATATAGACACGCGTTGCACGTGGAGAATGCAGCGAAGAAGAGAGTAATAGTTTTGTTGCTGCTAGTGTTAACCAACCACTACGGTTCTTAAAAAACACTTCGATTCAATAACTTTGTCGTGTGTGTGTTCCTTCCTTTGCACGGGTTTGGGGCAAATGCTAGTAACTTGTTTGGATAAACACTTATATAAAAGCGCTTTTTTTTCCTAAGAAATTATTATCATTCAGGACTTTTTTTAATAGTTTTTATTTTTTTGTTTAAAAAAAAAATTGAATGCACCATTCGTCCCTAAATTATCACTCTATTGTGTAAAAAAAAAAAAAATTATCACTTTATTATTAGTTAGTGACTAGAAATTCCACTTTAAAAGTTTTAAGGGTGAATAATTGGAGTGCCAGAATTTGAACATCGACTCCTGCACACAAAGTGTGATGTCTCTACCAACTGAACTAAGTTCACGGGAACTATTGTTAATTTTTTTAATTCCAAGAGAAGTGATGATTAAAATAGAAATTCGCACTCATATTTATTTATTTTAGGTTAAGTAGTCTAGTGGCAATGTCTTTCAACACAAGATATCACTCATAAGCTTGAAAGGTGTGCTTCAGACTTGCTTCGATGGAGTAAGGAAAAGTTCCAAACTCTACGTAAGGATATTGACAAACTATCACAAAAATCAGTTTAATGCTCTTAAAAAAAATTATCTTCTCTCCTTCTTCAGGATGATCTTTTTTGGAGGCAGAGGGCTAAAACCTTTTGGTACAAAGATGGAGACTTAAACACTAAATTCTTTCACGCAACTGTTACTGCAAGAAGGAAAATCAACTGTCTTAATATGCTCCTTGATGAAATAATGCCTCATTTTTATTACTTCTTTCTGGCTATAGAAGATTTTGATGTGATATTAACACACACTTGGATAGGAGCTCCTATCTATCACACTTCCTTGTCGTTATTTTGAGATCTCACATTCGAAACAATTTGTTTTATCTACGCCGCCTATAGTAGAAAATCAAAGTAGAACTCAAAATGCTAAAAGAAGAAAGTAATGACAGAAATGGACCAACTTATTTATTCTGTTTGTGTTGTTGAGACAAAATGTTGTATACATTACATACAGGTTACAGGGATTCGAAGATGTTTTCGACTAGTTGAAGGGAATTTTGTTATCTGATTGACATGGCTACCAATAAAGTTACCCTTGAGCCACACTTGAAAGCAAAACTGAAGAAGCTCTAAACCAAATAGTGGACATGGCTTTGAGGCCATTAACTGAAATATATTTATATTTTGTATTCCATTGTAACACATACTTATATATAGACCCTTGTATTTTTGTTTTCTATAACTGTATAATTACTTTGGATAAAACTTACATTTTTGAGTTATAGATTCTACAATTTTCATCAAAGTGACACCAGTGTAGTATTTGCTTGAAGAGGAAAAACTCACTTCATTTATTAGTTGCTGAATGTATAATTAGGATGTTGGATATCTTCTATAACATATTTCCTCTGGTGTTTAATATAAGAGATATTTTACTTTTTAGATTCATTAAAAATATAATATATCTAGTCTATAATATGGACCAGATAGATTAGATTCTCAATGAATCTAAAAAGTAAAGTTTCTCTTATATTAAGAATCGGAGTAAATTTTTGTATCCCTTAGCCAACATATTGTTATATTAATATAAATAGGCTAAATAGTAATTGGAGGTTGAACTGAATGAACATAATTTATATAAATAGGGCAGAAAAGTATGTCAACCTGAGTGATGTCCTGCACTACTTTTTTTTTATTTTTAAATAAAGGTATCTTTCGCGTGCATCAGTAAAAACTAATTCCCTCGAGTCCCACCGGTGCTCTGTCTGGACCGTGACACCATCATTTTATCCTAAATATTTATCAAAAAATTAAAAATTGATATTCATTAATTTATATTTTTAAAGTAAATTTTTAAGTTTTTTGAAATTTAGTTGACTATATACCAATACCTTTAAAGTAAATTTTGAAATGTTGTTGACTACATACCAATACCAATACAAATATCATTGAAAATTAAATTTATTTTAAAACGAATTAATATAAAAATATGGCATTCAATTTATTATGGCATTCTATATAAAAATATTGCATTTTATATGTAGGACCGAAGTTCGAACTTTAGATCTCCAATTTATTGACCTCAAGTGGTGAATTTCTAGCTTTTATGCTACTTGACTCAAAAAAAAAATACTATAAAACTTTTATTCATATAACTTTAAAAAAATTAAAATATGAAGAATTATATATGATTTTTTTTTTGAATCCATTATATATGAATTTTTAAAATTTCCAAAGATAAAAAGATAAATGTAATGAAAATTTCGACATAAAAATTAGATATAACTACAAAATAATTATTTAAAAAGGACAAAACTTACATGCATTTCCATACATGCATTTCTTACTATTCCTCTCACAAAGAGGTAGTTTTTTTCATTAAAAAATAATTTTCTTTTATTTTTTCAAAATGAAAAAACACAAATAACCACCTCTTTGTGAGTGAAAAAGTAAGAAATGCATGTATGGAAATGCATGTAAGTTTTGTCCATTTAAAAATAGACATTAGCTTAACAATAGAAACTTAAACTAGAGACCAAAACATGTCAATTTTTTTTAATAGGGACAAAAATTAAAATTTGGTATAATTATAAAGATAAAGAAATATTTAACCCTAAGATTAAAAAAAGAAGAAGAAAATAATACACTATAAAATTAATTTATTTAAAAAAACAATCAAACGGTCCATTGGGATTACACGCATTTGTGAAATACTATGTGTGTGTTTGAATCTTACGCTATGTGCATTTGTGAAAAGAATAAAAACTCATTCTTTCTTTCTTCTTTTCAAGAAACACAAGAAAAAGAATGAAAACACGCACTTTACACACATCGTGGAATTCAAGGATCGAGAAACTGCTATTTGCCGATAATCTATTCTGTTTGCTACGGTAATTTTTTCAACCTTCTCTCCACATGTTGATTCATTCAGATACCCATTTTCGAAATTCAATCTTCTGCTTCATAAAAACAAAACAAAAGAAACCTTAATTGACCAAAGGTGTTCTTTCTGTTTGAACATTCAATTTTCTGCTTGAAAAATGGTACAACTTTACCCATTTTTTTCTCATTCTTGATCATTCAAAAACATTCAATCTTCTGCTTGAGAAAAACAAAAGAACCCTAATTCTGCAAAAGGTGTTCTGTTCTGTCCCAAAAGAATCTTAAAAGACAGATTTTTGTTTGTCACAATAAGCTGAGTTTCACTCGGTTTATAACCGATACATGTTGGGAACGATGGTGGGTTTCCAATTTTAAAGGGTATAAAAACCCTATAAGAATGTGAATCATTGTGCGACCGGAATCTTTTTTGATTATCTGAAAAAGGGGTGGAGTATATTACCCTAGTGACCCTAAATTTGACGGTTGGAATCGATGAATATACTTTGTTTTCTAAATTTTGTTTTCTAAATTTTGTAACGGATGGATCATAGATGCCTCAATTACCGTAGAATAAAATGTTGGGTGGATTTAATGACCCTTAGTCCCTGAATGTGAAAGGTAGTTGTTGCCTTAATTGTTACTCAAGCAATTGTCTATCGGTGTTCGCTTTTCAATTAAAAAAAATATGAATTTTTATTCATAATAATGAATGAATGATTATATAGTCTGCTTTGATGACCCTTAGTCCCTAAATTCACTTCTGCAGTTGCAATTAGAAGTGATTTTATATGATGAACATAATGACCCTTGTCCGAAAAGTTTCATAAGTTATGTAAGTGATGGATGCCTTAATGACCTTTAAGAAAAATGCATTATGAATTCTTTATTCATAATGAAAAAGTTGGATGGTGGCTTTCAAAGAAAAGACATTTAATATGAAATTTTATTCAAAACGTGGATGGTGTTTATTGTCTTCTTATGACCCTAATTGTGAAACTGTCACTAGTGGTATGGTATACACGAGCTCGCTAACTCCGAATTCGATGATAAGATGGATATACTTTGTTCCATGATTTTTGTAATGAATTGTCTTGGTGGCCCAAAAATGCTGGATGATGTCATATTGTGAAAGCTAATTGTTGCCTTAAATGAAATTTTAATATAAAATTTCATTCATAATATAAGGCAAGGATAATATCTATTGTGCTTTGATAACCCTGGTCCCTAGATGCAATTTTCCAACTACAATAGGAAGTGATTTTGCAAATGCAAAAGGAAGTGCTTCCTTGTGTTTGATCAGCCTACTGCTAAGAGTTTCAAAGGAATTCTCATGAACAAAGTACAAAGAAACAACTCTTTGGAGTATAAATTATTTCTTATAATAACGATCTGGTATGTATGAGTGCTTCGCGTCCTAAAGGCTTTGCACAAAGATATTGTGAACCCCTTGTTTCATTGAGAGATGGTGACTTTGGAAGCAGGGCTGTGGGGTGTGCCACATATTTTTTACTTAAAGTTGCTGCTTTAGAGACTGTAAGCAGGTTCTCCAAGAGTAGATGCCCATGTGTGTGGCGAGGTCTGCAGAGTCTACAAATCTTTGTCCTACCACAATTTAAATGGATTCAGAGGTGGGCTGCCTTCAGGGGTTTGGTCAAAAGCATGCAGGTTTGTGATTATCAATTCAATATGGTTTCAATACATATTTATGTTTATATAGATGGACATTTCAAAGCAGAAATATATGTTATGTCAGGAAAACTATTTGCTATGAAGTTGAATTATAAATATTTTGGAGTAGCTTCATTTAAAAACCTTCAGAAAATGGTTATATCATTGGTATTTGTGTACTTCTAGACAATCTTTGTTCCAGAACTTTTTATGTGGGTTACTTCTATGTATCTTACATTTTTATTGAATTTGTTGTAAATTGACCCTAGTCCCTGAATGTGAAAGCTAGTTGTTGCCTTAATTGCTACTCAAGTAATTGTCTCTACCGGTGTCCGCTTTTCTATTAAAAAAAATTATGATTTTTTTTCATAATAATGCATGAATGGGTATATATTCTACTTTGATGACCCTTATTTCCGAAATTCAATTCTGCAACTGCAATTAAAAGTGATTTTGCATTATGAACTTAATCACCCTAGTTTCTTATGTTTCATAAGTTTTTTAAGGGATGGATGCTTCAATGACCTTAGAGTAAAATGCACAAACTCTTTATTCATATAAAGGAAATGTTGGATGGTGGCCTTTAACGAAATTTGAATATGAACTTTTATTCAAAATGTGTATGGTCTGTATTGTCTTATTATGGAACCTAATTGTGAAAATGTCACTGAGATGATTTTTCTTTTCATTATCTATAAAGGGTGGTATGCTATACATGAATCCACTAACTCCAAATTCGATAATAAGATGGTTTTACTTTTTTCCCTATTTTTCTAAGGGATAGTCTTCTTAACCCAAAAATGTTGGATGATGCCTTAATGTGAAAGTTATTTGTTGCCTTAAATGCAATTGTGCTTTGATGAAAAATATAAGGCACAAATGTTTGCTGTTGTGTGTGCTTCGATGACCCTAGTCCCTGAATTCAATTCTGCAAATGCAATTAGAAGTGATTTTGCTGTATGAACTTAATATCCCTAATGTTTCATAAGTTTTGTAAGGAAATGTGAAAGTTGGAATCGATGAATATACTTTGTCTTATAAATTTTGGAACGGACGGATCATAGATGCCTCAATGACGATAAAGTTAAATGTTAGATGAACTTATTGACCCTAGTCTCTGAATATGAAAGCTAGTTGTTGCTTTATTTGCCACTCAAGCAATTTTCTATATTGGTGTCCACTTTTCTATTAAAAAAATTTATGAATTTTTATTCATAATAATGTATGAATTGATATATATTCTGTTTTGATGATCCTTAGTCCCTAAATTCAATTCTGCAACTGCAACTAGAAGTAACTTTGCATTATGAACTTAATGACCCTTGTCCCTAATGTTGACTGATGCCTTAATGTGAAAGATAGTTGTTACCTCAATGACTATAGAGTAATGGATGGATGAGATACTATGGAGTCAATGAATATACTATGTTTTATAAATTTTGTAATGGATAGATCATAGATGTCTCGATGACTATAGAGTAAAATGTTGGATGAACTTAATGACCCTTGTCCCTCAATGGAAAATGAATTATGAATTCTTTATTCATAATGGAAAAGTTGGATGGAGGTTTTCAAAGCAAAGCAATTTTAATATGAAAGTTTATTCAAAATGTGGATGGTGTCTATTGTCTTTTTATGACCCTAATTGTGAAACTGTCACTAGTGGTATGGTATACATGAGATGACTAACTCCAAATTCGATGGATATACTTTGTTCCTTGATTTTTGTAAGAGATTGTCTTGGTGGCTCAAAATGTTGGATGATGCCTTAATGTGAAAGCTAGTTGTTGTCTTAAATGCAATTTTAATATAAAATTTCATTCATAATATAAGGCATGGATATTATCTATTGTGCTTTAATGACCATAGTCCCTAAATGCAATTTTGCAACTACAATATGAACTGATTTTTCAAATGCAAAAGGCATTGTGTCCTTGAGTTTGATTAGCCTACTGATAAGGGTTTCAAAGGAATTCTCTAAGAAGACACGAATCAACTGAAGCAAAGTACAAAGAAACCAACTCTTTGGACTCTAAACTGTTTCTTATAATATCTATCTGGTATATATGGCATTATGGCCATGAGGTTGTATCTGTTAGTCTTTTTTACTAGAGATATATTGCGAAATCTGATAAAATTTGGTTGGTGTTGGTATAAGAATCAGATAGCACTATATTTGTGTTGATAATTATAAATGTCAGTCTTGGATTTAGTAACTGAAAAAGGTAGAACCTTACCCATTTTTATTATTCTTGATCATTCAATATAATTCAATCTTCTGCTTGATAAATACAAAACCTTTTATTGGTGAACATAGCGGTGTTCAGTTTCAGCATGCTAATAAGGTGGTTAATTTCCAAGGTTCAATGGTGATTTTGAAACTGAAATCTCATGGAACTGTTGGTGAGCATGCTGGTGGGAAAGGAAAGGTTGATGGTTCAGGTGTTGGAGTTGATGTGGCTTCATGCACGAACTAGAGCAACTTTCTATCCCGAATTTGAAAATGAGGTATATGATTCTTGTCTCAGTTTTTAATGATTGATTTCATGAGTGGAGGTTATAGTGTTGAATATTGTCATGTATCAATCTTCCTAGTTTATATATTTTTTCTTCATAATAATTGTTTGAATCTCAGTCTTATGGGATATTAGACAATCAAACAAAATGTTTTCAAGAACATTCAAAAGAAACTGATATGCTCTGTGCCGAGAACCTAAATTTGACCATTGGAATCGATGAATATACTATGTTTTATAAATTTTGTAACGGACGGATCATAGAAGCCTCAATGACTATAGAGTAAAATGCCGGACGAACTTAATGACCCTAGTCCCTTAATGTGAAAGGTAGTTGTTGCCTTAATTGCTACTCAAGCAATTGTCTCTATCTGTGTCCGCTTTTCGATTAAAAAATTATGAATTTTAATTCATAATAATGCATGAATGGATATATATTCTGCTTTGATGACCCTTAGTCCCTAAATTTGATTCTGCAACCGCAATTAGAAGTGATTTTGCATTATGAACAACATTCAATCTTCTGCTTCATAAAAACAAAACAAAAGAACGTTAATTGAGCAAAGGTGTTCTTTCTGTCCCAAGACCCTTTTGTTTGTTACGGTAAATTTTGAAACTTTCATTTCAATATATTTGCTTTCTTGAATCATATGTGTTGAGATACCCATATTTTCATTTTTTATTTTGTCAAGAACATTCAATCTTCTGCTTGAGAAAAACAAAACGAACCTTAATTGTGCAAAAAGTGTTCTGTCCTAAGATCATTTGGTTCCAATATTTTAAAAAAGCAGTTTTTTCTTTGTTACAATGTTGTAGTTTTGCACGTTTTTGGAATTTTCATTCCAACATATTTGTCCCATTTGGTTATAATCAATAACTGTTGGGAACGATGATGGCCTTCGATAAAAACTTTTAATCTTATGCTTCAATAAAAAGTGATTGAATGTCTTGATGCCCAAAAAATGCCGGATAAATTACTTAAATGACCCTAGTCCCTGAATGCGAAAGCTAGTTGTTGCCTTAATTGCTACTCAAGCAATTGTCTCTATTGGTGTCCGTTTTTCTATTAAAAACATTATGAATTTTTATTCATAATTATTCATACTTTTTATTCATATTCTGCTTTGATGACCCTTAGTCCTCAAATTCAATTCTGCAACTGCAATGAGAAGTGAGTTTGCATTATGAACATAATGACCCTTATCTCAAATATTTCATAAGTTTTGTACGGGATGGATGTCTCAATGACCTTTGAGAAAAATGCATTATGAATTCTTTATTCATAATGGAAAAGTTGGATGGTGGCTTTCAAAGGAAAGACATTTAATATGAAATTTTATTCAACACGTGGATGGTGTCTATTGTGTTTTTATGACCCTAATTGTGAAACTGTCACTAGTGGTATGGTATACATGAGATCGCTAACTCCAAATTCGATGATAAGATGGATATACTTTGTTCCATGATTTTTGTAAGGAATTGTCTTGGTGGCCCAAAAATGCTGGATGATGCCATATTGTGAAAGTTAGTTGTTGCCTTAAATGCAATTTTAATATAAAATTTCATTCATAATATAAGGCAAGGATAATATCTATTGTGCTTTGATGACCCTAGTCTCTAGATGCAATTTTCCAACTACAATATGAAGTGATTTTGCAAATGCAAAAAGAAGTGCTTCCTTGTGTTTGATTAGCCTACTAGAAAAGGGTTTCAAAGGAATTCTCAGGAACAAAGTACAAAGAAACGAACTCTTTGGAGTATAAACTATTTCTTATAATATCAATCTGGTATGTATTAGTGCATCGCGTCCTAAAGGCTTTGCACAAAGATATTGTGAACCCCTTGTTTCATTGAGGGATGACTTTGGAAGCAGTGTTGTGGGGCGTGCCACACTTTTTGTTTACTTTAAGTTGCTTCTGTAAGGAGGTTCTCCAAGAGTAGATGCCCATGTGTGTGGCGAGGTCTGCAGAGTCGACAAATCCTTGTCCTACCACAATTTAAATGGATTCAGAGGTGGGCTGCCTTCAGGGGTTTGGTCAAAAGCATGCAGGTTTGTGATTATCAATTCAATATGGTTTTAATACATATTTATGTTTATATAGAAGGACATTTCAAAGCAGAAAAATATATTATGTCAGGAAAACCATTTGCTATGAAGTTGAATTATAATTATTTTGGAGTAGCATCATTTAAAAATCTTTAGAAAATGGCTATATCATTGGTATTTGTGTACTTCTAGACAATCTTTGTTCCAGAAAGTTTTATGTGGGTTACTTCTATGTATCATACATCTTTATTGAATTTGTTGTAAAATGATTCTTTTTTCTTAAAAGGCTATTCTTGCTTACAATATTATTTCATCTTTGGCTATTATAAGATATACATTATGATATTTCCTATAGACCCTTTTCCTGTTAAGGTTAAGTAGTGGAGAACGGAATTGATTAACAAGCTCCCTTACTTTTCTGTCAAGTGTTGTTTCTGTTTTTTCTCCTTCTACTATCCCAAATTCAGCTCTATTCATGAAGCAGATGGTTAATACTCTCTCTGCTACCAGGTACTATCAAGACCATTATTCGTCCTTTCCATTGCAACAGTCTGTACTGATGAACTGGAATGTAATGATGGAACCTCAGATCATATTACTGACTCTCGTGATTCAGAAATATATATCTGCAACAGAACCATCTCCTGTGCAGGATAATTTGAATTATTAGGTATATGATTCGAGGCTTCTTACTAAGGTTTACATGTGCAATTTATCCTTGTTGCGATGTTATTATAAACACTTTACTTTTGAGCTTGGAATGGCATAATTTTCTACGTAAGAACTATGATGAGTAATCTAACTGATTACAGAACCAGTTAGTTACTTGAGAGTTAAGTCCTGAACTAAACTCTGTAACAAAATTTGGTATTCTGTTACTCAACTCATCAACCGATGCAAGTGCTGACTCGACACTGAAAACTGAAAACACAATTTCAAGTAAGCTTAGAATGACATATGGGTCTGTTCTTTTTGTTGTTTTCTGAACATGTTGATTTGCAATACAATTATATGTCTATCTAAGCACAAGATGTGATCATTAGACAAAGATTACAAAAGTTACAAAAACCACAACTCACCAAATTGGCATCACGCTTACAAAGCCCAAGGAACCCCTAAAAATCCTATAAAGCTCAAGGAATTCCTTAAAAATGACATTTACAAACAAAAATAAAATCAGTCAGCTTCTTTATGAGATATTGTTTGTATTAGATATAAGTTCTTCACAGTTTTGTCATTTTTAAAAAAATACTTGTTGAGTTGAAGCTAGACTTGACTTTCGAGCAATACTAGACTTGTTAGGTGCACCGAAACGGCAAAATTAAGCCTTATGGTCAAGATTGAGCTAGATTTTGTGATGGTACACATGTAGGAGAAGTTCGACAAATTGGACATGATGCATTCAGCAGAAGCCATTCATCGATGCATTGTGCATGAAAGCAATGTTCACATTCGGGCATAGTTTTCACTGTTTCTTTAGGCATATAATCTGACAAACATATAGGGCATGTCTTGCCATTAGATTTAGGTAAGTGTATGATATCACCTATAACTATTTTCCGGTAAGATTCAATCGTAGATTTATCAAGACCTGAAATGTTTGTGTATTGTTGTGGATCAAGAAGAGCCTCAAAATCGGCCACCGTGTCGTGAGCCCAAGCCCAACCATGAGTCCCAAATCTAAACTTGCTGCATATCCAACTTAACAGTGAAATAAAGCACAACAAAGATGGCACCCCTACACATATAGCTATGGCGTAACTTGCACCACGGGAAATCCCTGTAAATATTTCAAATTTCACGGTTCATTCTCTTAATAGAGGATAGTTAATATGATAATTGTGTTGATGATTTAAAATTTTAGATTTAACATATAACATGTATAAATAAATGTCAAATGCAAACAATTATAAAAGTCAAGAGAGGACTAAGTAAAAGTTAAACAAGTCAGGCCTACCCTCTATCATGACTCATCTCCCACAACAGTATTTTAATTATTAACCTGCTCCAAATTCTTTCTTAATTATATTTAAAATATTCATGACAAATAAGTTTTGTTGTTTTCTAGCTGTTTAAATTTTAATTTTCCATATCTTAAGTCATGGAAAGAATATTTATAATCTACAAGTGACACATAATTTAAAGTACAGCTTATAAAAAAAAATATTCCTATTCCATATTCATCTGGCTTAAGCAACCACACTAACCAGTTTATCGACCACAATAAGTTGTTTTAGCAGTTTAATTTGTCTTTTATGAGTTAGGATCTTTTTATTTTTCATTATTTTTATTTCTTTTATTACTATATTTTCTTTGTTTACAATAAATCCGATGACCGAACTTAGGATTTCTAACATACTACTCAAACTCTTTAGCACTAAACTAGACCTAGTGGTTTTTCATTACTATAGTTTTCAACAAGGTTGTCAGAACCGGACCGGTCATCGAACCGGCGAGCTCACCGGTTCAAGGTTTAATTGGTCGGACCGGGTTCAATCGGGGTCGAACCGTTTTTAATTAAATATATATTTTAATTAATATATAAATAAATATATATGAATAATTGCTCAATATTTCATAATTTCACACATTAAAAAGATAAAATATCAAAAGTCAAAATAAAATAAAGTTTATAATTCAAACCAAATGAAAAATAGATGAAAAACAAAAATATTTCCTATTCCTACGACGTCGTTGTTTTGTTTCAGATTTTAAAAATAAAAATAAAAATTAAAACGACGTCGTTTTGCACTCTTTTTTTTGAAAGAAAAAAAAAACTGCAAAACCGCTTGAACCGCCCGCCCGGTTCGCCGGTTCGACCCCGATTCACGCGTTTTTTTGCCGGTCGGTTTCCTATCCGTTTTTTACTCAAAACCGAACCGTTTTCATGACCGGTTCACGGTCCGACCAGTCCGACCGGCCGGTCCGGTCCGGTTTTGATAACCTTGGTTTTCAATTAATTTAAAGCATATAAAAAATATTTGGACTCGTTTAATGTTACATTTTGTATTTATATTTTCAAAATTATAAATTACGTAGTAATAGAAAAAATGAAAAGAGTAATAAATAGAGAGATCTCAACTGTGTCCAATAGTCTCCCTTCTCTAACCTAAACACTGCGGACTATTTCTCCTAAGTTCTGGCTAATTAATTAACTTAAGGAACAACATGATTAAAATGGCAAGGACAAATCAAGTAAAATTTCTAATAGAATTCTAGGTGGGGAAATTAGAAAAATGTTGAGGGTGCATATATATATATGGATGAATCAGAATGGAAAATTAATTTAAGATTTGAATATCAACTAATTGAAAGTGAAAAATAAAATAAAAATTAATCATCTCATTCTCATGAAATAGAAAATCTACCACTAGTCTACTACTATCTTATGCATGCAAAATGATCAATCACATATATGTACCAATTTGACATAAATTCGAATGTAGAGATTGTTTAGTACTAGTACCTTGTCGTGGAGGGACATTGTAACAATCAATTTCAAAAGTAGAGTTAACTTGAAAGCCACATCGTCCACCATGAGACTCACACCTACCACACGCCGGCGAATTCCATGACAATCGAAGGTCATCGTCAAGTTCAGACGACAACACTTGATCAAAAAACGGCGATTTAACTGGCACGTTCACGGTGTCAACCAAATCGCAAATAGACGATAAGTGCACAAACACACTAAGAGAAGGCGTTGCGAAAACAACATATTTCGGAAAATCACTAAGACAAGCTATTGGTTTGTACTTAGAGGTAAGGTATTCCAAGTTAAAGGAGCAGTTAAAAAAGGTAAATTGTTGATAGTAAACAGCATCAAATGGAGAAGAAGAGAGGTTAAGTGATAGAAGTTGTTTTGGGAGACAATTATTGGGATCATTCACCAAAAGTTCTTGTTTGGCATAGTTTATTTTTTGGATTTTGAGTTTTTTCATATAAGGTAGATTGAGAAGTGTTTGAGTTTTTTCATTTTCATTGCATGATACTTTGAATCCTTGATATCCACATGTCTTTGCTTGTTTTCCTTCTATATGGAATGGAAATCGGATTAGTGGTTGATTAGTGTGGCAAAAAGTGTCTAAACATGTCTCTATGGTTGCTAGTGCCACTATATGCTTTTGATGAATGTTGAAGAAGAAAAGGAAATAAGTTAAGATGAGTATGGAATTGGGAAAGTTCATGTCAACGGATTTTGGGTTTGGCTAAATTATTGGTGTTGGTAATTTGGTATTGGCACAAAATATGGTGGTGGGGGCAGTGGTCTATGTCACACTACATTACATCTTCAAATCTTTAACCAAGAATATTGCTAGCAACACACTCTTTAACAAACACACTCCAACACACTCTCTTTTATTGGTTGAAATTCACATGGGTCCCATAAAAAAATGTGGACCCATATAATTTTTATGGGACCCATATAAATTTTAACCAATAGAAGAAAGTGTGTTAGAATGTGTTTGTTAAAGAGTGTGTTGCTAGCACTCCTCCTTTAACCAAATAATATGATATTTGAACAAAATACATTAACTTTTGTTAATAAATTTTTATTTTATATTTGAGATCAAAATAATATTTGTTTAAATAAATAAATAAATAAAGATATTTTTACGTGTTATTGTAAAGACTAAATGTAGTAAATAAAATGTTGCTTAAAAAGAAGTACCAAATAAAAAGAAGAAGAATATACTACATTATCCTAATATGAGATGATAAAGTTGTGAATGGGGAGCCCTCAACTATGCATATTATAAAGTTTTGACATTGGGATTTAGAATGAAAATGTTTTTGCTTTAAGTTTAGTTGTCAGCATCTCTGACTCCTTAAAAATTTTATACATGCGTAGAGGATTCGGGATAGGTATTAGTATTCCTTTTTTTTTTTTTTTTACTAACTTATGTCGTCTTTAAAATTGGGAAGAATCTAAATTTAAACTCAGTCAATTTAGATTTTTCCGGTTAAAGATGAATGTATGTGAAATCCAAATGTATGTGAAATCCTTGAACAAGAGTTTTATTTTCATGTCTAATTGCTCTTTTTCACTCTTGTTCTCTAACAAAATATCTTATGATATTATAAAGGCTTAATTAGTAAAATAGTCTCTTAAAAGACATTTTTGATTTCATATTGGTCCCTTAAAGAAAAAAAAAGTCTGAATAGGTCCCTTAAAGAAAAAAAGGTCTGAATAGGTCTCTTAAAAGACATCTTCATTAATCAGTTTGGTCCTATTCAGACATTTTTTTATGGACCAAACTGATTAAAATATATGTCTTTAAGGGACCTATTCGGACATTTTTTTTCTTTAAGGGACCTATTCAAACATTTTTTTTCTTTAAGGGACCAATCTGAAACAAAAAATGTCTTTAAGGGACCATTTTATTAATTAAGCCTATTATAAATTATATCGGAAAATATCTTTCGGTGAATGTGAAAATTCTGAGCAATTCAATGGAGATGAGGAATTATTGATAGAGAGCTACTTTTGTCATCCTACTGATTACTCGCGCATCATATTTTTACACATTCGCGACTTAAGTAACAAATGTGTAAAAATAATACGTTTTGGGAAGAAAAAAAAAAGTCATCCGCTACTAAGCCGTTGGCAGGAGTAACTAGTAAATCTACAAAAGTAACTCCCTTACTGATATGATGATTTCTCTCCCGACCCCCCTCATTTCTTTTATACCCCCTGAATTTCCGTTTTTACCCTTGGGGGTACTGCGGTTTATAAAAACCGAAGTCTTTTGACATCTTGAAACATTTCGGTAACTGCGAACCGAACGTGGTGTTGACATCGTTCGGTATCCACGAACCGAATGTAGGGTTTCTTCGGTGGATATTAACCGAAGGGTTGCTTCGGTTGATATTAACCGAAGTTGTCTTACATATGAACAATTTCAGTAAGTTCGTTTTATTTTGAAAAACAAACCACAAAACTCCTCTCTTCCTTTCTTCTACACATTTGCGGCCAACTTCAACATCCAACTTCAAATCACATTTCATCAAGTAAGTTTCTTTCCTTTATTTGTCATTCTATGCATTCCTCATCACCATGACATTTCAAATTCATTTTTTGTTCTTCCCTATAAAAATTCCAAAATTTCAATATCTGATTATTGAGTTAAATTGTTGATTATGTTGTTTGAATCGTTGATTATTGGTTAGTTGTTAGATTGGTTACATACTAGCATGAATGAATGTTGCTAATTGAGTTAAATGTGAATATGAAGCTAATTGAGTTATAGTGTACTCTAAGTGTTTGTCAAAATGTACGAGTGAATATGAATGCATGTTTCCATTTGAATTATGTTTCCATTGTTGCAAGAATCATGTGTTCGATTGAATTATAAGTATGAATTTATCATAGATTAATTGTTTGTATTGATTGTGAATTTATTTATCTATGTATAGATATGGAAGAAAATCTACCTAGGGGTAGGCATGGAAAGGCAATCAATGCACATGCTTCCGCTCGTAGAGAGCTTGCTGCAAATCATCCGTCCAAACGAGGTCGTCGCAAAGGACCAACTCCGGGGCAAGGTACACATGATGCCGAGGCGGGTGGGTCGCATACACGTGGACGGACACGTCTAGGACAATCATTGGTGGTGCAAGATGAATTTGATGCCGACCAATTTTTAAATGCGTGTTTTGATTATGATGATCTTGGATCACCACAAGTCTCACCACAAGTCTCACCGCAACACTCACCGCAAGATGAACCGCAAGACCCACCGCAACAACCACCTCGACAACAACGGCGCAAACCGGTACGCCGAAGACCACCAAAGTGTTCACGTAATGATGATGAAGTAGGTTTTGGAGGAGGACCGACGGATTTGTCCTTGTTAACGGAGTACGATAAGCATATGGCTCTTCCGATATGGTATGCAGACCCAAATGACAAAGAGGTAAACCAATTTAAAATACGACGATTATTTTATTAAAAATGTTGTGATTACGTTAGCTCGATAATTTTTTGTGTTATTGGAATTTTTCAGATTTTAGCGGTAAATTTACGTTGCATCGCCAGCGGAAAAAAAGTTATTAATATACAAAAACCGTCCCGCCGCACGGACAGGTGGTTTTGGGATGTGGTTGAAGCATCGGGTTTGGAGCCGCTTACCCGGACTAATTTTAGCGTGCTTGACTACGGGCTCCTCTGGGCATTTGTTGAAAGATGGCATACGGAGACGAGTTCATTCCACATTCCATTGGGTGAGCTGGCCATCACATTGGACGATGTCCAGTGTCTGTTGCATATTCCGATCGAAGGAAAGTTTCTGAACCATGGCAAAATGTCAAGGGATGAAGCGGCTGACATGGTTAATTCATTTCTAGGAGTTGATCGGAATGTTGTTATGGGTCATTTTGCCAAAATGAACGGGCTCCATCTGAAGCATTCTGACGTGGAGGATATCTATAGTATTAACCACGGATTAGCTGATAAAGCTGTTGCTGAAGGTAAGTCGGCGCATGAGATTAAGCTGTATAGGGACAGGTCCATACGGGCTTTCTTGCTATTTTTGGTCTGTTGTACCATATTTAGCAACAAAAGCAGTTACTACGTGGACGTAGTATACCTGCAGTATTTTCAGGATTTGTCGGCTATCCGTGAATGGAATTGGGGTGCTGCTGCTCTGGTTCATTTGCAACATTATCTGGATGATGCGTGTTTGGTGACAGTGAATCAGATGGCTGGGTACATGTCTTTGCTTCAGGTAACATAAACGTGCGCTTACGAAAATTATTCAACATGTATGATATGTAATGTCCGTCAATATAATGAAACTTGTTTGTCATGCTTTCAGGGCTGGATAATTTCTCATTTTCCGGGACTTAGTGTGTGGGCGCAGGATCCTATCTATTCTGAGAGCATGCCTCGAAATGCAAAGTTTGTTCCCGGAGCTGGACATAGGGAACCAAGTAGCTATAGAAACAGTTTGGATAATATTCAGACGTACGGCTGCGTATTCAGTCCATATGATGATCACCGACACGTCCGCCCTTTGATAAATTCATGCTGGTTTTCTGGATGGTTGAGATGTGGTAATTTGAAAGCAAAGCACTTGCCTGAACGCGTGCTTAGACAATTTAAACATGTCCAAGGCATTCCAAGAAAACCGGATTTGTCTGCGACTCCGGGGATGAGCCTATGTGAGATTGATCGTGTTTTTATGGAGGAGTTGGATTTGAGGATGATTGCTGAAGAGATGAGGGGTCAGGCTGTGGTTAGCGCATGGGACCATGAACCTGGATACATGACATGGTTTTACAAAGTGTCGCATCCAGTTATGCGACCTGTACAAGCTCCGGCGTCACCACCAAGGCCACCTAACTTAGAGGTGTTGATAGAGGCCGCGGAAGCAAGGAATGACCCTAACATGCTTCAGGTATGCCGTGGTGTTAGGGATGAGTTGGAGAGGTCACTTCGCGAAGGTGAGGCGGTGGAAGGAACTCCTGTTCATGGTACTTTGCGGAGGATTTTGAATTTGCTTAACCCTGTTTTGACGTGTCGGCGACTTAAGCGGGGTAGAGGGAGACGGTACAACACTTGAGAGTAGGCTTAGCTAATATTGTAACTCAGTTGTTTAATGTAATTTTATTATTTGAATTTGTCGAATTTGGATGTAGTTTGATTCAAACAATTTGTTGTATTTGACTACGTTTAATTACCCGTTACCTTTTTTAAATTTCCGTTAAATTGATGTGTCTAATACTCAGCTATGTTATGATGTTACATAAACGTGCAAGACCCAAAACGACCTAATTCCACATTTCGGTAGATTTCTGCCGAATAGATCATATTTCAGTGAACCAAACAAAATTTCGGTATCCACGTACCGATATCTGGGTACATTTCGGTACCTAGTAACCGAAATAACTTTCGGTATATTTCTGCCGAATATGTCCTATCCAGTGAACCAATGAAAATTCCGGGGACTATTTACCGAAATCTGGGTGAGATTCGGTACACAACTGCCGAAAACGCTATAGTTCGGTTCTCATGTACCGAAATTAACTAATATATTAGGAAAAACTTTAAACGTTCACCATTTGCGCGAAAACGGTTTGTAACAGAGGCTAGGGCGATTTTGGAGGTTTCAATCGCAAATTTAAGGTTTCACCAGTAGAACGACAATTTCTCTCTTCTAAACATTCAATTTCTCTCTGATAATCACCAAACTCATCTCTACAAGTAAGTTTTCAAACTCAACTCTCTCATTTTCTTGTTTTTTTTTTTTTTTTTTTAATTTTGATTTGTTAATGCTCGTGATTATTGTTTTGATTCCACTAAATTTGGGGTTGTATTTTAATTTAGGGTATATGATTGGACTTGTATAGGGTAATTTATTTTAGGGCATATGAATTGGATTTGTATTCTTGTTTATGTGCACCAAGTGTTTGACAAAATGCTTGTATGAGTAGTGTTTGACAAAATGCTTGTATGAGTATTGATTTATGTATAAAAATTGTTTGAATGAGTAACCGATGAGTATTGATTTCGTAGATACTTATGGTGACTGTTTTCTTGTAGGAATCATGACGGACGACAAAGTTGGCCGAACAAGACGTGGCGGTGCAAGCAAAGCACATAGCTCTGCACGTAGACAGGCTGCGGTCAATGTAGATAAAATTCCAAATCGAGCTAAAGGGAAAGCAGTTTCAACCACGACGGATGAGCCTCGACCGGAGGATGCAGAATCGCAAGAGGAGAATGAAGACGTGGAAGAAAATTTTTCTGAAGAAGGGGAAGAGGAAGGGGAGGAAGAAGTGGATGAGGAAGCGGAGGAAGCGGACGAGGAAGCGGATGAAGAGGGGGATGATGATGGGGAAGAAGAAGTTGACGAGGAAGCGGAGGAAGCGGACGAGGAAGCGGATGAAGAGGGGGATGATGATGGGGAAGAAGAAGTTGACGAGGAAGCGGATCAAGAGGGGGAGGAGGAAGGGGTAGAAGAAGTGGATGACGAAACGGAAGAGGAAATGGAGGAGGAAGAGGAGTCTGAACAACCACCACCAGAACCTAAAAAACCACGGAAAAAGGTTACGCGAGTAACACAAGGAAGGAACCCACCACGAGTAAAACCACCACCAGTTACATGTTATGATGGTGGTCCGTCTGACTTGTCTTTGTTGCCGGGATTTGGAAAACATGTTGCTGTCCCGTTGTGGAAAGGAGAGGTAAGTTACAATTCAGATAACACTATTTATTTTCGATGTCGATTGTTATGAAGTGTAATGTTTTGCAGCTCCAATCCCGGTATTTGAGGGTAATGAACAACGGGAAAAAAATCAATAAATTCAAGATATGTCCGAAAGAGTACTCGTGGTTTTGGAATGTCGTTAATGCGTCCGGACTCGAAACCTTGCGGCGGACAAGTTACAATCACACCGATTGGGGGCTGTTGACAGCATTTGCAGAGCGATGGCATCCCGAGACCGGTACTTTCCATCTTCCTATTGGTGAGATGACTATAACCTTGGACGACGTGTCCTCATTGCTTCATATTCCGATTACCGGAAAAATGCTCGACCACAACGGAACGTCATGTACAAAGGAAGATGGTGAAGAGATGTGCGTAGAGTATCTGAACTTCCCTATCAATAAGTGCAAGAAGGAGTTTAAAAAAATGAAAGGAGCACATATAGGGTTTAAGACGTTGAAGGATTTGTATATCGATAATTTGAAGGATGCCTTGAAAGCTGAAAGGTTAAAGAAGCCTGCTGAAGATGTTGAATTCCTCAGGGAATGCACCATTAGATGCTATCTGCTATACTTGATCGGTGCAACCATTTTCACCAACAAAAGTATGCAGTACGTGGACGTCATTTTTCTTACCTACTTGCGAGACCTCAGTTTAGTTAACACATGGAATTGGGGTGCTTCTGGGCTGGCATATCTGTACAACTACTTGGATGCTGCAAGCCGCCCGAGATGTGGAAATCATGGTGGTTATAATTGTCTATTTCAGGTATACATACAAACTCAAAATGCGTTTTGCCTTTTAACTGAATATCGGTTGTTATAATTAAATATTTTACTTACCCATATCATGTGTTTTCAATAGGCCTGGATTATGGCGCATTTCAAAACTTTTGGTGGACGTTTTGTTGATCCAAAATACATCCACGACAATCCCTATGCGGCAAGATTTTTGCGTTTAAAAGGACCAAAATTTCCAGGGGAGCATAGGTCCGCATTGGATACAATGCGCATGGATGAAGTGGTGTTTTGCCCATATGAGGAGCACCGGCAAACCAGACCCTTTCAAGATATCAGTTGGTACACTGGTTGGATTATGTGTGGAAGTGCTATTATCAATCCACACTTGCCAGAGCGTGTCCTCCGACAATTCGGACATGTCCAGTCTATCCCTAGGCACCCTGATGTATCTGCAAAGGCTGGTATGAATCGGTTTACGATTGCTGATGCATTTGCTTCCTACCTGACTGCCAACTATGTGACAGAGGAGATGCGAGGACCAAAAGTTGTGCGTGCATTTGATACTGTACCCGGATACATTCTATGGTTATACCGTGTTTCTCATCCGAAGATATTGCCACCGGTTGAAGCGGATCCACCAACACATGCTAACCTTGAGGAGGACAACGTGAGCGGTGAATGCGACGTGTCTGAAGTGACTAAGAAGGTTCGAGCGGATTTGAGGAAAGCGCTCGATGGTCAACTCAATTTGGCCGATGCTTTGGTGGTTATTGAAAAAGCCTACACTGATTTGGACCCTGTAGATGCATATTTGGTGCGACGGAAGAGGAAAAGAGACTCGGGTGAAGGAACAAAGAAGAGGAAGAAGAAGAAGAAGACAACAACGGAAGATGCCGGAACAAGCAGCTTGTAGTTTTTTATTTTTTGTTTTCGCTATGTTTTATTATTTTTTTTAACCTACCGTGTACAATGGAACAATTTGTCCGTATAATTTCGTTTTGCCTGGGATGTATGAACATGGATTTATATTGAATGCGATTTCCATTTTAATTTGTTTTTTAATTGGATTTGGATTGGAATGTATGAATTTCATATGAAATACGATTATATCCGAACAGGTGATTTCGCGTGGATATGATCCCACGGATGATACATAGTTTAAAGTCATTCGTTGGGAAAAGATATATTTCGGTAAAACTCTGCCGAAACATACTAAAACAGTGAGCCAGAGAAAAGTTCGGGAGGATATTACCGAAATCTGGGTAATATTCGGGTTTCAGTTACCGAAATTACGAGTTCGGTAAAGTTTTGCCGAAATTACCTATTTCCAGTGAGCGAGTCAAAATTCCGGTACCTAAATACCGAAATCTGGGAACAATTTGGTATGCTTTTACCGAAATAAAATTTGGTATTCAATCTCACCGAAATCTTTGAAATTACACCGACTAGTATTAATTATAACTTCAAGAAAATGAAACACACTTAGGCAAACTAAAAATCACAACAAAGATGAAAAGGAAAACACACTTAGGCAAATTAAAAAACAAAACGATAACAACACGGTCGCATCACTTAGTTTGCCTATTTGGGTCTTCCGGCCCAACAAGACAAGCAAGGATGGCTTCAACTGATCTTGTCAGTGTCGCATCTAGCTCGATAGGCCCCGTGGAGGAGTACTGCTCGAAGATTGAAAACATAGTTTCAACATCATCGTTGTTTTCAACAGCCATACGAGTGAAAGCAACGCGTCCGTCAGAACCAATTGATGGCTTTCGATACAGGAGATTTGATACCGTTCTATTGTCGTTCGGGTTGTTGACGGTGCGATTCAGTTGGTACAGCTGCTGTTTCAGACCTTCGAACGTTTCACCGTCATTGATTCGAAACAAATGCGGTTTTCCATCGCCGAAGTAAACTGCCGCAAGAGTAGATCGCATTCGTTGTGTGAGTGAGACATCCATTTTCCCGTTATTTTTTTTCTGTCGAGTGTTGAATTCAACAAAACACGTGAATTTAAAGATGGGTTTGGTGCACATTATGGCGGTAGGTGAGCGTTAATGAGGTGGATTGGTAGTTAGCGGAGTTAGGTGGGCTTAAATGCGGTAGGTGGGTGTTGATTCGTTTGGCGAGCGTTTAGAAAATTTAGATGGAGCATAAAAACGTGCAACATAAAAGCATTCATTAATTAAAAGGTCAACATCAACATAACTGAAAAATCAGCGATAACGTAAACGAAAATGCAACGACAACATAACTGAGAATTCAACAACATGAGTAACCAAATTTCAGTTTGTAACTACTAAGGTAGCATACAAACGTGGATACTTCGGATCAACTTCTACCCCATTGAACATGTCGTTCACATCGTCATCATTTTTCAACTCCTTCCACTCGTATTTTCGCGGTTGCTCATCATATCCACCGACATTATCACTGGCCAGATCGATTGTCGATTCGTAATACGCAATTTTTTCTATTTTGATTTGTCTGCCGTATTTGAAGCGATACATGACTTCGATCTGGCGTTTAAGAGCTTGAATAGTCGTCAAATTGTTCGACAGGTCAACGCAGAACAACTCGTCGTTACCGCGAAACTTAACTGAAAATGCATGAGATGTCGCCCTATTGTTATTAACAGACCGATTTGAAGCACTCATTTTGCGAAATTGTTCAAACGTGTTTTTCACAACTATACACATACGGCGGTTTTATACTACATTCAATCTAATTACGGCCACATAATTTCGTCGGTGTAATTTTAACCACAACTAAATGTCGGTGTAATCTTGACCACAAAAAAAAAATAAAAAAATAAATAAAAATTGTCGGTCCAATCTCGACCACAAAAAGTGTCGGTGTAATCTCAAATATAAATTATTTGACGGGTTCGTATCGATTAAGTTATTTATATGATTTTTAACAAGTTTTTAGGCATATGCTTACATCTTTTCTACCCCCCAGTTTTCTTTTATACCCCCAGTAAACAGTTGAAAATTTAAACACATTTCGGTTCGCATTCCCCGAAGTTTATGAGTTCGGTTAATATTCACCGAAGTTTACTGTCATACCCCCTTATTTCGGTACCAATCTACCGAAAATTTCAGTGGTTCACTGGAATTTGTACGATTCGGCAGATGTTTACCGAAATGTTAGTTCGGTAACTATTTGCCGGAATTGCAACATACTTCGGTACCAATCTACCGAAAATTTCGTTTGTTCACTGGAAATAGGCTGGTTCGGCAGATATTTACCGAAATCTGGGTAAATTCCGGTACCTAGTTACCGAAATATATTTTCATGACAACCAATGATATTGTAACTCACGACCTTCCATGGAATGACATCCACGCGAAATCCATTGTTAATGCTGTTCATCCAGACACATTTATATTGGAAAAATTATTCATACAATTACACAACATCAAAATTACTTCAACCAATATCATTATATTGACACAAACAATTACACAACACCAAATCACTTCAATATATTTCATTACAAAATGGATGTCATTACATCTCGATTCATATCATTACAAAATGGATGTTCTTTACATCAAAATATATAACAACGTAAAATACATTAAAATAGGCCAAATGATCAGTCAATCACCAATGGAGTTTCTCTACTGCCTGCACCAACTAGTTGGATGGGGACAACGTTCTCGGTGCTCATCATCTCCTCGAACCTATGTTGCGCAGCTATGAATGAATCTTCCCAACCCAAACTTTGTTTAGCACAATATTGCTTCCACGACTTGTTTGATTTGGGTATCGGACACCCAACTTTAAGCTTTACCAAAACATAGTGATCCGGTAACGCGCCAAGGCAAATAACCCTTGAAGACGGGTTTGGTGACGGAATGGAACGCAATGGGAAAAAAGTTTCACAGGGCCCGTTTTGAAGTATGGAGAGCTGAACAACTACTCTATCCAATATGGTGGCCACGATATGTCCCATATCCGGCAACGTGAACCATTTATCCATCGGTGCAACACTATTCCTAATACTAGTACGTTGCCTCGTCCTCGGGGGTGGGAGTAGTGCATCACAGATATATTGGTAACGCTCCTCGCAACCAAATATAGCAACATACATATCCTTATTCAATCGCAACTCCCTGCTCATGTTGCACCGTATCAGTTCAAAATCATCTTCGTTGCCTCTCTGAGCCAATGCAACGGCACGGTAACCACAATAGCCGTCGCCGTCCACGTTGATGATATCTTCAATGAAGGGATGCATGAATTTTGGCATGTGGTTAATTCCAAAAATTTGAGATGATGAGGTTAGTGGCAATAGGTTGGACACAGTGAGCGGAGCTTCAGACACCGTAGGCATAGGGTTTGATGCGGTAGGTTGTGATGATGATGGCCTTGAGTGGGACGGAATTGACGGAGACGGCTTTGACGATTGCGACGCTTGTGTCTCTGTGAAATATTCTTCAACATGCTCCCATCGAGACTTATCTCTGCTGGTGGATCTTGTTCCACGGACCACCTTTTTCTTTTTAGCCCCTTTTGATTTTACATTTGTGGTCGGAGGCTCCACATCGGTGGTTGTAGGATACGCAATCTTGCGGAGTTGATCTCGGATCTCATTTTTCATGCTTACATCAGCTGTCCTCAATCGTTCCTAAAACAAACAAAAAAAAAATATGCCATTAAAAATTAAAAACCAACGCATAATGATCGTAAAATCGTAAAATAAGTGTATTATGCCTTTAATAAACACGCACCTGAATTGCTTGCCACTCTGCCGTGCACGCATAATCGTCCTCGACGTCGCCACCAACTTCTTCATCTTGGAAACAAATTATCTTCCAATGTTTGTAAACCTCATCGAGTCTAATAGGCCTATTGTGGTGCAGTTTCTTGGCAATCAAACACGCACATGGCAGCCCGTAGTTAGTCCTCATCAGACAACCACACTTCATGCTATCCATACCAGTAAACTCGACTCTTTTTGATTCAGTGTGGATGTATCTCATTGCACGTCTAGAGACTTTAAACATCAAAGTCGAGTAAAGTGTTTTCTTCCGGTATGTGTGTCCATACACAGACATGTTCTGGCCAAATTCAGTTTGCACTTGGGTGAATTGATTGCCTAACATTCTGTGAATCGATTCCCAACCCTTCACCAAATCACCGAGACCGTCGGTCAAGTAACTTTTCAAAACACCGTGTGCGCTTTCGGCTCTATTTGTCGTATGGTTGCCCATGTGCATATACTTGTCCACCCATGCACTCACGAGCTTCTCTTTGTCAGTGTCCAAAATTGTCTCTTCAACGTACCGAACAAATTTTGGCCACCTCTCACATAACTTCCTAAAAGCCATAACATTTTCAGTATACTCAGCCTCAGTAGACGAATCTAACACATCCTCGAACGCCAAACAGACTCTTTCCCTCATGTCCGCCGCCTTGACCTTTTCCCCATCCCTCACCTTGACCAGCTCGGCTGCCTTGGTCCTCACATTCTTCTTAACATGGAACCGACAAACCAACGCCGCCGCTTCTGGAAACACAGCCAGAATAGCATTCATCAAAGCTAAATCTCGATCCGTCAAGATAACCTTCGGCAAATTTGTCTCACGCCTTAACAAACAACGTAGTTGTTGCAGAGCCCATATAAAGTTGTCTTCCTTTTCGTTACTGAGCCAGGCAAAAGCAACGTTGAATGTCTTCTCGGTCGAAGTGTATCCGACTATCTCAAACAGCGGCATTTTGTACTTGCTGGTTTTGTATGTGGAGTCCATCATCAGCACAGTATGAAAAGAGTTCAATAAAGTTATGGACCTCGGATGTGCAAAGAATATATCTTGAAGATGTTCTACTCCATCTTCAACAACCGTCCGATACTTGTAGTAGTACTTGTTATCATCAAGCTTCTTACATAAGTGTTGCATCTCAGTCATGGACGCCCTCATTTTAACTCTGTACCTATGACGAGCGTTGTACACTTGCTTTGCAGAGGTCTTGTTTTCCGGATCTCTCTCCTTTAATGTGGACAATATGTTTTTTAGAGCGACCGCATTCCTTGTCATCTCGTCCATAAATTCCTTCTCTTGCGGTTTCAAACGCCCCGCCACGAGATGCCCTTCAAGCCCTTTGTCCAACTCGTGGTTATGCATACCGTTGACAACAGTCAAACGCCATAGTTTTGTTGCCTTGTTGTAATACCCACGGAGTCGGAAAGGACATTCGCATTTTCTTGTTCCGGAGGTATCGGATTTCAACTTCTTCTTGGCTGGAACATACTTCCCACTACGTTCACACCCTAACACCAATTGAGCCTTTCTCTTCTCGCCCGAATCGGATCGCCTAACTATAATTGCGAACCTTAAACTTTGCGACACGCTTCGAGCCCATTTGATCAACTCATCTCTGTCGTTCTCTTCCCTATCAGTCGCAAAATGAGACGACGTGTCAATTTCTATCGGCTGCGGCACATTAGGAGGACTTCTTGGTTGACCAGATGGAACAATGGCCGTTGCAAAAAGGCCAAGCACAACAAGTCGCCTAACTTCGACAACTTCGTTAATTTCGCCTTCCGTAACTACAGCATACGCAAATGAAAAAACAATCAATCAACCACACATAATATTTACAATCCTATTACAACACTAATTAAACACATAGGACACACTATGAAGTCAATATGAAGCCAAAATAAAGCCAAGTCAATATGAAGTACAGTTTATAAGTCAATATGAAGTCAAGTCAAGCCAAGCCTAAGCCTAACGCAGAGGATCAACATTTCGGTTCGTATAAACCGAAGGTCACATAACTTGACTTCGGTTTATATTACCCGAAGGGTTACTGTCAGAACACCTGCGAAAACAGAGCCTATGAACGCAAGAAAAAACGAATTTAAATCGGTGGTTACCTGAGTTTTGTGCTTTGGTGCGTCTTGAATCCATTAGATGATGCTTCAATCTTGATTTCAAGCCTCAAATGCGTCAAAAATCGATCTTCTTTCCGTAACCTTTTTAAATTCTCGTTTTGTGAATAATAAGAAGTGACAGCAGAGTATTTATATACAGAAACACTTCGGTTAACGTTCACCGAAGTCTTTCAGCGATCGGGTTATATTAACCGAAGTCCTACTCCTGCGGTTTCTAAAAACCGAAGTCGTTTGGCAAAAATTTTTTATACCGCAAGGGGCAAAATGGGATTTTCGGGGGGTATAAAAGAATTGGGGGGGGTCGGGAGAGAAAACGTCTACTGATATTGATATTGATATGGATTCTAATCTCAAGCCCAATTCTCGTAAAAAAAACACCCAAGCCCATTCTAATGAAAACAAAGTTGAATTGAAAGTATCACTGAACTCGCTCTCGCTCGCTCGCGTTCAACTGGCCATAAAGAAGCTATAACCTTACCGGAAAAGCTGACGGAGTTGGTCGTCGTCGTATCAAGAAACACCGTCGGAAACAGTTAGAAAGTTCAGGTTTCTTTTAATTCCTTTTTCTCTTTTCGATTTTCCTTCCCTTCTCATATCGCGTGCAAGAATGCAATTCCACCGCCATAGCTGCCCCTGAAAAAGGCACGCACAAGAGAATTGCTTCGTAGCAGTTCTCCACTTTACGCGATTTCACGCTGAAGTGAGTGGCGTGATTGACAACATAGTTTCACTAAACCCCTAATTTGTTGTATTGAATCGGTTAATTTTATCAAATTATTAGGTTTTTCGATTCACAGGTCCAATATGTGACCCAATGTATAGTCGAAATGCTTATGTATAACGCGCACGGTGTGCACTAATGCGATGCCAAAGAAAAAGAGTGGGTTTTGATTAAAGATCGATAGCTCAAGTAGAATTGAAACACTAAATTGAAAAAAAAAATAATAACTTTTTAGTAGTAATACATGCATTACTCTCAGTTCAATATGTTTCACTTGCATCGATGATAATGGTGAATACATATACTTTGGTACTCTCCATTTCATTTATACATTTTTCTTAAATATATGTGAAATGTTCAAATAGGTGTGGGAGGGGTGGAATATTATTTATAGAACATTGATTTTCATTGATTGACTGTATTTGAAGACTAATTGAAACTTAATGTGTATTGAGTTGAGTAATAGGTAGGAAGTTCGTTGGGAGAATGTCGTCGACTTTGCTGGAAGTGACTCGGTCGGGGCACGAGGAGGTGGAGCGGTTTGAGAGATTGATAGCGAAGGATCTTCAGAATGATCCCACATCCAACAAGGACCGTTTGTTTCGGAGTCACCGTGTTAGAAATATGATCGACACCATCACCTCGACCACTGAAAGGCTGGTAAGCGTGCTTTTACGGTTTTATTACATTTCTGCTCTTATTCCAACTCCCATTTTTTAGTTCCTATCAAATGACGCTCATTGTTTGTTTTAGATTGAGATCTATGACGACAAAGACAATGCAAGGAAGGACGAGATTGCTGCACTGGGAGGACAAACTGCTACTGGAATTAATGTTTTCAGTGCCTTCTATGATAGACTCAAAGAGGTTTTACTCTTCTTCTTTTTCAATTGTCACTATTCTTATTATATTATTATTATTATTTTAGTTTCAAGAGGTGAAGCATAAATTGGGACTTTGGACCATCAACATTGTTGTATTTTCTAGGCCTTTACATGTTTATGTTTGGGAGTGGAAGACAAATTTAATAATGGATTTTATGATAAATAATTGGGTGGGGTGAAGCTGAGTTCTCTCATTTGTTTGAATCCATTTTGTGTGTGTAAAAGATTGGTTTTTTTGTGGTATGTGTAGATACGAGAGTATCATAGGAAGCACCCAGTTGCACGTGTTGTTGATGCCAATGATGATCTTGAAGCCCTTCTTAAAGAGGAACCTCAAATTGAGTTCAGCGGAGAGGTACTCTCTCTCTCTCTCTTTCTCTCTCTCCACTTGTGCATGTGTAATCAACATTCTCTGGTGAATAGGAAAAGACTTGTTGATTGTTTTTCCTGAAAATAAACTTTGCCCATGTGGGATACATGGTTAAATGGTGAATTTGGGAATTCTTCAACTGTTTTTAAGAATTGCAGTGACAGGTTATTAAGGTTTTTGGGTTTACCTCAAATCCAGCTTGTGTGTGATTGAACATTTTAGTATTCTACTTGTGCATTTTAAATGCGGGGAAGAATTTATTGTCTAAGGGGCCAATTTGTTCCGGAGAAAGCAATTACATCGAATATGCAGGATGAAATCTAAAATATTCTATTGTTAAGAGAGACAATATCACATTTACAATTTATGCTCCTGTAACCTTTTCTAGTGTCACTGATTATGTGAAATTTGCTTTCCAGGAAGCTTTTGGTCGATATTTAGACATGCATGAATTATATCAACAGTATGTCAATTCTAAGTTTGGAGAGCCAATTGAGTATTCTGCATACCTTGATATCTTTTCTGAAACAGATAAGATTCCACGCAAAATGAAAACGACCAGGTGAGTTGTGCTCTCTATTCATCTAATATGTTGATCATTTGGCATTTATGGGCATCCTAGTTTTGTATGGAATTTGTACATTATAGTCTCCTAAGTCCTTGGTCAATTTTACAGGCAGTACAGGGAATACTTGGAGAATCTTTTGGAGTATATGATATATTTTTTCCAGCGGACAGAACCCCTGAAAGATCTTGATCGAATCTTTTCAAAGGTGATTGATTTTATCTTGATATTTTTTTGAACTTGTAGCTTTTTTAGCATAATTTTGAGATTTATTTATTAAAAAATTTCCTCCTAGTAGCTCTGATTTATTTGGTGGAGAAACTTTTAATGAATCTTGGTTTTAAATGATTTGCATTAGTTTTTCTTTCTGAAAGTTTTGTCTCGGCTGAAATCTAGTGCTATGTCTGGGCTGTCGAAGGATCTTGTAAATATGCTTATAATTCTTTTGTTAATGTATTCGGCCATTTTTCTATATTTTTGTTATTACTAGCTCTTTTTTTATTCGAAAATGATTCCATTTTCTATACCACTATATTGAAGTAAAAAAATTATGAACTAAAGTTAAAACTTGATAATTATTTGTGGCTGATGTAACTTTTTCCTATTCTAAAGCTTTCTGTGTCATAAATGATGTGCGTCGTAACAACCGAGTTGCACTTCTCTATTTTTCTGGGATCTGATATAGTTGTGGCAGGTAACAACCGAGTTTGAAGAAAATTGGGCTACTGGAAAGGTACTGGGATGGGAGAATGTCAATCAGGAGAATGGACATGTACCTACTGAGCACACTTCAATTGATCTTGATTATTACAGTACAGTTGAAGAGCTTATGGAAGTGGGTCCTGAAAGGTTAAAGGAGGTAAAAATTGAGGATTGTGTGTGTGTGTGAAGCATGGGTATTCCAAAATTGAAGACATATACATATTGCTTTTGTACGTGTACCTGGTTTGCATGTGTATATAATGAGTACATGAGTACATTTCAAAATATTAAAAAACAATTGGGTACTCAATTTGGGTAAGGACTGGTATGTACTGATGTCCTGATGGATAAGAAAGTAATATCATTTAGTAAAATAAGAGTGAGAGCAAAATGTGGGATTTTGGTAGACATTAATGGGATCCATTTGAAGTTGTCACAGATGATATTTAAGAAAATGATGAGATTGACACTTTTTAAGTATGATATTCATAGTCATGCTTAGGTTTTATTTTTTAAGTATGATATTCATAGTCATGCTTAGGTTTTATGATGTTGAATAACTATAGTTTCATTAGGACATGTTTTGTCGTCATGTTGAATAATTTAAGCTCCTTTTATTTTATATATTATGCTTATTTCTGTTTTTTAATCTTTTATGCAATTTAGATGTTTATATAGAATTCAATTTTCTTATATATGTATCTTTTTTTAAAGTTTATATTATTAGTGTACATGTATCCTAGACTTTTAAGAGCTCTATCAGTACCATTGTCTGTGCAACATATTCCGTTAATCTAGCTAACTATGTACAATATACAAGGATTCACCCTCGTTTTTTATAAACTGGATATCTTTAATTTCAATATTCATGAACTAAAAAGATTAAGCACATTTTCTTACTGTCCAAAAAAAAAAAAAAGCGCATTTTCTTGCCAGTCATTAATTTTAGTAGAACCATATTTTATTGATAACTGATTCGTTCTTCTGCCCTTCTGTCCTGACTTTTCATCTAGGCGCTGGCTGCATTGGGACTTAAGACTGGCGGCACTATTCAGCAACGTGCAGAAAGGCTCTTCCTCACAAAGGTGAGTTTTCCCCATTACCCGGGACAAGGTTACACCTTCTTTTATTTTGGTTTTTTATAGTCTTTTCTGTGGACGTAATAGGAATGTGTAGGGGTGGCCTTTGCCATAGTACCTTAAATTAAAACAAGTTCCATAGGAGATGTATTCTCCCTATTTCCTTCCAAGCTGATTGTCGTAAGTAAGCTCAGTCAAGAAACTGGGATTTCTTTCATCAGAGTCAAAATCATGTATCTCCCGGATGGACCGAAACTGAGAGTTCAAACTAATCTAAATATGCTTTAACTGACATCAGTTCTGCTCCCCCCACCCCCCGCCCCAAGTATAATATAATACAATGTATAATTACCCTTGTAAGCTAGATGATAGTATAATATAATACAATGTATAATTACCCTTGTAAGCTAGATGATTGGCATTTTATGCTTTCCTGATGGGATCTATTTGATCAAAAGTACTTAAAATATGAATTTATCCAGAATATTCATTATTTTGTAGGTTTTATTGTTATGAAAGCATAAGCTCATTTAATATTTATCAAGTGATATTTCCACCATAAATTGTAGATCAAAATTACAGTGAAACCCCTTGAGCCCAATTCCCTATTTGCTTGGAAGATGCGGTTGCCAGAATTTTGATTGAAGCTGTTTTTTGCCTCTAAGTTATTCCTGCATAATCCTTCTTTACAGCTTAACTTAAAATATTCTCTTTGTCTTTTTCATGCAGCATACTCCTCTTGATAAGTTGGACAAGAAGCATTTTGCCAAAGGGGCACGTGGTTTAGAAAAAAACGGGGTGGCTTCTGCTCCACAAGAAGGAAATTTAAAAGAAATTGCATTAATGGAGGCCAAACTGAATAAACTGTGTGATTTGTTAGATGAGGTTAGCAAATGATGCTTAATTATTTCCTTTAGTATAGTTATATGCAACATTTTGGGCCTAAAAATTATAATGACTTCATGTATACAAATTTCTGTCTTGTATAATTTTTATCATTTTTCTATAGACAATTCTTCGAACAAAAGACAATGTTGTAAAGAAGCAAGCCCTAACATATGAAGAAATTGAAGCAGAACGCCTGGAGGTGAGTTGAAGCAATTTATGAATCCTCCAAATTTTAGAGATCCATAGTCCATTACTGTGATATTAGCTTTTCACATCAGTGTCATTTATTTGTAAAAGATTACATTTACCAATCATATTGTATATCTTGGGTAGCTTAATATGCACAAGAATTAATCCTAATTGATCGCACCAAGTGACTATTCACTTTTTTGCCTTGTGGCTTTGAAAAGTTCTTTATTGTCATTGTTTAAGTTTCGTGCTTTCATTTGTCCTACTTTTTCACATTACACTTTATCTGCTTTTGACAATATAAATATGGCTTTATTTATAATACGTAATGTTAAATAACTTTTCAGGAAGAGACACAGGAGGACTCTGAAAGTGAAGATGATGAGCAGCAGATTTATAATCCCTTAAAATTACCAATGGGATGGGATGGGAAGCCCATACCTTACTGGCTGTATAAGCTACATGGTCTGGGTCAGGTATTATTTACTTTCCATTAAAATTTTGGAAACTGAAATTGTCATTTCTTTTGTTGGATATATCTCGAGTACGTGTTATTGTTCTCTAATCATAAGTGTTGATGGTCGCTCAAGTGGGTCAGGCCTTGCAAAATTTATCTCTTTTCTAGAGGAGCAGAGAAAACCAAAAGAAAGCTATTAAAATAAATTGTTGTTGTCTATATGCCTTTGCTAGTTGGCAGTATTGCATTAGATAACTCCATTGATTTAAAAAGAAAGATAGAGACTTCTTAGTTATAGGGTTCTGTATGGCTGTCAATATTTTGATCACTAAATGATATAATATGCATTTCAGGAATTTAAGTGTGAGATATGTGGGAACTACAGTTATTGGGGGCGTCGCGCTTTTGAACGACATTTTAAAGAATGGCGTCACCAACATGGGATGCGGTGCCTTGGTATACCAAATACAAAGAACTTCAATGAAATCACATCAATTGAGGTGTGCATTTTTATCAGTTTAATTTCCATGCTGATAGATAGTCTGTAGCATAGTATCTCACAAGTGTATAAATTATTTATTTCCATCTTCTATTTATACTTGTATGTATCTGTGGACACACCTATTGCTCATTTAATATCCGTTATTGGGTCTCACCAGATCCTTCACAATTTACAAACTGAAATTATTTGACATTGATGTTACATTTTTTGCTCTTTGGTCTAAACTGAACAAATATAGCGTGCATTAAAATGTCAGGATATAAACTTAACCACCAAGCATTAAACTTTTCTTGAAAGTTGAAATTACTGGTGCTGTTTCTCTCTAGGACTCTACAGTCCTTCTCAACTAGTTTCCGACAAAATTTATTTTGAATTTGTTATTTAATGTGACATTTATGGTACCATGCTCTGTTGCAGGAAGCAAAGGAGCTCTGGAAGAAGATACAGCAGAGACAAGGAGTGAACAAGTGGCGCCCAGATCTAGAGGAAGAGTACGAAGACAAAGAAGGCAACATCTATAATAAGAAGACATACACTGATTTACAGCGCCAGGGACTGATATGAAAAAGAAGCAATGTCGAGGAATCTTCTTTCCGATTCTTCTACTAGTAAAAATAGAAAAGATAAAAAAAAAATCCTCTTTTTACTTCATCTATGAAGTGGAAGCAATTTGTTTTCAGCAGGTTTAATAGAGGAATGGTTGTATCTTAAGCAAAATATTTAGCCCTACTATGGGTGAAGAGTGGGAAGAGACAAGGAGCTGTATGTTATGAGTTGTGCTGCACTTTTTTGAGTAACTGTGAATTTGTGATTGATATCCTAACAAGACTGGAAAAGAAACAAAGGTTCTAAGGTAGTGTTTGGCCTTACTTATTTTCTACTTTACTATTTCTTTTAAGTGGAAGTAGGGCCAAACATAATTTTATAAAAGTTCTTAAAATAAAAAGTGTCTTTTTTTTTGTGAAGAAAATATAATATAAGTGACTTAATAAAAAAGAAGAAAAAACCAACTTAAAACCAACTTATACGGATGATTCACTCTAGAGGTCTGCCCATCGATTCTCGTGTATGCCAATTTATATTTTATTTTATTTTGTCTGCACTGTTCCCGCTTTTTACCGTAAAAAAACGCACAATTCCCGCTTTTATTTTATTTTAGGCAATAGTTCCCGCTACAATTGTTTGCCCTTTTTACAATGTTCTGACTGCTATATATTATTAGGGTCATGCTAACCGGTGCCCTCGGGGCACTGGTTAAGGAAACCAAAAAAGGAAATTTTAAAATTGAAAATAACACTTTTTAGACTTTCGAGGCATTAACTGCACAAACTTTAATATGATATTACTATATTTGATTCCTTAAACAGTGCCCCGGGGGCACCATTTAGCATTTTCCATATTATTATTATGCTTTGCTTACACCACATGCCAAAACCCTAACGGCGCCTGACACTTGCATAGTTGCAGCAGGTATGATTTTCTTTTTGATTTGTTTAATTCATACCATTTTGTTATTTTTTGTCCTTTTGTTGCTTAGTTTTGTTTTTTACTTTATGCCATTTATTTGAGATATACATCATTCAGTTTTTGCTTTCTTATTCCTTAGTTTCTATTAATTTTTTTTTGTCTATTTGTTCTTTATCACCTATTATCTATCTTGTAAAATTTATTTATTTTCTTTACTATATATTTGCATTTTTTTTCAAATGCAAAGAGATATGATTGAATTAATAATAGTTGTAAGTCATGCCTAGATCAGTAAGAGTAGAACAAATAGCAAGCAAATTGCATGAAACAAGATGATCCATGTCTCGCATACAAAACCAATTTGGATCCTCTCCAATTTTCTCTCATGTTTTCTCTCATTTTTCTTAATCTAGGGGTTAGTAAATTACAAAGAATAAAAATGAGAGAAAATTATCCATTAGATTAAGAAAAAGGAGAGAAAATATGAAGAAAAATTGGAGAATATCCAAATCCCCTTAATTAGTAGCAACCAATTAAACTCCCTATGAATAGCACAATAAATTGAAAAGAACAAACTAGGACCGAAACATAAATATATTTGATATAGATATTTTATTTATCATTTGATGATAAAGATATAGGCAACAAACTATATTGATCGGGTAGTTTAAATATTATATTGCAAAATATTAGTTTGCTTGTAATTATTTATGATTTTTGAAATATATTACAGTTATGGCATCTAAAGAAAGTCATCCATGTAAATCTGAAAATTTTGAAAAAGCAAAGTGGAACATTCCATTGGATACCAAAATATTACTAGACCTTTGTATGGATGAAATCCGTAAATGTGGAAAGCCAGGAACTGGTTTTAAGCATAAGAAATGGGAAGAAATACGCGAAGAATTCAATAAACGTGCTAATAGAAAATATAACCAAAAGCAGTTGAGAAATAGAATGGATACTTTGAGAACGGATTGGACCACCTGGAAACAATTAATTGCTAAAGAAACAGGTTTGGGCTGGAATCACGCGACAGGAAATATTGATGCTGATCCTTCATGGTGGGAGGCTAAGATAAGGGTGAGTATTATGAATATTTAATTTTTTATCTCCTTAAAGTTGAGTATGAGGATTTGATTTGCCTAACTATTGGCTTTTGTTATTGATTATGCAGGAGAATGTAAAATATGCAAAATTTCGCTATCAAGGTTTAGAATTTCGTGATGAAATGGAATTCATATTCGGGGAGGCAGTGGCAACAAGTCAATACCAATGGACACCGGCTTTGGGTGTTCCATCTGAATCTAATATCAATAATACAACGACAAATGTGCCAGATGAAATTATTGAATCTGATGATAGTGGATATAATGATGAAGACCTTACCCTTGTGGAAAATACTCAATTCAAAAAGAAAAGAAAGATTGTGTCAAATATGGGAGAAAAGGCAGCAAAGGGTAGGGCAAAGGTTGGGACAACATTAGCAATGAGAAAAACATTTGAGCGATTAGTTGAAGCAGCCGAAGATCATAATGATGTTGAAAAGGCTGGAATTGCTGCTACATCTCATGTCCATGGCCAATACTCTATTCCAGATTGTGTTAAATTATTGAAAAAAGCAAAGGATGAAGGTTTTTTGAATAGTCAACAATTTAGTTATGCTTTAGAAATGCTTAAAGATGAACAAAATAGAGTCTTGCTAATATCCTTAAAAGAATCTAAGGATGATTTGGTAGAGTGGATTCTATACAAGTATGCTGAAAAGAAATCATCCAATAATTAGCTTAAGCTTGAGATTTATGCTTTAGGTTTAGACCTTGCTTTATGCTTTATCCAATAATTAGCTTAAGCTTGAGATTTATGCTTTAGGTTTAGATCTTGCTTTATGTTTTATCCAATAATTAGCTTAAGCTTAAGCTTCGAATTAATTTGTTATTTTATTTTATGATACTTTTGTTGAGATTTTGCATTACTATTTATGCATTTGAGCTACTTTAATTTATATGTATTAACATTTGGTAATTTCATTGTTTTCAAATTATTTTCACATGTCTTCTAATCAAATCAATGAGCATTCAAGAAAAGTTAAAAAAAGAAAATGTAAGTTTTATAAAATATGTTACGGGGCAGCAATAATTGCATATGACTATTATATGAAGTACCTATTGAAGCAAGGTAATAGATTTCTTTATTCTCATGGATGGACTTGGGTTCGAGAAACTCTTAACACTCCAGGTGAAAGTTATAACATGTTTAGAATGGAAACTCATGCTATATTGAAACTTGAAAAATTATTAGTGAGTAGGGGATGATTGCACCCATCTAAAGAAATGACATCATTGGAAGCACTTGCTATGTTTCTTTGGAGTTGTGCGCATAGTGAAACTAATCGAAATATTCAAAATAAATTTCGAAAGTCGGGAGAGGCCGTAAGTAGGAAGTTTACTGAAGTTCTAGAAAGTTTATGTTTACTAGCAAAAGAATTCGTGAAGCCTCCAGATTTTAACTTTGTAGAAATTCCCTCCAAAATCAAGGATGATCGAAGGTATTGGCCATACTTTGAAGGATGCATCGGTGCTATAGATGGAACACATATTCCTGCAATTGTTCCCACTAAAGATCAAATTCCCTATATTGGAAGAAAGGGATATCCAACACAGAACGTCATGTTAGTGTGTAACTTTGATATGTTAATCACTTTTGTTGTTGTTGGATGGCCTGGTACTGCACATGAAACTCGTATTCTTTCGTCTGTTATTGAAGAAATGAAAAGTGTTTTCCCTCATCCTCCTGAAGGTACGACTAATATTTATGTTATAAATAAAATTTGTCATTTATATATTTATCAGAATCATTTTTTCACATAAACTAACTATAACTTTTGTTTTAAATATTTATAGGAAAATACTATTTAGTTGATGCTGGATATCCAAACATGAAAGGATATTTATCACCATATAAAGGTGATTTTTTTTTACAATAAGATTGTGATGATTTTTTTTTTAGTTTTGAATTATTTCTTAAACTCTTTGAATTTCATGTTATTTATGATAAATTTGTATTTCAATGTCAAAAAAAATATAGAAATATTTCACCAAACAGATTGTAACTTAAAAGTACTAATTAAGTTGAAAAAAATAAAAAATACCAAACAACTTCAACTTTAACTTAAAATTTCTTATTTTCAACTTTAAGTTTAAAGTGACTTTTAAACCAAAAAAAAGTAGGGCCAAACGCACCCTAATTGATGTTGCATTTGAGATAGTAGCCAATTAATGTCTTTTCTTTAATTGTAGATTTAATGAAATATACTACTTTGCATGAACAATAAACAGTACCTTAGTGGAAACACCCTCAACATGTATATGCTACTTTATTATGCCTTTTTAATAATTTTAGAAGAATAGAGTTAGTATTATTCGAATCTTAATCTTAAACTATAAAGTAACCATAGCTATTTTCATTTGCACGTAAAAAAACTCTTCGTATTCTATGCAGCACAAAACACGTATCAAATCCGAGTTTGGATTTGCTTATGTTCATATCGTACATTTCCTATCATGTTTCTTTGTTAGATATGTGTTACGTGTCAGTTAACACTCTCAACGGCTCAAATTTAAAGTTAGGTTTTTTTTGCCCTGGATCCGATTGTTTGCCTTTGAGGTGCGAATAACACCTTGCCTTTCAATTAATTAATCTGGTTTAATTTGTTGTATTAGATAATGCCATGTGTCTAGCATTATATCTTTTTTTATTATTATTTTAAAAAAACCCTTTAAATAACAAACTAATTAGAAAGACGAGCAAATAGTCCAAACCACCAGTCATGGCTATCGCCACCGTGCCCCTGCCGACTTCAAGGAGAGAATGGTGACATGAGAAAAAAGGTGTTGTAGTAGAAAAATGTTGTGGAGGATGACGTTGTAGAGGACGGCGCTGCGAGATGGTGTGGTGGCAGAGAGGCAAGGGTGTTGTTAGGTCTGAAGCAAATGGGTTCGACGATTTTTTCTTTTTTTTTTACAAAGTTCGACGATATTATTGTTAAATAAAAAAAAATAGATCATGTGTAAAAAAAAAAAAAAAGATTGATCAAAATCTAAGGCGTGAGAATCCCCGTGTCTCATTAAAAACCCTTACCAACAAAAATCCAATTGGATAAAACCTTGGTCAAAGAAAAAAGAGTGCAGAAATAAGACATGATCAATTCAAACATAAACAACTAAAGTCAACAAAATCTATACAATGTAAATCTAGCCTATTGTGATTAAAATCATTTCAGATAGAAGTTAGGCAAACTATTTCACAAAGTGAAGCTAGTAGTAGATAAACCAATGTTGGCTATTTTAGCATAAAAACTTCCTCTCTGAAATTATGTCTGACTTTAAAATGCATTGAGAAAGAAGATGCAAATGATTCATCTATCTGTTATGAAGAGTCCAAAGAATAATGTGAGGTTGTATGTGAAAATATCAAAATCTAGACTTATAACATGTTGATTATACTATTTTTAAGAAAAAAAATTCTAAATTTAAATTGTTCACAAGTACCTAGAGGCACTATTTAACATTTGTCTAATAAGTTTCAACATGCAGACAACGTTTTCAAGCTTTTGTTACTGAACTATCCCACTCACCTGGCAACGTGTATTTGATTTCTTAACCATTGAGAGCGGGTATGATAGGAATGGAAAGCTTAATATCATTGTTTTAGATGTTGATTGACAATATTTACTTTTGAAATTGTATTGTAAACTTATCTTATTATAGGCATAATGTTAAAAAATGTAGTGTGAGAAACCGATAGTGGAATAGTTACCGTATTTTTTTCTCTAAGCAATTTATTTTTTAAAAAGAATAAAATCAGGAAGTTTTGTTGTCATACTTAAAAGATTTGATCTTCTTTATTTTCGTCATCTCAATGCAAAGTTTATCCGCATGGTTTCTTTAAGAGCAAAGAAGGAACTCAATAAGCTTAAGAACAAGAATAGAAACGATTCCATGTGGATAAAATTTGTTTCTATTCTTATTATTAAGCTTATTGAATTCCTTCTTTGCTCTTCCAAAGGATTTATTAGTGGAGATTGTGGGAAAAGTTGCATCACGAAATGACTGATTTTTGCAAAGTGAAACTTAGTTGCAAAGAATTTCTTAATGCTTCATAAGATGGTTATGTTTATCAACGTACATCGATGGATAACTTGGCTTTTATTCCACTTTCATGGTTCACAGATTGAAAAGAAACTTCATTTTTGAGACGTTGTAAAGAAAGTAGAAATTTGGAGATTATTTATCGTGAAGGCATGGTTCAATATTTTAGTACTTTGATAGTGAATTCGGGTTTGGAGAATATGATAAAGGCTGCATTAGAGGGTCATCATGAAGCCAAATATGTTTATTCTATGCTTTTGCTTTTCATTGCTAATTGTGAAGATGAAAAAGGAAGAAAACTTGGGATTGATCGTAGCAAAGTTTTTTTAAAGAAAATAATTAGCAAAATTTAAAATTTAAAATTGCCACCACAACATCAAAACAATCATTTTAAAAGAAATTAATGGAGTTAAATGAAAAAGATAACGGTTCAAATATTTTGTCAGTTAAAGAACTAATTTATTGAAGACAACTTAAATATTTTCATGTTTTTGTAAATTGAGAATACTAACGTCTTTTTTTTTTTTTATTTCTATACGATGCTAAAGAAGTTATTGATTTGATATGGTCTTGTGGAGTGTGGACAAACTACAATTTCCATATAAAAAAAAAACTGTGTTATAAAATATTTCTATACGATGCTAAAAAAGTTATTGATTTGATATGGTCTTGTGGAGTGTGGACAAACTACAATTTCCATATAAAAAAAACTGTGTTATAAAATATTAAGAGATTAATGGAGATGCACTGACAGTTGTAAAATAATTTTACACAATCATCTAATAAAAAACTATCAATTTATCATGTCATATAAAAAAAGATAAAAAAGAATATGCACCGACAGTATAAAATAATTTTACACTTTCAACCAATATCAACCATGTTTTTCACCACATCCCCACTAAACCCCACTTTCTTAATATGATGTGGAAGAATGTTTCATTCTTATTGGTTGTCAGTCTAAAATTAATTTACACTGATAGTGTGTAGTCTTTAAACTCTATAAAGAAAATGGAGTGAAATGCAATGTGGCAGAAAACATGATTATTAGGTTGAATGTATAAACTTATTTTACAATTAGATTGACTGTATAAAATTATTTTACAATGTAAATGCATATTTTTTTCTCAAATAGCTAATAACAAACAGACGTTTAACTTTCATACATTATTTGTGAAAAAATTTTACACTTTCAGACCATCACTTATCTGTGAGATTTAAAAGTAGTTAAGATAAAAGTAAAATATTTTTAATAATCTTATGGTTATAATTAATTGTCGGTAAAATTTGTCACATCATAAAAAAAAATAGTTTAGGTCCAACTTCAGATTTTTATAAAATTAGAGAAACCAAAATTGCAAAATTAAAAATGTGAAAAATAAAATCCTACAACATAAATTAGGAGACCAAAAACAGCCATTAGCCTTCAAAATTTTAGTTTTTGAGATAGATTTTAGTTTTCTTTCAAAGTTTATAGAGATGTTATCCATGCAAAACAAAAATTGTTTCAAGTGAAATAGATAGACATGTAAAATCTAGGATCCTAAATAACAAAAGAACGGAACTTTGAAACAACCAAACAAGTATGCAGATTGCAGAGTTGAGGGAATCAGTGAAAAAAGTGTGAAAAGATAGAATATGGGATGAGAACATTGCGACATATAAAATGAGTTGCAAAAGAACAACAAACATTAAACAAAACCAAAGAAGTCAAAGATTGGTACCGGCTTTAAATATATTTGAAGAAGTTTTGATTTAAATAAACTGAACTTACAAGTCGTCGTATTAAGCTCATTCCATTCATGCATAACGGAATGCAACTTAGACGAGATATACTACCTTCTTCCATGACATGCTCATGCTCATGCACAAACAAATGCTAAAATAGGAGTAATGAAATGTGAAGAAACAAAATGCATGGAGTGTCTGAAAAGCGCATTTCTAGGGGAATACGAATGGCATTTCATTTTATTTCCTCGCTCAAAATGAAGCAACAAAAAAAAAAAGGGGAAGAAATTTAAAACCTGCGGGATTAATAGCATAGAAATAGAAATTGTCTCAATGTGTACTTTCAGGAGAATGATGTATCCGGCTTAAAATTAGCGACTCAGACTCATTTGTACCAGGCATCAAAGCATCACACGCTTTGGGAGACCCATCCTCAAAAATTAAGGGATTACCCTTTGTGTCACCAAAATCCAGTTTTTCATCTGTATATTGGGAAAAACCAGTAACTGTAGCTTCATCGATATTCATGTTTTCGCACTCTTCATGCGAAGTGGGAGCCAACAGTGCTTCGCTTTTTGCTGCAATGGAGTGGTCGTCCTCAGCATCCTCTGTATTCAGCTGATCAAGTGTGACTTTATCGTCTTCCTCAGCATCCTTTGACACAGCTACTTCTTGGTTCTCAGGACCAGACGATGGACTAGACACGCCTATCTTCAAAGTATGGATACAATCACGATCTTGCTCCATTTGACTGCAGGTTTGATTGATCTCTTCCAACTGCTCCTTTGCCAGAGATAGAGTTTCGACTTCCTTTGGTTGTAATGCAGGTGTTGCCGCATCTTTTGTTGCATCAGAAGCTGACACAGAAACCTGCCTATTCTCCAAACTGGAAATAGGAACTGACTCTTCCATTTGCACCTGGTTATGCCTATTCTCCAAACTGGAAATAGGAACCGACTCGTCCATTTGCACCTGGTTATGCCTATTCTCCAAACTGGAAATTGGAACTGGCTCGTCGATTTGCACCTGGTCGGACTTGGAGGGTGCAAATATATCTAAATCTCCTTTAGTAGGCAGTTTCACCCTATGCTTCTTGTAAAGATCAATGGCTCTCTGCAAATTGGAGAAAACATTCACCCATCAAGAGTAGTCCAACATTTCAGTATTTATGCATTGAAAGAATTGAAGTCAACAAAACGGATAACTGCAGGAGTTATTCAGGATGACAATTGACAACACAAATTTCTATCACCGTGAATGTTATTGTAGTACTTCGGGGTAAGAGAAGAATGGTAATATTGCTAAAAGTCTAAAGGAAACAAGCATTATATTTACTGCAACCATACCAAGAGCTGATCAAGTAGTTTTACCTGGAAGATAGAATTATCAACTACCGGAAAAGGTGAATGTCTTGAGAAAGTGGCGGCGTATTTCTGTTGTGCCCTTGACCCATTCTGTCAAATCACAGGAAGGGGAGCACTGATAATGTCAGGGATTGCATATAGTTTAATTAATAAAAAATACAGTTATAATAATTTAAATAATTACACAAGGTCACTTTTATAAAAAATACAGTTATAATAAACCAAGTTAAATTTCCTTCTCAAGAGATTAGGTAACAGAAGATTTGTTGAAGTTGCTCTGAAACACTAAATTATAACTCATAAGCCTTCAAATTTGAAACCCTCACACCAAACAACAGTAAAAAAAAATTAGGCTTTTTATGTTTTGGGAGAATGAAGGAAAGCATGAAAGTTTTCAAGTACTATTATACATACCTTCAAGGATAGTCCGGTACTAGCAAAAACATCATTGGATGCTTTCTTGCCAACGTTCAGAGCACATTCACACTGGTCATACAACTCTGGCAGTACTAGGTCTGCTGATATGTCAAGTTTGGAAAGGTAGAAACGGGTAAAAAGAGATGAAATGTCATCAGGTGTTGAAGTATCGGGCACCTTTTCAAGATCAGTTGTGGGCAAAGAGTTCGAAGGTACTTTTCTTGGAGAACTGACGCTGGACAACTTTGTATCAGGAGATTTCTCATGAGATTCATCCTGAGACACCTGAATAGTCTGGTCAGGCACACCATTGTCAACCACGGCAGGAACTGGTTCATCTTTGCAAGCTGGGGAAGGCAAGTCTTTCTTTGAATCACTATTCTGTTCTTTCCAAGTCTCTGAATCCCATCCATGACTATTTGTTGGGTGCCTGTGTCTGTCCCAATCAGAACCACCATACATATGAGGATCATCTCTAGAAACCCCATTATTGTTATCCCATCCATGCAGATGAGCAGGTCCTGTACCATCCATCAAACTTGGCCACCCAAGTGGGCGTAAGTGACCTGGAAACCTGTCAGCATCAGCAATATGGTAGGGAATACCAGCATGGTTAACTTCCAACGGAGGTCTAACACCAAAAAGAGGTTGAGATGAAAACTGTGGTATCATTGTTTGAAAACCTCCATGACCTGGCCCAGGTGGGAAGGGAACAAATCCATTTGGAACGTGTGAAGTCCAGTTTGGATGTCCCCTCCAGGAATTGCCACCATGCACTCTTCCAAAGTTAGGCTCAGTACTTCTCCTGTATCGTGCATTTGAGTTATCTCTAACATCATCCTCTAAAGAACCCATATATGGTCTGTCTAGTGCAGCCCTGAAACCAGGTGGGTGAGGAATTACTGGTGGATTGTTCTGATTAGTCCTACCATAGAAAGATGAATCTGGTTGAGAGGGCTCGTCCAATATTGCTTTCTCTGGGCCAAGTCTATCATCTGAGATATCTCTTGCGTCGGTACTGCTCCTTCTTCCACTATCCTCAATTTCAAGATTCCTCTTAACAACGTTTTTATTCATATATCTGCGTTCAATGCTTGTTGATGACGGAGATCTCTCCATCAAGCCCATGGGTGAAGCCTTGGCACTAGAAGGCCTTTCTGTAGAAAAGTCTCCTGCAGGACATTCCTCTATTTTAATGGATTTCTCCATTAGTTTGTATTTTGGGCCTCTATCTGAAATCCCGGAGTAACCCTCTCTTGAGGCTTTGGTTCTCTGTTCTATATTTGAGTCTCTATACTTTGTATCTTCAGCATTTGCATTTCTGAAATATGAGGAAAATGGCAAACAATTATAATTGATAATGGTATAACCCCCCATGGTTACAAGCTTCTGTGAGAAAAAGCAAAATTACAACTAATGATAAAATTTAAATCATGCAAGCAATAGTTCAATTGTCACCAACAAACTCATGTTACATTTTTCCCCTCTTGGCAAAGCAAAAGAATTTTTTTTATCAAGCTCTAAAACCTCCCATATTTAAAAAAGAGTGTTAAACTAAGTTATTGACAACATAAGATGCCTTAAGATTATGTTTATAGACAATGCCAGTAATCGTAAATATATTAATAGGTAAAATTTTCATTTGAACTTAATCGGATCAAACCAAAGTTAATTACATGGCAAATTTGTATTTGCCATCATACAACAACACCTTGAAAAACACATGCATAAATCAAATTCCCAAATGTCACCTGAAAAGTAGACAGACTGCAAAAGAAATAATAATTGGAAGGACAACTCTGAATATGAGCTTTACAATGATACAACAAAACTTTCAAGAAAATTTTTACGTACCTATATTCATCTTTGCCAATATGTGCATTCGAGACAGGAGAAGATCTGCGTTTACTGCTAGTCCCAGTTGAATCTGGATGGGCTTGTCGAGGTAGAGACCTTCCTCTGTCAATATCAGAATCAGCCCTACTGTTGGTCAAACTCCTCTTCTCCGTTTCAGGATAGTAGTTTTTAACAACTCTAGCTTTAGAATCACTATAATCATCACGATCATCCAAAGTTCTTTTTTTGGCCCCACCATCTTTGCCCCTTGTACTTCTATCTTCCCCATGTGACCCATCACGATGACGATCACGGTCTCTGTCTCGTTCCCGGTCAAAATCTCGTTCACGATCCCAGTCCCAATCTCGGTCTCGGTCTCTATCATAATCATGATCCCTATCAAAATCATAATCATGATCACGTTCATGGCGCCGCTCACGATCACGAACATATTCAAAATCACGGTCTCGTTCTCCATCTCGATCACGATAATGGTCCCTGTCACTCTCTGGATGCTTGCTTCTCTTTTGTCGTGATTCTAAATTATTCTTTTCTTCCCTTGTATGTTTATCGTCAGACCTAATGGTAGTATGATCTTTTGCAGGACGCTCGTCACGTTGCTTGTCATGTCGATGTTTGTTCTCCCTGTCCTTTTCATCCCTATATTTATCTCTGTATTTTTCATCGTTTCGCCTGTCATCCTTTTTCTTTCCATCCTTGGAAATGTCATCCCTAGAAGACAAATGTCTGTCATAACCATCTCCGACATCATCTTGATGCTTATCCCCATCACCATAGTCATCCCTTTTCTTCCTCATTCGCCTCTCAAGCTGGATATCTTGTTCAGGGCTTCGCAACTCGTCTACTTTTTTTGAATCTGCCAAAAGAATTGACCACATAGATAAAAATTAACAACTGCCTTTTGACACACAACAGTCAAAGGAAAACATTGTGAATATATGGAAGGCATTAAAAAAAAGAAAAATTTTGTGAACCAAAACTTAAACACAATCTTGTCTGGTATTATTTCCATATCACAAAGTGAAACACAAGTAACCTTAAAAAAAATTAACTGGACATAACAACAACTGAATGCACAATATTGAGAAAATTATCCTATTGCGAAATCCAATGAGGGTATAAAAAAGATGATATATAAATTGTTCTATTAAACTCTTGGGTTCACAATAAGACATTAATTGACTGCATTTTCAAATGACACGGGTTGAAGGGCAACACAATTTCAACAAACAGCTCATAAAACTATCAACAGCTAATATGATGCCAGTGTAGAACGATATATTACTAGGAAGAACCACCCGAGACCTTAGCTAAAACTGTGTAATTATGATACATCATATGGTTTTTAACAAAAGGATTCAAAACATTAACACAATTTCACTATCTAAATATTGTGAAGAGATTATACTAACGCCTCGTATATAAAATTAAGGTGGGTGTATTGTGTATGCATATTTGAAACACATTTCTTGATCAGTAAAACCTACTTCCCAAAAAACATTACCCAAAATAAGCAACACTAATTCATACCACACCGATAGAAGATCAGTATGATAAAAGAAGAAATGAGGGAGGAAAGAAGCAGCCCTGTATGAAAACACTTAAGAAAGGTGGAAGATGGACATCTGAAGATTCAAACAGCAAATTGTCAACATATAGGGAAAATCACTAAACCAAAGTAGCCAAGTTTCTAGGGAAAATCACATATACAACAAAAATGAGAAAACCAAATATGCAAATGGACATAATGCAACATATAATACATCCAGCTGTCACTGTTGCCAGTGTCATAATTTCAAAAATAATTTCAACATTCAAGTTTCCATATGTGATCATCTTAATTTACTGTATGAAAGTATTGAGGCCTACATGATATAATTTAACTGACAGTTTTGAAAGTATGTTTAATAATCTCTAATATAGAAAATTTGTGTTTAATTACCAAAAAATTTATCCAGAAAATCCAATGACTCTTTCTGCCATTGAGGAAAACCAGTCTTTACTACATATTAAATTTCCCAATCTAATATCAAATAGAAAATAATCCACGCCATTAATGCAAGCTTTGCTTACATGAGAGATGGAGTCCAAACAAAGAGTTCGACATAAGTACAACACAATTCATACTTGATATAGGTTTCAAATTCTCTCCTTTTATTCACCAAAGAGGAACATGTTTTGAGAGAAAACCGATAAAATGCAGTTTCGATTGTACAATACTAGTGGACCCAACCACAGAGCATAATTGGACCCTTCACAATAAAATTGCATCTCTCCTTCGGTGAAGGATATCAAGTTATTCGGAATAACCTATGTAGTCAGTGGCTGATTGCGAATCATGGCAGTCAACCTCCAAAACTTTATTGTGGTGAAGCGGATGGCAGTATGCCTGCTTCTCCAACGAATAAAAGAATACACAAAATAAAACGCATATTCATAACTAACAATCGAAGTTCATTGTTACTAATTTTCAAACCAAATTAGCAAATATGTTTTAGTCTCCAAGGCTAAAAATTAAAATAATTCATCAGAGCATTTACAATAAATACAAGTGATTCCTTAAATGAGTCAAGTCTAACCATCGCCATCTCCAAATGTACAAAAACAAAATATCAAATAAAGGCTATAAGTGGAGGGCATTTTTTGTTTTTCTTCATTCTAGTTGCGGTTGGAGTGGCCACAAATTTGGCCACAGTGGTGAGTGACACAACCGCTGAATCAAAACCCAGCAGCATTTTCAGCCATGTGTGGATTCCAGTAAGAAACACAATGTCACAGTTATGGTCGCTACAGCCGCCATTAACTACATAGAGAAAAACAAGAGTACCACACTCTACTTATACTCCTGAAATAAAATTTGAATTCCTCTTCAACACATTTAATTTGCTAAGTAACTTTGGATTACGATGACATTATACAATTATGATTATGGTTAATGATCAGCTTCACAGGCAGCTTCAATTTCTTTGACATCCAACTGAAGAATTGAAAATCCCCATTTAAACTATTTTAGCTTACTTAATTCTCAAACAAGAAAAAATCTAGCATGTATTTCATCTTCCCAGCCCAGAATAACATTTTTCTAAAAGATTCAAAACTAAAGTAAAAGATATCGAATTGTTTCTTCACTTTTTTTAAAAGAAAAGAGTCAAAAGTAAAAGATATGGAACTGTTTCTTCGTTGTAGCCAAAGTTAACATCATGCAGACAATCCAAATATACATTTACCAGAGGCCTGAATCAAAACCAAATACTATGAATTTCAATCAGCTTATTGTATGACAACATATAGGGCTTTATCAAAAGGTATGTTTCTCGAGTCATCATTTCATAGCATTTGAGCTTATTAGAAAGGATGGAGGAAGAAAAATGTCGAGAGTAACATATAACAAACAGGACTCTAACTCTATTGGGCTTTGATTTCCAAAATATCATAAGCCATTAAATTGTTGGAATGACAGGTACATTAATATTAACATCAACAAACAGAATGGAAGAAACAAAGAGAAATTCCTTAATTCAAGGGCAGTAGATCGTAAAGAGGAAAAAACATCAGTTTGTGGACTCGTGTGTGTGTGTGTGTGTGTGTGTGAAAAATCAAAAATTGGTATTTGATATTGAAAGTAACACTATCATTAGCAGCAAAACACATTGCTGACAAACAATTGCAGAATCTTAAAAACTTCGTTTTTATTCCTAATTCCTGATAAAACACACAAAGATTTCAACTTGGTACTAATTTCAGGGGTGAGAATAATCATTGTTAATAAGAATTCAAAATGTGCTTACTTTAAGTTCAAAACAAATTATGAAACAATAAATGCAAGAACAATAAGCATGGACATACCACAAATGAAAGAATTAAAGTAATCATGATTCATACCATTATTTTCAAGCACTTGCTTGGATGAACGCTGTTCTTGATCATTGACAGATTCTTCAATTCTACCTTCTTTGAATTTCCTATCCTTTTCCTTCTCCTTCTCCAGGTTCTCCTTCCGGCCAGAAGACGACGAATCCCTATGCTTCCCACTACTCCTTTTCAGCTCCTCACCATCACCGTGCACCCCCACACTCCCATCCCTCCTCCTACTACTCTTTGAATCCCCAATTGCCTTTGATTTCTTCGAACCTTCATCACCACCATTCCACCTATCTCCACCTCCACCACCACTCTCCCTGCGCCGCTTTGACGAGGAACCATACTCATCAGAATACTCACCGTTCCCGTGCAACTCCTTCGAATCCAATCTCCGTTTCTCAACACTTGAATCCTTCGAAACCTTCACAGAATTCTCCTCCTTACTCTTCCGATCTTTGACACCGGAATCTCTCTCGGAATCAGAGTAGTCCCTCGAACTATGCTTACTTGATTTATGCTTCGAACTTCGCGGCATCGCGGAAGCAAAAACCCCAACCCAAACCCTATTTATGAAATTGAAATCAAACGAAAAGGAAAACGCACGAAATCCAATCCAATAGAGAAACCCTAATTGGAAGCAATTGAATAAGATTCCGAAACCCTAACAGAGAATCTTGTCCGGAAAATAGATCTCAGAGATCGAATGTGAGAAAAATTACGGTGAAGAATTGGGGTCGGTTATTAGGGTTAAATGTGGAACAACAACATATTATAAATGTTGAGTTCAATAGTAACAAGAAGGAAAAAGCGCAACAAAAAATCAAAACACACTCGAAAAGTGTTTTCTTTTCTCTCTCTCTCTCTGAGTGTTTTTTTTTTTTTTTTTGGTTTATCGGTGTTTATGAGAGACTTGGGGAGGACCTTGGGTGGGAAAGATAATGGGTAATTGTGTTGACGGAATTACCCTTTATAGTTTTACTTTATGACTGTAGTGTCCGTGTGCGGCGCAGGTTAATAAATTAGGTTACTATTATGCTGTGTTGTTGAGTAAGAGATTGGATAGATACATCGTTTCATGTCCTTCATAGAGGTGCCATATGATCACTTTGCAGTTGCAACGCCTTAGATTTGTGTGGGGTCTTGTTTTTCAATTAAATCTCCTAATTCATTCATTTTATACTTTCAAAATGAAAATGAGAGTACCACGACCGCAATCGGATAGAGCTGAAACTACATGTCAAAATTGATTTTCGAACGATATTAGGTGGGCTAGTAGGCTGGATATCGGTGGTAAAAACAAAAAAATGAAAATAAAGGTCACTTTATAAAAAAAATATTAATTTGTCAAAAAAAAATATTGGTTCGAAATAAATGTAATTTACGAAATTGTTAGGTTGGACGTCATGATCAGGGAAGAAATTGTGAGTTTATGATGACTTTGTCATTTTGTCTATCTACCCAAAAAAACGTAACTTATCATTTTTATTGTATAAATATTTATAAAAACAAAATTAATAATTAATGTAGAATTGTTATTTATTTTTAATTTTATCTTTTAATCAATAATTAATTGAATTATACTATTTTTAAAACGTTACTCTTTTTTTGTCTTAGATGAAGTGGTAATCAAATGAAATTAAACTCACATATAATTGTGAGATCTCAGGTTCGAACCTGGGTCACGACGTCCGGCCTAATAATTTCGACGTTTTTGTCAATTGAGCTAAAATTGATGGAACTTTTAGTAAGTCAAATTGTCATTTTTTATTACCGAGCCGAAGGGCAGCATATCTTATGCTGAGTATATTAATAAAAGATTTTTGTTCCTCAAAAAAAAAATCAAAGGTATTATTGGTATTTTGAAAAGTCCACGCCAAAATTTTTTACATCCTCTTTATATATAGGTATAAATTATTGTATTTTTTAATTTAAGTATAAAATCCTCTTCTTTTTTTGACGTAAGTATAAAATCTTATTTAAATGTTACTCATTTCTTACCAAAATAAAATGTCGCTTGTTTTAAAATAGAGGAAGTATATTATTAATATAAAGTATGTGTTTTTGATGATTATCTTCCTTGAGAAATTTGAGTATAGTTTTACTTGAACCAATACAATGTTTGTAGTGAACTTATTGGATTTGGTCTAGTGGTAAATAATTTGGGTAGTATTTTTGAAATTTTGGTTATCATCAACTCTATTGTAAGTCAGGAAGAAGAAAAATACAATGTTTGTAGTTAATTTTTTCTAAATAAAGGTAGATGAAAATAATTTATGATTGAATATATCACAAATGGTAAAGAAAGATACGTCGTATTTGGTGATAGAACGTGGTATTTGGTCATAGAAAAAGAAAAAAGATACACGATATTTATTCATAAAAGAAAAAAGTACAATGTGTTTTAAATGCATTAAAAAATTTAATTGAAATTGAATTTTAGTAGATAAGATGTGATAAGGATGATTAATTTTTTTTGGTATAAGATTATTTTTTTAATTAATGATTATGTATAAAATAATTTTAATGAAACTTAACTAATACTACAAAAGTAAAAAGTAATAGTTGCAATTTTATACTCTCTCCACTCTTTTTTATCGACATCAATCATATATTTCACCTATATTAAGAAAAGTAGGTTGTGACTAATGTGTATATTTTATTTTATGTATAACAATTACGAAACTTTTTTGTTTATAGATATATTTAATATTGAACTTTCATTTCAAAACCACATTGATGGTTTATCAAATTATATCTAGGAAAAATTATCGAAAAAATAACATAAATTTGAGGATTAAATAAGTTTTTGGTCCTTATAAATATCCCTAATTACAAAAAATTTACTTTTATCGTAAAATAAATAAATATTTTAATTTATATATTTTTATTTTAGTAGGTTTTATTTTTTTTATATTATATAAATTACAAAATTACACCCGTGCAACAAAATATGTTTTTAAAATTTAATATATATTATATTAAATTTAATATCAAATTATTTGATTATGTAAATTTTATTAATGTTATTAAAAAATTACCTTGTTGACAAGAAACTCAATGTGTAGAGAAGTGAAGAATCGTGGGTTCGAGCTCACGCCTCAACACATCGTTGTACTTACGGCTCATAAGACAACAATAACTTTATTTTTTTTGGCTTTAACTATAATGTTTTTTTCAAGTAGATTAATGGGTAAAACTTTATCCCTAAAGGTAAAAAATGGGAGGATTCTAAATTCGAATTTTGACACATTCGTATATAATGTAATGTCCTTACCAATTGAGTTATATACACAAAAACACGTTAATTACATTTTTATTAGATGATTAAAGAAAAATATAATTAAAATTAAATATAAAAAATTCATCATGACTTAAAATATTCAATGATTATTAGAAATCGATCATTTAAATGTGACACTTTATAATTAAAGTGTGATTCTCGTGTTGTTTACTAAATTGTACTCTTCATGTGTATTTTTTTAAAGGTATCTTCTTGTGTTTTGTGTTGAAGCTGACTCATATTTAAATATTATAATATTTACTTTTGTTGAAGAAAAAAAATTAGTTTATGCTATATATAAAATAAATGTCAATAACATTGAAATCATAACCATGTAGGTTGAAGAAAGTGAGAAGATTTTAAAGAGATGATTTTTTTGTTTGAAGCATTTATGAGTTTGTAGGTTGAATAAAGTGAGAAGAGTTCTTTAACTGTGGTGGTGGCATAATAGAAGATGGTGAATTGGATAATGAGTTTTTTTTTCTTCACATTTTTTAATTTTAAATTTGATTCCTAAGTAAATTTGTCTTTTCACGTTGCTTGTCATGTTATTTTGTTTTTTGTCTCAGTAATTTGAGTGGATTTTGGTTTTTCGTTCTCGATATATGTCAAGTCAGCACCCCATAAACACGTGATAGTGGTATAGTCGGCATATTATGACCATGTTAGTGTTTTTGTGTGGCATGACCACATTAAGGACTAAAACGAAAGGAATATGAAATTACCGGGGTAAAACAAAAAGATTCTTTTAAGGGACTAAAACTCAAAATCGTTAACATTACATGCATCAAAACACACATTTTACCCATAAATTATCTACGTGACTCTCTTTTTATATCTCTCTGTTCTCTTCGGAGTAAGGCTCTCTTATGCAAGGTTATGCTTCTTCTTCTTCTTCTTCTTGTTATGTATTGTGTTGTTTGTCTATGATCATATCGTTAACAATAGAGATACCAAATAAAATAAAAAACAGATAGAGTTCAAATTTGAATGACATAACATTATCTTGAGAAAATATTGCTTCCATGGTTTTTGTTTATTTGTTGGAGTTTGAAGTGCATTGTTGAGAGTGTATTGGATTTCCTCGGTATGTGAAACGACTAAAGATTTGTATTGTTCATTTGTTTACATTGGCTGGTTGAAATCCAATACACTCTCAGGGGATGATCGACTAAAGTTTGCAAGAGAAGAGAGGAGGGGGGAGTTAGGGGAAAAGAGAGGGAGAGAAACAGAAAGAAAGGGAGAACATCAACACAACTTCTTTTCTCTTATATTAAAGAGTTCGTGGTTATTGTCGCTGCTTCAACTATTTCCCCTCTTTCTCCGTTTCTCCCTTTCCTTCTCTTTATTTATCCCCCCTCTCTCTCCCTAAATTCTTATCTCATTCTCTCCCAGACTAATTTGAATATTTTATAAGCATGTTCTTATTATTGTAATTGCAACCGTACTATCTATTTTTGCGTCCCTCTCTAACTCTCTCGATCACCCTCTCTTTTACCCCCCGCTCTCTCTCTCTCTACCCCTATTTCTTTTTATGTAAATTAAAGTTCAGTCAATTAGCCCCCTAATTTTAGTCAATTACCTCATGTAACGTGTATATGTTTAATGGGGTTTTCTAACTTAGACCCTAGTTAGGTCTAAGTTAGCAAGGTGCACCTTTTCAATTGGACCAAAATACCCATTCTTTTAATTTTTGAAAGAATAGAGCTATTGGGCATTTCTGTAATTTTACCAACCATATACACGCGCCCCCACATTCTTTTTCCAAAATACCCATTAATAGACGCGGATCCAGTGTCGCGCGCGTACCGAAGGACCATGGTTACAGACCGTTGATTTCCATCAGACAGCCAAGATCTGATCTCATCAAGACTGTCTGATCAATCAAACAGCCCAGATCATCCTGATCCATCAGATTCTAGCGCCTGCGCCACACTGGATTACAACCTGGAGAGAGAAAAATTTGCTTTTTAAAAGTAGGACACGTGTCACACAATGGTTGGCTGGGCGTGATTTTTGTTCATTTAATACTTTGAACTCAATTATTTCGTTGTAAATTAATTTTTTATTTTTTTATTTTTATACCAAAATTCATAATTTTTTTTTGTCTACAAATAGAGACTTGGTTCGTTTGATTTGGACACCGAAAAAAAAACGCAATTTTTCACTACTTTAATCTCATTTTTTGTCTACTAAATACGTTACTTGTGTGTTGTAATTTAACACGCACCACTCAACCAACTCACTGAAACCATTATACCAGGAAAATAGTAGATAATATTCTGGAACTTTTGGTGTATTTTATGAAATTTTTGGAGACCTGAAACTATTTTTAGTTAATTAAATGAGATAAAACGGTAATTAAAAACTAATGTTTGCTTCTGAAACCATTTTACTGGTAGAATGGTTGCACATAGTTGTATTCTGAAACCATTTTACTGGTAGAATGATTTCAATGAGTAATTTTATTAATTGTATTTGCTTCTGAAACCATTTATCTGGTACAATGGTTTCAGAGAGTTGTAATCTGAAACCATTTTGCTGGTAGAATGGTTTCAGTAAGTTGATTATTAGTCATTTGCTTCTGAAACCATTTAGCTTGTAGAATGGTTGCACATAGTTGTATTCTGAAACCATTTTACTGGTAGAATGGTTTCAGTGAGTAATTTATTAATTGTGTTTGCTTCTGAAACCATTTATCTGGTACAATGGTTTCAGAGAGTTGTAATCTGAAACCATTTTGCTGGTAGAATGGTTTCAGTAAGTTGATTATTAGTCATTTGCTTCTGAAACCATTTAGCTTGTAGAATGGTTGCACATAGTTGTATTCTGAAACCATTTTACTGGTAGAATGGTTTCAGTGAGTAATTTATTAATTGTTTTTGCTTCTGAAACCATTTATCTGGTACAATGGTTTCAGAGAGTTGTAATCTGAAACCATTTTGCTGGTAGAATGGTTTCAGTAAATTGATTATTAGTTATTTGCTTCTGAAACCATTTAGCATGTAGAATGGTTTCAGAGATTTGTACTCTGAAACCATTTTCCTAGTAGAATGGTTTAAGTGAGTTGATGTAAGGTAGTGAAAAATGAGATTTAGGTAGTGAAAAATTGAGTTTTTTTTTTCTGTGTCCAAATCAAACGAACCAAGTCTCTATTTGTAGACAAAAAAAAAAAAAGAATTTTGGTATAAAAATAAAAAAATAAAAAAATAATTTACAATGAAATAATTGAGTTTAAAGTATTAAATGAAAAAAAAATTAACGCAGCCAATCATATGCTGACATGTGGCCTTTCTTTTTTAAAAAGTTTCTCTCTCCGCGTGTGGGCTGCAGCCACGCGCGTCTGTCGGCGCGTGTGATGCACGCGCTTGGATTTTGTGCAATCACACGCTGCCACGTGTCCTAGGGGGTGGGAAAAGAAGGTGGGGCGCGTGTACTGTTGGGTAAATTACAGAAATACCCCTGTTGCTCTATTCTTTCAAAAATAAAAAAATGGGTATTTTTGTCCAACTGAAAAGGTGCACCTTGCTAACTTAGACCCAACTGACTTAGACCCAACTGGGTCTAAGTTAACATCACAACAGATGGAATAAATGAAACAGGGAGATATTTGATAAACGTCTTACAGTTTCAAGGTATTTGAGCATTCACTCTCTAGATTATACTCCCTTCGATCATTTTTATAAGAGACAGTTGACTTTTTAGATTGATTAAGTAATTGATATATTTGGTCTTTAATTCATGGAATAACCGATGTATTTGGTCTGTGTTATAGACTAAATACATCAATCCCTAAATCTAAAAAGTCAACTGTCTCTTATAAAAATATACAGTTTACTACATTCATGATTAGAATTACTATGTTGACAACTGTGTTTAATTTTAACTTTCACTAAACAAGAAGAGGATGTATGAAGTACAATATGTAGAATGAATATTGTTTCCACTTTCCACCAAACATTGAGACAAAAAGTTGTTAGTACATGTGTATGTATTCTAGTGTGAATTTATTATTGTACCAAAAAATGATAAAGGTGGGAATGGAATGGATAAAAAAGAGAGAGAAAGATATTTATAGAGGCAGACGTTGACGCGCGAGAAACTCGTGTCAAAACGTTCCCGACGTACTGTCGCACGCAACTCTCTCACGCACGCTTCTTTCCTTCAATTTTCTATATCTATATTATTGTACTTACTTGTTCTTCATCTCCATGCTCCTACTTCCCCTTTCTCATTCATTCTGGTCAGATTATTTTCTCTCTCTCTTTCTTACATATATATATCCTTAATTTTTCTTATTATTCCATTTTATTATTTATCTAAGTGTTTTTTTCCTTGCTTATACTTTTGTGATCGTTACGTTAGTTAATTAATTGGTTCAGAAATGTGGGAAATAAATTGAAACATGAAACCTTAGTTAAAGTTTGTATGCACAAAATTGGGATTTCTCTCTTGCTAGGGAAACCAAGGGTATATTAATTAATATACTCCTTCCGGTAAAAAAAAAAAAATCATTTTTCAGGTTTATTGAATAACCGATATATCTGGAAGAATATTTGCTTATATATAAGACCTGAGGTATACTATATATGAGGAATGTTATCACATCTTAACCACATGTGTGAGCTGGATTAGCTGTTTAATAAGCTTGTTGTCCTAAATTGATGTTCAAATAACAGTTATGATATACTATATAGTTCGTCATAATCGCATATACATCATGTGGCAACTGTAGATTTTGCTAGTATGTTTTACTGTTAAATAAGATGCAATTATGTAACGTTAGTTTGTTTTATGCCGTTAAAATTAATTTCACACTATTTGATGGATCCTCAGTGAAGATTTTCTGATAAATACAGTCATCCTTTGTTATTATTTGTCTATCAGAGGTTTGATCAATGGCACTCTGTAGAACTGGGCCATACCCAATTTTCGAGAGTAATGGCCTAGGTTACTCACATATAAATTTGTCGACAAAACTTGTTTTACCTGTCCCCCTGCGTTTCGCTGGACCGTTATCTAATGTAGGCAAGAGAAAGCACAAGGGATTATGCAGTTCATCATTACGGAGAGCTGCATCTGCTTCTTCAATGGAGTCACATAAACAGGATCCAAATACCCTTTCGGCTTGCTCGGAGGAGGAAACTGATCATGTTATAAGGTTCAAAATGTCAGACTTTAAGGTTTTAGATCATGTTAGCATTGGCCTCGGTGGACGGGTATGAAATCTAAATAACTTTACGATGTGTCATGACTGGATTAATTTTTTTAATGCCGGTTGTCTCATCAATTAAGTTTTACTATAGGCGGATGAGGTGGTTTTTGAAGGCAAGGTGAAGGATAGTGGTAGGTAAGATAATTCTTTGTTTGGTTCAGGTTATATCATATGATTAGTTTTGATTACAGAATCTGTATTTATTCGTTTCGTCCTCTGCAGTCCTTTGTACAACACAAGAGTTATACTTCGACAGCTTTATAGTGCCCAGGCTCAGCGTCGAGGCAAACGAGCAATAGAGGTATGTTGACCTTGTAGCATCTCAATTAAATATTTCTCATGTCCCTTCACAAACTTTTTGTTGGCATCTTCTTTAAGGTATTGAAAAAGCTGGTTCGCCGTAAACTTTTGTATCATTCTTACTCAATGCAAGTTCATGGATATATCTCTTTGCCTGCAAGTGGTGATACTGATAGCAGTTCATTTATCCTAGTCCATGGGGTAGGTCTTAATCTTAGCGACTGTCGTTATTTTAATTATTTCATAATACATTTGTCGTATCTTGTTCTGAATGTTTTGTCTATTTGGGTCTTTCTTCCCCTTTGCATAAAAAGAACCGCTGATGTTCTTTTTGGTTCAATACCTTTTCCTTTCAGTATCATGGTAGCTTTTCTTTGAGACACTGGCTTCAACAGTCAGATTGGCTTCAAACTTTAGAGGCCACTCTTGCACTGGACGAAGATTCTGTTAGGAAGGTAGGAGAAGACACAACTGGAGGTCCTGCGATTTCTAGGCAATTGCGAGTTATTCGAATATTGATGAGAGATCTTCTAATTGGAGTATGATTTTAGAAATTCAAACTTTAACATTTTCTTTTATGGAAGGCATTTTTAATCATAAGTTCTTGAATACTTGCACAGCAACATGAGGATTAATATTTTCTACTATGGTTTATTTACTTCAGGTAAATTATTTGCATAGTCATGGTCTTGCCCATACAGAGTTGAGGCTGGAAAATGTGCATATAAGCCCAATAGACAGACATATCAAAGTAAGCATAGTCATGTCAACTCTTCATTCATTTTTCTATCTTAAACGTAGAGTGTGGATTACCTTTGCGGTCTGGCTGATCCTAGAGAAGGTTTTGTACATCATGTGCGCTGTACACTCAGTGTCACAAAACATACCTAGAAATTTGTTTTTGTTGCCAATTTGAACATTTCTGTTGTTTCACATAAAATAGAAAATGTGATAAGAAATGCAACAGACTGTAGGAAAGGAAAAATAAACACATAATATATATGACATATATTTGCTGCTTGATAGTTTCCATTGGGCTGATAATTCTTAGCTCTGAATGTGGGATCTATGTAATCCAAGTTATTGGATATAAATAGTTGGTGTTTCTTCATGTATGGTCTAGTCAACCTTTCTTCTCATGCTTGGTTTGACCCAAAGTGTTCACTTAACAGGTAGGTATACTGGGAAATGCCGCTGACTTTTGCGAGGATGGTTCAAATAGTGGCTCTATAGAAAACATGGATAGGCGAAAGATGATGATTGCTTTTGACATGAGGTATGGCCTAGAAAATTGTCAGTGAAGTTTGTGTGCAACTATATAATCTTTTTGATACCTTACTATCTGTGTTGCAAAGATGCGTGGGTTTCATAATGGCCAAAATGGTAATGGGAGAACTTATGGATCCTTTGATCTTTGCAAAGTTCAAATCATTCTTCACACAGGTACGGCAAGTTAATATTGTATTTAATTTTAGCCCCTTGACTGTTTAAAAGTACAATTTTTTGAAGGAAAAGAAAAAACTACTTGACCCAAATGCATTTTAGACTGTGAAAGAAGTGCCCAAGGATGATGCCTTCTTGTCTCTAATATGCCTCTCATACAAACTAAGACCTAAATAATTTGCTCTTTTTTCCCCTTTTCTGTAAGCTGTTAATTTACGTGCATTCATTATTTCATTTATAGCAGAACATAACCATTATCATGAAAAATTGAAGATTCTGATTTTGAAATAAGTGGTCATTTGAGAATAATACTAAATTATTGGTTAAATGACCATGATCCTGGTAAACACTATTTGTACTTTGTAGATCTATTGTAAGTGGACACTCATCCTCAAATTATTATTTTTTTATTACATTTCTGGTATTACCATAATAAGATGTTAAGTAGTAGAGCTGATAATTCAAATTAAATATGGAAACAAGTCATGATATATAAGGAAATATTGAAACCAATACAAAAAGTCAAAGATAATCAAAGTTACCCTAATAAATATAGGTATTTTGATATATTCTAACAAATATGTAAACGAATGTTCTTCAAACGTAGTGAAATAGATCATATACCAGTGTCATGAAATGATGTAAATTTTCTAATGATAGTTATTTCTACATTAAACTTCAGGGGAATGATCCTTCATGTTTGCGACAGTTTATGTTGGAAATCCTCGGTAGAAATTCTCCATATGGAAATGCTGGCTTACAAGTAAGTGTACAACTACACTTCTTTAGTGAAAGTGGCATATTATTTAGAGTTCCATTCATGTTTTCAGAACTTTTAATGCCTTTCTAATTCTAATATTATTTTCTTGCAGATGCTTGATAGGAACTGGGGTGCTGGTTGGCACCTTTTATCGTTATTGCTTGCAACCAAACCTTCTCGGAGGATAAGGTATGCCTTGAAGCAGTATCTGCCTATTTGAAAAGTGAATAATTAGCTTATTGATTCCCCTACATTGATCTGCGGTTATCCTGAAAATACGTCAAGACTATAAAAAATAAAAACTGTAGGGTTGAAGAAGAAAATTCAGACATATAAAAAATCATAAAGAAAAGTGTTCAAGTTTCTTTGATCTTTCAGGAGGCTTGATCTTTTGGCAAATTGTAGCTAGTTTTTCAGACAATTGTGAAAACACAAATAGCATTTGATTAGATATATTAGTTTGATTTGCCCAAGATTGAAAAACTACCAGTGTTAACCATGTGAACTGTTATACAGTTGCTTGGATGCTCTAAGGCACCCATTCCTTTGTGGGCCAAGATGGCGAGTAGTCCCATCAATGGATATTATCAGATGGGGTCTAGGTTGTACTGCAATGCGTATTAGTGAGGAGTACATTTATCGTCAGCCTCAGGTATTCATCCAAGGTGGCCGCATACATGCAATGTGTTTCTTTGTTACATCTTGAGTACCTTGTGTTTGTATAAGACATTTTTATATATTTGTTGGTGTCTGATGTCTTCAAGTTTTTCCTTACTAAAGTTACATTTGTATATTGAAATTAAATTAAATTATTTTTTGACAAAGGAAATTAAATTATTAAATGCAGTAGATATGCGGTAGAGTTCGACTGATGGGTATTTTCTATGTTTTAGCGCAGTAGGCTTGCCCACTTCATTGACTTAATGGAGATGTTGAATCCTCATCCAAAGCCAAAGGTAATTTAGGAGTAAACACTTTCCTGTATATTTTCCTCGTATTATTGCTTCTACAATGATTTTCTTTGAAATAGTTCCATTTCTTCAATCACTAAAGTCAAATACTTAGTTGATAAAGAGCCTTAGCCATTCTTCCCATGGTTGTTAAATTGTAGAATCATATGATTCTATATATCATAATCAAGTTAACTCATGTACTAACTTGTTTCTTTGTGAACCTGGGTAGTCTTGTATAGAATTGCAAGTTTGAAAATTATTGAATATGTCTACAACCAACATAATAGTTAAATCTACCCAAACATGCCAAAAATGACAATTGCTTAGTGCTTTTTAAAAAGACCTAACTCAGGCTCCATGGAAGCATCTAATTCTAATGTTCCAATGTGACCGCATCTGTAAAAGAGGTGAACAATATTGTTTGAGTTCAACCCATGGTTCCTGACATAAACAAAGTCACAAACTAGACCCAATTCATGAAAAACCTATAATTGCAAGTTCACAATATACCCAACTGGTCAATGAAAACAATCACAGAAACACTTTTACAAATTTTAATGCTAATGTTATACAGACTTATATTCCAATATTCATGTGTCCAGAACTGGCTGGAGTTGCTTCCAGGCAAATGGCGTCTATTGTACTGCACAGGGAAGCATGTTGGGTTGACCCTTCGCCAACCTCCTGTCCGTGTTCTAGTTGGAGATTTGCATTTAACTGTTACAAGAGAATCAAAGTTGAAGACCAACCTTTCCTTCGTCTCTGACATTGGATTCTCAGTCATGATTGGTCAGGACTGGCCTCATGACAAAGCTGGTAAAAAAGGAAGATTGCAGGTGAATTCTTCATTTACACTAAAAGCCGGGAGACGGTTATATCTAAAGCAAGACAATACCTCAGAGAAGCTCTCCTTTCGCCCTTCCGGCAATGAGGAGGCATTAGCTCAGAAATTTACTAGCAAGAAATGGAGAAAGATAACCCCTTTCAAGGAGTTTCCATCAAGTCTCCCTGCAGCCAAGTTTGCATCAGGTGATATTGACGTGACAATGAATCTTGACGATCCTTTAAATCAAAACATGGATACTGTAAAAAATATTCTTCAAGAACTAAGAACACAAATTCCCCCTGAAATATTTGATTTGTCAAAGATTGTCTGTGGAACTTATGTGGACTCAAGACTGCTTGTTCTTCGAGGGGTTAATGGATCGGCTCTCTTATTTACAAGGTCTTTTGTGGATAGAAACAGTTCTAGTTAATTGTTCATAGTGCAATTCACAAATCATCATTTGCATTTATCTTATAGATTGGTTCATTTGTGATCTGAAACGGCGTCTTCCCCATACAGCAAGGAAAAAAAAAATGCCCCCTTGGGTTTCTCTTTCTCTATAGTTTGATTTTATGATGGATAGGTATCATAGGTTGTTAAATGTAAAATTGTAGTACTAGCACTCTTTTCATTTAATTTTCATGGCATTGTATATACCAAACCATTGATTATTATATGAAATGTTTTTCTCAAGCACGTTGTTATAGTTAGGAATTGTAAGCACTCTTTTTTGGATGAATTGCATATCATACATGTATTTAGTATCTACATGATAAAAGATGAAAGAATACATTTGTAAAACCTTATTAGTTCTTCAGTGTATAGCAATTAAATTGAATTCTATATAATGTATGTGAATAAGTTATCAGTTATTATTGACCAACAATAAATTGGTTCAAGTGGTAAAGAGCCTTGGATCTCTTCAGCAAGCAAGTGATTTGATTCAGGACTCTGCGTACTGAAATAATTCGGTTGAGAGAACAATATAAGTTATGAGTTATTGATATCATGTATTTATGTACATTATAGCTCGAAGTTATGATCATATATTTGGTTCTATCATCTTTGGTGTTTAGAGAAATTTTGTTCAGGTGTCCAAAATTTTAAGGTTTAGGATTTAGCTAACCTTCACATATTTCACAATATTTTTCATCATATTTTCTTTTATCCAGATCATATTTTTTTGTGGTCAATATCATATTTCTTTTTCTATTGCTACTGAAATAATATAATAATTACAAACATATGATCCCATATTGAGCAAGATATCATGTATTAACATGGAATATTTGTATAACTTTGTATTAACATATAAAGTCATCCATTGCGATACAAAAACCCCTAATATTCTTCTCGATGTTGAACTTCATGTCAAACTAGTTGATTTTGGACTATCGTGCATTCTTCTAGATGATGATGGTAGTCTCCACAGGGGACACCAGGTTATATAGGTCTCGAGTACGAACAGTGTCACCAGCTTACTTTCGCAAGTGATAGTGATGCTAGAGCTAATAACATCTTTGCCTGCTTTCGATATCTGGAGAAAGCTCATGGATCATTGGAAAAATCAACTATCTATGTTGGTGCATCGCCTTATCGATTTATATGCTATCAGGTTTGGCAGGAAATTTATTGTCTACATCATTGGAAAAATCAACTATCTATGTTGGTGCATCGCCTGCAATATTTGGCTTAGTAGGATGCACTCTCTCAGAGGTTTTAACTGATTGGACATCCCATCCTAATAAGGTGAATAATCTTACCCACGGTTTTCATTCAGATTACAATTTAGAGGGATAGGTCACTAGTGTTGTTGACATAGCAAGTGTGTGAAAGTTAACGGCCAAAAGTGCAATTTATCCTTAATATGTATTGTTGTATTTACGATTATCATAAATACAAAAGTGCAATATGTTGAATTAGGAGTATTTAGTAAGGGAAAAACATATATTAAGGCAAAAAAATAAGGTTTTTTTATTTATGGTATGGCAATGAACATTTATACAAGAACTGATGAAATGAAATACTAAATTTGTTCTAAGTAGCAAACCAAACTAACAAAGTAGCATAATCAACAAGATTTACACTTAATCAAATATTTTTATTGAATGAAAAAACTGTCTGTTAGTCTACAACCGTTTAGCTTAAATAGGGAAAAGACAAAACCCTAATGGGCCGAAATTAACAAAGTGAAAAAATAATAATAAACTGGCTAAAATATTAAATTGCTAAATAAACCCCCCTCCTACGTCACAATCAATGTTGTAGCAGCACCATAACATAAATTCAAAGACCAAGAGCTTGTTACAATCAATGTTGTAGCAGTATATATATATATATTCTGCTACAGATCCTTTTGGTATTTAATATTAATATTCAAGTTGCCAAAGTTTCATAGATTACTTAGTACTTACTATGAAAACCATGAACCTTGTTCCACGAATGTATAGAAAACGAACCTGAAGATGTGCCAGAATGTGGCTTTGGTTATGAACCAAGTGAATGAGTTTATTAGCAACTCGGGTAATATGGTCAATGTTTCCTACCCGTGTCGCCCGTTTTCCAGTCGCAGGTACTGTTCGCTGCAAGATCACATAAATTCAGTTAAAAGATGTTCTTGTAGACCTTAACAGTGCATAGAGGATATATCACATGAACTCATGTTTGATCTATCTCTCTTTCTTTTCTCTTTTACTATAATAAAACATGAAGAAAATCAAGATAGTTGAATTTCACATACTATAAAAACAATTCCAAGTACAACATGTTTCTCAGCATCATACTTTTAAGAGTTGTATATCCGTGACCAAATACATACAATCTCTCATGTATTAGTTTGAGACATACATTTACCTGATTTCCTTCAGCACAAAGAACACATTGTTTATCTACTTGGAGAAGATGATCAACAATAGCATCAGCTTTGCTCTCCAAACATGATAATATGATACTTTCTATGTGATGGTGTAATGCATTATGGTACGGTACCATACCTGTATCAGTAGATTATGTGTCAAGAGTGAGAAATAGCTATGCACAATGCATCAAGTTTACATTAGACATCTATGAAACTCTGGAGAACTGAAATTTAAAAGTTGCTTACTCAAAAAAAAAATGTCAACAATTCGTCCAATGGTTCCTGAGTTAACCAATTCTTTTTCCTCCACTTCATTTCTACTTTTTAAAAGCTCTGCAATAAATTCCACTATCTGAAATAAATCAGAAATTGATCGACGAAAGAAAATGTATTAATAAATGATATTAGAGCTAACTTTGCTTAGAAATGTAAGAGTGCTCGAGCCTTGAGGTACACAATGAAGGTTATGTGTGGAATAAAATTAAATCCCAACCGACCAACTACTACCTAGTTTCGAAATGGGAAGCCACGTCAAATTTGTGATAAAATATAACAAACCTTCAATCGATGCTTGCCAAGTGGAGGTCTCAATACCATAAGTTGTAGGCAAGACCTTGTCGTCAGATGACACATCCAAAGGCACGAGCAAATCACCTGTAGACAAAATATACAACCTTAATGATGATGTGACAAAGCTGCTCGAACAAGATGTGCCAGATTGAGTACAAAATAGAAGTAAAAAGTTTTTGTACCATTATTCAAAAATAATCAAAAGTACAAAACAAGGACTTCCCTTCGGCCTTAATTATAAGAATTAAAAGAATGTACTCACACGTGTCGGGCACCTAACACACCTTTCGATCACACATGTCGGTGCATTGAAATTAGGAAGCATCACCCAGATTGAAAGAACTGCAACACAGCTTTATAAACATCATGTTTCACTATATCCCAATAAGATTGAAAAAATAGAGCCCCAAATCCATCCGGACCAGCTGCACAGTTAGTGTTTAGAGCAAACACTGCATGATGAACTTCCTCCATAGATGGAAAATCTGTGAGCATATTGTTGGTCTCAGAGTTCACTAAATTTAGAATAACTTCATCAATAATTCCATCATCCTGCAAAATAGAGGTAGAATTGAAAAAGGTTAGAAAAGTGTGAAACCACATGATCTGCAATGGCATCAGGATCAGTTAAAAAGTTGTCTCCATTTCTCATAAAAATTATCTTATTAGTTGCAGCATTGATTTTAGCAACTCTATGAAAGAACTTTGTGTTTCTATCCCCTTCAAGGCTCCATTTTATCTTGGCTTTTTCCTTCCAAAAAGCTTCTTCAATGTTTAAGGCCAACTCCAAATCAACTTGAGCTTGTTTCTCTTGATTCATGAGTAAGTCACTGTGACCATTTGTACTAATGTCATGTTGAATCTCATTAACCTTATCTTTAGCCTTTTTCAATTGATCGTGCACATTTCCAAACACCTCCTTGTTCCATATCTTAAAAATAAATAAAAATCAAGATCTTAAGTTTTTTGCTGAGAATGTACATTGGACAACCGATCACATTTGAGTTCCAGATCACATTTGAGTTCCAGCTCTCACAAACGATTCTTTTGCAGTCCTGATGCAATGTCCACATATATGCATAAATTTGAATTGGGAAATATGTTTAACCTCTAAAGCCCACATATGCATCAATGAAGTCAATGTTACATATGGATCTATCAAGACGATTTTCAATGTGTCTATCCCCTCTTCTGCCATTTGACCAAGTAAGATTCACTCCTTTAGTTGGAAGATGGACAAGGTTGTTAGAGTTACTCCAATCAAAAAAATCATTCATTGGAGTGGAAGCAGGAGTAGTGTTACCTCTATGCTCATGTGCCCCTAAGATTGTATTAAAGTCACCAATGAAGCACCAGGGACCTTTATGAATTATCTGAAGGTTACTATGTTTTATCCACAACTTTCTTCTATGAACATAACTAGTAGAAGCATAAATTGCTGCGACAAAAAACTGCATACTGTTTTCTTCTAACATGAAGGAGATTTGTTGGTCATCAAAGTCAATTGAAGTAGGATGTAAAGATATGGAACACAAACACCAAAGATTAGGCAACAAACGACCTCTAAAATTAACCTTAAATATCTCAAGATTAAGTCTTCTGAGACAAGATGCAGGAAAAGAATCAATATTCATCCAAGGTTCACCTATAAAAATAAAACTAGGCCTATGCTTAACAATAAGCCTTTTAAGAGCCAATTTTGTAGGAGAATTGGCCAAACCTCTTAATTTACAGTAGATGCACTTCATTGAGAAAGATTGGATTGACAAACCCTTGACCCAGTGGTGTAGGGAACAGATGCAGAAGCTTGTTTTATTTTCTTTCTTATTTGCCTTCTTTTGTGACTTGGACAGAACTTGTTGAAAGGGGGGCTGAGCTTCATTTTGTCCATCTGCTAACTCAGTCATGTTGGCCCATGATTGCTTCAAGAAATTGATGTCATTTTGCACATCCACAGGGATGTCCACATTATTGAACTTCCGCATCTAACTGGGTGTCATCCACAAACTCTGAGCCTTGAGAGCTCAAATAATCTGAGTTATTTTTCTCAGAAACTAATCCTTCCTCTAATGGTTCATTAACCTCAGTTTCTGTTTCCAAATTCTGATTATGCAGCTCGACAATAACGGTATCAGTTTCTGGTTCATCAACATTAATCACCTCATCAATTCTTCTTGTCTTAGAATTATTAATAGCCACGTTGACAGCTGGAGATGCATCAACGTTCTCCTAGTTATTTGGTATTCCCTTTACTAATGACAAAAATTTGGTCTAAAGCTTTCTGCAAACCAGAGGGTTGATTACCCTTAGAAGTTTCAGCTTCAAGATCAACCAAAACCTGCCCCTGATTCTTGTTTGCATCACTAGTGACCACATAGCCTTTTTTAGATGCTAATTTCTTAGGTTGGGCTTCAGTTTCAACATTCTTAATAGGAAACCTTTTGCAAGAGCTTCTATCATGACCTATTATCAAACATTTGTCACAAAAAACAGGGAGATTTTCATACTCTAACTCCACGAAAAATGCAAAACCTTGTCTTTCAACTAAAACCTTGTATCTCAGCATTGTAGTTAGATCCATATCCACTAGAACTCTAGCAAAATGGCCAAACGAGCGCTCAAACATGGATTTGTTTGTTGCCGTATCAGTACAAATCGGTGTTCTCACTACTAGCTATAGCAAATAAAATCTTTGGCCTCCAATACTCTTGTGCTAATCCGAAAATTTTCATCCACACTTGGGCTGTGGATACAATACTGTAAAACCAAAAAAAGAGCAAAACTAAGGATTACCAAATAAGCCAACACTATTTCGCAAGCCCCTTCATTCAATGACTCAAACATATCAATTGATCCCAAAAATGCGTTATGAACAAAGAATTCACATTGCAATAGTATCTAATTATAGGGTCAACATTGGCTCAAAGAAACCATTTTAAAGGGGTATCTTTGAATATTAATTATGCGTGAATTCACATAAGGAATATCAAATTGGACATAAAGGATCATTGGGACTTGTCATTTAACCATCTCATTTACATATTTTGATACAATATTCACACATTACAGTGGTGTCAAGACAACCTTTAACTGTCTCGGAATTTATATAGCCAATAACAATTGGGCTTAAGGGTCACTTATGTTGTATTTAATCAACTTTGCATCCCAATTTGCATTTGCATTATGAAGAAAGAATTCACATTGCAATAGCATCATACCATCTCAAAATTAACATAATGAACAAAAAATTGTCTTAAGGATCATCGAGGCGACAATTAACCATCTCGGTTTGAATTTACACCATAAATACCAAATTGTGGTGTGATTTCAATACTAACTCAACAGTTCAGGATACAGTCATGCAATTGTCCTTGTTGGACAAATAATGGGCCAGCAACTGCTTTCATAAGCAAACATATGTGAGACACACATTAGACTTACCGGAGTAAACAATTTAGCCAAGTAGCACGTGTCAACCATGTGTACTGTAACTCCATAGAACCATATTGATAAACATAGAGGAACATAGTTATTGAACTTTTAGCTTTTTGCATTGATCTAGTGCTAGAAATTTAACTTCAGCATCTTTTCCATAATATTTGCAAGCTCTTTTTTACTAGATTTTAAATACAACTTTATAAGAGCAGAACCAAGGGACACCAAATTATATGTCGTCGCAATTATACAAGTAACAATACAATTATAAATGAATGCGCCGGAATCAAAGACTTCTCTGCATTCCCTTCATTCAATGATTCAATACCATCCATCCAAATAAAGAATGATTAAAAAGTTTACACTACAATGGCTAGGTCCAGGGTCAATGATCGATGGCACAAAGATACCATCTCAAAATTCACATAAGGAATATCATTTGGTTTTAAGGGTTATCCAGTCGACATTTAATCATATCAGTTACATGTTTTGAATAAAGTATTCACACATTACAATATCATTTAGTTCAATGGCTCAAATATATCATCCCAAAATTCACATAATGAATATCATTTGGTCTTGAGGGTCAATGATTTTCCCTGAAGAAAGCTAGTTACACGAAAAAGGGCGGAACCTCAAGTTAACCATTTTAAATTGATGATTTCGATAATAGCCTTTTTACCTTATTATATACCAGTTCAAAAAAACTTCTCCACTATTTTGATCTAATTGTCAAAACTTATCACTCCTGAGTTCAGACTTCAGACTTTTAAATGACTCGTCAATATATTTGAAGATTTACTAGTTAATTTACAATTAAACAATATAGAGTGCCGCCCGCAATGTGAATGACTAGAATGTTTAGATTCTGACGTGAATGACTAGAATATTTAAAAAGCATGTCATATGATATGACTTGTTAAGGCGAATTATAAAAAGAAACAGGCACCTGATATATTCTTGATTCTAGGAAAGCAAAACCAAAGCAGAAGAATCCATGAAAATTCAAATTCTAAATATTGAAGCAAACCTATACAGTACCGTCGAAGTAGTTCATTCATAATTGAGTGTACAACGACACTTTTATTTGATGCATGTGATGTCAAATGGGTAAACCCAACCCCAAATCTACAAAAACTTGTTTGGACACCATATGTTACGAATTTTCTTCCCCTGATGGAGAATACACAAAAACATATATAGAGAGCTTGCAACTAAAAGGGTGAATAATATGCCATACCATATGGTAGATGAGTCAGGAGTAATACTGAGAAAATATCCCCCTGGTTTCAGTAGAGATGACACGTTTAGAAGAAGTCTCCGCACTTTCTCTTCAGTTTCAAAACACAACTGCATTAAAGATATTAATCAAAAGAGGACCAGCAAGCAAATCCGAGGGGACTAAATATCAAGAGAGCAAAAAAGTGTCAGAAATGATAATGACTGCAAGCAAAAACTAAAATATCTCAAAAGGAGTTGTTGAGACACTGCCTATCTGCATTTACTTACTCTATCCTCATTTTTTAGGACTTATCATGCAGAGTAAAAACAAAGGGTTATAAGATAAGACACTATCAAAAAATGAGAAAGTAAATATGAGACCTGCAAATGCTGCAAACAGCAGACAAAATCAGCTGTATTGGTCTTCTCCTCCAAATGCACTTCTACATTTTCCTGTCAAGAAAAATAAGTTAGTATTAACAAAAGATACAGAACAGAATTGTATTCTGCTATGTATCTCTGCCCGTCAATGCTATAAACATCAACACAGTAACACAAATGGAATAGCAAATTAGTTGTTATTGGAAATAACACAAATATATGTATGCACTTGAGGAGTCATGAAGTAGAAAGAATCAAAAGATACCATATGCAAACGTATGAGAAGACGTTAGTCAGTACATTCAAGTTTGAGCATATTTCCAACATAATTGCCTTCAAGTGCAGGGGAAGTGTGGCACCACCGAACACAATCAGCCTCGGACCAATCAATGTACACAGGCCTCTCCGACTGAACCCACTGGTGCCTTACCAGTGAAACTATCAGACAGGACCAGCCCCAGGTACATACTACAATACAATGGACCTGAAAGTATACTAACACACCTGCAAAAGCTGAAAGGGTCTCAACTTGAATATGGATGACATTGTTAATAATTGGTTGGTTAAATCAATCAATTGACACTGTAATAAAGCAGAACCAATCAACCATCAATAAAGTACTCTGCAGAATGGAAAAAGGTGCTGAAAATTCTTAATGGAATGCATTAAAAAAAAATATTTTTATTGATTCAATATGAACAAAACACAGAAATGGGCTTTTTATAATAGTGCCCTTGTTACAAAACATAAGCCTAAAGCTTAATTGATATACTAACTATGACTAAAATAGAAACAAATGTCGTGAAGGTGGAATGAGATATTCAATGTTGCCTTCTTTATAGTCACCACATCCCATTGTGTATCTCATCGTTAAGATTGGGGAATAAATCGGTCAAATTAGAAAATATGTCGGAATCGTCACATTGATCAGGTGGTGTCATTGAATATTGCCCAAGCTGTGGAAGAGAGGTGCTAGGGGAATCAATGCTCTCAGCTGAAACAGCATAGTTGTTATTGTGTATATCATCATCGTTAAGATCGGGGAAAAAATCAGTCAAGCTAAAAAATACTTCGGTTTCATCAATTTCTTGATCCTGTGCTTGTGTTTCATTGTTCTTCTGATTCATCTTTGAATTTTTTATCCCACCATCTAAATACATTTTATATTTCTGCAAAAGAACATAACAGGTACAGAAGTGTTAGTGATAAAACACTTCATAAATTTCAGATTCAAATTACACAAAACACTAATGTATGAAATTTAAACAAGAAACTAATATAAAAACCAACCTGCAAATGACTAGCTACATGCTGTAATTCCAAGCCAGGACAATCCATGATCTTCAGAACTTTTTTAGGCTTTGCATCTGAAAGAAAAGGATGCACATAAGTAAGTTTTTTGAAATGCAAACAATTTATTAAGCCTCCGATCAAGGCACATGAAGGGCCAAGAAAGGGGGGAAGCAGGAAAACAATGAAAGGTGGAGCTAGAGCTCTAACCAAAGAGCAAGTTACAGACCCAAAAACAGAGTAAAGAAACACAACAACAAATACGACAAGCAGCAGAACAAAACAAACATAAAACTGATGCACATAAGTAAGTTGATTATCATTATTGAGTTCTTGAAGAATAGAATACAAACAAATGCAAAAAACAAAAAGTCTGAGGAAAGATTCATACTTTTAATCCCAAGATGATTCACGGTCGACACAAATTTTTGGTGCAAATCATCTGTCCAAGAGAAACGAGCTTTCTTTGCTGGAGGTTGTTTAGAAACATGAACCGCATCATCTCTTCCTCGCTTTTTAAGCCCTTTAGCCTCGCTTTCCTTTTGCACTAGATGTTCTCTTCCTCGCTTTTTAAGCCCTTTAGCCTCGCTTTCCTTTTGCACTAGATGTTGCCGCACGACATGTTGCCACATATTTTTGAATAGATTTTCATCCAGTGGTTTGGCCCAGTAACTACAAGCCCCGTTGGAAATGGAATCCATAACAGAACAGGTTCGGTTATCAAGCGACATCACTACAAAATAAAAATAATAACAGGGTGAGTCACATTTGTTAATTAATTAATGGAAAGGTGTAACCAATGATGAGTTTAAGGAAGAACTACTTACTAATCACCGGAATTTTCAAATGTGAAGTCACTTGTTGAACAAATGCATAAGTATCTTGCTGTGGAATATGAGTTTCGACGAGTATGATGTCGAAATGTGATGTCGACAAGAGCTGCTTTGCTTGAGAAATGGTAGAACATGATGTAACTGCAATAAAAAAAAAAAATTAAGAGTTAGAACAAAAAAAGATGAAAAGTAGTTTAGAATAATAATTAAGGTGTGTGTGAGTGATAAAGTAAGTACCTTGATAGTGTAATTGATTGCAAATGTGGTGAATAGTGTAGAAATCGTAGGTGTCATGATCGACTGCAAGTACTCTAAGCCCAGCGGGGAATGATGGATTGTTAGTAGTGAAAAGGTTCATATTTGCGATGAATGAATGAATGAAATGGAATAATGAATGAATGAATGGATTGTAATGAATAATAATGGAAGTAAGAGAGTGAGTGAGTGAAGAGGGTAGAAAGTAGAAGGAAGAATGAGTCTGAAAATCAACAATGAATAAACAAATTGCATAAGTAATCGAAGCAATGAAATGAAAGAAAGAAAGAAACTCAGAAATTAAAGAAAGATGAAAACTTTACCAAATTGATCGTGTCTTGAATGAAATGAAAGCAATGGGTCAGTGAGCGATGAATTGATTGTGTCTCTCAGCGATGAACAGCGATGAACTTCAGTGAAACTAACGAAGCAGATGAACAGCGATGAACAGCGATGAACAGTGAAACTAACGAAGCAGATCAGAAAGGAACAGAGATGAAGCAACAGACAACGATTGTGAGAGTGAGTATTGTGAGAGTTAAGGAATGAAATTAAAACGGCGCAAAAGCCTTTGTATGTATTTATAAGAAGAATTAGGGTTTCATTCTCCCCAACGGTCAGAAAATGATGAATGGTAACAGACAGCTGTGATGTGATGCGAATTTAAACAGCTGTCTGTGATGCGCGTGAAAGCGGGACATAAATCGGGTCGGGTCGGATTGTTGGTAACAATCGGAGCAGGATTTGCATCACTTCCTGTTTGTGTCACAATCGAACCATGTAAAAGATCCCATTTTTTTATGTTGTTTTGTTGATAGCAAGCAAGCAAGTTTGAGTTTTATGTTAAGTGAGTTGACTCGAGCTGAGTCACGACCGAGTCGTGACAAGATCAGAGGAGATCTATCTAGGCATTATTTTGTTTTTATTTTTTTGGTACAAAGATATGGGCTTGTGTTATTACTTACTAGTTTTGGAATAAATAACTTGTAAATTATCCCTTTCTTTTAAAATACATAAGGTACATTTTGAAAAAAAACACATAGACGAAGTAAGTTAATTTTCTCATTAATAATTTTAAAATTTTATGTTTTATTCCAAAATTAATAATGAACTAGCATAGAAAATAGGTTAGTTTTTTAAATTTTATGTTTTAAAGGAAAACTCAATTTTTAAAGATAGAGAGAATTATTAAGGAAAACTCATAGAAAAATATATTTCCTCCTAATTTATAATTTTGAATAGGATTACCGTCACAATAATTTTTTATAGATATTCAAATCTCAATTAATTGTTTTTTTTACTAAAATTTCAATTAATTGTTATATTAATAAAGCACCTACTATTCTATTTTTAAAATTAATAAAATATCTCTATATATCATATAAATATTTTTTCACGAAAAGAACCCCTAATTTTTTTTTAAGGAAAAAGTACCACTAATTTATTTACTAAATTTGGTGTTATTGTTCAAATAAAACACTACTTTAAGAAGAATTTTGAAATATTAATGTATAATAAAATTAAGTGAATATATTAAATATACTACATAATTTCTTTAATAAGAATGAAATTATCAATCAAACAAAAGTATTTTGAAATTGAATACTTAAAAAAAAATTAAAAGTTATAATAAGGGATATATATATATATATATATATATATATATATATATATAGAGTCAGGATCCGTTGACACCAACTAGTTTGACACCAAATGTTACACCTCTCAATAACGTTTTAACCGATATAAATTTTATAAAATCCACCGTTGGATTGAAAGTTTACATCATATAGATCATTTGTGTAAAATTTCAAATAAATCCAAAATTATTTGATATGTTATTGAGATACATCAAAATTAACGGTTTTTGTATTTTTTTTAAATGCCGTTAATCTTTATGTGTCTCAATAGCATATCAAATGATTTTGGATTTGTCTGGAATTTTACACAAATGATCTATATGATGTAAACTTTCAATCCAACGGTGGATTTTATAAAATTTATATCGGTTAAAACGTTATTGAGAGGTGTAACATTTGGTGTCAAACTAGTTGGTGTCAACGGATCCTGACTCATATATATATATATATATATATATATATATATATATATATATATATATATATATATATATATATATATATATATATATATATATATATATATATATGTATATGTATATGACGTAATACAACATGTATTTTGAAATTGAATATGTGCGTGACCACTCATCTAAAAAAAAAAAAACAGCAAATTTAGTCCTAAGCTCCCTCTACATAACTGCCAAATGTAGAGTGTTTGTTTGTACTAAAGGCTAACTATTAATGTTAGTTAGTTATTGTTATTTCTATTTTACTACTACTTTATTTCATCGGTTTCAAATTACTTGTCGTTTTAGGAAAAAAATTAAAAATTAAAAATTAAAAAAAATGTATTTTTACACCTTATTTTTTTATTATGCTTTTTTTTAATGTTTATTATATACTCTTATTCCAACTTTTCATCCATCCACCCGTGTTTTAAACTAAATAAGAATCTGACGATTCTGAATGTTTCGCTATGAATTCGTGATGATTTTATTCGCTTGAAATAACACTTCTCTTCGCTTTGGTTAATGCTACTTGTAGCGAAAAAGTTGTCGTGAAACAACATGACATAGTGGTGTAACTCAAGTTGGCTTTTTCAACTTTTCATCCATCCACCCATGTTTTCGACTAAATAAGAATCTGACGGTACTGAATGTTTCGCTATGAATTCGTGATGATTTTGTTCCCTTGAAATAGCACTTCTCTATTGCTTATAGCATTAGGTGCAAAACAGGGTAATAGATGAACTGAAGAAAAAAAAATTGTGGATTTCAGGTTTACACATACTATATTTTTAAAAATTTTACTACTTAATATATTTTCATTTAAATACTTAATAAAAGTCACTAGATTTGGTCTAGTGGTGAGAGATTTGGATAATATACTATAGGTTCTGGGTTTAATTCTCACCTCATTGAAAACCAAAAAAATTTAAATACTTAATAAATATTTAAGGGCATCAAATTTTATATTTTGGGGTTGAAGTTTGAACCCCAAAGCCCACTTAACTATCTTAAAGGTGAAATTTTTAGTCACTAGACTGTTTGACAACAAATATTCGATCACTTCAACTTCAAGTTAACATCTTGATTTTTTCTTTCTTCTAAATAGGTTGTTGGGTCATGATGAGGGAGCAGACGAGGATCATTCACATTGGACTTAACAACCATACAAATGAGTTGGACACCACTACTCTATCCAAAACCTTAAGGCGTTAGGTTTATAGGCAATCTCACTTATAAAGTGTTCCACCTCGATTTTTTCAAAAAATGTAGGATTTAATTCACCTCACACTTGTCACAACAATCTCCCTCTCAGGTGTGAGTCATTCAATTATTTATGCTCTCCTTCAATCATAAGACTTTCGATACAAGGAGGTAGTCAAACCCTTTATCGAACCATCGACTCTGATACAACTGTTGGATCATGAGGAGGGGAAAACCGGGAGGATTATCCACTTTGGGATTTAAGAGCAACCATACAAGTGCCCATCCCCACCCCCAAAATGACATTTTTGCACATGCGAATGAAGTTCATAACTTTATTCGCCAACTGTCCTGGACTGGATCTAAGGCCCAATCATTGAGAAAGTCCTCCCTTTTATGTCATCGAGCAAAGCCCAATCGCATAACAGCCCATGAAGACAACTCCAGTCAACACGTGACTTGAGCATCGGAGCACCTGCAGCTTGCACCATTTAGAGCGGAACACAACTCGTCCCATTTATTGGAACGAAAGAGAAGCACCACCGACGACGTCATTTCTGATCCAGGTACGATCACTAACCTCCACTTTTCACAAATAAATTTACTTTTTTTTAACAATTATTTATTTGTTAAATTATAATTATATAGTTTTTGAACATTAGAAACCCACTTATTGGGCAAATGAAGGAAGCATTAAAAATTCGTCAGAAATAGAAAACATTAAGGTGATGTCGAAACCCACTTATATAGTTTTTGAACATTAGAAACCCACTTATTGGGAATATGAGTTTCGATGAGTATGATGTCGAAAAGAGCTGCTTTGCTTGAGAAATGGTAGAACATGATGTAACTGCAATAAAAAAAAAATTAAGAGTTAGAACAAAAAAAGATGAAAAGTAGTTTAGAATAATAATTAAGGTGTGTGAGTGAGTGAGTGAGAAAGTAAGTACCTTGATAGTGTAATTGATTACAAATGTGGTGAATAGTGTAGAAATCGTAGGTGTCATGATCGACTGCAAGTACTCTAAGCCCAGCGGGGAATGATGGATTGTTAGTAGTGAAAAGGTTCATATTTGCGATGAATGAATGAATGAAATAGAATAATGAATGAATGAATGGATTGTAATGAATAATAATGGAAGTAAGAGTGAGTGAGTGAAGAGGGTAGAAAGTATAAGGAAGAAAGAGTCTGAAAATCAACAATGAATAAACAAATTGCATAAGTAATCGAAGCGATGAAATGAAAGAAAGAAACTCAGAAATTAAATAAAGATGAAAACTTTACCAAATTGATTGTGTCTTGAATGAAATCAAAGCACTGGGTCAGTGAGCGATGAACCAAGTAAGGAACTTCAATTGATCAATTGCGTCTCACAAACTTCAATTTAGATGAAATTAAAACGGCGATGATGAAGGAACAACGATTGTTCTTGAAAGCGATGAATGAACGTGAAAGCAATGGGTCTCTCTCACTGAGTGAGTCTCTCAGTTTTGTTAAAGTGAGTGAGTGTTGTTTTGTGAAAGTGAGTGAGTGTTATTAAGACGGCGCAATCCCATGGAATTAGGGTTAATTTCCCAACGGTCACAATATCGAAGGTAACAGCTGTTATGTGAGTTAAACAGCTGTCGTTAACTGTTTGCGCGTGAAAGCGGACTTGTTTGGTTTCTTGAAGAGACATAAAGGCTAACTATTAAGGTTAGTTGGTTATTGTTATTTCGGTTACTACAAATATCTTTTTACTACTATTTTATTTCATCGGTTTCAAATTACTTGTCGTTTTAGGAAAAAAAAATAAGAAATTAAAAAAAAAAATGTATTTTTGCACCTTATTTTTCTATTATACTTTATTTTAATGTTTATTATATACTCTTATTTCAACTTTTCATTCATCCACCCGTGTTTTCAACTAAATAAGAATCTGACGGTTCTGAATGTTTCGCTATGAATTCGTGATGATCTTGTTCGCTTGAAATAGCACTTCTCTTCGCTTACGATATGCTACTTGTAACAAAAAATTATATATTTAAAGTAGTATGTGATGAAAATAATTTTTTTTTAACGATCCATGGTTGGAGTGCGGTTCATTGCAAGTGTAATTTCTTAGGTTGGGTGTGTCTAGCACTTTGTCTAATAGTGCATCAACCATGCAAGGCAACTCGGTGCTTTACAGATTCATTTTTTGAAATACGAAGATTGTTTCAATCTCATATGGTTGACAACGATTTGGTCGATTTGGAAGGCGAGAAATAATCACATTTTCAACAATAAAAAGGTTAATTCGTAGTTGATTATTGAGCAGGTTATTAGCATGTGGTGGACTAATCTGTTGAAATGTCTAGAGTTGGATGATTCGTTGTAACTTTTTGTTTTTGTCTATATTTTGGTTTAGGCTTTTTGTTATATTTGACAACTTTTTCATTCTATTTTATGTGCTTCTTATGCTGAAATAGAATTTTTTTAAAAATATTAATTTGGTACTATAGTGGATTAATTTTTTATTTTTTGTTGCAAACTTTCTCTTATAATAGTGTAATCATTCATCAGTGTCCACAACATATTTGAGATGAACAATAGAACATGACCTCACTTTTTGGGGTACAAGATAATAAGAAAACATTATCACACTGCACATACCACTCATTAAATTAACTATATTCCACATTCATATCTTTACAAATAGGTCATTTTCCTCTAATGTACTCTCAAAAGGATAAGACCATATCATACATATCATTGTTGAAAACTAAATCTAATATGGTCCAAAGCCCTTTCATCTGACAATCTTGACTTCTGCTGAACTTGAAAATAATCACAATACTTAATACTTTTGAACAATGGCTTTTCTTTCTCCAATAGTTCTGGAGCAGGTCCAATTTCCTTATCTAATGCAGGTCCATTCACCACTACAAGACTAATCCTTGTGTCCTTGTTGTTGAGGATTGCTCTGTGTAACACACTTGCATACCTCCCATTACTCACAGCCTAATCAATACAAACAATAAACCTTAATTAGTCGGTCCTTGGATCAGATACCAAGTTAAAAAAAATACAAAACATTATTCAAAACACTTAAAATAAGTGAATAACTATTTGTCATTGAAATTGCAATGAGTTTTGCCGGATTTTTTAAACAAAGTGACAAACACACTGAAACTCACAACTACGAGATTCTGAATTTAAACCTGATAAAAATGTGAAATCTAATAATATTGATATTAGTAGTTGAACTATGACTTATAAACTGCAAGTTGGTTTTCAAATAATATGAAATTACATATTAGTCGTCTAAAATTAATGAAAATTCTTTAATTTCAACGACTTATTTGCCATTTCGTAAATGTGAAAAAATTAGAATAGAGTGACCTCAAGTTGATCTCCAATGTTGACAACTAGGCTGTTGGGAAGTGGATTGACATTGACCCATTTACCCTTATGCTTAACTTGAAGCCCTCCAATTCCATTTTGAATGAGGAAGGTCAAAAAGCCAACATCAGAATGTGAAGGCAATCCAAGAGCAAGGTGTGGCTGTGGACATGGAGGGTACAAGTTCACAGCCATGATTTGTGAGAGTCAAAACCAGAGGATTCAATTATAGAATTGGATTCTAATCCCAAACTCTCTGATATTCCTTGAATCAATTTCCTCGCCACAACTGTGATTTTTCGACTGTACTCAAACCCGACCTCCCTGCACAAACACAGGCAAAAAATACTCGTTTTGGTCGTAAATATAAGAGAAAGTTGCGTCAACATGAAATACATCAATTTTACCTGTAACCAGGTGGTTTGTGGGGGAAATTGAATACAGGAGATGTTAAGACTTTGAGAAAATCTCTCCAATAATGAACATCCTCTGCTGGAGGATGGAAGCTGCCAGGGACGGAGGGAGGTAGAGAGTTGTGTGGGCACATGCCTACACAACTTTTTCAGAATTTTTTTTATACTAGTATACTAATACTAATATATTTTTAGTAGTCCCACGTTAATCTATCACTAATTGAAAGTAACCTCAATTTAACTCATTATAGATAACACACATGTTACATATAAAAGATAATTATAAAATTGCTTTCTTAATTCTCACTAAAAATATGATCCATATTTAAAAAACCAACAAATTAGTCCCTAATTTTGTACTATACTTTTAAATCTAGCATCTTAGAGACTATCATTTTTTAATAATAATTGTCCTTGAGTTTGTGTTAATTGTGAAAACTTCTTTTTTAAAAAAAAAAAAAAATGAAAACTTCATTGTTAGAGTTTGATATTGCTTAATTGAGATTATTGAATATGATGTGAGATCTATATATAGTGCATGTGTGTATGATTTGAACATAGTTTTAATTTGATAAAAAAAAATCTAATAATAAGTTATGGAATTTTTTGTCAAAAGAAAGTAAAGTTCAGAACACTCATCAACTTTTAATCCTTAAGCATTTAATGAATATGAAATTATAAAATTGAGTCCATATATAAAAAAAAAATTAAAATTTGAGAGTATATATATTTTATGCTAAAAATTTATGTATTTAATGCCCCCACTATTAAGAACTTCTGGCTCCGCCACTGAAGCTGGTACCATGCCTAATGGGTGAGAAAGGGTCGCCATTGTCACCAAACTCCGCCTTTTCCTCCGCCGGCAAATCATGAAACTCGCGAGATTTTGACAACAATTCCTCCATTAGATTCTCCGGAATTCCATGGTTTGTGAGCTGAAGAACAAAGAGACACAAATATTTGAAAATTGCTTTGTTCGGTAGGGATAGTTTTCGAGCTTATTATAATAATAAATAATGGTATAACGACCAAACTAGACATGTTTGGTAACAATTTTTCTCAAGAGTTGATAACTTATTTCAAAATAACTAAGAAATAAAAATTAAAGAGAATGCAACTTTGTAACAAAAAAAAATGCAACAAATTTTCTTCAAGATGGATATATCTACTAGATTCTGATACATGTTAAGAAATATGTCATCTATAGAAATAATAAAAGAGAAAAACTTAAAAGATTCTTGTATTGATGATAATAAAATTGAGATACAAAATGAAAGATAGAAAAAATAGTCAACACTAACTAATCCTAACTAACTATATTCCCGATCTTAGAATTTTGGATTGAGGTGAGGATTGAACCCACTTATAAATATATGTTTATATGTTCGGACCATCTTTTATTGAAAATGTGAATCTTGTAGGAAACTATTATAGTAACAAATTTTATCAAACACTACTGTTATAATCTTTTACATTATCCACTATCGATCTGCTAAGTTTGTATGCTATGTTCTATATTGAAAAGAAGAAGAAAAAATAAACTAAATATCATGTATATAATATAGAAAGGAAAAATACCATGAAGAAACCCCATTGAGCACATGCCTCAGCGAGTTGATGAACAACTTTTGAATGGATTTGAGGGTCATCTGAAGTGAGAAGAGAGAAATCAATAATTGGGATGGAAGCTGCAAGCTCAACATCATGATTAGTATCATCATGTTGTTCTTTGAGGGAGTGGTAATTGGAAGGGATGGTGGAATCTCCGTTTGATTCTGCATAAGAACCTATGTTAACTTTTTCTTAAGAATAAACCTCTTGTCTCATTGAATTGCTGCATCCAAGAAGTTGTTTAAAGAAAATATAAAAACTTCAAGTTTTGATTGTTCGTGAAACTTTCGTGCGCACCTTATTCGCACCATTCAGCATTTCCCTATTATTATTATTATTATTATTATTATTATTATTATTATTATTATTATTATTATTATTATTATTATTATTATTATTATTATTGCATTGAATTTTAAAAGGATAACTAAATAAGAACAGTATATTTTTCTACAAAAATGACGATTAAAAAGAAACAAATGAGTACATCCTAAAAAAAAAAGGTGAACAGCGGTTAACATTAAAGTTAGGTATAAATAAAAAATGTAAAATTGGGCGAAACATTTACAGAAACATCAAGAGCCAAATGGTGCTAAATGTAATAATAGCTTTTATTAGACCTTGATGAATGTCCAAAGAGAAAACAAAACCACAAAAAAACTATGCTTGTTTTCTTTTTGTTGCCTACTTTTGTTGTTCTTATGGTTTGATAAAAATTACAGCTTTGGTGGTGTAACTATGAGATTTTTCCCTGTAGAAGAGGGGATACATTAGTGCTTGCTCCTCAAAGAGAAGAAGCAATTCCGTACGCAACTTGTATTATTGGTTACCGCGCTATTCCATACGTAAAATTCTTTGAAATATGATAAGTTAGTATCAAAATATGATAAGACATTTACTTAACAGGTATGTGCAATGTATTGATCATCGAAGTGTTTACATAAAAATAATTGAAACAAGAAAATTAAAAACAAAAGAGAGAGCTTAGTTGGAGAAAAGAAAATATGAGCAATTAGAACAAAAAAATTAATAAAGTGCACAACATATGTTTTTTGATAACTCATGTTTTTCCTTTCCTTATTTATAGAGATTTGGTTTTAATTATTTATCTACTAATTATATGTAATTATTTAATATAATAATGAGTTGTAATTATATGATTTGTTGTGCCTAATCATTAATGCTTAGGTGAGGACTCACCTAAGAATTTCTAAATATTTCTCAAGAAGTATATGATTTTTTTGTTTCAATTACTTAGGGAATAATTGATATGATTAATTGCTTTTTTTTTTCCTATAAATATTGCTCTTGAGTATCACATTTTTATACATCATTAGGAATCATTAGGAATTAGGAAATACATTATGAAATTCTTCTAAAAATCTTTTTGGTTTTTTCTTCTTCGTTGTAACAATTTTCTTATGGTCATATATTTTTCACATGTTCAATTCCAAAATCTTATTTATTTTATTTTTGGTATGTTTTTTATAGTATGACAATACATTTTAATCATATATTTCTATCAATATGATTTTATGAGTTAGTTAGTCACCTTTTTTACATTTTATTTGCAGATATTATGATTTTATGAGTTAGTTAGTCACTTTTTTTACATTTTCTAGGGAACATATATTTCATATTTTCAATTCATATATCAATACGGGAGCCTATTTTTTATTGTAATTTCTACGGGAACATATATTTCTTCGTATGCATTAATATAAATGACTTTTTTATTTTATAATTTCTACTTTTTTTTGACACATTATAATTTCTACTTAGATCTATATTTTTACTCATATTAATATGAAGACCTACTTATTTATAATTTTTTTACGGTAATTTTTATTTTATAATTTTTATAGATTCTATATTTTTAGTCATATATTAATACGAAGACCTATTTATTTTATAACTTTCAACGGGAACCTGTATATTTCTGCTTAAATATTAATACGGGAATCGGTTTTTTTTGTTATTTATATTGTACTCTATATTTCTACTCATATATTGTTACACAAACTTTTTTTTTGTAATTCAAATTCACCTCAAAGCCTTTTTACGAAACCTCAAAGTCTCTTCCATATATTTTCGATCAACTTTACGATTCTTTTAGTGGAGAATAATATAAACAAATATTATGATATATTTTTAATTTGATAAGAAAAAATACTAACTATAGGAATCTTCCTTAAGAAGATCTATGACACTATACATAAATTTTACGGTTAGTTTTTTTTTATCACAGGGTGTTATTTTAATTAATAAATTTTATATGATTATAAATATTTATGTAGTTGTCGTTAATTATCTTCTATTAACAATTAAAATTTTAATTTTTCAGTTTGAAGTAAAGTATATTATTTATTATTTATAAGTCAATAAATCTACAAACGTGTTTTTACCCGTGCTTGGCACGGGTCTGGATACTAGTTATATATAGGGAGCCGGTGTTCGAACTCTGATCATCTAACTTATCCACATTAATAATAATAATAATAATGAAGGAACAACGATGGGTTAGTGAGAGCGATGAACACAGCGATGATGAAGGAACAGCGATGAACTTGAAAGCGATGAACACAGCGATGATGAAGGAACAGATAACAATTGTTCTTGAAACCGATGAACACAGCGATGATGAAGGAACAGCGATGAACTTGAAAGCAATGAAGTTGTTGGGTCTCTCTCTCAGTCAGCGAGTGAGTGAGTGAATGAAATTATGACGGCGCAATTCTATGTATTTATACCAACTGGAATTAGGTTAATTTCACCCAACGATTGTTCTTGAAAGCGATGAATGAACGTGAAAACAATGGGTCTCTCTCTCAGTGAGTGAGTCTCTCAGTTTTGTGAAAGTGAGTGAGTGTTGTTTTGTGAAAGTGAGTGAGTGTTATTAAGACGGCGCAATCCCATGGAATTAGGGTTAATTTCCCAACGGTCACAATATCGAAGGTAACAACTGTTATGTGAGTTAAACAGCTGTCGTTAACTGTTTGCGCGTGAAAGCGGACTTGTTTGGTTTCTTGAAGAGACATAAAGGCTAACTATTAAGGTTAGTTGGTTATTGTTATTTCGGTTACTACAAATATCTTTTTACTATTATTTTATTTCATCGGTTTCAAATTACTTGTCGTTTTAGGAAAAAAAATAAGAAATTAAAAAAAAAATGTATTTTTGCACCTTATTTTTCTATTATACTTTATTTTAATGTTTATTATATACTCTTATTTCAACTTTTCATTCATCCACCCGTGTTTTCAACTAAATAAGAATCTGACAGTTCTGAATGTTTCGCTATGAATTCGTGATGATCTTGTTCGCTTGAAATAGCACTTCTCTTCGCTTTGGATAATGCTACTTGTAACGAAAAAGTTGTCGTGAAACAACACGACGTAGTGTTCACATTACAATTGCCAAATTTGCAAATAAATCCAAACATCCACCTTTAATTCAACTATTATAATTTTTTAATAAGGAAAACTCAGTTTTTAAAGATAGAGAGAATTATCAAGAAAATTCAATGTTAGGACTCGGGAACACATATCTTTTCATAAAACTTATATGCATTTCCCTTATTCTTCTTCTTCTTCTTATTAATATTATTATTATTAAGGACAAAACTTATATGCCAGGTGCAGTTTTTCACAAAAAGGTACTAGTTTCTTATTTATTTTTAATTAAAAAGAAAAAAAGAAACTGTTTTTAAATAATAATAACCACCAGTTTCAAAAATAATAATAATAATAATAATAACCAATTTCATGTATCTAGCACATTAAGAATCGTGTATAAGACACTGTACATAAATTTGGTCCTATTATTATTATATTACTATAACCTGTAATATTGCATTGAATTTTTTTTTGTCAGAATATTGCATTGAATTTTAAAAGGACAACTAAATAAGAACAATATATTTTTCTACAGAAATGACGAGTAAAAAGAAACAAATGAGTACATCCAAAAAAAAAACACGGTAAAAAGCGGTGTCCAAAGTTAGATATAAATCAAAAATGAAAAATTGGGAGAAACATTTACAGAAACATCAAGAGCCAAATGGTGCTAAATGTAATAATAGCTTTTATTAGACCTTGATGAATGTCCAAAGAGAAAACAAAACCACAAAAAAACTATGCTCGTTTTCTTTTTGTTGCCTACTTTTGTTGTTCTTGTGGTTTGATAAAAATTACAGCTTTGGTGTTTCAAAAAAAAATAATTACAGCTTTGGTGGCGTAACTATGAGATTTTTCCCCGTAGAAGAGGGGATAGATTAGTGCTTGCTCCTGAAAGAGAAGAAGCAATACTAGTTGTCCTATGATCTTCATTTTTCATCTGTACAATCCTTCCTAATTCATGAATTTCCTGCAATTCGGTGCTTTACACATGCAAGGGACTTTAAATTCTTCTGGCTCATCAGGATCGAATAAGTAGTCGTAGCTGCAAAAGACAAAATAACATCAACTCAAATATCAATATGCATGTGTACACAACAAACACCGCATGAACAAAGAGAGAGAAATCTATATACGTTAGCTCGTCACCAGCAACTACATTAGTCTTAGCGATGAGTACAATCCGGCTCTCATCATCGCCCACACTCATGATCCTTGCATAGCAATTTGGCATACACTGTATGAACATGAACCAAAGAACCAATAAGTTATAAGACAACTATACAGGACGTGTTTATAAAAATTCTTTTCAAGTTAGGTTGACTCACAGAATGATTTATTAGCCGTGCTATATTCCCTTTATCGGTGGCATCTACCACCACTTCTTCACTTATCTTAAACAGCTGCAAAAATAAGGAGGGTGAGGAATTTTAGTGTCATAAACATATGATTATGAATAAAGAGATTGCCATGATGCTTTCGTATGCAAAGATAGGGAAATTAACTCACGTAGCAATCTTTTCCTTCTGCTCTGTAGCACGCCTCCCTCAGATCAGCAACACTGCGTCTTACTTGTTCGCCACGATATTCAAGAACCTGATTAGGATTAAATCAAACTCAATATTGATGTATAAAAAAAGGTAGCGATGATCTGATTTACAGGGAAATCTAAAAAGTACAGCCGATACAGGACAACAATTTCACGAGTCATCATATGTTGTACTGATGATTGATCAACAGTTCAACACACAGGAACATGTTGTGTCTTTTTTAATGTTATCATACTCGTGCATGAAATTCATACCATTTCTCCTTCTTGCATATTCCTACGTGCAAAAAGGCCCCATCCATGTATGCCAGATCTACCAAAGCAAACCCGTTCATTTTCGGTTCTCTGGAATCATACAAGTGAACCAACAAAACAGTCAGAAAATAAACCACTGAAACCAATAATCTACCTAAGAAAGAGAAGCACCTGCAAATGGTAAAGGCGTTCTCTGAAAGAAGAGAAAGCTTGAGGCTCCTCTACTACTGCCTGTTTCAGGGAAAGGAAAAAAGCGAGGAGGAAAATAAGAGAAAGGGATAGTTAAAATCATAAAAATCAAGCTCAGAGAATTAATCAATAATGTCTGATAATTTCAAGAAGGTAAAAAGGTTTACTCTGTATGTATTCAAACTCTGTATTGCATCTAAAGGATGGTGGCAGTGACCCCTCGCTTTATGATAAACGGCTTCCTCTGCGGCTCTCTAACAAGTAGAAGAAATAAAAATGAGAGAAAGTTGAACATTTGTTTTATAAAAAAAGACAGAAAATTTAGAGGAACATTTGTTTTTAAGAGATTATAAAAAAACAAAAATTATTGTGTTTTTCTACTGTGGTGAAAATAACTTTTTAAAAAATCATCTACCAAAAAAGATTTCCAAAAGAAGCTACTTAAAACATCTTCTCATTTGAAACAGTTTTATATATATATTTTTCTTCATATTCTTATTTTTCAAAAAAGTTGTCACAAACATGTGTAAACTTTCAAAGTAATTATTTTATTTTTTTCAAAGTGTTTTTATAAGAAAAATAACTGAAACAAACATGCACTTAATATTATTTTTATAAATACAATCAATGCTGAATTGTTTATGTTTTATTCTACAAACATTCACTTTTTCTTCAATCTACCTTTTTCATATGATTTGTTCTTTTAAAGATACGACACCTAGCTGCAGAGAACGGGTCATGCTCAGGGATATCAATAGGAGTGTCTTGTTTCTTTGTTCTGGTAGATGAGATTAATCTTGATCCAGATTTTCTCTTTTGGAGAAGGCTTTTGGTTGAAATTACCCCGAGAGGGGTTTGCAAAATCAAAACATTGTTGGGATTTGGAGCTCTGCAACAAATAACAGATATTATTAAGATGAAAGGATGAGCAATCTCTTTCTTAGTTATAATTGAGGGTGGTTGTGGTTCCATACCTGTGGTAAGCACAGTAGGAAACCATTTTTGTTGTCTGCTTTCCATTTTTCTTCAAGCAATGCAACTGCATTTAAAAGGGTGAAAATGTAATTAATTGCTGGCAGTTCTGCATAGATGAAACATTCAATAATACAACGATCAAGGCTCATTCCATTGGTGGAGTTTGGATACATGGTCGCACTGAGCCCCATCTATCTTAGATGGTTGCTCTTCGCCCCCCCTAAATTGATCAGAGTCCCCCCATCTACCGGGAGATATCTCCATGTAGTTCAAATCTTACCGGGAGGTACCGTGTGCAAATCTTACCAGGAGATATCTTCCAGTAGTGTGTTTTCTAGTGTGAGCATTTCAGGGAGGGGGGGAGAGCAAATGAGTTTGTTACTCTTCTTATAGCATGAAAATGACATTTTTCCAAATTTTCTTAAAGCTCAAACTGGAAATGCATGTTCTATGAAGATGACTGGCGAGTCTCCATAATCAGTCATCAAACTGTTTTGTTAAAGAAAAAAACCAACTCAATCCAATAGAAACCTCACCTCCATTCGGTAACCGGCCCTTGATGCGCACATAGCATGGAAATAAGTGGAACATCTGAAACACTGTGTGCAGGAACCATGGACTTGCTTGCAAATAACACAAATCTGAAATTCAAATAATGTAGACCTTAGATTTTATATTTATTAGACTGAACCAAGAGACGTCTAAATGTTAAAGATATTAAGAGATCTAGAGTCCAGTTCATTTTCTGACATTACTTTCCACGGGGAATTTTTATCAACCAATAGCTTACCTTCACAAAAGAATTTGATGGAATACTAAGTATACCCAAAGCAGGTTCCATCTTCTCATCACTAGCAAACGAGACTTCAGGTCGAAACCAAGCACAGGTGACATGAACCCATAATGTGTGAATATCGGTTGGCTTTAGAGCACCACCTGGGAGTCCAAAAAATAGTCAAAACAAATAAAAAGATAATGACTTCTTGACAAAAAAAAAGAAGATAATGACTTTATATTCGGTATGTTTGAAATATTGTGCAAGACAAACCTTTTACGGGACAAAGACAACACTCCCGCTTGATGTCAGGTGTTTCACAGGCCTTACAGACCCAAGATGTAAAGTCTTTAACATTTTTTGCACCATAGCATTCTTGGTGAACAGCTATTTGGCATCTGTAAAATATACACATTTTGTATTAATTCAAATGCAATTCATTATACAAAGTGCTTCATAGCTCAAGCTAGAATATGAAGGGAAAAATGGCCGGTGTTGATCACTATGTTCATCTAATCTCTATGTTTCGAATTTCTATGGGCTGAATATTAACAAAAAAATGAGCAAATGACAGATTGAAGATACTATAATACCTGTTGCAAATGATAATTTTATTGTAGTCCCAGTCTTCGACCCATCTACAAATAGCACAACGCTCCGTAGTCCACTTAGCATAGACAGGTTCATACCTCTCTGTCAGAAAAAAGTTTGTTGCAACACTATCACTATGAGAACATGTCGCAAACTCATCATATAGAAATGTTGTAAACAAGGAAGGAGAAAAAGGGTACCTTTCAAGAAGGTAAGCAACTTGTGCTTCCTTTCCTTTAAAGAAGGTTTTTTAGGTTTGACAGAAACTAGAGAATTAGCATGAGATTCTGCAACCTGCAGCATCTGAGTTTTCAAATAGCATCATATTAGCAATATTATAGTGTTTAAAAAGTTCAGTATCATTAGTATTTTGACACTGAAGACTACAAATTTTTTTAAAAAAATATTGATACTGATGAAAGAAGATATTATGAAATCTAAGAACTAGTCCTTAAGATGAAGAAACTTTACTTAAAAATTATAACTATAATAACAATAGGCAGCATACAATATTCTACTTATACTCCCTTAGGATTCAACTATAAGCGAAAAAGTATTGAAATTTGTCGGACTCAAACATATAAGCAAATGTTAATTAATTTATCAAGATTTAATATTATTATTTCAAATATACCCTTAAAAATTAAGTCACCAATATTGTGAGTTGAAAGCCATTATAATTAGGGGCAAGTTACCAAATGTATTTCCTTTTTTACATGAAATAAAAAAAATTAAATACACTTAACTACCATATTTGAAAGTATGAAAGTAGGTACTTTTGCTTATAGATGAGACATATTAGTATTAGTATAGTAAGCCCATAAGCACATTAAATGCATACTGAATTATACAGCTATAAAGAGGTTGGGAAGACGCTTGAACAGATTCAATAGAATAAAATAATCAATATAAAGTGTATTTCCTTCTTCTTTTTTTGGTGAATATTTAAAGTGTATTTCCAGCACAAAGAGATGAGGAATATTATGCATCAAAGTTAAATAAGAGTAATTATATATACAGACCCATTGTTCCAGAGGTAGCCTAGAGTCTTTCACGATAATACTTGTCTTCCAATCTCTTAATTTGGAACCTGTGTGTCGTTCCCATTCGCTAAGTGCTTGCTTTTCTGGCCCACAAAAACCACACTTGCACACAACTCTGAAACATGGTTTATTGAAAAGGAGAAAATAATGGTACATTCAAAATCAGCATCAATTTATTTGAAACTTAATAACGTAGTTTAAATGATAAGCTATGTTAGGAAAGCAAAAAAAAAATGTTCGAAACTTTTGAAGGAGTTTGTGCTTACAAGTGTAGGCTTGGAAAATATATGCCTTCCACACCATTGCATAAAACATTGACCTTATTTGAAAGCACTAGCTGCCCACCGTTTCTGTTCGATCTGCACAAAAGTCTCCAATATGGTTAAAAAAATACATGTTATATAAGAAAAATGACTTTTTTTAAGTAATAACTAACTAAATATTCTAAATTGATATATAAACTTAAACCACAACACACAGGATGGACTTCACGAGAACTTAACATGAAATCATAAGCTTAAGTTGCGAAACCCGGGCTGGAGAAGACAGAAATATAATAGACTCACTTGACTTTTGTCTTTGTCGTTTTTTCTGAATCAGATAACTCAAAGTCAAACTTGCCTCTGCACGTAGGGCAGAAATAATCGGTGCTTTCCAGATCCTTCAATGAAACAGAATATACCAAACAATAAAACACCAAATGTCACTTTATGAACTTTGAATACCGAGAAGCGACAATATTGCAAATATTAAGTAATGGATAAACCTTGAAATGGTTTCTAGAAATTTGGTCACATTCGGCGTGCACCCACACTTTACATCCATCACAGCGCACCTGATTCCAAGGGGAGATCCCAAAGGTAAAAAAAGTTAATACTATAAAAAGCGACAGTCTTCCGGCAGAAAAAAATAGTCTTAATTAGCTAACGGAATTTAACTAACTCACCCAGCTTCCACTATCGGAATGATTCCAAACTTTGTTGCAGATGCCACAATAATGCTTCAATTTCGTTAACTGCCAAAAGTAAATGACTTCAGAGACTACAACATATAGAATTTTCAAAATAAATAAAAAACTTTGTTAACTACCCAACATATACAGAGTTTCAAAACAAATACGGAACTTCAATTATAATGTTTTCATTGCAGACTTAAAGATAAGTTGTTAGACGAAAAAGGCAAGATATATACTAACCCTTGCACATGTTTTACATAGTAATTGACCATTAGCTGTCAAACCCTTAGTTTTCTTTGGCATCTCGTAAGGAAGATCCAATCCACAAGCTTGACATGATCTCGCGTTTTTCTTATCAAATGAATCCTGCATAGAGAATTCCAAGTAACAAACCATTAAACATGACTAGGCTTCAAATGCATTAAAAGCTTTGTGAAGCAATAATTACATAATCAAAACCATAAATAAAGATGACACGACTTACCTGATTAAGAAAATGCTTTCCTGTTCCTGCATACTGGTTTGAACCACGGACCTCCTTGAAAGATTTCAGAACAGTATCATCATAACCAGTGGCATCAGCTGCTGCATTTATATCATCTATCAACTTCTCTTTAAACCCTTGGTCTGCCAAAAACGCTTCCTCTATTGCCATTTGGAAATCAGAGGGACTATAGTTACTCAATTCAGGCTGCTCTTGAAACCTAAACGAAAGACCATCATCAAGCCTAGTAAGCAAAACTTCTTCCAAAAAGTGGAACTATGCAAACAAACCAACAAGTCCACACCTGTCTACATAATCCAGAAATGGAAAGATCATGCCATGCTTCACCCATGCATAGTCCTACTCAAAAAATCAAACCACAATAAATCTGCAATTAATTTCCTAAAGTAGTAAAGAAGCTCTATATAGTACTCCCTCCGGACACAATTATAAGCAAAAACCACTTTTTAGGTTCATTGAAAAAGTAACGTATCCAGTCTATATTATTGACCAAATACATTACTTTTTCAATGAACCTAAAAAATGGTTTTTGCTTATAATTGTGTCCGGAGGGAGTATAAATTAGTAAGCAATCCATAATTCCATATTCATATATTTGATATCAACATAGTTACATACCCTTTGATTTTCATTCCCCACATTGCCGAGAAACATGACACAAGCAGTATCAGCTATTAAAGACCTAAGAACCAGCTCAGGTGCTTGTTTCATAGGATCAATAACAACAGCCGGCCAAAAAGGTTCCTTTCTTCCAGCTTTGGCCCACACCATATCACCTGCATAAAAATCTTCTGGTCCATACAACCCATCTTTCCTATCTCCATTATTCTCCTTGAAATCAACTTTATCATCACAATCCATCATCCAATCAACTTCATTTCCATCCAAAGCTGAATCTTTCCTTCTACCAAAACTCCTATTCCTCACACTCACACCAACATCATCATCATCATACAATGCCGAATACTTACGGAACTTAGAACGGATTTTCTCATCCTTTCGCCCTTTTTTAACATTGTTGATGCAAATTTTCGGTACTACCCTGTCTTTTTTGCATTCAAATTCATCTACAACTTCACAATTACGCAAGCTAATCTTACCATCTTTCTTCCAATTATCAAGAACAGAATCATTAAACCGCGAAGGAAGAACCTGAACTCGCCCTCTCGAAGTTCTAACAAGTGGCGGTTGCTTTCGCTTAACCTGTTTTTTATTCACCGGAACCATTGCTTCTTTCGAATTCGATTCAACTTCACCGGGGGAGCACGGAACTTGCGTGCACCATGATGCAGACAATCCCTTCTCCGATACACCGGTACTATGTAGACCGTGAAAACTCACCGGAATTAAAGCAGCGGCAACATCACCTAAAAGGTCCAGAGGATAATAATAACCGCTGGTTTTTCTCTTCTTAGGAGCAATATTAGAACAGTCGTTATCTTCTTCAACTGAGTCAGCGAGTTTACACCGTTTCAAACTCGGCATTTGAGATTTCAAGTTCCGCTTGATAATCATTCCTTCAAAATCACAAATTGAAGAAACAAGTCGTATTAAAATCAAAGCTTATAAAACCCCAGAAACGAAATTTGAAGTTCAAAGTTCATAAACCATACATAGCTGATAAACCCTAATCGTAAATTTAATTTTGAAGAAACAGAGCAAGTTGGGAAGTTGAAAGCAAGACGAAATTTTGAGATGATAATCGAAGAGAAGAGACAAAAGGGTATATAGAAAGAGAGTTGAATTGAAAAGAAGAATGTCAGAAAACTTGATCGAGAAAATCGAATGAGCAGAGAAATGAAGAAAATAGGGATCTGTTCTTCAAGGGTAAACTCTAACGGCTTCAGAAAACAGACAGAGAGAACATTACAAGACAAAAAACATAAACTTTTTGTTTTTTATATTATCTAAGAAAATAAAATTCCCAAACGAATTACAATGTTGTTGTTTTGTTTTTTATGAAAAAATGTGAGAAGAAAAAAAGTTATATGAAATTTTTTAGTGAGAGAAAGGAAGAGGGAAGAAGAAGGGTGATGACTGATGACAGAGAGAGAAACTTGCGTTATCTTTGAGAGTGCTTATTATAACGTGGTTGTGTGTGATAAGGCTAACATGCGCATAGTATGTGTTGTGTTAGCTAACGAACCAAATTCTTCATTCTTCCAAAGTGGTGTGGTGAGAGCTTGCTTGCTTGGTTGGTGATGATGGCATTCTGGTTTGGCAACGTGGGCCAGATTTCATTTCATGTGTTGTTTTGTTTGTAGTAGTAATAATACTTTTATTTTATTGCTTTTTTTATTTTTATTTTATTTTATTGTTCTAAGATAGTAAGGTTCATGTTTGTGTTGTGACATGCTTAAGGTTTGCAAGAATGGAAGAAGATTTTGAATTTGGGTGATAAAAATGATTCCAACAATATTGGAGCTATTGATGTGTCAATTTTACATGGGTGTCTTTATAAGGGAAACATGTTTTTTTTTCTTCCTTTCTACTATAAGCTTTTGTTGCAACAATATTGGAGTTGGAGCTATTGATTTGCTATGGTTTTTTTTTCTTGTGGGTGGTGGTGTTGTTGTCTCCTTGGTTTGATATTTGGGAATTTTTCATCATCATTATCACCTGAGTGTACTTGGAAATTTTGTTCATTTGAATCTGATATATTTATAGTAAGTTTTTTATTTTATTTTTTAGGTAAAAAAAATAATAATTTAATTTTGCTTTTGCTTATAGGCGTTGTTGTGACTTGTGATCATCTTAAAAGGGCTTATTTTGGGACCATAATGTTTTTTTTTTTTGTTGCAAAGAGGAGGATGTGCGAATAGGCTGAAGCTGATGAATCCCAAACAGTGAAAGACCTTTATTGAAGTGAATTTTGAGATTTTATTTCTGATTTTACTTTGATTTTTTTCTTCATAATTTTAATTTGATTTTGTTGGAATGTTAGTATGTTACTAAGTTATTGTAATTGTAATTAATAATATTATTATTAACGTACTAATTTGATTTCATTGTGATTTGTGAAGATTATTGAAACATGGAACAAAACGGTGGTGTTTGGTTGTTTGTGCGCCAAAGAGTTGGGTTGGTGGGTGACGTGATGCACAGACAACACGGTGTGTTAGCGCCGCAACGTCTTAATGGCCCAAATCGCCCCTCAAAGTCTCTGGGATTTAGACAGTCAAGATCTTTATTTTTTATCCTTTTCATTTTTGTCAAAAAAAATCTTTTATATTATAAGCTTGTATACACAAGTAAACTCTAAACCCTAATTTGTTTTCCCCATTTTCCCTTCATTTTATCTTGCAATTTTTATTAAAAAATAATACAATTTTGTCTTGACTATGATTTGAACCCGCAACCCTTCAATGCAAGGCAATATTTCCAACCATTATGGCAAGTATATCAATTGTGATTAAAATTATGTGCAATAATTGATAAGCACCATCAATTTTAAAAGTATATCATATCAAAATTATTGTTGACTATATTATTCATCACGAAATATTTTTATGTCTTTCCTGGTCAATGATTTTTTTTCTACCGGATCATAAATTTAGAGAATAATTATCATGTGAGATTTGGAAAGTTATTATCACGTGTAATTTAGAAAGTTATTATCAAACTCAATTCTGCTAAATCAATTTTTTTTGCAATACAACCAAACACAACCATAGTCATGTCACTAATCACATTCATTATTTTGATTTTAACATTGCAGATTTAATATTAAGCGATGATCAATTGATACAATATGCACTAGCATACCAATTGTGATTTAAATTATGTCCACAAAGTGTTAAGCTCCATCAACTTTCATAGGAAAAATTTCATACGACAATTAAGTACCATCAATTTTCATTGCACAATTTAAACAATTAAAAACCGATAATCTCTTATATTATAAGCTTGCTAACATAAGCTAACCCTAAACCAAATTTTTTCCCCTCTCATTTTCTCTTTCTTTTTATTGCAGCTTTATATTAAAAAAATACAGATTTGTCATCTAACCTGCATCTCTTACTTACAATAAAACATTTCAACCGCTAAAACATGTGCTTCAATTATGAAAGAATTTAGGAATACTAATATGTTAACCCTTTTTTCAATAAATTTGAACGGCGGAATTAATCACAATTTTTATTTATTTATGGATGTCTACTTAAGTTTATCTTCTTGATTATGTCTTTAATTTTTTTTTAACCTTTAATTATCATCAATTTTTTAACCTTTAGTTATCAGCAATTTTTTTTATTAAGTAAACAAAACGATGATGTTCCAAAATTATTTAAAAAATATATAAAATATAAAATAAGCACATAAACAAATATAGAATAATTAGTCCATGAAATTCCCTATACTACTCTTATTGAAAATGCTCTTGGAATTTTTGTATTTTATTTTTTATTGTTACATATTACACCTAATTAGACACATGCACCGCATGGGTCAAAGTTCTAGTTAATGTTATGAAAATATAAATGCAATAGTGCGATATTTGATGAGGATGAGTTCAACTATTTAAAGGAAAGCCTCCGAATATTTGTTAAGCTTACTAAAAAGAAAAATTTAAAAATAAAATTAATGCTAAAAATATGACTTTTATGTTTTTAATGTGTTAAATGCATAAGTTTCAAGGTAAAATTTTCATATTAGTATGTTTAAATAGTGTCTGAGACACATTTTTGCATTTTCCTTTAATATATATTTGAAAACTATTCAAAATTATAGTAATGGAAGAAAATAGAGAAATAAAATGTGAAGAGGATCCCAACTCTCAGATGGTGGACTTAAATTTTATGCAGTCGCGTATTCTTAACCGTTCAATCTCGATCGAACAATTTACAAGACGGTTTACAATTTAAAGATTAGAGAATTTATTTTTTGTAAAATCAAAAATATATCTTTATTATGGATCGTCTAATCAAAATTGAATTGTAAAAAATGTGTGACTGCTCAATTGCACGCAGTCAGCGACTACACATGATACGGTCCTTGAAGGGCACTATTCGTAACTAGTCCTACATCTTTTTAACAGCTCCTTTGGCTCTGTTTGCTAAAATTAAGATGGCTTAAATGCAGTTTTGCCCCCCCTATTTTGATAAAATCGGAATTTTACCCCCCTGTTTTAAAACGCGGACTTTTACCCCCCCTGTTTTATAATTTGTTGGATTTTGCCCCCCTAAAATTCTGCTTTCGAGTCACAACTTTAAAACTTCGCACACAACTCAATTTTGATCAATAATTTACCAAAAGGATACCGAAATGACCGTAATCGAGTTATCTTTCCACATAATCAAACCCCACTGAATTTGGAGTTACAAAGAGAGATTAATTACCGTTTTAGTGAAGGTATGTCCCCCAAAATTCTGCAAAAAATCTGCTTTCGAGTCACAACTTCAAAGCTTCGCATACAACTCAATTTGGATCCATAATTCACCAAACGGCTACCAAAATGACCGTAATCGAGTTATCTTTCCACATAATCAAACCCCACTGAATTTGAAGTTACAAAGAGAGATTAATTACCGTTTTAGTGAAGGTATGTCCCCAAAATTCTGCAAAAAATCTGCTTTCGAGTCACAACTTCAAAGCTTCGCATACAACTCAATTTGGATCCATAATTCACCAAACGGCTACCAAAATGACTGTAATCGAGTTATCTTTCCACATAATCAAACCCCACTGAATTTGGAGTTACAAAGAGAGATTAATTACCGTTTTAGTGAAGGTATGTCCCCAAAATTCTGCAAAAAATCTGCTTTCGAGTCACAACTTCAAAGCTTCGCATACAACTCAATTTGGATCCATAATTCACCAAACGGCTACCGAAATGACCGTAATCGAGTTATCTTTCCACATAATCAAACCCCACTAAATTTGGAGTTACAGAGAGAGATTAATTACCGTTTTAGTGAAGGTCTGTCCAATTACTAATTCTGCAGAAATCTACTTGTGATCTTCAAATTCAACATCGTCTACCGAACACATCGTAACTCCAAATTCGACGAAATTGAAATGCCAACAAGGGTAATTTCATTAGATTTCCATACATGTAAATAGTATTAAAAAATGAGCTACAGGGTGAGAGGAATGACGAGAATACCAGTAGTAGTTTCATACGATAATTAATTTGAACAGACCTTCACTAAAACAGTAATTAATCTCTCTCTTTAACTCCAAATTTAGTGGAGTTTGATTCTGTGGAAAACTAACTCGATTGCGGTCGTTTCGGTACCAGTTTGGTGAATTATTGATCCAAATTGAGTTCTGTGCGTAGCTTTGAACTTGAGGCTCAAAAGCAGATTTTGTGCAAAATTTTGGTGGGGGGCAAAATCCAACAAATTATAAAATAGGGGGGGTAAAATTCCGCATTTTAAAATAGGGGGGGTAAAATTCCGCATTTTTCAAAATAGGGGGGGTAAAACTGCATTTAAGCCAATTAAGATATAAGCTAACGTATAGCTGAAAACTAGCTAGTAGGTTATAGCTGAAAAGCTAGTAAAATAAAATTAAAGTGTTTGATAAATTTAGTTGATGTAAATACAAAATGACATAAAGTACATGGTTAGTGGGTAGTTATTATATTTAAAAATAAATAAACAAATAATAAAATGAAAACAATAAGAGTAAAAATGAAAATAAAATGTAAAAAATTATAAGCTATAGGCTTAAACACTGTTTGAAATAGGTTCTCGAGTCGAATTGATCGTATCATGTGCAACGTGTCCATCAATGATGGTTCATTATCTCAAAAAACAATATAAGTTACTTAAAGAAGTTTTTACCAAACACATCTCATTTTTATCGAACAAACTTATAAGGGTAAATGATCATTTACCCCCCTGCAAAATAAGCAAATTTTCGTTTACCCCCCTGTGCATATTTTTTTTCTGTTTACCCCCCTGCAAAAAATAAATTCTCTCATTTTGCCCCCTGGCTGTACAGCAGGACATGTGACTGTGCAAATCTGCTGACGTGGCTTGTACACATGGAAAAAATCATTTATATTTTTTTAAAAAATTCCACGTCAGATATTTTTTTTATAAAAAATAAATTTTTTTTCCTACAAAATAAAAAAACCAATTTTCTTATTTTCTTTTCCCAAAATTAAAAAAAAATTCCTACAAATAATTTTTTTTCCTACAAAATTTTAAAAATTATATTTGTTTTCCTACAAACGAATTTAAAAAAAAAAATTCCTCCCAAAATAACAAAACGAATTTTCTTATTTTACTCCCAAAATAAAGATTTACTCCGAAATAAAGTTTATTTCCAAATTAAATATTTTAAAGATTTATTTTCAAATCTCTTTAAATTAAAAAAAAACATAATCTTTAATTTTTAAAAACAAAACTTTATTTTTTTTGTTAATCTCTTTGAATTAAAAAAAAAAATAGAAGAAGTTTTATTTGTGTTTTCCTCTTCTACCAAAATTATATGTGATATTAAATTATGCAGCAAAAAAAATTAAGCAAAATTATGCTTCAATTCTTATGTGATATTAAATTGTGCAGCAACCTTAGCTTGTACTATATCTGCAGCACTAAATTACGCAGACAAAAATAAAGATTCTATTTTTTTTAATTAAAAGATATTTGAAAATAAATCGTTAAATTCTTTATTTTGGGGACAAAATAAGAAAATTTAATTTTTTATTTATGCAAAAATAGTTATTTTTGTACGAAATCTTTTATTTTTTTTTTATTTTGTAGGAAAAAAATTATTTGTAGGAAATTTTATTTTAAATTTTGGGAAAAAAAAAATTCGTTTTTTTTTTTTGTAGGATTTTTTTTTAAAAAAAATAAATTATGTGACATGGAATTTAAAAAATAAATATAAATGATTTTTTCCACGTGTACAAGCCACGTCAACAGATTTGCACAGTCACATGTCCTGCTGTACACCTAGGGGGCAAAATGAGGGAATCTATTTTTTGCAGGGGGGTAAACAGAAAAAAAATCTGCATAGGGGGGTAAACGAAAATTTGCTTATTTTGCAGGGGGGTAAATGATCATTTACCCAACTTATAAATAGTACAATATTTTTTTTAATTTATATTTAAGGATAACAGATAATCCAATAAACTATAAGGACATACCAAACAAACATGTTGCCTCTAAAAATACATCATTTTCATTTCACAACAAATGCAATGTACACATTTTTTTTTTACCTAAAGTCTAGCCCGACCCCAAAGCACGTGTCTGAGTATGCGACGACATCCAACTTTACAATTTTGGGGCCTCAACATTTTTAGGCTATACAATAATAAATATCGTCAATGATAAAAAATTACATGTATATAAATAAATTAGTGGTAGACTACAATGTTTATTTATGTGTGTAAAGCCCTTAGTTCAAATCTCATCATTGACTCTGATAAAAAAAAATATCTCATCATTGACATGTTTTTTTTACATAATTTTAGTGTTAGGTACCGTTTGGCCCAGATTTTTTAGGTGTAAAAGCTTTTTTTGAAAGGTTTATTGTTTTTTTTTATAATAGGATTAAAAGATATGTTTGATAATATATTATAATTTTTTCTAAAATATAGAAGCTGTTTTGTTTTTTACTATAACTTTTAAAAATTGTTGTTTGACTTAAATTTTTACTTAAAAAAAATAAAAAGAAAAAAAAGTTAGGTCAAACAGTATCTTAGTCATTTTAAATTAAAACTAAATGATAGTTATTTTTTGTTTTTTAGGGTTCGATTTTTAATATTCAAACATAGCTTCTTAATTGTTAGAGACATCTACCCCTAAAATCTCACACTTTTTTTTTTCTTATTGACTTGAACAACATAATATATTTTCAGGTATCACTTCCAATATTCAACCCAATGAAACACCGATCCAATTCAGCCAGTTTTCTAGATCATATCACGAATTATACCAATCGAGTTAATTAAATGGTTTGAAATTTTGAATAATAATTTCAATTCAAATATGAATGGAATTGAATCAACTACAAATTATTTATTCTTGCATTATATTTTTTTCAACTTGAATCGGTCATGCATAAAAAAAAATTATACCAGTTTGATTTGATCACCCAATATTTTTTTTATTATGTTTGTCACCAACAAGCATTGGCTTAAAATTTAAATTGAGCACACTAAATTATGTGAGTCAATTTACGTTGATGCGATCCAAATGAATTTCCATCCAAAAAAATTGATAATCTGACATTACAATTATGTAGCAAATGATCATTAAACTTATTGGTGCTAAAAAAGTGTAATAGTAAAATATATTAATTTTTGACTTTACACTAAATAAATATATTTCTTAGGGTTGTGTAGAAGAGTATGAAATGAGATAAATAAATAAATAAGAAATATATTTAATTTGATGTATTTATTGACATAAGAGAAAGATAAAAGAAATAAGAGTTTTGCTAACAGGTGTCCCCACATAACATTTTTTAAACACTTTAAATAGTAAATTTTTATGAATTTTTTATGAAAATGTGTGAAGTTAATGTATTGAGAATTGAAATGTTTAATATTTTAAATAAATAATTTCTTTAAATGAAAAGCTTAAAAATACTATATTTGGTCAATGGAAGCTTATCTCATCACAAAATGATATCAAAAAATAATTAGGTTCGATTCATCACAACTGCGATCGGGAGGGGGTTGGAACTGACCCTTAATCTAAACTAAATCGGCGGTGAAAACAAAAAATAAAAATATAACTAGGTCTTAATGTCTTCATAAGAAATTTAGACATTGATGTTAGGAATAGGAATGCAATGGATTTGGTTTCACTAAAAAATAAGTTTTGTAGTTTATGTTATGTCCTGCAAATGTCAAACAGAAAAATTAAAATTTAACCCAGTTCAAATATAGTAAAAGACTAATAGATCAATGTAACTACTACTATTAATCTATTACTTTATCAATATATTAAAATCGATTATCACACAAAACAAATTGATTATCACCAAAGTTATTGATTTATCCTTATTACTTTAACCAAGTTGCAAATTTTATATCCTTCATTGTAATTTGACTAAACAAAATATAGAAATATGATAGACATAAAAATAGGAACAAAATAGAGTGAGTATCAAACTTATACTAAATTACCATAAATATTCCTAATAAAATTTCTAATTTTTGATTAAAAATATACACGGACCATTATTTGTCACTGAAAAAAGAAAAAAATTGAATAAATAAGTTTACAAGAAATAATTAACACAATAATTCTATTTATATTTTAACAATATCATATAAAAAAATTAAATATTTAATTTTAAATAAATTGTTTACATTAATATAGTAACAAACTCAAATATCAAATAAAAGTCAATGGACCTGTGCGAATGCACGGGTCTTTAAACTAATAATAATAATAATAATAATAATAATAATAATAATAATAATAATAATAATAATAATAATAATAATAATAATAATATAAAGGTTTTAGACCCCCGTTTGGATTAGCTTATTTTTGAGCTTATGCAAACAGTTTATGCAATTTTTATGTAATATTATTAATTTGTCAAGGTAGTTTATGATAAAATAGCGTATAAAAATTTAATTTTCACTAATGTGAACTTATAAAATAACATAAAAGCTAATTTATATTACATAAGTTGTTTGTATAAGCTCAAAAATAAGCTAATCCAAACGGGTTACGAAACTTACAATACTTAAATAAAGACACATGTTTCCAATATACCATAAATAGCTTATTACCTCCAAAAAAAAAATGCTGCTAATTTTTAGTGTAAAAAATTGCTGCAATTTTTCTTTTCTTTCAGTAACTATCAATTTAGTCAATAATTTTGTTAGATACTTTTAAATAGATCTCTAAAGGATTAGGGTGTTGTAATTGTAATATAGTAAAAGACATAAAAAAACAACTAACAATTGCCAATAAATTAAAATGAATAAATAATGAGCCTACTCATATAACTTTGAATTGAATATATAAGTCGGTACCCATATTTATTTTTAAAAAATATATAATACAACAATTATTTATCAATGATCACTTTATTTAACTCACTATGGGATTAGTCACACCCGATAATCACTTGATACTACTTAGCCTCTTATCATCTGGTTGAACCAATTATCCATAGTTGTTATTTGCTATGATATTTGTTGAAAGTTCTGATAAAGCACTTACCTTTGTTCCTTAATTTTTTGGATTAATAGGTTGTGTCACAGCATATATGTCTGCAATAGATCGATACTTCATCTTTTTTGGTTCATCAATCTCAGTGATCTTATTATTATCGAGCCTTTGATCAACCTCTTTCTCTTTCCTTGGGATTCTTTTCTCCCTCCCCCTCCAAACATTGTTGTTGTTGTTGTTGTTGATGTTGTTGAGTTGCATAAGCATCTGAACTGCGACCATAGCGTCACTAGACACATCATCATTGCTTTGAGTTTCACATCTCACTTTACGATCTGCCATTTGTGGTAGTATGTGGTGTATTGATCGACTTTTTCTTTTCTTACTTAGAGGACACCAGTTTGACTTTAGTTAATGGTCGAGAGAGAAAGAGGGTGAATGGATGACAAAATTTTTTATGACAACTTTATTAGTAGTTGAATATTCACATATTTACGTGTTCTTTAAAGTTGTTGCGTAATTTTTGTCTGGTCGTTCTTGATTTCCGTTTAACCCATTTATTTCGTAGTTATTGTAGGACATTGATTGTCATTTACCCATACTTGTCTATTTGGTTAAGCGTCTAACTACTAGTTTTCATCCATATAGCAATGTTGCATTCATTGTTGAGTTGCATGAGCATTTTAACTGCAAGCAGAAAGTCACTAGACACACTATCATTGTTTTAGATTTCACATCTCACTTACGATCTGCCATTTTATTACACCTAAATTATTTTGAAAAGTATTATAATATTGGAATTTAGAAATTCAAGTGGATTCGGTGGTGATTGTGCAGAGCTTGGGTAATAATAGTATGGTTTAATTGATTTATTGATCCCTTAAAGACATTTTAGGTTTTACAATGGTCCCTTAAAGAAAAAAAGGTCTGGATTGGTCCCTTAAAGAAAAAAAGGTCGGGATTGGTCCCTTAAAGACATATATTTTTGCCATATTGGTCATTTTCGTTAAATTTTAACTCTAAATATAACAAAAAATTCCAATGGTTAAAATTTTAAAAATTAATAAGGTTTTTGGTGGACTACTTACACTTAATGACATCCACAATTCAGTCTACTAAAACTAACGTTTTTTGTAAAAAATTGACGGAAATGACCAATTGAGAAACAGATGTGTCTTTAAAGGACCAATCCTGACATTTTTTTCTTTAAGGGACCATTGTGAAACCTAAAATATCTTTAAGGGACCAAAAGACTAATTGGTAGTGCTCATGGCTGGAATATCATGAAGAAGATTAAAGAATTGATTATCTTGGGCATGCAACAACGTTAAAAGTTTTAGGAAGATTAAAAAAAGAAAACAGTGAAGGAATGAAATATTAGGGCCCGTTTGGTGCGCAGGATAGGATAGTGATAGGATAAGATATAAAACAGGATAAGGATAGGATAGGATATCAGCAGGATAACAGTTATCCTCAGTTATCCTATCTTGTGTTTGGCGCACACAGGATAACAAACATGATAACTATTATATCATGTTTTTAATACACACTTGCTCATAATAATATGATAAGATATATAAAATATTTAAATGACAAAATTACCCTTGTAAATCAATTGTTGTTTTTTTAAAATTATTTTGTAATACTTTGAATTTTTTAAATAAAAAATATAAATAAGTAATCAAATAAATTTATATAGTTTTAAATAAAAAAATATGAGAAAATAAAAAAGTTTAATTTTTTATATGAATCATGATCAAATAAATAACTTAATGATATATACATGTTAGATAAGCTAAATAAATATATGATATATCTCATACGTAAATAATAAAAATACCATTGCAAAATAATTATATTTAATTTCTTATAAAATTTAAATTAATATCCATATTTTACGATTTTTTAATAATTAGTTTACTTTAAAAATATTGTAATTTTAGTATAATTTTGATTTTTTTAGATTATGTAAATTACAAAATTACCCTTGTGAGAAAATCACATGTATATTTAAAAATTAATTATTTTATTATTAATTTACTATCAAATTATTTTATTATTTATATTTTATTAATTTTCATTTTTTTTATTTTAAAATATATTTTATAGAATAAATCAGTAAAAAAAATAAAATTATCCTATCCTGCTGGTAACCCAGCTCAAATTCAGGACAAGAATTTTAACTAGAGAGACAGGATAGGATAAGCTACAGGATTAACTTATCATATCCTGCTGTGTCACCAAACACTGGACTGAAACAGGATATGATACAGTTATCCTATCCTGTCTCTTATCCTGTGCACCAAACAGACCCTTAAACTAAGAGTCTGTTTAATTTAGTTTTGGTTTTTAGTTTTTAAATATTGATTTGCATATCTATTTTTAAAATCAATTTTTAAGATTTTTTTTATAATAAAAAAAAATCTGCTTGGTACATTTAGTCTTAAAAACTGTTTTGAAGATGGAAAATTTAAAAACTTGTTTGGTAAATGTATTTTGAAAAGTAAACTATATAAAACTTGCTTAATACATAATTCACTTTTTTCTTAATTATTAGTATCTTTTAATATCTCATCTTCCAAATAAGAAACATAATATTTTTTCATAAATTAAATTATACACAAAAGTATTAGTGGAGTGATACATTTAAAGTAATTTTTCAACAAGTTCTGACTCAACCGACAAAATATTCATATTGTTAGATCTAACGTCTTCATCCAGTTTAACCCGAGGATCTTGCATGTGTTTGTGTGTGTTTCAGACTTTCAGTGCTATTTGCCACTTTGTCTAACACCACAAATTAAAAAAAAAGTAATTAAAACAAGTGGTTAGGTTTAAGTAGTTAATGAGCTCCAAAGAACGAAATGTTCAAAAGAATTCAAGTTTGGCGGGACAATTTTTTTCAAATTTATTTACATCGTGGATGAACTAGGAACACTACAAGAGTTGTAGGAGTTCAGAAGCAAAATGAAATAGCTAACATTACAAATGAAATAGCTACGCCAAGAACACAAATGAAACGAACAGCACAGAATCTAGTGACTAATCTTATCATATGTACAAGCAAAATGCAGATGACGATGAGTCAATGAATCGCAAAAACGAGGCAACATCCTAAACTACAAGAGCTGTAGGAGTTCAGAAGGAGAATAGGGGAGAGGTAGAAAGGAGAAAAGAGACAAACACATAAGTGCTATTTCTCCCAAGGGCCTGCTGATTCATTTATATACATGTCAACAAGTTTTCCATATCCTACTGAAAAAAGAATACCTAATCACAAAACTAAATGACCAGCATCCTTGTGATGACCATGTTAGCATATATAACTAACTGATGCACACATGCCACTGCTTACCAAGTGCAAGACATCAGTGCAGTTGCTAAGGGGAACAATTACACAGCTTAGGGGTAACAATATAGTGTGCATATGAAATTGAAATTCCAGAAATAAAACACAGAAAAGTGATGTAAAACACCAAACTGAAGCATGCAGGAAATACTCTCATCTTTGCGATCTCCGCACAATCAGACCAACACTGCAAATCGAAACAAGACCTTAAAAGGAAAGGTTATTTTAACATTTGCAGAACTGCGAGCAACAGGACTCCACTCCGTCCATAAATATGCTTTTAATATTGCACACAGATTTTAACATTTCAAAGCTTATCATTAGCAAGGCAGTTATAAAAAACAACTAAGCAATTGCAAAACCATTATGACAGCTACCACATGGCAGCACAACCTCAAAATCCACAAATTGTAACAAATCAAAAACCAGTGTCAAATTTGTACATCAACACCACAAAATTAACCAAATGAGAGCCACTGATACTGCATAATTATTATTTGCATAACATAAGAAGAAATGAGAGGAAAAGGCAACTGCTATCACTGAAATCACATTCGAATAGATAAGATTTTGTATCTCCACAACTGCTAATACAAAAAAAAGTAGTAACCTAATATTATATTACGCTGTAAAAGAGTTTGTATGAAAGCTACCATTAGCACAGTTATGAAAGACTATCAAAGAACAATTATGCTGTATGCACACCATTATGACAGATACTGGCGGCTACCACATGACATAATGACCATAAAATCAATAAATTGTCCTAAATGAGAACCATAATAAATAAAAAAACTGTGTCAAATTTGTATATCAGCAGCATAAATTTTACCAGATGTAGTAAGAGCCATTAACACTGCTTAAGTGTTACCCATAGTAGAAATGAGAGGAAACAGCAAATGCCATCATAAAAATACATCCTATAATAGATCAGAATATAAGATACTGATTTCCTCACAACTGCTAATACAAAAAATAAACATAATGATGACGACGTAATACCAAAACATTAACTCATGCCCTAAAAGTAACTCATGTCCTAGTAATACAAAATCAACATCACCACCAGAAGTCCAGAACAGAAATCAGTAAGATGCAAATTCTCATCAGAATTTGGCATATCAGCAGAACTTCAAAACAAGCATAAACAGAACCTTAAATTCTCATCAGAATTCACTTTACTCTAGCAAATTCAGATTTCCACAAATTCTGATGAGAATTCACTTTACCATTTACCTTAAATTCTCATCAGAATTCACTTTACTCTAGAAAACACCACCCCTTTAACAATGTTATTCAAATGAACCTGATATGATATATATCTCCCACACTTGATATCCAAAACCCTCCATCGTTATTGCCAAGAACAATAAAAAATCACATGAAAAAGGAACAAGCAAAAGTCATAAGATGGAACAAACAAATCAAACGCAGGTAACAAGGAACCTAAATGACTTCCTGCATTTAAGAGCAGAGAGCGACAAGATGAGATTTGGGTTGCAGAGCTTGGAGAGAATTGTGAGGGTTCACTTGGATTGGATACGAGCGTTGCAAGGGTTCAGTGTGATTTGTGTTTTGGTTCAGCTAGGAAGCGAGAGTTGCGGGAGGGAGGTCTGCATGTTTAGTGTATTTGGTCATAAGCTTTCAGGAATTCATAAGCTTGTTAGTGGAGCTTATGAAAACAGCTTACGGGAGCTCATAATCTCTTGTGGTATTTTCTGCCAAACAGTTCCATAAGCACTTACTTCAGTAGATAAGCCCAAATAAGTAAATTCAAAAACAGTCCCTTGGTATGCCAAAATTCTCAATGCCACTTAAAAGAGTCTGGTCAAGTGATCTATTAAAGAAAAAAGGATATTGACGTCTCAACTATGGCAGGTAAAAATTGTTAATAACTTAGAAGCAGACATAAAAGAGAGAAATCAACAGAAATCCATGACTGCTCCAAGGACAACAATAAAAGTGGGTGGTTTTTTACGAGTTAGTTGAGATTAATTATACTCATAGATGCTGCTAACCAACGCTAAATGTGAGCAGATTCGCTTCACTATCACCGTATCAAATGAATAACTGCTTAGTTAAATTAACCATTGAAAATGAGTATTTGGAAGAAAATGGTTTGAAGAAAGAGGAATCAATGAACAATGCAATGGGAGTCAGAAAGGAAAAAAAGAAGAAAAACCAAGCCTTGCTCAGAAGAAAAATCAAGTAAAGAAAAGGGAAGAATGTGAAATCTCTCTAGACGTGGCTCGAGCTATCCAAATATCATATAGATTATTAGGCTTCCATTGCAGTTCATTTTGATTACCTACTAAAATAAAGCTCTTACTCTTCCAATTTCAAAATGCATGTATGATAAGAAAGAAGAGTGTTGCAGATTTTGTGCTTTCCGCGTGACAATACTGACTATGACCATACACAGATACAACTAAAAATAATTAAGAGAAGTTCATTAGGTGACCTATAAGAGCAACAACAAAAAAGTATTCCACTTTAACTGTATATATTGCACTTTAACTGTATATCGCCATAGTATACTTCCTGCAGATGCATTAAGTAACTTCCACTCAATTAAATTACCATGTCACACTTTAAGCTACAGCCTAATAGTTATACAAAGAATACACATTTAACTGAAAATGGAACATGCAATACCAGCAATAATAAAAATAAATGAACAGGAAATATGAGAACAGGCAGTTGTAAAAAGATTGAAGTTTTTATTGCATGCAACACTAATCATGAGCATATATATTTGAAAAGGACATAAGAAAAAAGCACTGAAACAGAACAATCTAAGTGCTATGTATTGTTATTATCTACCATTGATTAGCGAAAAATAAAGAAATATGATTATACTAGTGGCAACATTAAACTGGAGGAAATAATAAGTTTGATTATAACAAAAAAGACCGGTAAGAGATGTCAAACTCATCCACAATCACTTCAGAAAATTTCCCCTATCAGTATTTTTTGGCATGGAGATTTTAACCTAATAATAAAAGAATTACAAATACCATGTTTCTGACGTTAACGTCACAACGTCACACCGTATAATGTTTAGGACACTAAAGTGTCGTTTTGAGCCTCCACGGCCTCCTTTTCTGCCTCCTTAACAGCTCTAACTAGGGCCCTAGTGATGCCCTTGAGATGTAAACCTTTTTCTTTCATTTCTTCTTGCAGTTTTTCTGCTCTTTCCCAATCCAAAGCCTTCAAGCAGAGAGACTGGATCAGCTTCTCGTATTCGTGGGCAGAAGCACGTTCACCAAAATCCTTCATCTCAGGCAACAACTCCAAAGCCTCATCAAATTGTTCCAATTTGCAATATCCACGGATTATAGCGTGATACATTACAGGGCTTAACTTTAAATGATTCTTTTTAGCTTCTTCCAAGATCTTCCTAGCCTCTTCCATCTCGCCTCTATTCGAATAAGCACTAGCAATAACAGAATATGTGTAAACATCTGGTTTCAAACCCCTACTCTCAAGTAGCCTCAACATCTCCACAGCCTTTCCCATTTCCCCCACTTGGGAATAACCAGTAATAACAAAATTGAAAACAGCATTTCCCGGAGGTGGACCATCAGCAATCATTTTCAAAACTAACTCCTTGGCTGAATCAACATCTTTAATCCTACACAAAGCTCGAACAACAGCCGTAAACGGCTTGATTGCGCGTCTCCTCCTCTCCGTAGGGATATCATTCAACACCTCCAAAGCTAGTTGTACAGTTTCATTTTTGTGAGATAGATTTTTTACTAAAAAATTAACAGAAGACAAAGGTGGATACTTCTTATTCTCTATTGCTGCCGTATACACTGCATGAGCTTCTTTAGCCTTTTCACCCTTACACAGACAAGACAGTATTCCGCCGATTTTTTCACCACCAGGAATTATCTGTGCATCAAGCATCTTCTGACACACAGAACAAGCCAAATCAAAGTCCGATCTCCTAGAAAGAACTCCAATTGTATAGTAATAAGTATCTGCATCAGGTACACATCGAAACAACTCAAATTTTTCAAATGCCTCTAACGCAGCCTTCCCTTTTCCCAATTTCGAGAATGAACGTATCAACTCATTAAGAATAGTTACATTGACAACACCGTCCTCTTTCTCCCCAATTTCCTTCACCAAATCCCAAAGAGAGTATACATCTTTGTCCGTTAACGAACCACCACTGTTGCATATCATAACAAAAGGTTCTACAACTTGGGTAGTGACTTCAAGTGAATTCTCCTTCCAAGCCCACTTAAAAAACCTCACAAGATTCTCAACGAAAACCGTTTCAATTGTTTCAATAGCTTTGATAACAAAATCTTGATTTAAACTCAAATTCAATTGATCAAGAGAAGACTCAAACGACCCATCAGCACTACTCTGCAAAAGAGACACCACTTTCTCCAATTTTTCTTCATCAATCTGATACACTTGTTGTTCCTCATCAATTTCTCCAACTTTCTCCACTAATTCTATCCCATTACCAAATTCATCAACATCATCATTTTCTACCCTAATTCCGTGAACAGCAAAATCCCCATTTTCAAGGTCGGTTTTTGAATCAATTGGAACATCATTTTCGGTAGCAATTTGATTAGATAAGAATCTGGGGTTGTTAATAGTGTTGGAAAGATATGAAATTTGAGGAAAACCTAAGGAATTAGAAGTTGTTGAATTTGTGGGGTTTAGAATCAAATTAGAGAGAGGAACCTGAATTTGTGAACCATAGTTGGCATTGTAGTTGCGAAGAACAGCACATCTTTGTCTTGCAAGTATTGACCTCCACATTTTGGATGAACGGCGACGGTAATCTGACTCCGGCGGCTGCAAGGTTGATAACACTGAAAGTAAGTAACGAGAATCAAAAGAAGGAAGAAAGATAGGGTACAGTACAGGGACAAGATTGGGATATTCAAATTTTGGGAAGGGTATTTTACTATTTTTATCTTCGCTGCTACACTGACTCAATGAGTGTGTAAACAACACAACCGATTTAATCGAGTAAACTCTCAAATACCCCTGAAATTTTAAAATTCGTCAAATATTTTTCTAAAATTTAGAAATAGGCAAATATTTTTTAAAATTATAAAAATTCAATCAAATTGTCCTTGACACTACCAGTCAGAGTTCACGTCGTCATGGAGTAATTTGATTTACGTTTTATAATTTTTGGGGGTATTTTGCCTATTTTCAAATTTCGGGGATATTTGACGAATTTTGAAATTTTAAGGGATATTTGGCGGTTACTCCAATTTAATCCGACTCAATATAAGAGGAAAATACGTAGCATGGGTACTCCTAAAATGGTGAAGTACCCGTATCAGGTACGTACCAGTACCAGATACTCATGGTACTCATATGGTACACACCGATTCCGTACCCATTTTTATTTGGTTGATTTATGATAATAAATACGGAAAAAACATATTGGTTGTTGAAAAATCTGTTAAAATATTATAATTTTTTATTATATTTCAATTATCTCTCATTTTTTATGAAAATAGTTGAGACGGTGGACTAAAAAATTAAATCTTCAAAGCATGATGATAATAATTCACTTAAAAATAATTTTTCTAATATTTTATATTGACGTACCCGTACCTTAAATTTTCTAAAAATGTTGTACCGCATACCAGTACCAGTACGGGATACCGGTACCGTACCCGTACATAGGAGGAAACCGACTCCAGCACCACCACTTAATTTATATATTTATTAAATAAATTTATTTATTATTTTTTTTACATTTAATAATAAATTTATTAGAGTTGGTAAAATTGATTTAGCGATGTGTGAAAATTACGGATACCCATAACTGATCCATAATTTAAGTTTGGGCTCCGGTAACTGCTATAATTTGGATATTAATTTAGTTTATATTATCCAATTCCTCCATCCAAACGCACTCTTAGAGAATTCTAATTGCTATTTCTTTGAACCATGTAATCTTGACTGGTAATTTTTATGGATTATGAAATTAGTTCCAGTCAATTATTCCTTGTGCTTATTACTTTACATAATTTGACCAATTGTGTGATGATTTTAATTGTTGATTTACTATGAGAATATAGATTAATTGCGGACTTAAGAATAATCGTTCAATTAATATTCTCTCTAGAGATATTAGAGTGTTAATTGAGATTGAGGGATTAACATTTTTAAAAATCTCACTTAATGATAAACCTTCCTAAGAGATTAGGAGTTTATGATTAAGAGAGAGTATTAAGATCCAAGAGATTCGACATAATAACTTTGTTAATCCAATCATGAAATTAATTTAGTAATCGATCAAAGTACTACGGATTACCAAATGATATACAATTAGATGAATCGAAGGATCCAATTGCCTCTTAATCAATTGTTAAATTTCGAATTTACTTGCTAAACAAATTGAATACAAATGAAATCGCCCTAATTTTACTATTTTGTTCTTCTAATTAATATGTTCAATAGCATTGTTAAAAATTAAGCACAATTCCGGTGATTCGATAACTCGTATTAGTTACGATAATTGGTACACTTGTAATAAGGTTTTGGCGCCGTTACCGGGGATTGAATTATTTTTGAACTTCTAGAAATATTTTTGAACTTTTAAATAAAGAATGTCGTAATCTGATGTCCAAATACCATCAGGTAATCTAATATAATATGATTTAATAAGTAAATTTATAAAATTTATATCCTATAAAAAAACTGCTAAAAAACGAAATGTGTAAGTATATCAATTATCAATTATTATTTTAATACTGCATAACCATAGATCCTAACCATTGACTAATATAATTAGTAATTACACATTTTTTCCCCCACCATTTCATGCAATTCAGTTTCTCAATTGTGTACCTAGCATTTTTCAAGATATTGTAATTTGACACACATAGATTCATATGAACATGGGATTGGAGCACTTTTTTACCCCTCACTCTTATTGAACAAACTTATTTACATATCTGAAACTAGAACTTAAAGATACTCTAAGAAACTTGACACCTACTTTATTTCACAATTGCTTGTTCAACTTATCCAACTCCTCCACCAGATATATTACAATTCTAAGTGTATGCTTGGTATTAGGTTGATGATATGTCAGAATCACAGTGACCCATGGTGATTTTTCAAAGACTACAGAGTGTAGCTTCTACAAAATCATAGTAGATCACCGTGATTTTGATGCATCCACCGTAATACCAAACATATTATGCTGAGCTCTTCATTCATATATCTTGATCAGATAAATGATCATTCCCTATTTGCCTCAGATTCTTCATTCTTTGCAAATCTTCCGCGGATTCTTGGTTGACTATCAGCTAGAGCCTTCCTGCAAGCATACTGAAAACCAATCCAAATCATCATTTCGGTTTTTAAAAAAAAACCTGTTCATAATTGCATGTTTAGAAGCTTCAGAAGTTGAGATAATGACTTAAGGTCGTGTACTATAAGCAGGAAGCATTTACCAAATAGTAACATTTCAAGGCTTTCTATTTATGTGATTTTCTAACATATTAGAAAACTTGTAGTTAAACTACCTTGATTTTCCTCCCAAAATTCCTCTTTGCCTTCTTGTTCCTGTATCTCGAGAGCTTTTGTAGGCGCTCCTCGCTGCTAGTAAAAAAGGGCCTCTCTCGGGGAGATTCGACAGTGTTCATATTACCGTTGCCAAGAGTCTGTCCCAAAAACACAAACAATCCAATATACTATCAGTAAATCACTACATTTTGGCAGGTTCAATAGAATATGCACAATAAGACCAGTTAAATTGTTATGCCTTTATATCTCCTTCACTAAATGATCTCCTCATGCCATAAACTGCATCAAAATCTATTTCCGAGACACCGAGGAAAGCAGGCTTGATTGCAGCAGATCCATGCATCCAGTACATTGAGCTTAAACATCCTGAGCTGACACTCTTCGATAATGTCATGTCAGGAAGTTGTTTGTTTTCTTGAATTGTGTTCTCATCAATGCTCAATAGTGGAACCTTGATTTCAAGAATCTCAGACAGTGGTGACTCCATTGCGGTCTTTTCGAATAGATCCTTTTTGCAATCATAGAATACATCGCTGAGAAGTTGTTCGTTTTGAAGAATAGAAATATCTGCAGATTTTACATCCTCGCCACAAGATATCATTGAGATCGCCGATGTCATAGGATCCATCTCAATGCCTGACTCTTCGACAATCAGTTCAGGTGCTTTGAACAGATCTCCTTCAGCTGCAAAATCATACTCGGACATTGCAGAAAACTGAAAAAGGTCACCCTGCATTAACAAGACATATCCACAAACACACAAAAAAGTGATTAAAAGATGAATTAAAGCATGGCTTGTCAATGGAATTCAGACCGTATAGACACTATTTCTCAACTTTTATAAAAAGAGAAGAAAAAGAAAAACAAGTGGGACGGAGACAGAGAGAATCTCTCTGCGATAGTGAGGCGACAGGAAAAGCATGTCAGTAAAAGAACTGAGAAATGCTTTCATAAAGTTTCAAGCACAATCATAAAAGATCAAGTATTTATTATCCAAACAGATAAAAGATGAAGAAAAAAAATTATTTTGAACTTTTTTACTTTAGTACAAATCATACTGTTTAGCAGAAGTTTTGCATGAATTAAAGGTATCAATACATACTCAGCTAAACCTTCATATGAAAAGAAACAACTAACTAGTTATATGAATTGGAAATAGATTACTGGTTTCATATTCAAAGCCCGCGAATTCATGTTGTTAGCATATTGGTGGTCGTTGTTGAATGGAAATTTGGCGGTCAAGATTTCAAGATCGTATTTTAGATTTTAAAACAAAATCAAAATCTACATCGAAACTTAGACTGTCAAATCTCGATCCAACGTCCACCGATGTGCTAACTGCGTGAATGTGTAGGATTGTTGACTACATGCAATCCGAATTCCACTATTTTCACCTAAAACATTAACAATTAGAAGCATCTTGTTGAATAAAAAACCGACTTGTAGGGTGAGGATTGCCCTCACTTAAAAACATATATTAAGGCATCTCTCAAAAGACTTGGTGCGTGGATATAAATAGTGGGTGACCTGATTAGAAACCTGAAAGCAGGTGGCCCAACAGATCGTAAAGGAGGCTCCGATACCATCTTCGAATAGAGAGTTGAGCGTAACTTAACCCTACAAAACCGGTTTGTAAGGTAAGGGTTATCCTCACTTATAAACATATATTCAAGTCATCTCGCAACCTATGTGAGACTCTTGAAGGTTGAAGAACAAACATACTGCAAAGGCTTAAAATCCTAACCATTTCAATTATTTAATGTTGTGCTGCAAAAAGCATACTTGTAAATCCTTACACTCAAGGTGGATACTCTCCTTTGACCAAAATTAGGAAGTGGATTAGTCAAGGCACTAAACCAAACTCCTAGCCTCAAAAACATCATTTGAAATTCTTAATGACCACTTTAATCATTAATTAATTCAATATGAACAGAAATAGAAACAACCTTTCTTCAACAATCTATATTTAGTGCGCAACAATACCATAGAGAAATGATTTAATTAAGCATTAACAAACCCTTTTCACTACCTTCTTTTTCTTCTGTCCTTATTTTAAAGAAGCCAAACGAATAATAAGCCTTTTTTACTTTTCAGTGCAGCACAAAAAAAAAGACAAACCCCACTATAAACTCTTAAAAAATGGAAGGAAAATTATACAACACGGAACTATCACATAAGAGAATATTTCCCTTTTATGCTCAATTTTATTTCCTTTTTTAATACTTTTTCAGATCCACCACATGAACACAAATCCAGCTGTTTTCACTTCTGTTACTACTCTGCGAAAAAAACATTGAACATTCAAAACAGTTTAATGAGCTCAAAGTGGTTAACGAACTCCCTCTAGGACGAATTGTTTGGGGAACCTGAGTTTGATTCCTGGTGGGACAATTCTTGGTCAGACTTTACTTATGTGACGGCCCAACTCTGAATTATTGGAGTCCCCATCTCCTAGGAACCAGAGGTTAATACTTAATACCAAAACAGTTTAATCAGTTAATTTATCTTCTTCAGCTTCATAGTATATATTTATCAATTAAACAAGTAACCAAAACAAAAAATGAAGTGAAAATTTGGACATATAAGTAATTCAATTTAAATTCTAGAATACATAGACCCAACTTTAAAGTTTCAAAATTTATTGAATATAAAGAAAAACCCATCAAAGAAATGTAGAGATAGAGAAAGAGAAGGCACCATTGATGCATTGAACTTCTGGGTTTGGCAATACTCTTCAAGTTGATGAAGCTCTTGTGAGAAATTGTGTAGATATGACCATGGAAAAAGAAGACCATTTTCTCTATACATTTTTGCAACACAAAAACACTCATTAAACACTCTTCTTATACTTGAGAGAGAGAAAGAAAGAAAAAGCAACAAAGTGATGAATTAGGCTAAGCAAAGATAGAAAAGTTGCATTATTAATATATGAAGAAAAAGAAAAAACAAAATTGGGAGTAAACAAACATTTGTTGATGTTTATTTAGAGGACTTTGGAAGCATGATGTAACAGATATAAAATAAAGACAAAATAAGAAATAGACGACACCATGTTATAATCTAAGTGTCCCCAATGTTCTTGTCAAGAACTTTATAATGAAAATATCGAAAGGAAGTGTATTATTTTATTAAATAGATGTTTTTGTAGTATTATATAATTGCAAATGGTAGAGATAGATGAATTGAATATGGAAATATGAGTGGAGTGTGGGCACAAGTGGGTAGGGGGGGCTGCTGGAACACAACAGTGATAATCACTCACTCTCAGTGAGTACTATAGGTCACGGCAGTGTAGGACCACCAGGAGTTTAGGGCTGTACTGAGTGAGGTCATAAATCTCAATTGTCATTGTACTTTAATTGCGTGTTTGGATTTGTTGCGATGTGAATTAAGTTTAACATTAGTTGAAATAGTAGAGGTTGAACAATATATAAAAGAGATGACTCATGAACCTAATAACTTAAAGTTTTGGATAAAAGTGTGATATCAAAGTCCAATATGTTTATCTAAGTCTAATGCAGTGAGGGTCCTCTCACGGCCCAACAAGATCTACGTTTGTTTCAAAATCACGACAATTGTACAACAGTATTTCAATATATGTTTGCCGTGAAAATTTTCAAGCTATAAATCCAAACTTATGTGTTACATGGAAAGGTGCCGCGATTTTACCTACGCGAAAATGAACAACACAACCAAACACATGCTAAATAATAAATAATAGTAGGATATAAACAATAAGTTTTACAAAATGTTGAAGGTAAATCCTAAAGTTATAAATTCAAGCTTCAACATTGATGTGGAAATTTGCCGCGTTTTTGCTATTAAAGTGAAAATCCATTGCACAACCAATTACAGACCCTAAATAAAACCAAATAACAAATGAAACACAATGGAAGCATTTCTGCAAATTTTGACACCATGGATATCACTTCGTGCTTCAGCATATTTGATAAGAGCCTCTGCATATAAATAAATATGGAGAGAGGGGATCCCCTTGACGAATGCCGAGAGTAACAGGTCCTACCAGCCTATCATTCACAATAACGCTATAATCCACCGACTCTACAAACATCATGATCCAAAACACCCACCAAGTACAAAAACCCATATTAATCATGATACCTCTAAGATAGTCTCGGTCGATCGGGGAATAGGCCTTGCTAATATCTTGCTCGAGCGCAACATCACCCACTTTTGGACTTCATATAGTGGACTACCTCAATGGCTACCATGGCATTGTCCAAAATTGACCTATATAGAACGAAAGCTGATTGAGAATTAGAAACACATTTGTCAAGAACATATTTAAGTCTATTCCCCATGACTATAATTTTTTATTTTACCATTTTACCTTGTAGGACTAATTTTGTTCTACCGTGGTCAAATTTCGTGAGGAATATAGTTTATAGTTTCATGCTAACAATTGATTAACAAAAATGTGTAAATTTTTCAGGTCAAAATAGAGTAACAGTACGACAAAATTGAATGTCTATTGTTGGTCTTTTGGTGTTAGCTTGTCCATTTCTATATTTGTTATCATCAACATCACACAACATGTCGTATAATTGTATAAGAATTTGTCATATTTCAATCAAACTTCTCCATGATTGTATTGTCAATGACTTTATTTCCACTCAAAAACTACTACTAATAAGATAAGTTTCTCTAACCACATGTATATACATCCGATCATCTAGAAAATTGAAACATTGACAAATGCACAAATTTAAATAAGCTCCAATATTCATACTCACGTCTAATGTTGCTCATGTTATGGGTTCATTATACATCGTGTGTCTTTAATTTGGCTTAATATCATGTTAAATAAGTTTACTTGCATCTCACCAAAAATTTGATTCAAAAAATTAAGAGTTTCCGCACATTTATATAATCAATGGTTACAAAATTTGAACAATGAAACCATTAGGTTGAGTCTAGTGATAACTGGTAAGGAATTTACATAGTATGCATGAAGTCATAAGTTCGATATCTTCATTGACTCTATTATAAAAAAATAAATAAAAAAAATTGAACAATAAAAGTTGTACCTCCTCAATTAGTTTGTGTGTTACCGTCAAAAAGAAAATAAAAGAGAGATAGGTACCGTCAATTTGTCTATGTAACACAAAATATAAATTAAGGTAACGTAATAATAATTATATTTTTTGTCAAAATGTAGTAATCATAATAATATTAATATTAATAATGATTAAAAAACAGAAAATTGCAACTTGATTAAACTATTGAAACCCCTTAAAATTGATAACTGCATTTACGGTAAATTAAGAAAACTTTATTGAAAAATAAAACACAAACATATGGGAACAAGGATGAAAATTGATAAACATCAAATAAACTTAAAGAGTCGATCATTAATTAATTCAGTAGTGATTGACGCTGAACTTGGTAGGGAAGACCGCAGTTCCATCCCTACAATTACGATCGGGAAGAGATTGAAACCACATGATATCGGAATTGACCTTCAAACTAAATTAGACGGTCTAATCTTCTATCATGGAACTCGTAGATTTTGATAAAATTGACTTCACATTTCTATTACTAACTATTCCATAAAACAAAAAATACACAAATGAAGCTATCATTTGAATTATTATCTCTAGATTTTGGAATTTTGCGTCCGAAAATGAGTCTAGTAGAAAATACAAAAATCTATCACTTTCTCAACTATAATTATGGGTTTATATGAATTATGAAGAGCAAAATGACCATTTAGGAGAAAACGACAATAGGCAAAGGGTCCTTTGCATGATCAATATACTTTACATGGAATTTGGAAAGGGACAGGTGGAAAATAGTGGCACGTGTCTTGACATGGTTGCTGTATATTATGGGTAATAATTACTAAAATTATTTAAACTAGGGATAAACCCCTGCGTTGCACGGTTTGATTAAAATATAAAATTAAAATATTTTTATAAATAAAAAATAATAATTGCGATAACTATAATCACATATAGTTAAATAATAGATATTATTTTAAAATATGATTATATTTAATATTAGTATATGAGTAAAAAAAAAATTGTTTAGAAATATTAGATTTTTTATTAATTTATATCGTAGTTTGTTTACATTTTAATGTAATAGATCTTTTATAATATTTCATAAGTTTGAAAGGATGTATCATTTTTTATTTTATTAGTGTAATAATATAAGATTTTAGTTTTCTTTATATGAGTTACAATTTTATAGTCAAATGTCACTTTATTTTTTATTTTTGATGTATCTCTTATTTTATTATTTTCAATAAGAGTTGGAGGCATACCTAATTATACTTGTAGACAATATTGCTCATGAGAAATGTTAAAAAAAGTTTTGATTATAGAATATGATTCATGTATGGTGGCTTTGACTATTTGTTCCACGTGTTCTCATTTTTTGAAAATTATGTATCAAATAGCATATTTTGCTTACTACGTTCTATGCAATTTAAGGTTCCAAATAGCTTATCTACTTACTCATCTCTCGTTTTCTTGGAGTTTATTCTCACTTATTCACTTGGTGAAATTTTATTCCAACTTTATTAGTCCCAATTTTTTAGTCAATTGTTTGGTTCACTTTTTTTTTTTTGCTTGGTCCTTTTGTTTTTGGTTTGTTTTTCTTTTTCTTGGTGAGGTTTGTGTCTCTTCAAAATTATTGTTAGTTTTTGTCCCTCTTATTTAATATTTTCTTGAACATTTATTTTCTTATTATATTATATAAACTTGAATATTTATTGTTGTCAATATATAAGTTTGGACGAAGATTTTATATATTTGAATTTTGGTTAAGGTAAAGAAAGTCTTATAGATGAATTTAAGATTTAACATGTGTCATCTTCTTATTTGCTTAAAAAAATGTCATCTTATTCTTATAAATATTCTACTATTTTATTTTCAGCCGTAACGTAAACATTCTTTTAGAATATGTACTTAATTTATCCAAAAAGTTATATTATTATGTAAATTAAATTAATAATTTTTGAATTATTGGTGAATTTTAGTTGTGTGTAAATATGTTTAAATATATGTGTGATTATATTTTCTAAATATATGTAAATATATTTTAACATCTACGGTTTTAATAATTTCTAAAATTTATTTTGACAAATGAGCATCAACAATTTTTATTTAATAATTTTTGTCTTTTTTTAATTTAATTTAGAAAGTTTTTAGTACAATTCTAAGTGGGAGGAAAAAGTATTTAGCACAATTTCTAAACTAACATGTTTTTAGCACAATTCTTTTCATCGATTCATTTTATGGTTGTAAGAATAAGATGGCATGCGTAGATTAAAATAGGACCGTCCATTAAAATTCATATATACTCATATTGAACCATCCAGATTTAGGCAAGTGTTATACGATAAATGCATGAAGATTATATATTTGGACAACCTCTAAGTCAATTTGAATCAATATAACTTCTTGCATGTATTACAATTATAAGAACCGCAAGACTTGAGTGTCAACTACAAAAAAAAAAAACTTATTTTAATTTCTACTTTGTTTTTATTTCTATATTTCTCTTGATCGAGATCAAGTAGATCACATACACATTGTAGACAATATAGTATTTAAAAATGAGACACATATTGACAAAATATGTGTCAAAATGTGTCAAAAACAATGAGACACATACTTATATTTCTAAATTATTTGGATTGTCCTCTTTTAATTGAATTCCTCCAACATCAATATACCCTCGATCTATATAAATTTTAAGGCACTTCAAAATCAATAAATAGAAGTCTCTTTTATCCTCTTCAACTTATTCACATGAAAATAATTAATTATATTTCCATTAATCAACAATTTTTTATACAAATCTTTTACCTTATATAAAATAATAAATGAAAAAGAAAATAAGAAACAAATAAGCTAAAACATTAGACTAATAAAATAATAAATGAAAAAGAAAAGTTGTCTAATTACAAACATTATATCAATAAAAAAAAATGATGGTTTACAAACTGCCATTAGAGTTAAATACACATCCTTACATGAGGTGTCATTTCATAGGCTTTATAAGGAGCAAAGATGCAACGTAAGCAAAAATATAAGTATGTTTTATCCTGTTCTCCTCCTTCACATGAAAAAATAGTCATATTCATATTAATCGATTAAACTCAAAGTTTAATTAATCATCGAACAAAACACCGGTTGATATTTAAAAAAATATCCAACCTAAAAAAGAAATAAAAAAATGATTAGAGATGTTCTAAACTCAGAGTAATAGAAAAATTTCAATTTACAAACATATTAATAGGCAACTATCACATATATGTATATCAATTTCTTAATCAATCACATGTAGAAATACCTGATATTCTAAGAGGTTAGACACCATCACATACCAAGGACAAAAACCAATATACTTATGATGTAACTATATATATATGCACAAATAGCTTTTAAATCAATTCAAGACACTATAATGTGTAACTTTAAGATATGGAAGGTGAAGATGCATAACTTTTTCTCATGGAGATGTTAGACAAAGAAACCATAGAGTTTTTGTCATGAGATAGATAAATTAAAATTTTGTTAAAACATAGAAGGTAGACTTCCTGGTATGGTGGTGGTGATAATTAACTTTTGGGTTAACTTTATATAGAGTTTGTGTTTGATAATTAGCTAAATTTACATATTCAATATTAGTGTCTCCAAGAATTTTTTGTTTTCAATTGCATTAATAGGAAATTGTAACATACAATATATATTTTAATAAGATATTGCAATGCAATTAAAACAATAACATGATGTATCATTCCACCTTTCATTACTTGCAATTCATTTTTGTCTCAATTCAACAACAATAAATTGTGTTAGTTTTTTTTTAATATATTATTATTGTTTATTATTTATTATTAGAGTAACTCTATTATATGAAATATGAAAAGGTTTTAATAAAGATTGTAGACTTTTCTTATAGAGTGTCACATCATCACAATAACTTATATGTCTAAGTAGAGTCATGAAATTAGAAGTATGATCCCTTTGGTTTCAAGCAATCCCTTCTAAACAATATAAGTAATGAAGAATGATCCCTTTTTAATTCATTTAGTATTGAAAGAATATATTTCAAGCAAGAGAGACACACGTTTTTTTTATTATTAAATTCAGTTCTTTAAGGGATTGATCAAAGAGGTTTGAAATATCAAAGTGAGTCACTTGCTTGAAATATAATGATTCCTTTTTTTATTAGTATTGAAAGAATTCCAATAGTCATGAATATTTTGTGGTTATATAAATCTTATATATTAGTTGGTCCATTTTAATTTAAGAATTTTTCATTTTAGTTAGTTGGTCCCTTGTAAGAAGTTATATAGTGATAATTTGATATATTGATAATTAAAATAAAAATGATTTAATTAAAGATAATTAAAATTAAAATGATTTAATTAAAGGAGATGATGAAAATGTTATATAGTGATAATTTGATATATTGATAATTAAAATTAAAATGATTTAATTAAAGATAATTAAAATTAAAATAATTTAATTAAAGGAAATGATGAAAATGTTTTTTAATAGAGATTGTAAACTTTTCTTATAGAGTGCCACATCATCAAAATACTTGATTGTGAGCAACTCAACATTCCTTTTACTTGTAAAAGAAGATTTTAAGGCACTTCAAAATCAATAAAAAGAAGTCTCTTTTATCTTCTTCAACTTATTTACATGAAAAAAATTAATTATATTCCCATTAATCAACAATTTTTTATACAAATCTTTTACCTTATATAAAATAATAAATGAAAAAGAAAATAAGAAACAAATAAGCTAAAACATTAGACTAATAAAATAATAAATGAAAAAGAAAAGTTGTCTAATTACAAACATTATATCAATTAAAAAAAATGATGGTTTACAAACTGCCATTAGAGTTAAATACACATCCTTACATGAGGTGTCATTTCATAGGCTTTATAAGGAGCAAGGATGCAACGTAAGCAAAAATAGAAGTATGTTTTATCCTGTTCTCATCCTTCACATGAAAAAATAGTCATATTCATATTAATCGATTCAACTCAAAGTTTAATTAATCATCGAAAAAAACACCGGTTGATATTTTAAAAAATATCCAACCTAAAAAAGAAATATAAAAAATGATTAGAGATGTTCCAAACTCAGATTAATAGAAAAATTTCAATTTACAAACATATTAATAGGCAACTATCACATATATGTATATCAATTTCTTAATCAATCACATGTAGACATACCTGATATTCTAAGAGGTTAGACACCATCACCTACCAAGACAAAAACCAATATACTTACGATGTAACTATATATATGCACACAATAGCTTTTAAATCAATTCAAGACACTATAATGTGTAACTATAACATATGGAAGGTGAAGATGCATAACTTTTTCTCATGGAGATGTTAGACAAATAAACCATAGAGTTTTTGCCATGAGATAGACAAATTAAAATTTTGTTAAAACATAGAAGGTAGACTTCCTGATATGGTGGTGGTGATAATTAGCTTTTGGGTTAACTTTATATAGAGCTTGTGTTTGATAATTAGCTAAATTTACATATTCAATATTAGTGTCTCAAAGAATTCTTTGTTTTCAATTGCATTAATAGGGAATTGTAACATACAATATATATTTTAATATATTATTATTATTATTAGAGTAACTCTATTATATGAAATATGAAAAGGTTTTAATAGAGATTATAAACTTTTCTTATAGAGTGTCACATCATCACAATGCATGCTTGTGAGCAACTCAACAACTAAAGTATTTTTTTTTTCATAAAATTTATTTTGTCAAGCATGAATTTTTTTTGAGGAGTAATTTTTTTATTTGGTTTATTTATTTAAAGTAAATTTTTGCAAATTGCAAATCATATTTACACATGCGTGATTTATATTTTATGTTTGGTAGTGTAAAATATGAAAGAGCATATATCTATTCATTGTTCTTTTTGTAATTTGTCTTTTTTTTTCTTCTTTTCTTTCTTTCATTATTATTGGGAGCCATTATTATTGTAACATATAGATAATTACTTTGGAGGATGAATGGACACACAAAATAAATTGTGGGACAAATTTTAAATAGATATGAGAAGTTCTCTAAAGCATGCCACATCATCACAATGAAGGCCTATGAGCAATTCAACCTTCCTTTTACTAGTAAAAGATTTAGAGTTGCGTTATTTTGCTCAAACATATATTTTACATCAAATTTTAAGAATAAACTATATGATCAACACAATTTAGATATATGTTTTTTTTTTTTTGAGTAAAAAGAAAAAAGAAGAAAGAGTATATATATTTTAAAAAAGACAAGTTGTTAATTAACCACAACTCAGTAAGTTGTTAATACAATTGATGTTCAAATGTACATGAGAAAATTAATTAAAAATTATGATTAATGATATCAAGACATTTTACTTAAGTTGTTGATGAAATACACTAGTAAATTATTCGGGAGAATTCGGGTTTAGTTTAGATGGAATAATTATCCGTTTTAATATCTACGATTGCACGGCAAAATCTATTTTAGTTTATCAAATTAACAAAATTGAAATGTATATGTTTCTTAAGGTTTACTTAGCTAATCTTTTGACAAATTATAAATAAAAGAAAGTGATTAATTGAAACATATGATAAATTATTCATAGGAATTCTTTGACTTGTAAAACTGATATGATGTTTGAATTCACCCTTAATATTTTTACTACTAATTTATATATGACAATTTCAATCACACTAACCACAGAAAAAATAATCTGTATTAAAAAAAGAGTACAATAAACGTTCATTAGTTGTTGATAAAGATAGTTAGAATTGTTTTCTCATAGAAAAAAGAAAGAAAGATAGTTAGGTTTGTTGTGTCAAATTTTGGCTGTGTCTAGTGATTTGATAATGAATTACTAATCTATATTATATATTTCACTAACATACAAACACAAAGGGGTTGTAGCTCATATGGTAGAGCGCTCGCTTCGCATGCGAGAGGCACGGGGTTCGATTCCCCGCAACTCCACGATATGATAATTTTGATATTTTTAATTCTGTCTTTCATTTGGGTTCCATTGGGCTTCTACTGGATGGGTTGAATTTGGCCCATCTAAGTCTGTGGTCCAACTTTACATGCACAGTTGTGTCTTGCAAAAAATAAATTTCATGCAAAACTTTTTTTTTTTAGATTATATATCCATTTTTTGGGTAAAAAATTATAAATTCATTTTAGTTTTTAAATAAATTATTAGTTTTACATTTGATTTTGTTTTCATATAATTTTAACATGAGTTTATAAATATAAGTAATCTTTCACTTTGCAGTAGAATTAAGTTAGATCACACTCCTAATTTTTTTTGGTTACAAGATCACACTCCTAATTTTAATATGGTAAACTATTGGGCATGAGGGATTTTAATTATTGTTTTCTAAAAAACATAATAATACCTAAATTTATTTTGAGATTATTTCATTTGCCGGATAAAGCAAGAGATATGATATTATCAGTCAAAGAGGTTTTTATTTTGGTTTACAGTCAAAGAGATTAATTATTCACTGAAATTTATATGAGTAAATTCTTTGTTTTTGATGTTTCAATCAAACCGATATAAATTATGTTACTATTACAATAAAATAAACGAGGATAGTCATTGATTTATACTTCAAAATAATAACATATATCATCATTGAATTTTTAAATATTTTTTAAGTTCTAGTCTATGATGAACAACTTGTAAGAATTGTATATTAGAATTTTCCATAAAATTATGTGTATGTTTGAATTCGTGAATCAATTGTTGTGGTTTGATGTTTAAAAGGAAACTAGTTTAAAGACCCATGCATTTGAGTTTGTCACTATATTAATGTAGAAAATTTATTTTAAATTAAATGTCTAATAATTTGTTATATAATATTTTTAAAATATAAGTGGATTTATTGTGTTAATTATTTCTTCTAAATTTATTTATTCAATTTTTTATGTTTGAGTGACAAATAATGGTCCCATGTATATTTTTAATAAAAAATTAGAAATTTTATTAGGAATATTTAGGGTAATTTAGTAAGTTTGATACTAATAAACTTTATTATATTATTATTAATTTGGTTTCCTATTTTTATGTATAGATTTTTATTAGGAAAATTGTTTTTTTATAAGAAACACTAAATAAATTTACTATTTATTAAATACACAATTTTATTTGCAGCCTTATAAAAAAAATTAAATCAAATAAATGTACTAAAAAAAATGAAATAATTCATTTAGATAGACATATTTAAGCCTATGTAAAAAATAAAAATACAGCTGCGCATCACAGTTGTCCCGATTTCACGCGGCGTTTGTGACCGTTGGGGAAACCCTAATTCTTCTTATATAAACTTTTGCGCCGTTTTCATTCAATCATTCATTCATTAACTTTCACAACATAGTTTCTTCATCAATCAATCACTTATAATTCAATTTCACAACATAGTTTCTTCATCGCTTTCAAGAACCATCGCTGTCTGTTCCTTCATCGTTGCTGTTCCTTTCTGATCTGTTTGCATAAGATCTGCTGTTCGATCAATTGAGAGACCCAACAACTGAAGTTCATCGCTCACTCACCCATTGCTTTCATTTCATCGTTGTGTTCCTTCATCGTTGTTGTTCCTTTCTGATCTGTTTGCATAAGATCTGCTGTTCGATCAATTGAGAGACCCAACAACTGAAGTTCATCGCTCACTCACCCATTGCTTTCATTTCATCGTTGTGTTCATCGCTGAGAGACACAATCAATTGAAGTTCCTTACTTTGTTCATCGCTGTTCATCGCTTTCCTTCCTTGGTTCAATTAGGTAAAGTTTTCATCTTTCTTTAATTTCTTCTTCTTTTCTTTCTTTCTTTCTTTCTTTCTTTAATTTCATCCCTTCAATTCAATTACTTATGCAATTTATTTATTCATTCTTTATTTTCAGACTCTTTCCTCCTTCTACTTTCTACCCTCTTCCCTCACTCACTCTCACTTTCCATTATTCATTCATTACAATCCATTCATTCATTATTCTATTTCATTCATTCATTCATTCATTCATTCATTCATTCATTCATTCATTCATTCATTCATTCATTCATTCATTCATTCATTCATTGCAAATATGAACCTTTGCACTACTAACATTCCATCATTCTCCGCTGGGCTTAGAGTACTTGCAGTCGATCATGACACCGATGATCTCTACACTATTCACCACATTTGCAATCAATTACACTATCAAGGTACTTACTTTCTCACTCACTCACACACCATAATTATTATTATTATTATTATTATTATTATTATTATTATTAATGTGGATAAGTTAGATGATCAGAGTTCGAACACCGGCTCCCTATATATAACTAGTATCCAGACCCGTGCCAAGCACGAGTAAAAACACATTTGTAGATTTATTGACTTATAAATAATATACTTTACTTCAAACTGAAAAATTAAAATTTTAATTGTTAATAGAAGATAATTAACGACAACTACATAAATATTTATAATCATATAAAATTTATTAATTAAAATAACAACCTGTGATAAAAAAAAACTAACCGTAAAATTTATGTACAGTGTCATAGATCTTCTTAAGGAAGATTCCTATAGTTAGTATTTTTTCTTATCAAATTAAAAATATATCATAATATTTGTTTATATTATTCTCCACTAAAAGAATCGTAAAGTTGATTGAAAATATATGGAAGAGACTTTGAGGTTTCTAAAAAGGCTTTGAGGTGAATTTGAATTACAAAAAAAAAGTTTGTGTAACAATATATGAGTAGAAATATAGAGTACAATATAAATAACAAAAAAAACCGATTCCCGTATTAATATTTAAGCAGAAATATACAGGTTCCCGTTGAAAGTTATAAAATAAATAGGTCTTCGTATTAATATATGACTAAAAATATAGAATCTATAAAAATTATAAAATAAAAATTACCGTAAAAAAATTATAAATAAGTAGGTCTTCATATTAATATGAGTAAAAATATAGATCTAAGTAGAAATTATAATGTGTCAAAAAAAAGTAGAAATTATAAAATAAAAAAGTCATTTATATTAATGCATACGAAGAAATATACGTTCCCGTAGAAATTACAATAAAAAATAGGCTCCCATATTGATATATGAATTGAAAATATGAAATATATGTTCCCTAGAAAATGTAAAAAAAGTGACTAACTAACTCATAAAATCATAATATCTGCAAATAAAATGTAAAAAAGGTGATTAACTAACTCATAAAATCATATTGATAGAAATTTATGATTAAAATGTATTGTCATACTATAAAAAACATACCAAAAATAAAATAAATAAGATTTTCGAATTGAACATGTGAAAAATATATGACCATAAGAAAATTGTTACAACGAAGAAGAAAAAACCAAAAAGATTTTTAGAAGAATTTCATAATGTATTTCCTAATTCCTAATGATTCCTAATGATGTATAAAAATGTGATACTCAAGAGCAATATTTATAGGAAAAAAAAAGCAATTAATCATATCAATTATTCCCTAAGTAATTGAAACAAAAAAAATCATATACTTCTTGAGAAATATTTAGAAATTCTTAGGTGAGTCCTCACCTAAGCATTAATGATTAGGCACAACAAATCACATAATTACAACTCATTATTATATTAAATAATTACATATAATTAGTAGATAAATAATTAAAACCAAATCTCTATAAATAAGGAAAGGAAAAAAATGAGTTATCAAAAAACATATGTTGTGCACTTTATTAATTTTTTTGTTCTAATTGCTCATATTTTCTTTTCTCCAACTACGCTCTCTCTTTTGTTTTTAATTTTCTTGTTTCAATTATTTTTATGTAAACACTTCTATGATCAATACATTGCTGAATACCTGTTAAATAAATGTCTTATCATATTTTGATACTAACTTATCATATTTCAAAGAATTTTGCGTATGGAATAGCGCGGTAACCAATAATACAAGTTGCATATGGAATTGCTTCTTCTCTTTGAGGAGCAAGCACTAATGTATCCCCTCTTCTACGGGGAAAAATCTCATAGTTACACCACCAAAGCTGTAATTTTTATCAAACCATAAGAACAACAAAAGTAGGCAACAAAAAGAAAACAAGCATAGTTTTTTTGTGGTTTTGTTTTCTCTTTGGACATTCATCAAGGTCTAATAAAAGCTATTATTACATTTAGCACCATTTGGCTCTCGATGTTTCTGTAAATGTTTTGCCCAATTTTACATTTTTTATTTATACCTAACTTTAATGTTAACCGCGCGCTGTTCACCTTTTTTTTTTTTTTTTTAGGATGTACTCCTTTGTTTCTTTTTAATCGTCATTTTTGTAGAAAAATATACTGTTCTTATTTAGTTATCCTTTTAAAATTCAATGCAATAATAATAATAATAATAATAATAATAATAATAGGGAAATGCTGAATGATGAGAATAAGGTGCGCACGAAAGTTTCACAAACAATCAAAACTTGAAGTTTTTATATTTTCTTTAAACAACTTCTTGGATGCAGCAATTCAATGAGACAAGAGGTTTATTCTTAAGAAAAAGTTAACATAGGTTCTTATGAAATGGATTAGACTTAATCAAAATAAGTAGAAGGACTAACTTAGTAAAAAATTAGACTAAATACATCATTTTCTTTTATCCAATATTACATATACTATATATTTTAAGAAATAAAAAGTAAACCTATTGTCTAAATTAACATATACTAATAAACTTGATCATTCAAAATATATAAAGTCAATTTTGAAAAATATAGCTGGGATATATTATTATTATTTATTATTATTAAATAGGAGAAAAATTATGTATTATTGTTTTGGGTCTTGCTAACCAGTGCTCCGGGGCACTAGTTAAGGAACCAAAAGAAGAAATAAAATAAAAGTTGTGCATGGAAAACATCAAAATATAAACTTTTGTTGTATTTTTTTTTTATAAAACATTAGCGTGCACAAGCATCACATGATAACTATGACATCCCAACTATGTTGGCACCCCATAATCATCACCTATCATTTGCAGCACCCTAAAAAATTTATTAAAAAGAAAGAAAAAAGAAACAAACTTAGGGGGACTAGACCAAAACCCAAGGAAACAAAAATACAAGGAACCTGCCACTGCCTCATTAAAAACCTTTCCTGGAAAACCCCAAGGGATAAAACCAAGGATAAGGGAAAAAGAGTGCAATGGATTTAATGAAATCTAAAAGACGGAAGACCCATTAAATTACTAATATAATCTCCTTAAACACTAGGCGGAACATTATCCCACCAATAAAAACCATCAACATTGATGCCTAAAGCAGCCATTTTATCTGCACAACAGTTCCCTTCACGATAAATGTGTGTCACTCTAAAATGCATGGTTTTAGTCAACTCCAAGCAATTGAACCATCTATTACGGAGCTTCCAAGGGACAATGAGGGAGGACTTAAAAACTAAATTAACCAATTGTGAATCGGATTCAAGCCAAAGATAATTCCACCCTTTTGAATGAGCGACCTCAATAGCATTCATAACACCTATAAGCTCAGCTTGGAGGGCGTAAGAATTTCCAATATTAATAGAAAAACCTCCAAGAAAAGTAGCAGTATAGTCTCTAAAAAGACCCCCATAAGAAGCAATACCGGGGTTACCCAGCGCTGAACCATCCGTGTTGCATTTAACCCAATTATAAAGCGGAGGATGCCACCATACTTCTTTGATGACAGGTGCATTGGGATGATGGACATTGACATTAAAAGCTTTCAAAATGACGAATTCCTGCATAGAAACGAAAGAAGATTTTTTAGATAAATTGCCAGATAAAGAAACATTGGAGATAATTGTGTTGATTGCAGATCTCCAATGGATAGATAATAATAATAATAAACTTTTGTTGTATTGACTACACTATTTCCAAGTAAAACTTTCTAAATTTGAATCCTTAACAAGTGCCCCTGGGGCACTATTTAGCATTTGCCTATTTTTTTTTGTCAATATCTGGTCCACATCACTGTCTAATTTGGTTCGAATATCACTTGTGGTATTAAGTGGTTTCAGTCTCCTATTATCGATTGTCAGAGTCGGTGAAATGAAGAACAAGATGGTCACGTTTGAAGAGAACACGTATGTAATTTGATCAATACGTTGGCTATGACATTTTGTTTGTCTCTTTAGCTATATCACTTCTTCATTAATTAATTTTCTCCATTCATTTTACTGTAGTATTCAATATCAACCACTCAGAGATACATCTTCATGGCTACAATTTCATCATCATCATCATCATCATCATCATCTTCAGAACATATAAAACTTCATAATTCCAATATTTCCAGCATCAAAGCTTATGCAGAATCAAACGGAGCTTCTACCATCCCTTCCAATTACCACTCCCTCAAAGAACAACATGATGATACTAATCATGATGATGAGCTTGCAGCTTCCATCCCAATTATTGATTTCTCTCTTCTCACTTCAGATGACCCTCAAATCCATTCAAAAGTTGTTCATCAACTCGCTGAGGCATGTGCTCAATGGGGTTTCTTCATGGTATTTTTCCTTTCTATATTATATACATGATATTTAGTTTATTTTTTCTTCTTCTTTTCAATATAGAACATAGCATACAAACTTAGCAGATCGATAGTGGATAATGTAAAAGATTATAGCAGTAGTATTTGATAAAATTAGTGGTTGAATTAAACGATAAATATGAAATGACATTAAAACTATTTTTAACTAAAATTTATTTATTTTTGAATTAACATGGCAAGGGTAAATTGAGAAGAAGAAGAAGAAAAAGAATGATAACCTATAAATTTAAAGACTTCTCGTCTTACAATCGGATTTTGTAAAGTTAAATTAGACTTAACCAAAAAAATTGTTACTATAATAGTTTCCTCCAAGATTCACATTTTCAATAAAAGATGGTCCGAACATATAAACATATATTTATAAGTGGGTTCAATCCTCACCTCAATCCAAAATTCTAAGATCGGGAATATAATTAGTTAGGATTAGTTAGTGTTGACTATTTTTTCTATCTTTCATTTTGTATCTCAATTTTATTATCATCAATACAAAAACCTTTTAAGTTTTTCTCTTTTATTATTTCTATAGATGACATATTTCTTAACATGTATCAGAATCTAGTAGATATATCCATCTTGAAGAAAATTTGTTGCATTTTTTTTTGTTACAAAGTTGCATTCTCTTTAATTTTTATTTCTTAGTTATTTTGAAATAAGTTATCAACTCTTGAGAAAAATTGTTACCAAACATGTCTAGTTTGGTCCTTATACCATTATTTATTGGTATAATAAGCTCGAAAACTATCCCTACCGAACAAAGCAATTTTCAAATATTTGTGTCTCTTTGTTCTTCAGCTCACAAACCATGGAATTCCGGAGAATCTAATGGAGGAATTGTTGTCAAAATCTCGCGAGTTTCATGATTTGCCGGCAGAGGAAAAGGCGGAGTTTGGTGACAATGGCGACCCTTTCTCACCCATTAGGCATGGTACCAGCTTCCATCCTCCAGCAGAGGATGTTCATTACTGGAGAGATTTTCTCAAAGTCTTAACATCTCCTATATTCAATTTCCCCCACAAACCACCTGGTTACAGGTAAAATTGATGTATTTCATGTTGATGCAACTTTCTCTTATATTTATGTTATCAAAAAAAAAAAAAAAAACTTTCTCTTATATTTACGACCAAAACGAGTATTTTTTGCCTGTGTTTGTGCAGGGAAGTCGGGTTTGAGTACAGTCGAAAAATCACAGTTGTGGCGAGGAAATTGATTCAAGGAATATCATAGAGTTTGGGATTAGAATCCAATTCTATAGTTGAATCCTCTGGTTTTGACTCTGGCTCACAAATCATGGCTGTGAACTTGTACCCTCCATGTCCACAGCCACACCTTGCTCTTGGATTGCCTTCACATTCTGATGTTGGCTTTTTGACCTTCCTCATTCAAAATGGAATTGGAGGGCTTCAAGTTAAGCATAAGGGTAAATGGGTCAATGTCAATCCACTTCCCAACAGCCTAGTTGTCAACATTGGAGATCAACTTGAGGTCACTCTATTCTAATTGTTTCACATTTACAAAATGGCAAATAAGTCGTTGAAATTAAAGAATTTTTTTAACTGCTAATATTAATATTGTTAGACTTCACATTTTTATCAGGTTTAAATTCAGAATCTCGTAGTTGTGAGTTTCAGTGTGTTTGTCACTTTGTTTAAAAAATCCGGCAAAACTCATTGCAATTTCAATGACAAATAGTTATTCACTTATTTTAAGTGTTTTGAATAATGTTTTGTATTTTTTTTAACTTGGTATCTGATTCAAGGACCGACAAATTGAGGTTTATTGTTTGTATTGATTAGGCTTTGAGTAACGGGAGGTATGCAAGTGTGTTACACAGAGCAATCCTCAACAACAAGGACACAAGGATTAGTCTTGTAGTGGTGAATGGACCTGCATTAGATAAGGAAATTGGACCTGCTCCAGAACTATTGGAGAAAGAAAAGCCATTGTTCAAAAGTATTAAGTATTGTGATTATTTTCAAGTTCAGCAGAAGTCAAGATTGTCAGATGAAAGGGCCTTGGACCATATTAGATTTAGTTTTCAACAATGATATGTATGATATGGTCTTATCCTTTTGAGAGTACATTAGAGGAAAAACAATCTTTATATTTCAAAAAATGAATCCGTAAACCACGAGTTGTCTTGCATGCACTATTAGACAAAGTGCTAGACACGCCCAACCAACTAAAAATAGTGCCAAAACTCTGCGCCAAGCCAACCTAAGAAATTACACTTGCAATGAACCGCACTCCAACCATGGATCGTTAAAAAAAAATTATTTTTATCACATACTACTTTAAATATATAATTTTCAAATCAATTAGGAGTATTATTAAGGCTACCTCCCAAAATTCTATTGACATGTGTTTGAGTTTAAGTATTTGTATTTTTTTCTTAATTTTTTTTAATTAAATATGATTATATAATTCAAAGACAACATGTCACTCCAATAATTTCCCTGGTGGCTACCATTTTTGAGCTATACTTATGGGAAAAAAAATCATATTTGTTATTAACAAAAGAGGAGAATTCAAAAAATGAAAGCACTATATTGCGGGGGAATTAAATTGTTAAGTAAACGGGCCGAAAAAATCTCCTAGAAGAATAAGAACACGAGTAGTTATTTTCTTATCTATCTACTTTCTTTTTTTTTACAAATCAAAACTCATATCATTTTATTATTCAAATAAGTAGTAATACAAAGAGGTAACAAATCAAAATGATTGTGACAAGACTATAAAATAATTGTCCTAGCGCGTATAAGTAATCGTGTTTGCTTATCGCTTAATAAATTTTATCACAAAATTTAAATTTAAAGACAACAGGCCACAAAGGCGACTTAAATCTCTAATTCATGAAGTTTAAGAATAGGCTAAATTGCAGTTTTGGCCCCCCACGTTTCATAATTGTGTGATTTTGGCCCCCCACATTTTAAATGTGCGATTTTGGCCCCCCACGTTTCATAATTGTGCGATTTTGGCCCCCCACATTTCAAATGTGCGATTTTGGCCCCCAACGTTTGCCCCCTTTTGCATTTCTTGGTCCCCGTTGACTATTATGACCAAAATTTGCTGACATGGAATTTTTTTTACACGTGTCTTAATTGTATTGGTCAACCAAAATTTATTATTATTTTAAAAAAAAAAAATCAAGGAAAGAGTTTAATTTAATTTTTCTGACAAATTATAAAAAACAACAATAAAAAGCGTTAATTTAGCAACCAACAATAAAAAGCGTTAATTTAACAATAATAAATTTTGGTTGGCCAATACAATTAAGACACGTGTAAAAAAAAAATCATGTCAGCAAATTTTGGTCAAAATAGTCAACGGGGACCAAAAAATGCAAAAGGGGGCAAACGTGGGGGGCCAAAATCACACATTTGAAATGTGGGGGGCCAAAATCGCACAATCATGAAACGTGGGGGGCCAAAATCGCACATTTGAAACGTGGGGGGCCAAAATCGCACAATTATGAAACATGGGGGGCCAAAATCGCACATTTGAAACGTGGGGGGCCAAAATCGCACAATTATGAAACATAGGGGGCCAAAACTGCAATTTAGCCTTAAGAATATTAAGCAATTTTTGCATTTTTTTTATGAAGATGAAATATTGAGAGTGCAATTTTTTGTGTTGTATTTTAAATGTAGATGAAATGCTACGAGACGAGGCAAAGAAAGTTTCTTCCACCTGTTTCACTGTACAGACAAATTGTTGTCACAGTGGCAACATCGTAGAGGGAGCCAAAGAAATTGTATTGTTGTATTGTAGGATCGTCAGCGATGTGTATTGAAGGATATTCTATAAAAATTAAGGAAAATATTATGTAAACATATTTATTTGACAAAAATAAAATAAATATATTTTTTTGATTTTTTAAATATTTTTTGCATATATTGTTTTGCGTGCTTGTGACTGAAAAAAGAGTTGTGTTAATTTTGTGTCTCAAAATTTGTCTTTGAATAACACACCTCAAAAATTAAAACTATAATAGATGAGAGGATAAGTTCCGTACGACTGTTGAGAGCATTTCTTAGTGCATGTTTGTCAGAGCTTAGAGAAGACACGTTATAGTAAGAAAATTGAATGTTCTTATTTTACAATTGCACTTGTGAAAGTTCTCGAAGAAACAATGGGGGCAAATTTCAAATTTGGATTTGTATTGAAATATTTAGGAATCTTAAAATTTCGAAACAATAAGTTAATTAATCTATACAAAATTAGAAATCTTTGAAATTTGTAACAACTTTAAACTATCATAGTTTTAATTTAAACATTGTCATTTATTTTTACTAAAAGTTTCTAGAAAAGTGCATCAAGCGTCCGTTTTTATTATTTGTCTCAGGTCTTCAAAATCTCGGAATCGGCCCTAAGAGTTAGCTACATATATCCAAGAAAAATAAAGCCTCAACTTTATCCTTATCCCACATTTTCACATTTGGAAGCATAAGTTCATTAACATTAATACTTTTTTTGAACAAGTTTATTAACATTAATATTATGCCCACTTTGTGTTTGTGGTGATTGAACCCAAACTCCATATTTCTCTCTAAGCCAAGGTTCACTCATGACTCTTATGTTGGTACATTTCACAATGATCCACCTACAATCATTCATTAGAACTTGGCGATATTTCCAAATATTAGGCCATGCATAATTAGGATAATGCCCAAGTTGTGAATCAAAAAGAGAAGATTTAAGAAAATGCCTTGCTTTGTATATTTTGGTCACTAAAGTATGTGACTTTGTCATGATATTCCATTATTGTTTAGTTATTATTGGCAGGTTAAAATTGTGAAATTCCCAAAATCTCATTCCTCCAAACTTTTCGGGTATGTCAAACGGTCTCATGCCAGCCACCTTATAGTTATACCTTTAATTTGTTGTTTGCTTCACCTCCTTGCCAAAAAGAATTAATCATACATTTTATTTTTTTGATTGTAGAATCCGGAAGAAGATAGACACTCATTCCTTTTGTGCTTGTTCTTAGTTGGGTCCAATCCAACTCTTGGGCTTGCATTGCTAACAAACAAGCTGTTTCCATTTCCAGGTGATCATATTATTGGAGCACAATGTCAATTCACAAACATATATAATTTTTTTTTTTGGAAAGGCACAAACATATTCGATATCAGAAGATATTTTTCGGTAGTGTATATTCCGTCGGTTGTATTTTGCTTGTTTGAACAAACACAGGAGAGAATAACAATTACCAACATGGAGTATATACATCAACCTCTTGTGACGCTTTAACTACCTTCTCTATAAGTCTTCGCATACTAGAAATCTGTAACACGTTTTTGTCTGATATGGACAAATACAAATGACCAGCAACATCATACATTTGTGAGACAGTACATGTTGGACCTTTTAGTCTGTTGTCACTTTTATTATACCAAAAAATGATGATTCATTTCATATGTTCCAATCAATAGTGTGCCTTATTTGCATGTCTTAATTCTAGCAAAAAAAAGACCATGTGAATATATGATCCTAACTCATGTGAATGATTGATACATGAACCTCCCACTTTTTAGTGGGTCATGGTTCTGTATATATGTCCTATTTAGGCTGAGTTTTTTCTCTGTCACTTTCCTTCTTTTATAAGCCAATATTTTGAATAGGAGGAATTAACTGTTCAGGCTTGCAAAGAGCATAGCATACATCATTTTCGGTACAGCTAAAAGGGCCGCTGATTACTCTTGATGCAAGATCATATCTGTTCAGGATTTATTTCGGGAGATCAATAAGCTAACTTATAACTTATGTTTCACGGTTTATAATTTAAAGATTTATTTAGCACTCATTTGTATTTGACTTACTTTTAAGCTTATAAAAATAACTTATGTAAATAAATAAATTTTTGTGTTAATTCGTAATTTTTTACTAAAAAAAATTGTATTTTTATAAGTTATTTTCTCATAAACTACCTTAAAAAATTTATAATAATATATAAAAATTTATTTATTTGCATCAGCTAAAAAATAAGCTAATCTAAACGACCCCTTAGTAAGGTAACTGAGATGGGCTAATCCATAAGCTGTTTCGCATAAGTTTATTTTATAAGATGAGTTGACTCAAATTCTGCAAATGTGTGGGTTTAATTTCTTTTTATTTTTGCTTTCACCACCAGTTTAATCTGGTTCGGAGGTCAGTTTTGGTATCAAGTAGTTTCAGCCCTCTCCCGATCGCAGTTGCAGGGGATCGAACGGTGGACCTCCCTACCAAGTTCAACATCAATCAGCATTGAACCAACTAACGATTGGTGTACGGGTTTAATTTCTGCTGTACGTCATAGTGAAAATTTCTTTAGCTGGCGATCTTTAAATATCTCTATTAACATATTTTGATCGTGGAAACATGATCCGACTTTGATGAACCATAAAGCTTAACTCATCTAAAGTGTTGTATTCCAAAAAAAAAACTATTTGGTGTAACAACTTTGCATAAAGGGCTGGACATATTGCACATGAAATAAGTCTTCTAGGTGAGATACGTGGTTCACAATTTTTAGGTTGAACCAACTTCGTTAATGTTTTATTTTTTGAGTGCGTTCATTTTCTGGGAAAAGCCAATGGGTAAGTGCATCGAGAAGTTCCAAACATTGAGGGACCAAAGAGAAAATGGGAGGAAAAAAACAAAGAATACCAATACCATAATTAGAAAGAAAGAAAGTGTAGAACTACTATGATCATTACATTTGCATACTACATTCTTGTGCAATGAAAAATAAGTGTCATTTCATTTCATAATATATATGGGCAGCTATCAAATGACACAAACTACTTTGACATTAAATGTCACACATCTCAATAATGTTTTAACCGATATAAATTTTATAAAATTCACCGTTGGATTGAAAGTTTATATTATATAGATCATTTGTGCAAAATTTCAGACAAATTCAAAATCATTTGATATGTTACTGCGACGGATAAAGATTAATGGCATATAAAAAAACACAAACCATTTATTTTGATGTATCTCAATAACATATCAAATGATTTTGGATTTGTCTGAAATTTTGCACAAATAATTTATATGATATAAATTTTTCCCTTATAATTTGGGATGAAGGATTATATTTTAAATTTTTTTAAGTAATTATAAATAGGTTCTTAACGTAATAGTAATTTTTAGCTCAAATAAATTGACTTAGTTGTCTCATCCCAAGAAGCCGATGATATTAAGATTGAGGCAATCCCAAATTCCACTCCAAAACAAGTGACTTAGATATTTTTACTTACATTGAGAATTGATGGAACATCTAAAAAGGCTCTAAAATCTAAATTAACAATTTTGCGCAACAACATTAAGTGTAAATCTTGCGTTAACGTCAACCGTTTGCTTAATGAACACTTATTATGAGCACATGTCATCCCGTGGCATGTTATGTTGGCAGGAATCAGTGTTGATTCTCTTTTCATTATTAGTCTAATCATGTATTGTTGTTTTAACATCGCCATCTTCACTAAATTTTCATGGATAATTGCTGTAATCTACATAATCAAAACGTAGAATAATTATATTAGCTTAATAAATTTTAAAATATAGAATAATTAATGGTTGAACAAAATGATATATGAATATGGAATAAAATGACACTTATTTTTCATTACTTTTTATACGTACATATTTATTTTATAGTGAAGACACATTTCAATCTCTAAGAACAATCGTGAACTCCATTTTAATTCCTGAGAAAAAAAAGAAAAAAAAAATTGGTCTCTAAAATAATTAATTAGAACAACTTAAGTCTATGCAGATACAATTTTAGTTAGTAAAAATTTATGAATGAATATAAAAACATATTTATATGCATAAATTATTTTTATAAGCTCAAAATTAAGTCAATTCAAACGGGTCTCGGTAGTTTGGTATGGGGGAAAATGAAAATAAAGGAGAGGAAAGAAATATGTTTATTTGTAAATGTCCTTAAACAAAAATTAGATATGATAAAAACAAGAAGAGAATACATTAAAAACATTCAAAGTTTTTTTTAATCTAATCTAATGAATTAAAAAGATCAGTTTACTAATAAAAAATAAAAGTAATGTTAGAAATTTTTAATGCATTTATATACTATGAGTGATAAATTATTTAAAAAATGTTGATAGATAAAAATATTGATAGAATATTATAGAATTAATTAACTATGATTTAATGGAAACTATTATTATTATTTTGATATTTTAATTAACTACATTGAATGGAGCCTATGATTGAATGGAGACTATTATTGTCGTTTTAGTATTTTAATTACTTATTATTGAATAGAGACTATATATTGTACCTCTTATGGTATTTTAACCAACTATTATTCAAAAGAGAATATTATTACCCAAAATAAAAAGACAATAACAACCTCCATTCAATAATAGTTGAATAATTATATAATATTTGATTGGTATTTATTTATTAAAATTAAATAATAAAATAAAAATTTTAGTTTATTAAACTTTAAAAAAACATTACAAATATACTATAATGTTGATATTTTTATTTTTCAATTTATTTATATTTTGTAATTTTTTGTTGATAGTAATAAAATATTTTTTTTAATTTATTCTTTTTATCATATCTATTTTTTTAAAGAAAGTTTATGTCATTTTATAAATATAACGTTTTTTTCCTCTCACCTTTAATTACTTTCATTTATTCTCCGATTGAACTATATATTAAATAATAATCATCTCATTTTCTATTTATTTTCTTTTACTTTAAGTTCATTTTCACTTTCCTTCTTCTATATTTCCTCCTTCTACCAAAAGATCAACTTGTCGTAATTTTTTTGTTAGGTAGTTTAGTGACTAAATTTTCCATTTAAGATAAGAAAAAATGAGTATACCAAAGTTCGAACTTCAATCTACCAATTGAATTATACTTATAGGATCCTTCATGGTAGCTAGTGGATCTATGATGGTATGGACTATCTGTGTGCTGGTGTTAATAGTCTAAAGGGAAGTGCATAATATTAAAGACACTCTTAGCATAATACTAATATAAAGATGGCATTGATCTTTTTCTTCAAGAAGGTCACATTAAATAAATGTCATTTATATTAAATTAAATGTCATTTATATTAAATTAAATTTTAATTTTAAATAAATTATGTCTAAGGAATACTGGTATATATCCAACAAAATATTAGATACCTTTAGTAAAAAAACAAAAACATCAGATACCTAAGAATTTACCTAAATAAAGAGTCCTTTTAAGTTCAAATTTAAAAGAAATAGTCTCTTCCCACTAAATCCGTCCATTTTGAAGAATGGGTTTGGGTCACAATAGGTGTGATTATTGTGGAGCTGTTGAAACAAGTCTTCATGTGTTGAGAGATTGCAATTTAGTGTGGATCGGTATTGTGCCTGCTGAGTTGAGGTTTGATTTTTATGGCGGTTGGTTGGGTGGTTTTGCTAAATATATTTGGTAATTGTTGTGTTTTTGTGACATAGTTGTGGGTAGTGGTGGAAGGCTTGAAGTTTGCTTGGTCAAAAGGTTTTTAGAAGGTGGAGCATCATGTGGACTCCTTTTCTTTAGTTCAAGTTATTAATGATGGAGAAACTTGTAGCGCATTGAGTTACTTGCTTATCAACTAGTTAGATTAAGCGTTTCATAAGTCTTGATTGAGAAGTTAAAGTTTGTCATTTTTTTCATGAAGTAAATCGGTGTGCAGATGAGTTAGCAAATATGAGATGTTTATTAAGCAGTAACTGTTAGGTATTGGGCCTTATGAGCATTAAGCCCAAAACAAATGTGTACTTTGGCCCATTAGCTTATATATGGTGTTTTGCCTATATAAGTAATGTGTGCTTGATCAATACAACTAGAGGATTACCATTTGATCACAACAAGTGGTATCAATCGCCTTTAATCCAGGGGCTGAGAGAGAATAGAGTTTGTTGAGGCAGTTACACGGTTGCAACCACCGTAACTGTCACCGTTTTGCTAATTTCTTGACTATCCTACCGTACCTTACTCCTCAAGCCATCTGCTTCCTCACATTGTTCAACAATGGCTGATCAATCTGACTTTCTCAAGCCATCAATTCCAAAATTTGATGGATTTTATGATCATTGGGCAATGTTGATGGAGAATTTGCTCCGATCAAAGGAGTATTGGTCGTTGATTGAAGATGGAGTCACGGTTGCTCCACCCAATGCTACAGCAGAGCAAACTCGATTAGCCAATGCAAGCAAGATCACTGATATGAAGGTAAAGAACTATTTGTTTCATTCCATTGATCGTGAGATTCTAGAGACGATTCTTTCGAAAGAAATCTGGGATTCAATGAGATTGAAGTACAAAGGCTCAAGCAAGGTAAAGCGCGCTCAACTTCAAGCTTCAAAGAGAGAATTTGAAGTTCTTAAAATGAGGGAAGATGAAACTGTGGCTGAGTACTTTGCAAGAACTATGGCAATTACAAACAAGATGACATCACAAGGTGAAAGAATGGAACAAGTGACTATTGTTGAGAAGATCTTGCGCTCAATGACTAAAAGATTCAACTATGTCACCTGCTCCATAGAGGAATCAAATGATGTAACCAACCTTTCCATTGAGAGTCTAATTGTTCATGAACAAAAGATGAAAAGCAAGCATACAAGTCATGAAGAACAAGCTCTCAAGGTTGCTAATGGAGGTGGAGGGAGAGGAAGAAGTTCCTCATCAAGGGGTCGTGGCAGAGGAAGAATCAACAAAGAAAGTGTTGAGTGCTATAAATGTCACAAGTTAGGCCACTACAAGAATGAATGTCCATCTTGGGAAGAATCTGCAAAGTATGCTGCATTTGATGATGAAGATGAAATGCTTCTCATGGCCAAAACCAACTATGAACAATTTGAAAATAAGAGATGGTTTCTAGACTCAGGCTGTAGTAACCATATGGTTGGGAACAAAAGCTGGTTATATGAATTTGATGAAAGCTACAGAGATACTGTAAAGCTTGGAGATGATTCAAGGATGAATGTCATGGGAAAAGGTAATGTCAAGCTAAACATCAATGATAGAACTCATGTCATTACAGAAGTTTATTACATACCTGGTTTAAAGACAAATCTTTTGAGCATTGGACAAATACAGCAGAAGAATGTAACTATCATTTTTAAAAATGATACTTGCAAACTCTTTCATGATGACAGAGGGCTGCTATTTGTCTCACACATGTCAGCCAATAGAATGTACACTTTGAATGCTGCAGTGATTACTCCCAAATGTCTTAAAGTTTCAAAAGAAAATTTGTCTCAGTTATGGCATGATAGATATGCTCATTTGAGCATCAAAGGCTTGAACATTTTGGCTAAGAAAGATATGGTAAAAGGCTTGCCATCACTAGATGAGGTGAATGAAAGGTGTGTAGATTGCTTGACTGGTAAGCAACACAGGGAAGCTATTCCTAAGCAGGCTGTATGGAGAGCTGGCAAGGTATTGGAGCTCATTCACTCATATATATGTGGTCCCATCAACCCAACAAGCAATGGAGGCAACAAGTATTTCATTACCTTCACTGATGACTTCTCAAGGAAGACTTGGGTTTATTTTTTGAAAGAAAAGTCTAGTGCATTAGATACTTTCAAAAACTTTAAGGCATTAGTTGAAAATGAGTCAGGATGTACTATACAATGCTTAAGGACAGATAGAGGTGGTGAATTTCTCTCAAATGCTTTTAATGAATTTTGTAGCAATCAAGGCATTAAAAGACAGTTGACAACTGCATACACTCCACATCAAAATGGAGTTTCTGAGAGAAAAAACAGGACAATAATGAATATGGTAAGGAGTATGCTGGATGGGAGAAATGTACCAAAGATGTTTTGGCCTGAAGCTGTCAAATGGGCCACATATGTCATGAATAGAAGCCCTACATTGTCAGTCAAGGATGTCACTCCTGAGGAAGCTTGGAGTGGAAACAAACCCTCAGTACATCATTTTAGGGTCTTTGGCTGCTTGGCATTTGTTCATATACCAGACAGTCAAAGGACTAAATTGGATAACAAGAGTATAAGCTGCATACATCTTGGAATAAGTGATGAATCAAAAGGGTACAAACTGTATGCTCCACTGAAAAAGAAAATCATAATCAGCAGAGATGTGATCTTTGAAGAAAAGAAAGGATGGGAATGGAACAAGCCTAGCAGAGAGAAGAATAGTGAGGTCACTAGTGATGATGTAGAAGGTGAAACCAGTGAACCAGTCACTGAGAATGAGATGGAACTTAATGTTGACAGTGATTCAGATATGAGTATAGCTGATGAAAGTACAAAAGCAAGTATTTTCGTTATATCGTATCCACAGGGACTAGTGTGATATCAATTGTACATACACAAATTCCATGATTTTAAGTGCGGGTTTGTTTCGATTTGGTTTCGTAACATAAAATTGCAATAAAAGTGCGGGATAAACTTTTGAGATAAAAACTTGTTGGAATTGGATTCCATCAAATCATTCACATGTATCAGTTTAACTATTGATATATATATTTCATTTACCAATCAATATCGTCACGTATTACTCGTAGATCATATCCATGTCCGGAATATGTCTTGAAATCTATTGTATCTATCAACTTTCCGATGTCTCGAATCATTAATCGATAAAATAGCATTAAGCTCTAATACTTTTAAGTGACAATTAAAGCTCAAGATCTATGTCTAAACTTTGAATTTTAACAAGTGATTATCCTACCTTTGATTCAAATAACATATGTCTATATCATTTAAATCTTTTAATAAAAGCATGAAAACAAGGACATCACTAATATTGATTGATAAATAAAACACATATAGCAAAGTTAAACTAGATTCATGATCATAATTCAATTACATCCAATCCCAACAAAAGAGATTTAGCTATGAATAGCCATAATAAACTTACAAAAGAGTGAAGATGAGAAGGATTGAAAAACCATTGGGCTTGATTTCTCAAGTTGTGTGGAATCCACCTTCAAAACCTCACTAACAGGATATATCTATGAAAATAGTGTTTTTCTATCTGATATTTGGTAACTTCATATTTTACAAAATGATCTGAAATGCTATTTATAGACTTCTGAAATAGGCTTATTCGCTACGCGAATCCGTGTTCGCTACGCGAATAAGTTGCTTAGTTGAAGAGGTTTGCTGACACGTGTATTTAGCTGTGACTCATCCTTTGCTCGCTAGGTGTTCGCTGCAGCGAGCTTATTCGCTGCATGCTCGCTGGGTGTTCGCCAAGTACCCTGGACTCCCTGCCTTCGTTCGCTGTGTGTTCGCTGTATGTTCGCTGCAGCGAATGCTTCAGGATTTTGTTTCTTTTCTTTAATATCAGCATGAACCTAACAAAATGGTTGGATTTGATAATTCTTGCACAATTTCTTAGTACATACTATATTTACATCAAAAGTGATTTATATTCCAAGGATTTGTATTCAATAAGTGCCTTTTAAACATGCATTTTAACCAATATTTAGCACTTATCAAATCTCCCCAACTTAGGACTTTGTTTGTCCTCAAACAAAAGGTATTTTAACAAGCTCAATATTCATTCAAAAGAGTGGGTTTGTAATCAATCAAAGTTTTCAAAATCTCAGAGCACAAGTAAAGCAATGTCATCTCAAAGATTAGTCCCCAAAACATTCAAAGAAAACAAAGCATGATCATGAAATGATTCCTATGCCTAAGCAAAATTCTCAACATTCTTATCAAACAATCAGGACTCAAGTGTTATCTCAAATTTCTCACAATTATTTCTCTCAAGGGTAAGTGTTTAACTCAATCCAAGCAATGTGCATGCAACATTTCAATTCAAACATTTATCCAAGCAAAATCACAAAACATGCTATCAGTTGTGGATCACTAAGGACTTTATCAAGCTTGTAATGGGGCTGGGCTACAAAAATTCATTGTTTTTCTATGGATTCAAAAAGCCTCAAGGATAAGAGAGCACAAAATCTGCAAAATTCATCTCATGATTCATTCACTCCCTTTCTTTTCCCCCTATTTCCATTTGTGGTGATTTCTTTTGTTTTGACACTTTTCACAAAATTTTGTTTTCTTTTCTCATTTCCTTTTGACTTTCAATTGTGTCAAGTAACTCTTTTATTTTTTTTTTTTTTTATATATTTTCTTTTCTTTTTCAATCACCACAATACTACCTTTTTTTTTTTTTTTTTTTTTTTTCAACCAATTTATTTTTTTATTTTTCAACCTACTTCTCCCCAACTTGAATCTTACATATAACCCTTATAAAAATACACTTGCTCTCCTATCCTAAGACAAGGGTAGAGTAGTTGTTTTTCTTTTCTTCTGGTTTCAGGGTTTATAAAACAAACAATTTTCAAAATTTAAGGCTCAAATGGGGACACAAAAGATCACTATCTCACAGGGTAGGTTAAATTTGGCTAAGTGGTTATCACTCAAAAAGAAACAAGGCCTTGATCATATCCACAACATCAAACATATTAGTGACAGCAAGATTAAGCTAAAATCAAATGAGCATACACAATTGCCGGCACTCTCATATTTATGTAAACAATGGAAAGTTCACACATTCTCACCCAGCTAGATTGGATAACACAAGTTTCAATCATGTTCAACAAAAATAGTGAGAATCATCTTAGGACAAGTAACACATTTCAAAAACATGTTAAGTTTCTAAGCCTATTTTGAACACTAATCAAAGAAGATTGACATAAATCTCTACAAATCAACTATCATGCTCAACGCATTGATTTATCACAAACCTATCTTTCAATTTCAAACACATGTGAGCTTGTTCTTCAAAATGCTATTCACAATATTTCACATTACTAGACTATCATACTACTATATTAAATTACTAATTATCATGCATTAAACTTCAAACATTCATCATATGTTCACAACAAAACACAAAACAAGTGACACACATTCATACTTCCACATGTTCCACATAGTCAATACAAAAGATAAACTACTAAAACTTAAACATTAAATGACTGAAAGCTTTTAAAGTTCACTCATTTTGGCGTGCTTTTCAGCCATCTCCTTGCTTTCTTCACTCGGATTCAGAACCGGCCTCCGAACCAGATTCGGAGCCAGCATCACTTTCATCTCCTTCTTGCATAGATGCATCAGAACCAGCTTCTCCTTCACTTGCATTGTCTCCTTCACTAGCAGCTTCAGCATCTGCTACATTACCCCCTCCGAGAAAAGTAGGCCTGACCTCAGGCCATGCAACAAAGGCTTCGAAATCTTGTGGTGTCATCACCGACTGCCCAGTATGCTGATTATAGAAAGATTGCTGCATTGCACTCATGGCTCTATATCCTGCATCATTCTGATCATACAAATAAGTAAAATGATTATAAAAATTCTGATCATGAACAGCAGAGGTGGAGGCCTGGGGTGGTGGGGGTGGTGGTGGTTGTTGTGCAGCTCTTCTTCTCTTCGGTTTGCAATACCGATCCACATAATTATCATCAATCTTCCCAATCTCCTCACGTCCAATTTCAGGAATGTGTATCCTATTAGCTGTACACAATCCCATAATTAAGCACGGGAAACCCAAAGGACTGTCGGATCTCACAGCAGTGGACTTAAGGTTTTTGTCAGGGTGGCCACACAAGGTAATCTCTTTCATCCAACCAGAGATGATACCGGCCAAATCCACTTCAAGGCCTTCATTTATGTAATGAATGAGGCCAAGTATATTCATGACAGCATCAGAAGTGTGAGAATTAGGTTGGATGTTATATAAAACAAGTAGGAAAAGGAGTAGGGTGAAGGTGCGCATATCATCTCTAAGGGCCCTCAAAGGTTTGTTGGTTGTGCCATATACGAAGTCATGGTTAGGCCTAAGAAGTTTTCTTCGCATGGTGTCAATGTCCCAAGTCTTGCGGGCTCTTTGCTTCTGAAAATCACACAAGGTTTCATGGGCGGGTAGGGTGAAAGGGTTGCCAAGATACTCATTGATGGCATTGCGGTCAAAACGGATGGTTTTTCCGCGTACCACAGTGGTAAAAGAGAATGGCTCACCCTCAGATGGGTAAGCATTTGCATAAAATTCTCTCACAAAGGTAGAATTAAAATATTTTGGTGGGTCAATAATTCTACCCCAACGCCTATCATTGATGATTGTTGCAAACCTCTCATAGCTGCCATGCTCAAAAATCTCGAATTTCCTTTCATTCCAAATCTTTTTCTTTTCAAGTATTTGGTACCGCTCAAATTGCTCCGGTCCACGAAACCTGCTGGGGTCAAAGGCTGTGTGCGATGAACTTGCCCCAGTCTTTTGCTTCTTTCCGGTGCTTGTTGCGGGTCTTTTTGGTGCCATTCCTGAAATTACTTCGAAAAACCACATAAGTCTTTTGCTCAGAATTTTAGATAATTCATATGACAGAGCATGAATTTCAACTTTTCACAGTTCAATTGATCGAAAATTTTCGGGTTTTTGAAGTAAAATATAACACAAGGATTTTCATTTTGGCAAACCACAACTATGCACACACAAAGGGTTGGAGTTAGGGTTGACAAATTCAATCTTTTGAAACAAATTTGTAGCATGAGTGAACAAATTTACACAATTCAAAAGCAATGTTATTTATTCACAATTGTTCACAATTTTGTCAAGAAGAATTTTAACATGAAGAGATTTAAATTTGTGTACCCTAATTCATTGAAGAACATACAAGGCTACCCAAAATTTCATCAAAATTTTCAAACTATCTATACAATTATGCATCTTTCTACCCATAATATCATGCATCTTTCACTATGAACAAAAATGATAAAAATTTAAAATTGAAGTTTAAAATTTCTGCATACCTGAGTGATGGAGATGCACAAACTGAAAGTAGAAATGAATGGGGTAGTGGGTGTTGTCTTAGATTGGAGATGGTGAAGGATGGAGATGGTGGTTGAGAATTTTGTGAGAAGATGGAGTTTAGAAAAGTGGAATTAGGGTTGAAAATGGGGAGATTCGTACTCCCCTCTGATTTTGTGGAAGTGGGGTGTGAGGTGGCATGTGAGGTGGCAAAAAATGGCCAGCTGTCACTTAATTATAAAACTGCAGATTTCGCACTGTTCGCTTAGCGAATGGATTATTCGCTTAGCGAACACACACCAGAAAAAAATTTCTGCATAATTGGCCTGCTGTGTCTGGCCAACTTGCTTCCTTCATAACAAAAGTGTTTAATGCATGCTAAAACTCATAAATACTTACAAAATTGGGTTGCCTCCCAACAAGCGCTTGTTTTACGTCATTAGCTCGACGTTCTTTTTGGAGCTTCAAGGATCGGAAAGTGGGATTTTGGTAGTGCCACGATCAAATTCACCACCAAAATAGAGCTTCAATCTTTGACCATTCACAGTCCATGTGTTATTGGTAGCTGGATCTTCCAACACAACTGCACCATATGGTTTCACTTCACGGATTTTGAAAGGACCGGACCATTTGGATTTAAGCTTTCCCGGAAATAACTTCAATCTTGAGTTGAAAAGCAAAACCATTTGGCCTGGCCTGAATTCTTTGTTGACAAGCCGTTTATCATGATAGCTTTTGACCTTCTCTTTGTACAGCTTAGAAGATTCATAAGCTTGGCATCTCAATTCATCCAACTGTTGAAGCTGAACTTTTCTTTGCTCTCCGGCTTGACTTTTATCAAAATTTAAAAATTTCAAAGCCCAATAGGCTTTATGTTCAAGTTCAACCGGGAGATGACATGCCTTACCATATACCATCTGAAAAGGTGTAAGGCCTATTGGTGCTTTGAAAGCAGTACGATATGCCCATAATGCCTCGTCTAACTTCAATGACCAATCTTTTCTTGATGCAGACACAGTTTTTTCAAGAATTTTCTTTATTTCACGATTCGAAACTTCTGCTTGTCCGTTGGTCTGAGGATGGTATGGTGATGCTACTTTGTGCTTGACTCCATAATGCTCAAGTGCTTTGGCTAGTTGAGAATTGCAGAAATGTGACCCTCCATCACTAATAAGCACACGAGGAGTTCCAAAACGAGTGAAAATGTTTCTTTTTAGAAATTTTATCACCGTTTTGCCATCGGCTTTTGGTGACGCAATTGCTTCCACCCACTTAGACACATAATCTACTGCCACAAGAATGTATTCATTTGAAAATGATGATGGAAAAGGGCCAACGAAATCAATACCCCAGCAATCAAATATTTCCACAACATGCATGTTTTGAAGTGGCATTTCATTGCGCCTTGAAATTCCACCAATTCTTTGACAGTTATCACATCTCCGAGCATGTTCATAAGTGTCTTTGAACAAACTCGGCCAAAAGAATCCTGACTGCAAAATTTTTGCTGCTGTTCTCTCTCCATTATAGTGACCTCCATATGGTGAGTTATGACAATGCCACATGATGCTTGTGGCTTCCTCTTTGGTAACACATCTCCTCAACAGGTTATCTGCTCCAATCTTAAACAAATAAGGATCATCCCAAACATATTGATTTGCTTCACGGAGGAACTTTTTCTTTTGGTGCCAATTGAAATCATCCGGTATTAATCCAGATGCTTTGAAATTAGCCATATCAGCAAACCATGGCCTTTCTTGCACCATAAGCAGTTTTTCATCGGGGAATTCTTCAAGAACCTCACGTTCATGTTTGGTCACCTCATTGTTTACAAGTCTTGATAAGTGATCAGCTACCAAGTTTTCTGTTCCCTTTTTATCTTTTATCTCAAGATCAAATTCTTGTAATAAAAGCATCCACCGAATGAGTCTCGGCTTAGAATCAGCTTTTGTAATCAGATACTTGATAGCTGCATGGTCAGTATACACAACAATTTTTGAACCAATCAAATAAGAACGAAATTTCTCAAATGCATACACTATAGCAAGCAATTCTTTCTCGGTTGTTGCATAGTTAACTTGTGCATCATTTAATACTTTGCTTGCATAGTGTATAGCATGAAAAATTTTGTTCTTTCTTTGGCCAAGGACTGCACCAACTGCATAATCACTAGCATCACACATTAATTCAAATTCGAGTTTCCAATCGGGTGCTATGATTATGGGTGCAGTCACCAATCTGTCTTTCAATTCATTAAAAGCAATTAAACATTCATCATCAAATTTAAAAGACGTACCTTTATTAAGCAAATTGCTTAATGGTTTGGCAATTTTTGAGAAATCCTTGATGAATCTTCGGTAGAAACCGGCATGACCTAGAAAACTTCTGATTCCTTTGACATTTACCGGAGGAGGGAGCTTTTCAATGACCTCCACCTTTGCTTTATCCACTTCAATACCCTTGGAAGAGATCTTGTGACCAAGAACAATACCTTCGGTCACCATGAAATGACACTTCTCCCAATTAAGAACCAGATTCGTTTCAACACACCGCTTCAGTACGGTGTCCAAATTCTTCAAGCAATGTTGGAATGACGGACCGAACACGGAGAAATCATCCATGAACACTTCGATGCATTTCTCTATCAAGTCAGAAAAAATTGCTTGCATACACCGTTGAAATGTTGCCGGTGCATTGCACAATCCGAAAGGCATTCTTCTATAAGCAAAAACACCGAAAGGACATGTGAAAGCTGTTTTTTCATGATCTTCGGGGTTGACTGAAATCTGATTGTACCCCGAATATCCATCTAGAAAGCAATAGAACTTCTGACCAGATAATCTCTCAAGCATTTGATCCATAAATGGTAATGGAAAATGATCTTTTCTGGTTGCTTTGTTGAGTCTCCGGTAATCTATACACATCCGCCACCCGGTGACGGTTCTTGATGGAATTAACTCATTTTTGTCATTTGTGATTACTGTCATCCCACCTTTCTTCGGGGCCACCTGGACCGGACTCACCCAAGTACTGTCTGAAATAGGGTAAATCATGCCAGCTTCAAGCAACTTCACTACCTCCTTTCGCACCACCTCTTTCATTGTTGGATTTAATCGACGTTGAGGTTGAGCAACAGGTTTGTAATCATCTTCCATCATAATATTATGCATACAATAAGATGGACTAATACCTTTGAGATCGGATAAAGACCATCCGATTGCTTCTTTGTTTTCTTTCAGAATTTGAATCAAGTTTTTTTCTTCATCAGCTGACAATGAGTTGCTAATGATCACCGGCTTCTTTTCTTCTTCTTCAAGGAATGCATACTTGAGATGAGATGGTAATGTTTTCAACTCAAGCTTCACTTCACCCGGTCTTTCTTCATTTTTAAGCTCCTCAATCTTTGCTTCTAAAGGAGTTACTTCCTTCAAAGCATCCAGCTGCTTCAGAAAGCTCTCAACTTCTTCTTCTTTCTCAGGATCAAGTGCTTCAAAACTTTCAGTTAGGGCTTGTTCGAGTGATGAAGGTTGATGTGCTTGTTTCCTCACATCTAAGATGGCTTCATCAGTTGCATCTAACTTAAAACATATATCCTTCTCATTTGGATGCTTAATAGCTTCCCACAGATTGAAGCTAACTTCCTCATCTTGTACTCGAACTTTCATCACCCCGTCATCAATATCTATCATCATACGAGCTGTCTTCATAAAAGGCCTTCCAAGAATCAATGGAACATCGTCATCCTCTTCAATATCCATCACCACAAAGTCAATTGGAAACATGAATTTATCAACCTTTACAAGAACATCTTCCGCCATTCCCGAAGGACGTGTGATTGACTTGTCGGCTAGCTGTAGTGTCATTCTTGTTCGGGTAACATCAAGACCACCAATCCGTTTAATTACTGATAACGGAATGAGGTTAATGCTTGACCCTAGATCAATGAGAGCTTTTCCAACATTCACATTACCAATGGTAACTGGCAACGTGACTCTTCCCGGATCTTTTTCTTTTGTCGGAAGAGTGCGTTGAATGATAGCACTGCAGCTTGCATCTAACTGGATAACTTCATCATCATCAAACTTTCTCTTTTTTGTAAGAATCTCTTTCATAAACTTTGCATATGTCGGCATTTGCTCTAAGGCCTCGGCAAATGGAATGTTTATTTGCAATCTTTTGAATATGTCGAGAAACCTTGCATATTGCCTTTCCTTGTCTTTCTTTGATGGAGCATGAGGATATGGTAAGTGTTGAACAAGTGGATTTTTCTGAATACTTTTCTCTTCTCTTGCCTTTTGTTTCTTTTTCCTCTTCTCCTCACTTACTTCTCCCTCAAACTCTTCTTCTTTTTCATTTTTTTCATTTTTTTGATTTTCAACTAAATCTCCCTCATTATTTTCTTCAACTTCCTTCTCACTTACTTCTACTCCCTCTCTTTCTTTTCTTGTCAAAACCTCCTCTTCAGTTTTCAAATTGTCTCCGATTCCCTTTCCTACCTCCTTACCACTTCGAGTTGTGACAGACTTACATTGCTCTTTTGGATTTGGTTCGGTATTTGCTGCAAATGATCCTCCTTGATTTTTGTTATTGGCCATTTCTTTTGCTATTTGACCAATCTGAGTCTCAAGATTTCTTAACACCGCATCATTGCCTCTTTGGTAGACTTGAGTTTCTTGCACAAACTGATTTTGTTGTTGATTCTGTTTGGTCTGCATCTCTATGAATGATCTCAAAGCTTCTTCCAAATTTGAATTTTGAGTTTGTTGTACCGGTGGTTGACTGTAGCTTTCATATTGTCTTTGCCTATTTGCTGAGCCACCATCTTGTTTCCAACCTTGACCATAGTTTGAGTTGTTTCCCCTTTGATAGCCAGCATTATTCGGATACTGACTTTGTCTTTGTTGATTTGCCATGAAGTTCACCTCTTCATGAGATGGAGGACAATGACCAGTTGGATGATTTCCGGTGCATAATTCACATGATGCTACTTGCTTTGCTTTCCCCGATCCTTCTTGAAGAGTCATCAATTTTGACATTTGTTTGGATAACTCCTCCACTGTGTTGGTAAGAAGTTTATTTTGAGCCAATACAGCATCTGACGGATCAAGTTCAAGAATCCCAGGCTTCCTTTGAGTTTTGCTGCGTTCACTTTGTCGATCACTAAGTGACATTTTCTCAATGATAGTCGTAGCATCTGCAGCACTTAATGATAAGAGAGAGCCACCTGCTGTCGCATCTAAAAGGAGCTTTGAATCCTGCAAAAGACCATTTCTAAAAATATGAATTTGGGTTAGTTCATCAAATCCATGATTAGGGCATTTACGCAGCATTGCTTTGTATCGATCCCATGCTTCACATAGAGTCTCATTGGAGCCTTGAGAGAACACCGCAATTGATGTCTTTGACTCCATGAATTTATGATGTGGAAAGAACCGATCAAGAAACTTCTCTTCCAAAGTATTCCAATTTGTCATGACTTGAGCTGGTAAATCAAGATACCAATCTTTGGCCTTTCCTATCAATGAATGTGGAAACATTCTCATGAACACCGCTTCCTCCTCCGCTTCAGGAGCACCAAGTGAACCGGCTATTTCATAGAACTTCACCAAATGATTGTATGGATCTTCATGTGATAAACCTGTAAAAGGGTTAGCATATAACAGTTGCAAGAGACCGGTTTTCATCTCCGTCTGTCTTGCACCTCTGGGAGGTCTTGCAAGATGAGCAAGCCTTCGTGGACTGTTGTGACATGGCCTCATACCGGCACCTTCGTTACGTGGCGGATCTTCAGCCATCTCTTCGGCTATTGAGGATGTTGAAGAAATAGAAGCAGAATTTTCTTCTTGCAGCCTCTTTTGTTTGGCTAATTGTTTCCTTTTCTTTCTTTGACTGTTATTCCTTCGAGCTGTTCTTTCGATTTCTGGATCAAACAGTAAATTCTCTGCAGAAATCTTTCCTCGCATAAACAGGACAACAACCTAACCAAACAAGTTAGCGTGCACAAAAGATAACGAATAGTAACTGAAATTAAAAAGTACAAAATTGCTTAAAACGATAGAAATTGCGATTAAACAACTAATATCAAACGCCAGTCCCCGGCAACGGCGCCATTTGATGAAAGTACAAAAGCAAGTATTTTCGTTATATCGTATCCACAGGGACTAGTGTGATATCAATTGTACATACACAAATTCCATGATTTTAAGTGCGGGTTTGTTTCGATTTGGTTTCGTAACATAAAATTGCAATAAAAGTGCGGGATAAACTTTTGAGATAAAAACTTGTTGGAATTGGATTCCATCAAATCATTCACATGTATCAGTTTAACTATTGATATATATATTTCATTTACCAATCAATATCGTCACGTATTACTCGTAGATCATATCCATGTCCGGAATATGTCTTGAAATCTATTGTATCTATCAACTTTCCGATGTCTCGAATCATTAATCGATAAAATAGCATTAAGCTCTAATACTTTTAAGTGACAATTAAAGCTCAAGATCTATGTCTAAACTTTGAATTTTAACAAGTGATTATCCTACCTTTGATTCAAATAACATATGTCTATATCATTTAAATCTTTTAATAAAAGCATGAAAACAAGGACATCACTAATATTGATTGATAAATAAAACACATATAGCAAAGTTAAACTAGATTCATGATCATAATTCAATTACATCCAATCCCAACAAAAGAGATTTAGCTATGAATAGCCATAATAAACTTACAAAAGAGTGAAGATGAGAAGGATTGAAAAACCATTGGGCTTGATTTCTCAAGTTGTGTGGAATCCACCTTCAAAACCTCACTAACAGGATATATCTATGAAAATAGTGTTTTTCTATCTGATATTTGGTAACTTCATATTTTACAAAATGATCTGAAATGCTATTTATAGACTTCTGAAATAGGCTTATTCGCTACGCGAATCCGTGTTCGCTACGCGAATAAGTTTCTTAGTTGAAGAGGTTTGCTGACACGTGTATTTAGCTGTGACTCATCCTTTGCTCGCTAGGTGTTCGCTGCAGCGAGCTTATTCGCTGCATGCTCGCTGGGTGTTCGCCAAGTACCCTGGACTCCCTGCCTTCGTTCGCTGTGTGTTCGCTGTATGTTCGCTGCAGCGAATGCTTCAGGATTTTGTTTCTTTTCTTTAATATCAGCATGAACCTAACAAAATGGTTGGATTTGATAATTCTTGCACAATTTCTTAGTACATACTATATTTACATCAAAAGTGATTTATATTCCAAGGATTTGTATTCAATAAGTGCCTTTTAAACATGCATTTTAACCAATATTTAGCACTTATCAATAGCTACAAATCCAATTCAGACTCCAAATGAATCTGATGATGAGGTTGCTTTACCACCAAGAAACAGAAGACCACTAGCTAGTCACAGTGATTATGTATCAGGGAGTGAACTTGATGATGAAGATTTGCACAATCTAGCTATCTACTCTCCAGCTGATGATCCAAAGAACTATGCAGAAGCTGCAAAATTTGATGTGTGGAGAACTGCTATGGATCAGGAGATTGAAGCAATAAAGAACAATGATACTTGGGAGTTGACAACTCTACCAGATGGTTCCAATGCAATTGGAGTTAAATGGATCTATAAGACTAAGTACAATGAAAAGGGTGAGATTGAAAAGCATAAAGCTAGGCTGGTTGCTAAGGGCTATAGTCAGAAACTTGGTGTTGACTACAATGAAGTATTTGCTCCTGTGGCAAGATGGGATACAATCAGATCTATATTGGAGTGTGTTCCAATCGGATGTAAAAAGTGCCTTTTACATGGTGAACTAGTTGAAGATATATATGTGGAACAACCTCTTGGATATCAGAAGGATGGTAATAACAAAGTGTACAAATTGAAAAAGGCTCTTTATGGATTGAAGCAGGCTCCCAGAGCATGGTACAACAAGATTGAAAGTTACTTCAATTTTGAAAAGTTTGAAAAATGCTCTCATGAACACACATTGTTTGTGAAATATGGAAAAGATGGAAAAATATTAATTGTCAGCTTATATGTTGATGATTTAATATGTACTGGTAATGATATGGATATGATTCATGAATTCAAAGAGTCTATGAAAAGAAAGTTTGCTATGACTGACTTAGGGAGGATGAAATATTTCCTTGGAGTTGAAGTCATTCAATCCAAAGCAGGAATTTTCATCAATCAAAACAAGTATGCAGCAGAGATTTTGAAAAGGTTTGGAATGGAAAACTGTAATGAGGTATGTAGTCCAATAGTGTCAGGTTCTAAGCTTGTCAAAGATGAAAATGGAACAGCCACTGATGCAAGAGAATACAAGCAGATGGTTGGATGCTTAATGTTTTTGCTAGCTACTAGGCCAGACTTAGCCTACTCAGTGTGCTTGGTTGCCAGGTTTATAGACAGGCCAACAGAATTGCATGTCACTGTTATAAAGAGAATTTTAATATACTTGAAGGGTACACTAGCTGATGGAATCATGTACAGCCACAACCCTAATGAGAATGAACTGATAGGTTGGTCAGATTCAGACTATGCTGGTGATTTGGATGACAGAAAAAGTATTTCTGGTTATGTGTTTATGCTTGGAACAGGTGCTATATCTTGGTCTTCAAAGAAACAGCCTATTGTAACCTTGTCTACTACTGAAGCTGAGTATGTTGCAGCTTCCTTGTGTGCTTGTCAGTGTATTTGGTTGAGAAATATTCTGAGTCATTTAGGGATTGGACAAGGCAAGACATCTTTGATCTACTGTGACAATAGTTCATCCATCAAATTATCAAAGAATCCTATAATGCATGGAAGATGTAAGCATATAGATGTGAGATTTCACTTCTTGAGAAATCTTGCTAAGGAAGGAATTGTGGAGCTTAAGCATTGTACAACTCAAGAGCAGCTAGCTGATTTGATGACTAAACCATTGAAACTTGATACATTTCAGAAATTGAGAAGCAAATTGGGAATGATGGCTCTTCAGAAGGTGTGATAGTGCTGCTTGATTGGCTGCAGTTGAGGCCTGCAAGGCTTGCCTGGCTTATCTGTTTGTGCCTGAGGCCTGCAAGATTGGCGCGCGCTCAACTAGCTTGCCTGGCTTGCCAATGAGCTTGACTGGCTTGTGATGCTGCATTTTGTCTCGATCTGTTTTAGTTTGGATTATAATGTTTGTTGATTCTAGTTTGTTTTTACTTGTTTTGTTAATTGTATAGTCATACAATTAGGGGAGGATTATGTTAGGTATTGGGCCTTATGAGCATTAAGCCCAAAACAAATGTGTACTTTGGCTCATTAGCTTATATATGGTGCTTTGCCTATATAAGTAATGTGTGCTTGATCAATACAACTAGAGGATTACCATTTGATCACAACAGTAACATATATGGTCTTTGAATATATGGTCTTTAAATTAAACATTTGTTTACTTCTAACGTGCATAGGGTATTTCACGAATCGCTTAATTTCTTTGTAGTTTTTTTTTTGACAAATGCTCTCTTTGTAAATTAAAAAAAAAAAAAAAAGTCATTCATTTTGAAGGAGAGTTAAAATTAGTTTATTGAGGACTTTTGTTTCCCTCTCCTCCTCTTCTTTCATCTTAATAATTGAACCAAAGAGTACATTACGCCATATAGGAAATGGGGGATTCTAGCGTGGGAGACTCAAGCTTGTCTCCCACGGGTGGAAAATCTAGAATACCTGTTATAGTAGGTGGATCCAGTAATAGGAAATAATAATTTTTAAATTTTTTAGAAAAATTTTAAAACAACATAATTTATTTATACTTTAAAATTAGAGTTATTTACAAATATTTTGGAACTTGCTACCAGATCTGTTTCTCTATAGAATTTACTGCCAAATCTGTTTCTTCCTTGTTCTTTCATTTTTGTTCTAAGATTATTTTGGAACTCTATCATCCTTATACAATATGTGAATTTGAGATTTCCTTCCTCAACCTAAATCGTTTCTGCATCATCAAGAACGGAGAACAACATCCAATCAACAATTTATGCGCCCTTCGTCTAAGTAGAAACGAGAGAAGGAGATAACATGTGGAAGAGATGAAATGCAGTATTCCACCGAACAACTCCACATAGAAACAAAGAAAATGAAATAAAAATCTTATAAAAGAAAAAATGGATCTTCCATCATTGCTCTATACAACTTCAGATCTAATTATTTTTATACAAAGTTTAGATTTTTTGGTTCAATTCCTTCCATCTTTGGATTTTCTTTCTATTCAAAGTTTTTAATCTTCAGATCTTGTTCAAGCAAGCAACAATTATTTAAGTCATTAACTAACAAAACTATTATTTTCTTTCTGCACTTTTGCAGATTCAGAAAGGAAGCAACAATCTTCAGATCTTTGTTTAAGAAAACTATTATTTAAGTGAAATAGATAATTAAAATAAAAAGAATAAATCAAACATTAAAAACTGCTATTATAATGTAGCAATAGGTTTCTTGTACTTAATCACAGCCGTTGAATGTTTTTTACACACATCCTACGGATGAAACCAGTCTCGCACTTGTGAGAGACATGTTTCAGTCTCCCATGCTAGAATCCCCCATAGGAAATGGGGCCACAAATTCATTTGGTTGGTCCATCATCCTGGTGAATCATCTATGAGCTTGATCAATTAACAAATCGATTACATTAGGAGGAGGATACTCTAATATAAGCACACACACAATCCTTTGAGAAATGAATTTGAAAGGAATTAAATTAACTAAACTTTTTGGGCATGATTGAAAAGTTGAAAAGTGAAATGGAAGTAGAATTTAGAATAACAAGGATGAGATTAGATCGTTAAAGAGTTATCCTATCCACTTAATCATATTAATTAAGATGTATGATCATGATGCAGCATGGTCGACCCCTTTTGTACACAACTAACTAATAATCTAATATTAAAGCTTAACTTATCTTTCCAATTTTTCTTCATCCTCACGTCACATTTTGATCATAATAATATATGTAAATTATAAGAATGAGCAAACAAAGCAAGGGGTGGTAACAGAAACAAGAACCCCAATACTGTATAATGAGTGAGTTTTGTTTTGAGTTCAGTTCAGTGGGCAGTAGTGGAAATAAAAGTCCCAAAGTAGTAGCTTCCAGCTCATACTTCTGACGATACCGACCTCACACCAACCTCACTAAAAACATCAACATACAACACATTACATTACACTATTCTTACACTGCATTTTGTACCGGACATAAACATCGGACACTGATACGTCGACGCTGATTATAATTAAAAAAAAAATCTTATAATTTAAATATGATCATAAGTGTCAACATGGTGACTGACACCAATAGGTGTCGGAAATCAAGACACACCTAATCCAAAGATAGCTGATAACATAATAGCACCGTCATTTATATAAAAAGGTCCCATTCATTACAACATTACTCTTCACAACAAACTTCATTATTAGTATAAACTACACCATTTTCTCTCTTTCACTCATCACACAAAACACAAAAACAAAACACACAATGGAGTATGGAAGGTTAGGACTATCCGAACCTGGAGGCTCGTCTCCCTCCCCCTCCGAACCTATAATCATTTCCAGACCTAGATCTTCCAAGAAGAAAATCGTTTTTCTTTCACTACTTGCTGTGTTACTGATCGTTGTCTCCGCCGTCTCCGCCGCAATGCTCACCGGAATCCATTACCGAACATCCTCACCAAAAAATCCAACTCTAAAGCATAATCCAACACAAGCAATTTCAAAAACATGTAGCAAAACTCGTTTTCCATCACTCTGTGAAAACTATCTTCTCGATTTTCTTGGATCGGATATTGCATCGGAAAAAGACCTGATCCACATTTCACTCAACATGACACTACAACACATTTCAAAAGCACTTTATTCCTCCGCCGCTATCTCCTCCACCGTCGGCATGAATCCTCGCATCCGCGCCGCTTATATAGATTGTCTTGAACTTCTAGACGATTCCGTCGACGCTCTTTCTCGTTCACTTACTTCCGTCGTACCTTCAACTTCCTCCGGAGCAGTTAAGCCTCTTACAGCTTCCTCAACAGACGACGTTCTCACGTGGCTTAGCGCCGCGCTAACTAATCAAGACACGTGTGCTGACGGTTTTTCCGACGTTTCCGGAGCGGTGAAAGATCAGATGGCGAGTAATATAAAGGATTTATCAGAGCTTGTGAGTAATTGTTTAGCTATTTTCTCTGCTTCCGGTGCCGGAGATGATTTCTCCGGTGTTCCGATAGGGAATAGAAGACGGTTAATGACAATGCCGGATGAAGATGAGTTTCCGGTGTGGTTGAAAAAGCGTGAGAGGAGGTTGTTGAGTTTACCGGTGACGGCGATACAAGCGGATGTGGTTGTTTCTAAAGACGGTAACGGAACGGTGAAAACTATAGAGGAGGCTCTTAAGAAGATACCTGAATATGGTAACCGACGCTTCATTATCTATATTAGACAAGGAAGGTAAATTAATTAGTAGTATAATTTTTACTGTGTCCTTTTCACTGTCTCTGTTTTCTTCTTCTTTGTCATTAGCATCCAATTTTTTAATCATTTCTGTTTGGTAGATTATTTATTATTGGTGGAATATGGATTGCGTTGTCATTGCGTCATTGACTTGTTGACTTCATTAATTATTCATGTACCAATAATAACTGTAATCATGTGATCAGCTTAATTAATTAAACAATAACAGTCATCAATTAATGATCTATTTTAGCGGTGCTTAACTTAGTGTTTGTTTGGTTGGGCGTCTGTACTCGAAACACAGGTCTATCATTGCTACTTTTGTCATAATTTTTGACACGCTATGATATTAAGTTTATGCGTTGCTGTGATTTTTTGCCGCGATTTTGGCATGTACATCTAAACATACACTACATCTTTGTTATAGTACTTTAATAGTCAAGACTCAAATGGTAAACGCCATTGAAATTTACACTTTAAAGTGTTTAGTTTTTTCTTTTTTATATATTTTTGAAAGTCTTCAGTTTAACAGTATTGATATTGTCGGTTAAAATATTTCATTAAAATGATTTTAACAATATTAAAATTTATAAAGAAAAGGTTAATGTGAATCATGTGATAGTGTAATCCATGAAAGCTACATGAAAGAATAGTACTATGAAAACCAGGGTGTTTGGTGGTGTACTGACAATGTTGCCATTATAGATAATAAAAAATGTACTAGTAGTAACAATTTTTTGATTAATACAAAAATACATTTCAGGTACGAAGAGGACAATTTAAAGATAGGAAGGAAGAAAACTAATGTCATGATCATAGGAGACGGAAAGGGAAAGACAGTGATCACAGGTGGCAAAAATGTTTTGCAAAACTTGACCACATTTCACACAGCTTCCTTTGGTAATTTCCCTTACCATTTTCTTTACCCTATTGTATTTGTTTAATAAAAATTGGCAATGTTTTTTATTTTTAAAATATGATAAAATTTAATGTGTGTAAATTGGGAGGGGAGGGGTGAGCCTGTCCCTCTCCTTTAGGGAGGGGTGCATATAAAAAATAATTTAAAATTGAATATGAAAATGTATAATGGCTAATCTAATCTAACTAAATTTTGTTTTGTCAAATAGTTTAGTGTCTATAATTTTGTCTTGGATAAGTGAAGTGTCTGTGCCGCTGAGTTAAATTTGTGGGATGGAAATAAATAAATTTTAAAATACTGTAGAAAGAAAAATCCTAATTTAACATAGAAAGATAATTGATTTATTATAAAGATACACTTTGGCCTTTCTATGTTAAAAAATGAAGGAAAAGAACCACGAATGAAACTAAGGTTAAAAAGCATGCACGAAACGAGGTATAGACTTGGTACAAGTTGAACGTGGGCTGCTATTCCAATTTCCAAATCCACACTGTCATATTTCAAGATTCCTGTTTACTCCCGTGTCTACTCCTCCAAAGTGAGTCTTTGTCTATGGTATCACGATAGATACACCAGAATCACGATTATCTGCCGTGGTTTTTCAAAAGCTACACTATGTAGCTTTTGTGATATCACAATTGGTCACCGTGATTTTGGCATAACCACCGTGATATCAAACATAGGTTTTGATTATATCCACCCTCTTCATCTATCTTTTTTAAATAAAAAAAATAGAAGTAAAAGCAAAAAGGGGCATCCATTTAATTTAAACTACTTTTACAATAACATTATATCTTGAGTGAAGTCATGAAAATCGTAGTGGTTCATTCTGATTCTAACACACACATGTAGTGATGATACACTAGCTAGACATGGACTTTATCATTTTCGTTACACTATTTTAAGTTATTTACTTATATAAATAATCAAATCCTGTCGACATGATTTCCTTTATTTTAATCCTTATTTCTTCAGTTGGATAATGATAACAATCTAATGAAAAAAACAATTGGTTATATCCAATGAGACAAATATATTGTGAACTTTTTTTAATTATATCAGCACTAAGTTCAATTGAAAAAGATGAAAAAACGGAAAAAAACTAATGGCTTCAAATGAAACTAGCAAAACCGAATTATTGTCGGTGGGTCATGCATTGCTTGTCAAATTGAAAAACAATGTAACATGTTCTTGTCTAGCACCAGCACTAAAAATAACAGAATTCTCATAATTCCTAAAGACAAGACCACTAACGATAATTCTATTTCAACCACTTATACAAAAGTATTTTAATCCCATAATGCTAATGCTAATACTAATCCTTAATCTTATATTGTTGTACAGCTGCTAGTGGTCCAGGTTTCATTGCAAGAGATGTAACATTTGAGAACTATGCCGGTCCGGCGAAACACCAAGCGGTCGCTCTCCGTGTCGGATCAGACCATGCAGTTGTGTACCGTTGCAACATCATAGGATACCAAGACACAATGTATGCACACTCAAACCGTCAATTCTACCGCGAATGTGACATATATGGTACCGTAGACTTCATATTTGGCAATGCTGCGGTGGTTTTTCAAAATTGTAGCCTCTATGCACGAAAGCCCATGCCCCAACAAAAAAACACCATCACGGCTCAAAACCGAAAAGACCCAAATCAAAACACAGGTATATCCATTCACAACTGTCGGATCCTTGCCACATCAGATCTACAAGCATCCAAGGGTAGCTATCAAACCTATCTGGGCCGTCCGTGGAAATTATACTCTAGAACGGTATACATGCTATCATACATGGGAGATCATTTGCATCCACGTGGATGGCTAGAGTGGAATACAACTTTTGCTCTAGACACTTTGTATTATGGTGAGTACATGAATTATGGGCCAGGTGGAGCTATTGGACAAAGAGTCCACTGGCCCGGATATCGGGTTATTACATCCACCGTGGAAGCGAATAGATTCACAGTGGCTCAATTCATATCAGGATCGACTTGGATACCGTCTACCGGGGTTGCATTCGTAGCTGGCTTATCCACCTGAAGTCTATTCTGCTGCAAGTATAGATACATGGACCATTCAATCCTTAATATTAGTACTATTTAATTGTTAAAAAAAGTGCTAATTTGATTCGATTTGCCCTGTAATTTTATAGTACATAGTTTATTTGGCAATTGTACCAAACTACATATATAGTATTTTTCAGGCATGATGCTTATTTTCCACAATGATAATATGAGAAATATAAGTTGTAAACAATGTTTGATTAAAAAGAAAGAGATATACTACTAGCTCTTAACCTTAGTTTCCTTCTTTTTTTTATTCACAAGTCTTAAGTTGGTAACAAAGTCAAAAAGAGAACTTGCAAGTTGCATCATTGTTCCACCGACAGAAATTAAATAAGCTGTACTAACTTATAACTTATGAGTACGGGTATTGACTGTGAATCACGAGCTTAAGTACTATTTACAACCTCTCTGCCCCTTTATTATAAGGTGGAGTTTAAGTTGGGACAGTGAATTAGATCTCCCAACGTAGACACGTACTACTACTCGTCTTGGATTTCCAAATAGCCTTACCTGAAACTACTAGACACACTGAGCCACTAAGTACCTCTCTCGCCCGCCGTATGCTATGGATGGTCACACTAGCCCCTCGATGGCATGGTGGAATTTCTCATTGATTGTTTCTGAGGTAATGTCATTCATTCTTTTGGGAGATCCTTTAACTCCAGACAGAAGGAAAAGCATCGATCCAGACCGGTAACACCCAAAAAGGAGTCTTAGCTTTAGTTAGTCTTTTTGCGTTTGGCTTGTTGAATCATCTACATTGATTGAGGATTCGATGTCAGAATGCATTCTTCGATATCTGTTGTAGTGTAACCGTTAGATTGTAAGGTCTTAATTTTAAGGATGTCATGATATACTACCAGCAAAAGTGAGAGTATTAGAATTCAAATCATAACCTTACATATTATATACAATATTCTTACCAACCGAATTATACTAACGGTTATTCATGAAATTAATTTTTAAGTCCGTCGAACAAAAGCTCCCGGAGATAAAATACTTGTGTGCTACTATTTGACTTCTTGCACCATCCTCCTGAATACCGATTTGGACTTATTAACAAGGTTGTTGCAAGTGGACCAATGTGCCAAATTCATTTGTTTTGTTTTTGCAATAAAATAAATAAAAATAAAAAACTTTCTTTTTTTATGTATTCTATTCTCAATTTATCCATGACATCATACATTTACTTTAGACAAAAAGTGCAAAACAGTTTCTACAAAAAATGAGAATACAAAACTTTTCTTGTTTTCCCTTTTAGGCATTGGATGAGACCCTTTTAGTGCAATTTCCTGGAAACTTCCGTGGAGCATGCATTGTAGTCTCCGTAATCAATTAGTAACGGGGGCACCAGCTAGATTAGAGTCTTGACATCTCACATGGAGTGTCCTTTGTAATGATAGTTCCTATCACCAATCTTCCCATGTTTAGGTTCAACCTGGGACACTTTGATTAGAGAGGCCCATAAAATGTACTTTGAGAGATACTAGTAACTACTACTAGTAGTACTGTGTCCCTCTCTAAATATAAGTTACTTAAAAAAAATTGAATATATTGATTAATTTTATAAAAATATTTATATTAATGATAATTTTTTAATATAAACAAATAAAATTTATATTTCAAGATGAATTCAGAAGAAATAAATAGGTGTTGAAAGAAGTGTGAAAGATAGGTGTTGAAATAGATAGGCCTTTATATCTAAATTTTCAAAAGAAATAGATAATAATAGAACTCAATTTTTGAAAGTGTGTTGTGTTTTTTTCAGGAAAGATAGAAAAATAAAATTAAAAAATTAGTATTTTCTTTCGAAAAGATAGATAGGCGATCTAGAGTATCGAAAAGGAGAGCCAAGATTATGAAAGAGCTGGAAAACATTTTGTGGCCTTCGAGGTAGAGTGATATTTGCAAGTACTCTAATACATAAGTCGGTATAAGAATGAGTTGAAGTATATATAATGATTAGATATAAATTGTGTATTTTTCGCTTAACCAAAATCAGTTTGTTTATAGTGAAAAAATGATATGGAAGAACGGTAATGTATCATTAGTGGGACAATTTCGAGCCACATAATTCGCCATACACCTATTATTTGTTTGTTGGGGCAATGAATTGGAGGGGGGACGTTGCAATTTCAAAAATTTATAGACGTGGGTCTTTGGATTGTTCCTTGGTGCATTAGGAATTTAGATTCTTGAAGGGTTGTATCTTGGTCCAATTTAGAACAATATATTCAATCTAGAGGCTATTTAATTTAGAGGTTTAGCTTAGAAAGGAGACTATTAGAGGTCATGGTATCCCTCAACCCCACTTAACTTTAACATATTAAGAGAAAAACAACATGGACAGAACATGGAATGGAAAATTTTATTTATCAATATTTCAAATATTGGTTCAAGAAGCACAAATCAGTTGAATGATAGTGCACAGAAATTCCATAATCATTCCTTGTCAATATACAAATATAGTTCCATTCCATACAACCAGAGATGTAGTATAAAAAACACAAAAGTCTACATAGCAACACAAACATCAAATTCTTGATTGGTGGTTGCAACTTGCAAGAACTTAACTCCATCATAGTAGATTGTGGGATATACCTTGAAGACGAATCGAGCACCATCACTTTACACCAGTATCTTATTAAATGTAGCATGTGCATTACAATTCAGTCATGGGAATAGCTCTTCTAAATGATTATCCAAGAACACTGAAACAAGATCAAGGAATGCGGATTCACTTGTTCCAGGAAGTGCAGCTTCATCCGCTTTCTGAACAATCTGCTCAATGGTAGAATTTTTGTTTAATGTTTCTCTACACATGATGCTTCCAATGGTGAAAGGAGTGAGTCCTTTCTCTGCACCTTTCTGAAGAAGCATTGTTGATATATGTAGGATGCGGGCACATTCAGGAGGAAGTTCCCATCCATGAGACTTCAAAAGCTTAATATCTTCTTCTGCATTCAGAGATTTTATGTACTCAATGGTGTCTGGGGAGTAAGGTTCTTTAGCTTGTGGCCAGTATAACCAGTCAAAAGTGCAGTCTTCAAACTGCAAAAGGGGGAAAGGAATAGCCTTTACAAATATAATAATTTAACTCCTTTAACAAATAAAGAAGAGTTAACCAATCGTTAGTTGGTTCAGTGGTGATTGACGCTGAACTTGGTAGGGAGGACTACGGTTCGATCCCCCGCAACTGCGATCGGGAGGGGGCTGAAACCACTTGATGCCAGAACTGACTCCCGAACCAGATTAAACTGGTGGTGAAAAACCAAAAAAATAAAAATAAAATAAAGAGTTAATATTGACTACTTGACTACTATTCCGTCTTCCATGTTACAACAGTAGCCACACACAGGTTAATTATATCCTAACTTGGAAAAGCATTTATAAAGTGGCTTAAATATATGATAAACCAAATTAATTCAATCATAAAATGGTAGACACTACTAGACAGTATAGAGACAAATGCAAAAATGGTAGAAGTCAAGTCGAGAGTTTTCAAAAGGTTTTGAATTAAGAATGACAAGCATTGTTGGAAATGATTGCAATGTTCATGCTATAAATGTACTAGAGAGGTTCAGCAATCAGCACTCGGCAGGGATCATGGGCAATAATGAAAATCCATTATGTAAAAGTAATCAATATGGAAATTATCAGATAGTAGTATGCAGTATAGTGACACAAAAGAAGAGTCAAAACTCAACAGTTTACCGGTCTAGCCTATGGCAATTTGAGAAAAACTACTCTCATATGAATGTGACACAAATTTGTTAAGCACATAAAAGTTAGAATAGTAGTTGCAGATATAAAACAGAGAACTGGATCCACATTTTTGCAGCATTTTATCAAATATCTTATCTAGGGGATAAGCATGAGAAGTTGATCTAAGAAAGACACGACCAAGTTGCCCAAAATAAGATCAGACAAATGGAAGAAAAAAGGAACCGGTTCACATATCATTTTAGAAGACTTACATTCTTCGGTAGGCAATAGCCATGATCAATAGGAATAAGGACAGTTGGACCACCTTCGCCATCCTTGGCAACCAATATGTTCCCAGCATGTCTATCTGCATTTACCAATCTCATATCCAGAACAGAGATCTTGTGCACCTCTTCCACCGGAAATGCACTAGGGCCCATGTCTTCACAGCTTCCAATGTTCCTCATAAACGTCTGAAGCGATCCTATCTTAACATCACTTGAACCATTCTTATAACCTTCAGGATGATGGAACCCTTCATTCATGCATTTGACCATAACAGTAGGTGGAACTCCCGCGAATCCCAACTCCTCATTGTTATTATATGTTCGGCGTCCTTTCCTAGGATGGTCTAAAATGTAAGCTGCAACTTCTCTCAACGCACCTTGGCCTACTTGAGTGCCTTTCTTTAACCCTTCACCGTCGACAGAGATAGGTAATCCCCGAGGATTATTAATTGCCATTGGCTCCTCATCAATAGGCTTGAAAACTGAAACATACTTTAAGCCAGAAGAATCTTGCATGAGATAAGCTCCTCCTGACCCCTCTGAAGATTGAATTGGCTTGCGACCTTTCTCTAACCCCTCTAATGTAACCTTAATTAGTTCCTGGATCACTGGTGGAATTTTGATATTGGAATTCTTAAAAATTGGTTCCAAAAGAAATTCTTTAGCCAAAAGGCACCTTTTCAGGACCTTATTTGTTATAGACACTGGCCCTAACTGGTCTGCAGCTAAATTTGGCACCGTATCATGTGTGAATGATGCCCCAATTGATAATTCCAAATCCTTCTCAACTGGTTTAGTTCTTACCTTGGTATCTGATATCCTGACCAACAAATGAATCACAGCATCATTGTCCTTACAGATGTCCTCAATAAGTCTCTGATCTTCAAGTGCCTCACCCTCCCATACCAATTCTTGATCTTCAATATGAAAGAACCCTTGCCCTTTCCTTGCAATCTGCTGCTTCACATAACCCACATTCCTAGTCTTCTCGACATAAAACCCAAATTCCTGACCACATAAAGTCCTAACAGTAATAGCTTTAAGATCAGAAAGCCTTAGCATTAGGTGGAACACATTTCCATCAGCAACACCATAATCTCGAAAACAAGATTTGTTATGAGCCAATTCCTTCCCTTCAAAAACCAGTTTCCGTTTCTTTACAAAAAATCCTTTGAAGGTTTGAATTCTCAGCTTCACCGAAGCAATAGAATCCGTCTCCATAATATGCATGGGGATCACAGATCCACCAACAGTTAGGTAAATCAAAATAGAGACCCTCATATGAGGACTAAAACAACTGGTAAATTCACCCTGTTCATGCATCGGACCAAGTGTCAAACAAGCCATTCTCAATTTACAGGTTCAAAATCTTGCTGGCTCAAAAATAAACAAGCTATGAACCCTACCATCAATACTAAAATCAAAACATTCCCATCACAAAATCAGTACCCTCAACTAATCTCCCCCCTCTATATTTTTACTTTGACCGACTTTCACTCTCATTGCAAAAGTAACTCATGCCTGACCCTAAGCAGTAAACAAGAATCATAAACCTAAAATATGTAATGCAGTTTCTTTCCAAAAATCAAGGTTCAGAATCAAACCAAGACTTCTGGAAAATGAAACTTCTAGCGAAATGAAGATCCGCTGATCAAATCAAATGTCTCCTTTGTTTTAAAAAAAAATTAAATGTCTCCTTGAATTGATATTGATAATACCAGATATTCTTACATCGCGACAGTGTTTAAATTTAATGCTACCACAAAATTTAGTAACAAGAAATTTCTGGGAAGCCGGAGTCCGGTTACCCTACAGAAAGAAAAAAAATACATAATTAGACAGATAATTTTAAATTCAATGAAAGAAATGAAAGAGGATAAATATATTCAACAACTTATAGTAAGATACTAAAACTTTGAAGCATGGACACAGATACGGACACCAGACACAATACAGACACACATATAGACACGGGCACATCAATACCGATTATAATTCAATGTTATCATAAATGTTGGTGTGAGACACCAGTGCGAGTTTGTGCTGCACAGTACTAAAATGCCTATTTAGTCTTTAAATAAGATAATCACCACTAAAATGTAAAATGTGACGTTTAATTTGACATGAATTAGGAAATATTCAATCAGATTAAGTTAATTTCATATCTATGAAGAAAAATCTAGTCTAGGTAAACACAGAAATTGCATGTTGAATCAAAAGGAATTATCGATGAATATAATAATAATTTATGGCACGAATTTGAAATAATCAATTTCAAAATTTCAAATTAGAATCTATAAAACAAACTACGATCATAAATGAGAATCCATAAAACGAATCTTGTTACAAAAAATGCTTACAGAGAGTGAAAGAAGAACGAAGAAACTCAGGTAGGAAGACGGTGGAAGAAGAAAGTGTCGAAATGAAGCAGCATTGTGTGAATCGGAAGTTATTTCAGATTTGACTCAGTGAGTCACGACGCACGAGCGATGAAAAGATACAGTGTTGTGTGTGAGTAAAAGTTGAGTTAGAATCACATCAAATCACATCACGGTTTTGAGGTTGGTTTGGTATTTATAATGATCGATGATTTCTTACTTGTCTTGTCACCCAAGTTCAAAACATTTTTCATTTTTCTTCATGACGACATTTATTCCACATTTATTAACCTCCTCGCCAAGTAATATTTATTATTTAATGTGCATTTTCCAATTCAAAAACTTTATTTACTCATTCTTTTATAGTTTTATTACATTTTTTTTTTTTGCGTTTTGAATCTATGAAAGTTCTAGAATGTGGACATCACACAAGGTGACGATAGCTTAAGCCATAATTAGTGCACAAGATAGCCGATTACCTAGTATATTTGTAGTTTTTTTTTTAAAATAAAAAACTTAACAATTGAATTCATCTATTATTACTAATATATTAAAATCGATTACCACCAAAGTTACTAATTTATCCTTATTACTTTTAACCACGTTGCAAGTTTTATATAATTCATTGTAATTTCACTAAAAAAAAAATATAGAAAGAATATAAGATTTGTACAAAAAATAAGATAAATACAAAAAAAATGAAAAAGAGTTTAGTCAATAAAAAAAATTATAGAAAGAATATAGAAAAAATAAGAAGAAACCGCATAAAAATAAGAATAAATAAATTAAAAAATTACTCTATAAAAAAAAACATAAACAATATTTTTCATAAAAAAAACATAAATAACATTACTACCAAATTTACTATTAACCACTAATAATAATATAATAAAGTTTTAGTTTTTTTGACTTAATAATATAATAAAGTTTTTTTTGACTAATAATATAATAAAGCTAATTAGTATCAAACTTACTAAATTACACTAAATATTCCAAATAAATTTCTAATTTTTTTTATTAAAAATATACACGGGACCATTATTTGTCACTGAAACATAAAAAATTAAATAAATAAGTTTGCAAGAAAAAACACAATAATTCCTCTTATATTTTAACAATATTATATAACAATTTTTTAAATATTTAATTCTAAATAAAATTTTCACCTTAATATAATGACAAACATAAATATCGAACAAAAATTAATTGACCCGTGTGAATGCACGGGTCTTTAAACCAGTAATAAATATAAAATAATATTAAGAGAATCTAATTAACATTATCTCTATCTTTTTAAATATATAAAATCTTATTAGGGTGTTTGCTTAAAGGTTATTTAATTTCACTCATAATAAGTAGGGTACCAATTTTTATTTGTAATGCATATCTTTGTGCGGATTGCCCCCATTTTAGACTTTGTATATGGCGGACTTCGCCTTGTGGAAGTGGGATGGGGATGGAATTTCTCTTGAGAGGGGTTTAGGGATAGCAGAGACCCCCCCCCGAATATTTTATCAAAATAAATTTCATATATGTATTTTTGAGTAGTTTATACATTATATTTATTTGTATTTTCACACATCATTGTTAGTATTTGGTAAGCAACTTTTTAACAATTTGATTAATAATACTACGTACGTGCATTGTTGATGTTAAGCATGACAAAGGTTCCTATTAAAAAGCCAAGGTGCTCCGAGCTTGTAAAGCTATACGCAACAAACAGAATGCTTGTTTCCAAAAAAGATTAAGTTGTAAAGATATACGCAACATTTAGAATGATTGTCTACATATGACCCTCATAGGAAATATCAATCAACAGTGAAGGTGAAGTGCATATTGGATCACTACTTGACTTTGGATCCCTAATATTTATGTAATCAGTGTATTATGTTGGAGATTTTGTTGGGGAAGATATTGCAACACTTGAATAAAGAAAGTGTTGATGACGGATGCACGTAAAAATTTAAAGCGTGTTTTCACACTATTCTTTAGGTTCTATTCGCCCCCACCAATAATGTGTATTTGATGCAAATGAGATGAACAACGAATACCTTGCAGGATACTTTGAATGCCTTGATGTGATTTGCACTAACACAACAAGCATATCTCTTATAACATTTTACAAAAATATGATTCCAACAATTCACTCATGCATTAATGAAGTGAAGGATGATTTAGAAGAATGTAAGTGGGAGAGAATTTGGTTTGATTATGTCAGTTTTCTTGTATGTTTACTGTTTCCAACTTTCTCTATAACCATGATTTGATCAAGAGAATAACTTCTCCTAATAACCATTATTAACGGTTACAATTCAAAACATATCATTAACTGCTTGCCTAGTCTGATGGTGTGCGCATTTTTTCCAATAATGAAGGGATGGGTGTTCGGTTCCAATAATCAACAATTTAAAATAATAAATGATGAGTGAAATTCACAATTAATATATATATATATATATATATATGATCAATATGAATAAGATTTAGAGTAATGCTTTACCATTCTGGTAAGCGGTACGAGCGAGTCTAGAATAAATTTTTGGAACTCTCGCATTTTGAATCTTTGTAACTTAAGGGCAGAAAGTTGTCTGTTAGCTTCAGAGAGATCCAAACTTGCACGGTGGAGCATCCGAATTGCATTTCGTTCACCTTCTACCTCCACATTTTTTCCGGCAATTTCATTTCGCATCCTTTGGAGATTGGGTTCTTCCTCCGAAGAACAATTCCGCTGAACTTTCATTAGAAAATCCCATTGGTTGTTCAAATATGTATTATGTGCTTGTTTCATGGCCGCTTCATTCTTTTTGTCGAGATCCACCCATCGATGGCTAGATAAGGTCTTACCCTTCTGATTTGGTATGTTTAATGTTTCCAACTTTCTCTATTTATAGAGAGATAACCATCATTTGATCAAGAGAATAACTTCTCCTAATAATTGTTATTAACGGTTACAATTCAAAACATATAAGTAACTGCTTGCCTAGTCTGATGCGTGCGCATTTTTTCAATAATGAAGGGATGCGTGTTTGGTTCCTAACTGTTACACTTTTTGCTAAAAATTCGAATTCTGAAAAATCAATGTTACACTAAATGTTACACTTTTTGCTAGAGGACGTCGAAGAGGTCAGATGGGTAAGACCTTATCTAGCCATCGATGGGTGGATCTCGACAAAAAGAATAAAGCGGCCATGAAACAAGCACATAATACATATTTGAACAACCAATGAGATTTTCTAATGAAAGTTCAGTGGAATCGTTCTTTGGAGGAAGAACCCAATCTCCAAAGAATGCAGAATGAAATTGCCGGAAAAAATAGAAGGTGAACGAAATGCAATTTGAAACGTGACAAATCAATGTTCGAATTTCGACTGAAAGAGTTGCTCACATTTAGTGTTTGACAGTACCGAGCTTTGTCTAAAAAGTGTAAAGCCGAGCTTTGTCTTTTTTATAGAACAAATTGGTTATTTAATGTGTTAGGGAAAACAATTTAAATTTCTAAACACTAGTATTTATTCTAAAAAAAATCATTAGAGACATTGTTATTCTAAAAACAGTAGTATGAAGAAAAATTTGTGACCAAGAAAGTACTACACTATAATATTGTCAATATAAACAAATGCATTGTTTTAAATGAGTATAGCATAAAGTATAAATAATTAAAATTTGGCTATTCAAAAAAATTGTTTTTTAGCAAATAGTTGTTATAAATAGTTAAATACATTGGAATGCTCATTTTTGCAAAAAATAAAATAAAATAAAAATGAACTTATGCAAGTGGGGCATTCATTCTTACTTATAGTATTTAAAAGGTGTTGAGGGAATAGAAAAAGATAAAGAAAAGGTATTTGGTGTTGTTAATTTGTTAATCCCTCCGTCCCAAATTATAAGAAAAAAACAAAAAACACATTTATTAAAAAAAAAGTAAAACATGATAATTTGAAATATGCTTTTGTGGATTTTTCTTGGAATAAGATGCATGGGAAGATGTAAAACTAATTCTTATTGGTTGTTGTTTATTGAGATTAAGGAAAAAAAATTCTTGAGAATGGTTTTTCCCTTATAATTTGGGGAAAAAAAATTAGATTTTTTTTTCTTATAATTTGGGACAGAGGAATATTATCTTAGGGTAATTTTTATATTTAAAGTCAGATCCAATGTACAACTGCACACTATGAATTTTGAAAAGTTGTATATACAACCTCAAATTTTCCATTTCAACCACTCTTATTTATAGTTTTGCAAAGGTGTAAGTTTATCTTATTCCTCCTTGAAAGAACTCATATCCCCTTTTTTATAAGTCTTGTAAAGCCTTGTTAGTATTCAAATCCAAGAAAAGTGAGAAAATATGTATGATCACTTAGAACATCTCCAATGGTGGTACTTATATTTTTAAGTACTAGTACCTAATAGGTACTCCCATTGGAGAAAAAGCAAAATTGTACCTTATAGGTACTAGTTATACAATAAGACATAATACCTAAATAATTTTTGTGGGACCCATTTAAAATGATGTTGAGTTATTGGATAGATGTGTTACTAGTGGGACCAATTTAGAACTTTTGAAGAGGTTTTAGGTTGGAGGGATTGAGTACTTATTATGTACTATTATTAAAAAAATTATAAATGAATAATGTGTACATTTGGGGCCCACTTAAGTACTCAAAAATGAGTAGCTCCATTGTGGATGCTGAAAGAGTTTTTATGAGTGAGTGCTAAAATCCTTGCATGTACTACTACCTGCAATTCATACAAACTCTTTGACCAATCAAGATGCTATCATACTAGTACTAGCATTAACAGAACTCCGCATTGAGAGCCGAAGCGTCAATGCCATTCAAAAAAAAAAAAAGAGAGCAGAAGCGTCAAAGCTAAAAACAATTCCATACGATAAGGGAAAGAAGAGCAACATATTTCAGAATCAAAATTAGACTAGTTAGTTTTAATGCTTATTATAATGTGATAATTGGAAGTTTTTTTTTTTCCTGTATAATGAAATGCGCCAAATGGCCAATGGTCTTCGGTAAAAGAAGCTAACAAGTTACAAAACAATATTACATGTTGGGTAAAAGAACTTGAGAAACTACAATGCTCATTCGATCGAACAAAAGAAAATAAAAATGCGCGAAAAATGTATAATGTCACAGATTCCTGTCTATGAATTCCCACATCCTCTCTTCCATATAAACTCGATCGCTATATCGCCGAGGCATATGTCGCTCATCTGGGAAAATTATCAGCTCGTACGTTTTTCCAGCTGCCACAAGTGCATTGATAAGCCTTGCAGTGTGCCGAAAATGTACATTCTCGTCAATCATGCCATGCACAAGCAACAACCGTCCTTTCAACTTATGCACATGGTTCATCACAGAAGCTCTTACATACCCTGATTTATTTTCAGATGGCAGTCCCATGTACTTTTCTGTATAGAATGTGTCGTATCCATCCCACGATGTAGCAGGTGCACCGGCTATAGCACACTTGAAGAAATCTGGATACCTTGACAGTGTCATAGCGGAGAGATACCCTCCGTAGCTCCACCCGTATAACCCAATGTGACCAAATTCTGCAAGCCCTTGTTTGACAAGCCACTCTGCTCCAGTAAACTGATCATCAGCGTCGATTTGTCCAAGTTTGTGCTTCAAATAGCTTTCAAACTTCAACCCTCGTCTAGAAGTTCCTCTATTGTCTAACTGTAAACAAGGAAAGTAAGAATTGAGATGGAAGGATGAACTAACTAACAAGTAACAATGTACTGGGAAGCTGATAAGAGAGAATGTCTAGATTTTTTGCATGCTACATGACATTAAAGATTGGACAAAAACCTATGAAATTAAGACATCGGAGCAATTCAATAACCATTGAGTATACTAATGGAAACACCAAATTCAAGGATGTTATGAAAACATTCGAACAAGTTGTCACTGGCATGAACATTTTGTAAATATGGATCATTGAGTATACCAATGGAAACACCAAATACAAGGATGAAAACATTCAAACAACTTGTCACTGTTAGGCATGAACATTTTCCATGTATAAATATGGATTTTGCTCATCTTAATCATATTCGTGTCAATCTGTCTTCTAGCAAACACTCGAGTATTCAATTTAACCACATCTGAGGGCCCGTTGATTACAGTTTTTTTGTGAAAATATTTTTTAAAAAAGAACACTTTTAGGAGTTTTTATGCCGTATAAAATATCACTTCTTTTTTATAATCTGTAACAAATGGGCCCTAACTACACGAAGGTTCAAAAGTTTGCACAAATTCAATATAGGGACCATGTAAATGTTCACACCTGTATATGTTTTATCATGTGGTTGAACAATAAAAAACTACATGCATAAAAATTTAAAAGCAATCGAGAGAGAGAGAGAGAGAGAGAGAGAGAGAGAGAGAGGAAGTCCAAATCACGTAAAGTTCAGAAAACTAACCTTCCAAACTAAGATGCCTTTATTTCTCAAGTATTGTGCTCTCAGGTCAACTGTATTTTGCCAAGAGTTAGAAACAAGCTGTACACTTGGACCGCCATAAACATTGATCATGGTTTTGTAAGGTGGAGGTCCAAATCTTGAAACATCAGGCTTATAAAGAGCTCCATATAAGATAGTGCCATCGTCAGCCTGTACTTCAACAATCTCTGGAGGTTCAAGTTGAAGCTTTTTGGATTTTGGAATTGGTATTGGCTGTTCATACAAAGGCATGATTATGCTTCCATCCTCTAACGAACAAAGTAATACCCTAGGCGGACAACTAAGGGAGTCATGTAAATCAACAAATGTTTGCATATGATGATCAAGGACCACAATGTGCTTTCCCTTGCTATGTGTAAGTCTGGTAGGGGCTTGAAGTGGTTGAGTTCCATCGACAAAAAGTTTAGCACAGTATAAGTTGGATTCAAGAGGACTATCTAAGGTGCCGGTGAAATATATTAGACCTGTTGCCTCATTCACACCGGCGATTTGCTCAACCATCCATTCACCTTCAGTGATGGGTCCTAAACAATTCCCATTTGCATCATGAAGATAGAGATGTCTAAATCCTGTTTTCTCACTAGCCCAGATAAATCCACCTGAAAACTTGGTAACTCCTTTATCAAGAGGTGTGAAACAATCATGTATGTTGATCCAAGTTTTGTTTTCTTCTACCAATATCACTTTCTTTTCTCCTGTTCTAATATCAAACTTAACAATCTTTATTTTAGTCTGGTGTCTATTTATGATCTGAGCAGTAAGAACATTTCCATGCACCCAATTAACTCTCGCCAAATATTCATCCTCGTTGTCTAATTCTTTCACACCCCCGCAGACAAGATCCATCCAAGTGGTGGAGCCTCCAGCTATGGAAACAACTCCAAGACGTACTTTAACATTTGAAGCTCCTGCGAAAGGATATGGATGGTCTTCCTGTGCATCTGTGCCAACTGAGCTCTTACCTGGGTGCATAATTCTAAAAAGCGGTATTTCAGAATAATCAACTTCCGTAAAGGCAATATATTTACAGTCCAGTGACCACCAATATCCAGTTTTTCTGTCCATCTCCTCCTGAAATCAGAAAATTACATGTTAAAGATATAAACCAATCGCAGGGTTGCAAGTAGATGCAAGATTGTAAAACGTAGGAACATAATGGGAATGGTAAGGTCCCACCAATATGAAAAAGTATACTAATATGCATGCATGCATACATAATATGAAAAATTATATCAATATCCTTTAAATAGAGGATAGATATTCTTGCTTGCACTCAGCCTAATCTGAATAAATGAATACAAAACCTGGGGGCCAAGTGCGGTGTCCCTAGCATCATATTTATATCATAAACAAACCAATAAAACCCAGAAAGGAAAAAAAGGCCCTTTCAGAATCAGGGTATGCTGTCACTGAGAGGGGGGAGATAGAAAACGAGAGACGGGGCAGAATGGAGGAGGCCCTTGCACCCTAGCCACACAACAGAGCTGAGACCATCGTAACACAAGAATTGCTCTTTTTCAGATCACAACATATCAAACAATCTCTAGTTCTCTACGATCTAATGCGCAGTCTGACTCCAATTTTATCTGTATCCGATTTTGCATGGGATCCAACTCGAATTGAGAAGGCAAGATCGCTACATCATGCGATCTTACGATTTAGATTGCGATCTTGACAACACTCTGATAGGCCGGTTACTGTTAGTTAAAAAGTACTTAGTTAAGGAGTTAGTTAATTAATTAGTTAATGGGTAGTTAGTGGGTGTGTTGAGACTAACATATGCTGCCTATAAATAGAGAGGAGGATTAGAGAGGGGATCATCTGGTCATTTGGGAGGAATAGGGCCTTTTGGCATTGGGAGGTAGACCAGGTCAAAGTACTGCCATTGTTTGTAATCAAAGGGGATTCTTCCCCATTTTAACTGGTTGGTGCTATCAATTGGTATCGGAGCTCTTTCTGGGCTCTATGGGTGGCCATCATAATGAATGCAGAAGAAGTTCAGAATTCAACAAGAATGATGAATATTTTTGATGAATTGCTGAAGGAGTTGAGAGATTGGAGAAGAGAACTCAAAGAGTTACGATTATCAATACCAATCTTTGAAGGAAAAGAATGCTGATGGGTGACTTGTAAAGGTTGAAGAATTTTTTTTTTCTGTAGGAGGCGTATGGGAAAGAAGAAGAGATACGTGAAGTTGTGCAATGGATGGGTGGTCAAGCCCTCACATGGTACCAACTATGGGTTTCAAGCAATCTAGATGCAACTTGGGAACATTTTAGAAATGAAGTTCGCCAACAGTTTTGGCCAGAATTCAAATATTCAACCTAATTATCTCTTAACACACCCACTAACTAACCCATTAAATAATTAATTAACTAGCTACTTTTTTTTTTGAATAGCAAAGAAATTTATTAATAACCCTCTAATCTTGGCACAAGAAGAACCAAGAAAGGGAAACAAAAAAAAAAAAAAAAATACAAACAAAGAGTACAATGGGATTAAACTCAAACACAAGAGATTAAGCACCAACCCCTCCAAAGCAAGAAAAACAAAACAACCTATAAACCAAGTCAACGAACAAACTACCAAACCCCAAAAGAACACAAACATCAAAAGAACTTCATCTATTAAAACAAATACCAGGTTCCCATTTCCATTCATAAAAGAGACTTGGGACTATTTTCAAACTCTCCACACTCCATTTCCAAGAGATGACTTTCACTTCCTCCACAACCTCCAAAGGCTCCAACACAACATTATTAAAAATGTTATTATTCCGCGCATTCCAAATGTTATTAACTAGCTACTGAACTAACAAGAAACAACTTCTAACTAACAATAACAGACCTATCACACTCCATGGCACTACAAAACCTAGGTAAAGTATTCACTAAACCAACAATCATATAGTAGATAATACCATCCTAGTAGAACAAAAGTATTATGCAACTTGGCTAATCAAAAGTAGAGAAAGTACGGACTACTTTATACACACAAGAGATACAATGCACCCAACATAATTTAAAATTAAAATATACATAGACAAGATATAATTTTGAAAGAAATATCACCTGTGCTATATATTCAGCGAGCCCGTGAGTCTGCAACACAATAATGCAATGTCAATTTTCAGAAACCGAGACTATCTAAAAGTATAACAAACGTAAAAAAAAAGACTACCATTGTATGAACATGCATAATTGATTCTTTAAAGCTCCAAATGTCTTAATACAATCGAGCTCTATTTCAGGATTAAGAAAAAAGAACCATAGACTACTACTAAAGATTGACCCTAGAAGTCAATCAACACTGCATTTAACTACCATTACTAAGCTCGATGATAACAAAGGATGGAAGAAAGCTTAACTAAATTTGGCAGGACGATTCTTAACCAAACACATTTGATGGTGTAAGTATATGCTGGGATATTTCAAGATACATCACACAGATCATTTATCTTTTTTATTGTTAAAATTATGTTTTCAAAAAAGATATTTTAGCTACAAAGGCTATATTTGGTTGTTAGTGACTATATAAAACTCATTTAACTGTTTTTCATATAAATTAACAATAAACCAACTACTGGACTTACAACGCCATTTTCCTTCGCGCCATGGGTCAACTGCTTTGATTCATTAGACAAGAGATTCATAACATGCAACTCGTAGTCTCTTACATAAGCAAGCATAGATCCATCTGGAGACAGATGTGGATCAATAATGGGTGAAGCTGGTATACTTGGAAGCTTGAGCTCTGCTTTTGAATGGGAAATATCATGGAAATAAATCTGTTCAACGAGACAAAAAACAATAACCATAACAAATTTGAGTGTAAGATATTAATCAATATTTAATTAATTCATAAGAAACAACTACAAAACAGTGCTAGAAAATATTTTGTACGATAAAGGAACACACCCCAGCAGGTAATGGAACCATGACTGTTTTCCTTTTTGAGTTCGTCTTCACCCATTCGTACCGCGTCACTCCTAAACCACGCTCCCTCAACCTCTCCCTCCTCAACTTTTCTTCTGGAGAAATATTACTCTCATCAAGTCCGCCATCAGGGGGGCTGAATAACAATTCTTGTTTATTGGTCTTCAGATCAAAAGTGAAAATCTTTCTGTTTAATGTATTATCAGGACTAAACAAATAAGAAATCAAACTATCATCTGGACTAAAACTTATTGAAGTCGGTGATACATATCCAGGCAATGGATATTGCGCGATCTCTTCAACAGGGAAAAGAATGCCGTCATCAAGATTTTGCACATCATTGAAATCTGTCACAGGCATTTTGAAAGGAAGTGGTTTTTGACGCTTTGGATTCCTCTTCTCATTCATCAACTGATCGCATTAGAGATATACACCGACAGGTTTAAAGTCGAACTGTAACAATAGAGCACAAATATGAGAACCATCCCAAGACAACAGCTACTGTATTAATAACATTGTGAATTTGTAATTGTAATAAGATTCAATTACAATGAACTTAATAAAAAAAATTATTACAGGACATTTCAGTGCTTAATTATGAATAACTCCTCTATCATTGAGCCTGACTTTAATGTGTTTGTAAGACCAAAATTAGAGGAAGACTTGGGGACCTCAGAGTGTGCTCCTCTCAAGGTCTCAAGTTCGAATCCTGTCAGTGTCAATTCCTATGTTGGGTCAATCCATACAGAGCAAAACTCTAACTTCAATTGGGCCCCGGCTAGTGGGCCGTGGGAATGGTCTCCAGATTATGCACTCCTTAGGCCGGATACCGAGTTTTAAAAGCTAAAATTGTGTGTAGATTAAAGCCTATAATACTTAAAAGAATTTCATTCACATGGATAACAAAAAATGGATGGCTAAAAAGCAAAAAAGTTCCACTTGAAATTGACAGGCACATAGTATCAATTCAAACTGGTTTAAATTCTGTACATTAAATGAATACATCATAACTTTTTCCAAATTAAAAAACCTTATACACCAAGCTAAATAAAAAAGATTCAACAAGAACAAAAAAGGAAAAAACCTAAAGAACACAACTTTTGGGATAATTTGGTTCTCACTTAATCTAAAGAATAATTGCCGCAAAATCCATTTAACAGTCTCTTCATAACCAAAAAAAAAAAAAACTTAGTGAGTCAAACAACTGCAACCGGATCCGATCGCAAAGAGTTTATGAAAAAAATAATTTTTTGGATTGAATAATGGTAATTAAAGAAAACCCAGTTGCGTTATAGAAGAATATATGATAATTGAAATCTAACCTTGAGTGGTGGAAGATGGAAAAAACCTGGCAAGAAAAGGAAGAAATGGTTAGTTGAAAATCCTAAGAAGAAGAAGAAGAAGAAGAAGAAGAAGATTGATGAAAAAGAATAAGAAGATTTATATTACAAACGTGTTGAATTGGATTGGATTATCTTGAACTTAAAGGAATGAGTGATGAGAGAGAGAGAGAAGAAAGAAACGAAAATGAAATGATATGAAACAAAAAGAAGAAGAAGTTTAGTAGTAATATTATTTCTGGTTCGTTCTATTCGATGGATTGATTGATTATAGATAGGGAAACATCATGGAACATGTGTAGAAACAATATTTGCCCAATCAATTTATTTATAAATAAATACTATTTTTTATTTTTGGTCCAGTAATATTTTTTTATTTTTTTCCTTAAATGTTAGCTCAGTCGATAGAAATGTAGAAATTGTTAAATCGAACATCGTGAACATTGATCAGAGTTTGAACCTCAATCATTTAGTTTCTGTGTTGAGTTTTCAATGGTTTGTTATTTCGTCTATTTGACAAAAAACAAATAAATAATTATGGTAAACTAATCGACAAGTGTCGCCAAAATTCACATATGGTTACGAGTTTTTGGGTTCGAACTATGTGATGATGAAACTCACACACAGCTGTTTAATTGCTCCCGCTTCCTCGCATCTGCGCTAGTCAGGGAAATGAGAGGTCATTCAAGCTTAGGCAGTGTATGGATACCAGCACCATGGAGGAGATTACAAAAAGAAAAATATCCTAAAAAACTTGTAATTTGATGGCACTTGTTCGGCTACTCTTGGCACGAAATTTTTTTTTTTTTTGGTAGAACTCTTGGCACGAAAATTTATTATCTAAGCACGTAAAATTATGCGTTTCAATCCGACTATTCACCTTTTATTATTATGTAAATAGAATGAAACAAATTATTGCATTTTTTATGGGAAAATAAATTATCTCCTGCGACCGAATTATTTAGCATTGAGTGTAACTATTTTATTTTTGATAGAAATGAATAAAATTAAAGAATTAAACGAATCAAATAAGTTCCCCAAAGTTATTGTACATAATGGTTCGAAGAGAATGACAAGCTATATATATATATATATATATATATATATATATATATATATATATATATATATATATATATATATATATATATATATATATATATTATGAAATATAAGTAATAGTAATAATATATAAGTATAGAGGAGAGAAGAGAGAAAGAATAGAGATTGTATTATTCTCATCAAGGTGTATGTTTACATGACAATACAAGTCCTATTTATAGGACAATATAATGGGCCAGTGGAATGGGTCAATGCTTAATTGACATCCACCAAATTATTCATAACACTCCCCCTTGGATGTCCATCGAGGATATCTCTCGTTAAAACCTTACTAGAGAAAACCCATTGGGAAAAAATCCTAGTGAAGGAAAAAGAGTACATCATCTTTTATGTGTGAACTGCCTCATTAAAAACCTTACCAGGAAAACCCAGTGGGACAAAACCATGGTTAAGGGAAAAAGAGTGCAGAACATATTTATATCTCCCCCTCATAAAGACAATTATATATGAGACGAAGAAAATCAAATAATCTTATGTAGTTGTAGTAATTGCTCAAAAGTTTTACTTGAAGCTGACTTTGTAGAAAGACATGTCTTATCTTCTTTATCATATAATCTTCTCCAAATATGTAGTTTGTGCGACATTATCTTCATGTTGAATCATTGCAAGAACCCTTTAGAAGAAAACTCACAAATTCTTGTATATGATGAATGACACACTTCAACCAAATCACATTCTTGATTTATCTTCTATACTCCTCAACTTTCCTCGTCATTTTTTTTTCTTCATGATATTGTTATTGTTGTTTGTTTCATAGATCTCCATGAGTAATTGTACTTCTTCATGTGAACATATAGTTTGTTTGTGATCTATACCTTTACGAGGATTAAACAAATTACCTGCATATCTAAAATAACAAAATATATACTCGATGATATATTGACAACAAATAATAGGTCCATAATGTATTTGACCCCAATTGAACTAAAATGTGGTACTTCAGGACCAATTAGTTCTTCATCATTTACTCGAACTCTAAAATATTCTTCAAATACTTATTTTGTAAGAAATGACAATATTTCAAGCTCTTAAGGAGTCTCTTGATGATATTTTTATCATCAACATAGATATAAAAAAATTCATTGTCAAATATTTTCGTAAAATGAACAAATTGTCATTTTCATATTTCTCACTTGAAAATATTCAACAAGAATATTATACAATATGCATATATATATTACTCGAGTATTTAAGGAGGCTTATTCATGTTTATTAAGTCACCTTTCCAATAGTTTGATATATGTGTCTCACGAAAATTAAATCTTTTTGGGATTTTCATATAATTATCAAGTGAGATGATTTTCATGTAATCATCATTATTAAGTGAGCCATTCAAATACATATACTAAACTTAATCAATTATAAAGAAGTTCTGAATTCACTTCAGGTGAATATGTCTCTTGAAAATTAAAGATAGACGTTTATCATTATTCTTTAATAATGAGTCAAACTTTAAATATTTGTATATTTTCTTTTCTCAAATAGTTTGAAATGTATGTCTCGTGGAAATTAAATCCTCCAAGGAGTTTTATATAATTCACACTAACAAGTGAGCCATACAAATATATCGTGACACATTTTTCAAATAAATTGAATTTTCCATGTGTTAATAAACTTAATCAAGTAAGACTTAATCAAGTAAGAGAAGGATTTTGATTTCACTTCAGGTAAATATTTCTCTTCACATTCAATGGCAAACTTTTACCAATATGCTTGAATAAAAAAATCAAGCTTTTAATGTTTGTATGTCAACATTTTCTATTCACACGAAAATTAATTCGTATCTATCATGTTTTACATCTTCAGGTGTATGGACTGCTGGTCCAAAAATCTTCACTTTGCAAAGTGATTTTAATTACGTAGCAATTGCGTTTTCATTTAGACAATCATTGTCTATAATTCTCAATAGAATTTAGTTCATGATCCTCATTAACTCTTTTCACAAATAGCGCTATATTATATATAAAAATATCATCAACGTTGACTTCCTTTCGGTTCCATCATATTCCATTCATGACATAATTTTCATTCATGACATAATTCGTCAAGATTTCTTTATTATCATAAATTTCAGGTACCTGAGAAGTTCTTCTAGAACTTAAAACTCAATTATGTCAAATACTCTTTTGAAGTTTTCATATCCTCACTTGGGTCATCTTTCTTTTTAGCTTCTTTTCTTATTTGAGGATTTTTATCGTTGGAACCGACTGATCTACCACACTTCAGGGTGGTTAATACTGATTTGCAAAATAAGATTGTCAAACAGGGACATCCATTTTGTTTGGAGCATTAGCAGCTAAATAGTTGATCTCATAAATTTTGCAAATGATTTATATTTTGAACATTTGATTCAAACTATGAGGATCAATGTGAGATAATAACATTAATTTATTTCAAGTGATTCATTTGAACTTCTGGTTCATATTTTTCAGCTGCTTATTCTCCCCCCTAATATTGGGAAAATTAATTCATCACTATATTAGGAAAATTAATTCATCACTTGAAAATCAGCCTACAGGACTGTAAATAATTCTCCAATTTTTGGCTCAAGATGATTTATAATAGATGGAGATTCATATCAAATACATTTTCCCAATATTCTTTAAGAACCGTTTAAATGCATTCTATTGGAGCAATTGCACATACACAACACATCCAACAATGCTTATATGGGAATCATGTTTATAAACAAAGTTCAAATTGTAAATTAGGGGAGAACTTATAATAACTAGTTGGCTTGATGCGAATTAGTATCTCAATATACATGTTTGAATGTTCCCAAAATATAAATTAGAAGTTATGATCTCATAAGTATCAATCATGTAATTACTTTAGACGTCTAAAGAATGGATCTTCTAGTCCATTTTTTGGTATGATCATATTCTATTTGATATCGATTTCAATTGATATACGATACTTATCAAATATTTTCTAAGAATTTAGAAAATGAGATCTTAGCAAAACTATTTGCGAAAACAAACTCACAAACTTCTGGTTGTGAGTAAACATGCATGTGACCAATTTAGTTGATGCATCAATTCAAGTCACAAAATATCTAAATGGTCAAAAATCTCAAATTATCAATTTCTTTTGGGAATTAGTAACCTATAAAAATTATTAGAATGAAGGAACTTCAGGCCCTTAACTATATATTTATAGTTTTTTTTTTCCATCATAATAAATCCGGGATGACCCAACCGGTATTGCCAACAATAAATTTAATATGATTTGTAAACTTCTGGTTTACAATAATTTGTGCTTCAATTGCATTATTATATATAAAAGTGTAGTATAAACTTCTGGTTTATAACTTTTTCATTACACTTAATTTATCCAAAATATGTGTAGTAATATATAGAGATATCCAACATCTCTTCATTTCTTGTTTCCATATTGATATTCATATATGAATGACAAGAAGATTATACTTATGCAATCAATTGTTCTGCAAATCAACATCTCCCTTATTATTGGGCTGAATTGTTACTATTGTCATTTTATGTCCGTTTAAAAACGTTTCATCATATTAGCGAGTGAGTGCCTTTACCAATCATTGGTACATTTATATAAATGAGCTCCAAGCAAACTTCAGGTTGCCACTTGAATTCTTCCTTACAAATGGAGCCAATAAATTTTGATGACTTTACAAGTCATCTCAAATAGCCACAAATCAACGGCAAACCAATGTATAATAATAAAAGAAAAACTCTTATAATAAATCAATGTAAGGATAATTTAATACTCAATTGTCTTAATAGTTCCTCAAAATAATAATTTCAATAACAATTTGCAAGTGAATATTCAAATAACAAGACAATATAAAATTTACAAAATATTTACAAATATTCATATAAATAACATTTGGTGTAATAATTATCGTAAAAAAATTTGGCGTAATAATTAACAAAATTGAGCCTAAAATAAATTTCCAAATAGAACACTTTAACAAAATAATTAACATTAGTGTTACAACTTTTAAAGTAAAAAAGAGTTTCTCATATAATATTTTAGACTCAAATCGTGAGATTATATCTTTTATATTATAAGCTTGTATACACAAGCAAACTCTAAACCCTAATTTGTTTTCCTGTTTCCCTCCATTTTATCTTGTAATTTTTATTAAAAAAAATATAATTTTGTCTTGACTAGGATTCGAACCCGCAAACCTTCAATGCAAGGCAATATTTCCAACCACTATGGCAAGTATACCAATTGTGATTAAAATTATGTGCAATAATTGATAAGCACCATCAATTTTAAAAGTATATCATATCAAAATTATTGTTGACTATATTATTCATCACAAAATATTTTTATGTCTTTCCTGATCAATGATTTTTTTTCTACCGGATCATAAATTTAGAGAATAATTATCATGTGAGATTTGGAAAGTTATTATCACGTGTAATTTGAAAAGTTATTATCAAACTCAATTCTGCTAAATCAATTTTTTTTTGCAATACAACCAAACACAACCATAGTCATGTCACTAATCACATTAATTATTTTGATTTTAACATTGCAGATTTAATATTAACCGATGATCAATTGATACAATATGCACTAGCAGACCAATTGTGATTTAAATCATGTCCACAAAGTGTTAAGCTCCATCAACTTTCATAAGAAAGATTTCATACGACAATTAAGCACCATCAATTTTCATTGCACAATTTAAACAATTAAAAACCAATAATCTCTTATATTATAAGCTTACTAACATAAGCTAACCCTAAACCAAATTTTTTCCCCTCTTATTTTCTCTTTCTTTTTATTGCAGCTTTATATTAAAAAAATACAGATTTGTCATCGAACTTGCATTTACAATAAAATCTTTCAACCGCTAAAACATGTGCTTCAATTATGAAAGAATTTAGGAATCCTAATATGTTAACCCCGTTTTCAATAAATTTGAACGGCGGAATTAATCACAATTTTTATTTATTTATGGATGTCTACTTAAGTTTATGTTCTTGATTATGTCTTTAATTTTTTTTTAACCTTTAATTATCATCAATTTTTTAACCTTTAGTTATCAGCAATTTTTTTTAATAAGTAAACAAAACGATGAGGTTCCAAAATTATTTAAAAAATATATAAAATATAAAATAAGCACATAAACAAATATAGAATAATTAGTCCATGAAATTCCCTATACTACTGTTATTGAAAATGCTCTTAGAATTTTTGTATTTTATTTTTTATTTGTTACAAATTACACCTAATTAGACCCATGCACCGCATGGGTCAAAGTTCTAGTAGTTTAAAATTATATATGATTTTCAGTTCTCACATTCAATCAACACCAAATATTTAAAAATTTCACAAAATAAATTCAAATCCCATAAACCAAGGATATGATATTAATATCAAACAAATATTCTTGAATTGAATATATAAAAAAAAATATTCTGGGTCTAAATTATAATTAAATTTATTTCCTAAAGAAAAAAAATATGTTTAAGGTATGAATTATAATTTTATTTCCAAAAGTAAAAAAAATCAATCAAATTGATTTATTATGGAAGAAAAATATTTCCTTAATAAGACACAATTCATACCTTAAGCATTGTAGTAGCTGAATTAATTCATAATAACACAAAGAACAAAATTATCGTATAAAATGAATAAAGTATTAAGTCATGCACACCTTTTATTTTAGTAACATTCAAACTTAGTATATGAAAGTAACAGGAAACATCACAATTGTCAAAAATAATGTAAATAAATAATCCCTTAATTCATGATTTAAAAGGTCAAGTTGATTTCATCTTGCAAAAATCCCAAAAGTAATAGGTAGTATCACAATTACAAAAATTTGGCTAATAGAAATCACAAAAGAAATTAAACGATATGATATTTTAATTGATATTTAAAAATTTGTCAAATCAACTAGTTTTATTTTCAAAACAAATCATTTAATTTCAGATGAATCAATCATAATACTTCATTAACCGATAATGTAATAAATTGAAAACAATAAAAGAAAGAAATAAAAGGCATTCAATTGTTTTCAATGAGATTGATTGACCAAATTAACATATGAATGACTTTTTTTTTTTTACGGTACATATGAATGACATATGAATGTATTAGTAGTGTACTAAATTATTGAATTCTTCTAGAATTCACACGGAATAATCTTGAGTTCTTCATGAACCACCCTTTTGAATTCTTAGGAATTCATAGAGAATAATATGAGTTCTTTAGGAACTATGCTTTTGAATTCTTTAGGAATTGACATAGAATATTGTTGAGTTCTTCAAGAACTATGCTTTTGAATTCTTCGGGAATTCATAAATTAAATCTGTAAGGCCGTAAAAACGGTGCGATTCATGCTACATGCTTTTTGTGAAATTTACTTAGCAATTGAATTTTACAATTTTATCCATTGAGTTCTTCATGAACTATATAATAAATCACTATCAATTTACAATTCTTCAAGGATGTAGGAATATTGAATTCATCTAGAATTCATTGAAGAGAAAAAGAAGTTGCTTTATTAGTTCTTCAGGAACTATATAACACATAAAAATATTTTTGATGTGCAATCCATTAGGGATGCATGGTGATAAATGGTGATATTTCGTAAGTTCTTCAGGAACAAAATTAATTTTTTCTAAGTTCTTCGGGAACTAAGATTATGAATTCTTCGGGAATTCATGTATTAAATGTCTAAGTTCTTCAGGAACTAAGAATAGGTTCTTTAGGAACCAAGATTATGAATTCTTCGGGAATTCAAGTATTAACTTTCTAGGTTCTTCAGGAACCAAGATTATGAATTCTTAAACATGTTTATGTTCTTTTGGATGATCGAAGTGTCGATGTTTCACCATACATGTGTCGGTCACGAAGCATAATGATGCTTCACCAGACTATTGTCGGTCACGAAACTCAAACAATATTAAACATCCAAGATACATATTATAAATAAATAAATAATTGATCAACATTTTATGTAATATTAATGATCAAAGTGTTATGCTTCACCATACAAATGTCGGATATCACGAAGCGTAAACAACATTGAATCAATTAAATACATAAAGAAATGATGCTTATTTATTTATTTAATTTTAATTATTATTATTTGATCTTTATAAGTATACAAGGTTCAAACGATTCATAATCATATAATAATAAATAAAAAAAAACTACTTGTGATTTTATAAAAATAGAATAAGAATTGCGTACCTCAGTTGGTAAGCTCGTGCTGATAACGTGTTATGAAATATAAGTAATAGTAATAATATATAAGTATAGAGGAGAGAAGAGAGAAAGAATAGAGATTGTATTATTCTCATCAAGGTGTATGTTTACATGACAATACAAGTCCTATTTATAGGACAATATAATGGGCCAGTGGAATGGGTCAATGCTTAATTGACATCCACCAAATTATTCATAACAATATACCAATTAACTTCTATTTAATAAAAAAAAGTTTAATTTGTATATACTATAAGTGTAAATATTTTTTGCACATGCATCTAATGATGTGTTGTCACATCAACACAACACATGGTATGTTAGTATATTATTGGACGCATATGTTAAATAATTTTACATTGTCAGTGTATATCAATTAAATTCTAATAAAAAATCTCAAGAATATTTAAATTTAACCAAAAAAAACCTGAAAATAAAATTGTTATCTTTGTTCTCAAAACAAGTATTTCCAAAAACGAATTTAATTTTTTATCAATTATCAAAGCTTGTTTGTCTTGTCTATACTAGTATGTCATAGTATAGTTTTAATTAGATTGAAATGAATGGTGGTGAATCTTATCCCCAAAGGATTCTTCTAAACTTCTTCACCTCCTCAAGCTTATTGCGTTAGAAGAATCCTTTGGAAGATTATTAGACATCGGTCACTCATGCTTATCAAATACTTATGTAATATATCTGTGCTTTTCTTGTCTATGTGTGTGTGTTTTGTTTTGTTATGCAAACTTATGACACAACTATTTAAAACTTTTTTTTGAATCAAACAAAATATTTAAAACTTTTAATTATATAGAATAACATAAAAAAAAATTATGAATGAATTACTTTTTTCACAATAATTTGAAAATGTTTTTTTTAGGAAAATGAAAATTTATAGACCACTGACAAAATCTACAATAATGAATGAGTGGGTGCAAATTACGGAAGGGATGTTTTCAAACCAAGTTAGATTGGGCTTCCTAATGGCCAATCAATCAAGCCCACGATCTATCCGGTTATACTACTCATTTCATTTGGGGAAAAGAAAAATTAATTAAGGAGTTATTCTTTTCGTGCCCCAACAATTTCTCATGCACCTCCAAAAATAATCAAAATACACCCTCGCCATCTAGGAAGCGAACTGCATTCACACCTAAAATACGAACTCGAACACAGTTTGCTACTTAGAGTGCGAATTCGAACACAATTCGCTACTTAAAGTGTGAACCTGAACTCAGTATGCTAATTAGAGTACGAACTCAAACACGGTTCGCGTATGTAGAGTGCAAACTCAGTTTGCACTTTAACAAATTAACATTATAAAATTTTGGCCACCGTCCAAAACCATATTTTGATTGGTTATTGGAGCAGCTATGACATAGTATCGACCAATCACACAAACGCTCACACATTGTATAATTCAATAAATTGAAAACTCTTTTCATTTTTTTAATCACTCACTAGTCACTCATACAATGTTTCATTCAAAACAAATTCCTGGAGGGTGAAGGAAGGGTTCGAATTTTAATTTGTGAACTGCGTTTCATTCAAAAACATTTCATGGAGAATGGGTTCTCTAAAAAAAAAATCCTCAATTTTCACATCTCAACCATCAATCAACTTTTCTCCATTTCTTTTAAATTTAAATATCATCTTATATTTATAAACCAATGGTCTATTAACCACATTATTTCCTCAATTTGTTTTTCAACTTGAGAGAATCCCCTCTCCATTTCATGGGAGGTGAGGGAAGGGTGAGAGGGACAACAAAAAAAAGATTTTTATAACATTTGCTACTTAGATAGCGAACTGGAAGTTCAAGGAACGTGAAAAGAAATACTCTTAATTAAACTAGCACAAGTCGGATATGTATGAGGCTTGGATCTTGTTAACTTTTGTTATAAAAATTCATGTTAAAAAATTTAAAAGTACAAATTTTATATCAAAAAAATAACATTTTTACTTTTAAAAGTTGAATGTATAATTTTTAAGCCGAACATTTTAACATTTAGTTTTTTAACATGTGGTTTTAGAGTGCGTGTTAGCATTTGTCAGTATATTATTCTAAATTATATCAATGGAACCACATGGTTGAAGTACAACTCTGTATATTCAAAAACAGTTCCTCAAGAATCATTCGTTCTCATGTTTTTTAAAAAAATTGAGAGATTAAATTGATGGAAAATATTAATTTAAGAGCTATTTAATATATTTTTATAGTTCAGAGATCAAGTGAAAGATAAATCGATAGTTCATAGATTAAATTAAAAGGAGAATAATGATTTCATCGGTCAATATTTGGACAATTGGCATATGTTGACTATGCGATCTCCAAAGAAAAAAAATGATAATTCATGTTTTTTTCGTTGAAAAACATGTCTCCAAAAAATAGAATAATTCTCGTTGAAACACTTTAATTTTTTCTCAATTGCAACATTTCAACAATTGAGAGATTAAATTGATGGAAAATATTAATTTAAGAGCTATTTAATATATTTTTATAGTTCAGAGATCAAGTGAAAGATAAATCGATAGTTCATAGATTAAATTAAAAGGAGAATAATGATTTCATCGGTCAATATTTGGACAATTGGCATATACTATGCGATCTCCAAAGAAAAAAAATGATAATTCATGTTTTTTTCGTTGAAAAACATGTCTCCAAAAAATAGAATAATTCTCGTTGAAACACTTTAATTTTTTCTCAATTGCAACATTTCAACAATTGATCTTACTTGTTGGGATTCAAAGTCTTCTTTCATTAAAGAAATTTTTCTTAGAGATAATTAAATCTAGGGTTTCTCTGTTATAGATTTGCTAAGTTTTTTTCTTTCTTTCTCTCTCTCTTTTCTTGGGATATGGTTTAGTAGGTTAACAATACAATCAATCAAAGGAGAAATAGAAAACCAATAGGAGGTTAGGATTTCCATTGAAATAATAAAAAGCATGAGTACAATAATTACTCTTACAATATAACAAAAGATCCAATGATATATGCTAAAACTATTACTCCATCCGTCCCACAATGAGTGAGTCAGTTGACTGTGTCATGCATGCCAATGCATAACTTTGACGATTAATATTTTTAATTGTATAATAGTAAAAATTATAAAAATATAATATTTTGAAAATACTCATCGAGATGAATCCAACAACATATTATATGCTAATATTTGTTTTTATTTACTAGTGGAAAAATAGGGTCAAAACAAGATATGTGAATAGTACATATATAGTCATTTGGAGGGAGAATCTAACATAGTCCCCCGCCCCCTATATATTTTATTCTTTTTAAAAAATATATATATTTATGAGATATAAGCATAGAATGAGAATATCTCATAAGTGTAGTTCAAATGGTAACTACTAGAGATATTATTGGAGTGGCCGGGATTCGATCTTTGATATATAGAGGCTCTTAACTTATAAAAAAAATTAAATATGAAAGTATGAAAAGAGATAAAATTATTAAAAAAAAAAAGAGAGATTGAAATTAATGATTGAGATAGTGCAAATTGCAAACAAAAAATAATAATAATAATAATAATATGAAGATTGAAGAGGACTCTTATGGAGAGAATTCACTCTCCCAAAAAGCATATCTATAATCCTACCAAAACAATATACAGAATCCATCTTTTTGTGTTATTATGCAATAACAATGTTTAAACTCGTGAATTCGTATAATCATGTCAAATCCTTGGTCACCATTAACCATTTCAATCCAAGTAGCTTTATTTCCATAACCCATTATTATTGTTACAAAAATTGACCATACCAATCTTCTCTTTAATGAAAGGGTCTATTTGATTCGGGGGTTTTGGAGGGGAGGGGAGGAAATATTTTTAAAAAATTGTGTTTAATTCAATTTTTAAGAGGGGAGGGGAGCAAAATCCCTCCAAAGACAACTTTTTGCTTCCCCCAAATTGGGGGGATTTGGACGGGAGGGGAGAGAATGAAAGATTTGATGTTTACAATTTTATTACAATTCCTAAATTATGCTCAATTTTATTTTTAAATTCCAAAATTATCCTTTTTAAAGATATTTAAAATTAGGTTATCTTATCATAAAAAAAAAAGAAAAAGTTATCTCTATTATTGTTTACCTACAAATTGCTTTTGTCCCGGATGAATTTCCTAAAAATCTGTTTGCTAAGTATATTGATTATCATCTTCTTGTATTTGTATTCACTCTTGGTATACAGTATTATGCTTCACTGCTTCAGCCTTCAACCCTACATTGCATTATTTTTTTTTTTATATTTATTTTACTCTTGCATTCATCCTAATTGATCTATGTCTATGTAAACTTGATTCTGTACATCCATCCTAATTGATCGATGTTGTTTCTATTTGATTGCAATAATCGGTTTGTTAGTATATTGTATTTGTGATTGGATTACCAAAAGCACAATCATGTTAATAAGAACTCAATTTGATTCTGCAAGAGGAAAAAGAAGTCACTCGATTTTGGAACATACACGTGTAGGGTGTGAAACCTTGACCAATAACATATGATTTGATCTCTGATATGTGTCGAAGATTATAAGAGTGTGGTTGTAAAATTATAAGGATACAAATGTAATTTAGTTATAAAATCTCTCCCCTTCTGAACCAAACATAAAAATTTCTCATCTCACCTTTTTTGAACCAAACATGTTATATGTAAAATAAATTACCTCACCTCACCTCGGTTCCCCTTCCTTTTCTATTTCATCACATGACTAATAACTTTGTCACACTCTTTTTTATTTTCCTTTTTTTTTTGTGGCCATGAATCTTCTTTGAAAGATTTCTATGTCGTGAGGAAGCACTAGAAATAGCCTTTTACTAATAATTAAGCAATAATACTAGCAATTGTTGCATCATGTATCAAGATAATTGACTTTTTTTTTTCTTTTTTCTTTTTTTTGAACCAATCAAGATAATTGACTTTAACTAGCTCATTCTTGCAAAATCACCCAAATTGATAACCATTGTTATAAATTAATGCAAAAATATTTTATGAACTTTGTTGCAAATGCAATAATACTAACCATTGTTGTATTATGTATTATACTTTGATTTGAGTTTAACTTATTCTTATAAAATCAAACTTAAAATTTGTTTAGTTGTGGAGAATATTTTTCACGTCACAATAAACATATTGTCATGATTTTATAGAAGGTGGAAATTAATTGTCACAATAAACTTATTCTTCTATCTCAAAATTAAACATCCGCTTATACGATGAAAATCTATGAATTGTTTTTTAGATTTTATTTCCTTTTACTTTGATACTTTTTTTCTTCAAGAAATTGAAAAATAAGTGCAATAGTTGTTTTAGAGGAAAAGATATCCAAACTCAGATATAGTAGTCTTATTTTTTATTATTTAAGAACGAACAACAAAGTCTATTTAAGTCTCTCGTGATTTTTTCTTCCTGCGCCAACTGGAAGTTGTCGTTCGTCCCCGGAAATTTCAAAAATACCTCTCTCGCTACTTAAGTAGTGAACTCATGGGAAAAATCAGTTTGTATCCTAGAATGCGAACCGTTTTTCCCACGATTTTTCCTATTTACACACTCGCATCCTACGTTGCGAGGGGGATAGGATTGGAAGCCGGTGCACGTGTTAGACTATATTATATAGTATTATATACACATAAAAGTATATTATATAGTATTATATACACATAAAAGTATAAGCTAGACTTGCACTAGAAATAACAATTCAAGTGAATAAATAGTAGTCACTATTGGCACCTCCCTAATTATTCACACCTCCGAGTCTTCAACTTCTGTTCTTGCAATAAAACTGGGAAATACCAATGTAATATCCCTACAAAATGAAGATGAGACATACTTAAAAAAGAAATTTGGAAATTTCAGTCAATAAAACCAATTTCGATGAAGAGTTTACACTAACTTTAGATATGGAAGAGTCATGTTCTTTATCAAAGAGGGATGTTGAGAGACAAATGCTTTCCACTCATCTTGATCTATTCTCCCATCATCTTTTGTATCAGCATCTTTAAATGTCTTGAACAACAAAGAACATACACAACTTACTATTTTCAATAAGCTCTTAAACTTAATTAATAATCATAAATTCATAATAACAAGGTCTAGTAAAATGTAACCAATTAACCTTATCAACAATAGATTCTATCATGTCATCTGAAAGCACAAGATCTGATTCGTGCAATAGTGCCAATACCATTTCCTTTAACTGCAAATAAATAAACCATGATCCTAATTAAGCATGTTGAACTAAAGTCTAATTAAAATAAAAAAAGAGCGAGGAGCCATTTCGATTCCTCACAAATTTCTGACATGTCAAATTCAGTTCATGACAAAAATAAAACTCAAATTAGTCCATGACATTTTTATGGTAGGGACAAACTAGTCCCTGATTCATTATAACAGAGAGACTAATTTGTCTCGGTATGAAAATGTCAGGGGTACGAAATAGGTCTCACTCGAAAAAGAATATGTTACCTCCTCTCTTTCAATGTATCCTGTCTGTCTAAGATCATACAACCTAAAAGCAACTGCAAAAATCAATATTTGCAATTCAATAACTAATAAGGTGTATGGTAAGAGTAGCTAAAAAAGATTAATGCAGTCAATATAAGTAACAAAAGCATAAGAGAATCAATCTTATCTTACATGCAATTTTGTCTTCTAAAGGTGCATTTGGATGAAAAACACCTAGTGATCGAACAAATTCACCAAACTCAATAACTCCGTTGCGCTTCACATCGAATAAGTCAAAAATCTATAAGGAGAAATTAACAATTATGAAGATGAAACAAGTTTAATTAATCTGTTGAGCATCAGAATCAGTTATACAAACCCTGTCCGCGAACAGATTCTTCTCGTTTTCATTCCTGAAGAGTGCTAGCTGAAATTCTTCCTGGATGAAAAAAATGTACCAGAAGTCAATTTTGTCAAATAGATTAAGCACATGAAATTAATGACATTTTATCTAAACTAAAAAAACTTATTTAAAAAAGTACTTAACTCACCTTGTGAATAAGACCATCTTCAATAATAGAATTGCTTAACTTCATATAGAGTTCATATAATGCTTCTACTTCACTCACAGTAACTATGAAGAAACAAAGAAAACTTTAATTAGCAAATTATGCAAGCATTTTATAGTCATTGATTTAATTAATTAATCCACTAATCAGGTGGAACAGAATTACCAGTTAATTAATGATGATGGATACTCACAAGGTGTCTCAGAAGCAAGAACTGTAGGTTCTTCATAACCTTGTGTTTTTCTAACTTTCTTTGAATTTGTTGATAAATAGCAACCCATTTAATTCAATTAATTACCACAAAATTTCTCTACAAAGGAAAAAGTTGAATATCTGCAAAAATAAAAATGTAAAAACAAAATTTCAATCTAAATTAACTTTGATTTGAGATAAATTGGAAAAAAGCACAATATAAATAAACAAATTAGCTAGTCACATAAAATATAAATCAGAATACAAGTTGATATAATTAACAGAACTAAAGTAGAAAATTTGAGGAGTACCAATTAATTTGGCCATGTTATTTATATTATATGAATATGTGATAGCAACATGTAGCCTTAAAAATTAAAATACACGTTTACTATAAGGTAAGTAGAGTTTGTAATATTAAACAATGAAACAATGAGTTGGAATTGAATTTATATGATGATTATTATCCCTAGTGACCAATACCAAACGTCTCACAACTTGTAAATATTTTAGTTTGTTGCAGAAAAAAGTCAAAGCATATCAAGAAAGAAATAAAATACTAGTTTCTCCTACCAGTTTATTTTGAAGAAAGAAACAAATTAAGATAAGAAAAAACACGAGGAAAAACAACTTTGATGACTCGATCTTTGTTCTAGTTGTTAAATGGACGGTCACATTTTTTTCTACTTTAAAAAATGGAATAAAATTGATGTTTTTGTATGAAAAGATGAATTGATGTGATGTAAGGGTAATTGTTCTTGCGCTGATCTTTTAGTTTTTTTATTTTTTATGAGTAGTAGAGAGTGTTGGAGAGAAAGTAGGGAGTAATAGGCTAAGGAGCAGTTTAAATCATGTACAATGGTTAGAATCATTCGACACCATTTTTTACTTCCCAACACTTCACGTCATTTTATCTTTCTTTCACCTAATCATTTAACACTCATTCAACTTTTACTCTCTCCGATGGATTTTCATTCAACACTTTACCACACCATTTTCTCTACCCCACCATTTACTACTCCTTAATTGAGAGTTTTCATCACCTCTCCCCTCCATGTTATTTTCAACAGCAACTTCAACACATCATTGGGCAATATTTAGCAGTTGAAAGGAGTTTCAACAACACCATTGTATATGGTTAACTCCGACTTAGACACATAGACCCACATGCTCCTCATGTTCCTCCTAGGTGTGACCAAGTCCCCGCCTCATTAGATAAGGACGACGACGTATGCCCTATTACTGCGTAATAAATATTTGGGTCAATTGTAATAGTAGTGGATCAGATTTAGTGGCGGAGTCAGAAAAAATATAGATTATTGGCAACATTTTACATCTGACATAATAATATATAAATAGTCGACAAAAATCTCAGTTTTGTCTTCAACTAATTTCTAAAGTTCTTAGTTTTGCCCTAAACTAACTCTTAAAAGTATCAAAAATTTTGACTAGAGCTCGAACAACTACCCAGACTTGTTGGGTTTTGACTCCGCCCATGATCAAACTCAACCCAAATTATGGGTCTCGCTCTGTCCAGTAACTAATTAAACAAACATATTTAAATTACCAACACTTACATTAACAACTTTCATTCTTAAACATGTGAAGTTGTATCGTTAAATCTATATTCTAAAGTGTTCTTTTGTTAGTGATTTTATGAATAAATCGACTAATAAAGACATTTATCAAAATTAAATTAATCAATAGGACACATACGGAGATCCAACGACTAATAAAAGATACATTTTAAGTATACTGTTGTAGTTTCAAATACTATAGTGACATTATTCTACGGACCTAGATTTGCTGTTGTCAAACAATGACGCAGTTCCACACGATAATCAATCATGACTATTAATTTAATTTGAGATCAAACGATTCAAATTTAAAATACAGTTTTATAAAATAAAATAATATTAACCGCGGGAAATCTGTTTCCTTATTCTACACCTTCAAAGAACTAAATTGCATGTCAAAGTGAGACTCTTCTACTCAAAACTCCTTCGACGTCTCTTGGCTCACCAACAGAGCTACCTACATGTGACATATCTATAATCCAAACAGTGTGTGTCACTATCTGAGTATATAAATCGAGGCGGCTAGATTTGTTTGGTTGCTCAAAATTGTTAATAAATTAGTTTTCCAAAAAAAATGGACAATATAAAAAAAACACAAAAGTCAAGTATTACTCGTATGCAGGAGACAAAATCTGTTTTTTAGTTTTACCAAAATAAGCAAGGGTCGTATTCCATGATCTAATGACACCACTCATTACACTTTCGTATAGTTTGGCCACGTTATTTTTTATGACCCTGTGTAATATATCTATCGTCATCACAAATAAACTAACAATATTTGGATATAATAATATAAATTAAAAAAATAAATAAAGGTTGTCATCCATATCATAATTCATAAGTTTGCTTGCCTAAAAAACATGTATATAGTCTATCATATTCACATATAATATTCAGAAATTACTAGGGAGGCATTACATTTAGTCTAGCGTAAAAAAATCGAATAATATACATGAGATTCTAAGAATATATCTATTTATAAACAAGGTAGTTATGACTTTGTAAGAGTCATGTTAGCCTCAATTAAAGCCTAAGACATCTTCATTACCATGAATTCGAGTTTCCTCCATTGACTACTCATCCGTTTGTTCTCCATTAAGGAGAAAGATAGACAGAAAGTGGAGATTTGTGGGACTCTTTAAAATAAGTTTCATTAATTAGTGAGTCATACTAATCTTCACTTGTGTCTATCTCTCTCATAAAATGACAACAAATTAAGGAGTAGTAAATGAAGTAAACTCAAACCCCACTCTCATATGCCAAAGTACTTTCACAACTTACACCTCTTATTATTGTACGCCTCTTTATCGGGCCAAAACTCTAGACTATCATGGCGGCTCCCACCAAATATAATTTTTTTTTTATTACGTGACCATCTTAGAATAACTCCTTATCATAAATCAATCCAAAAGTGTAAGTGATTATGATGGTGGGTCCGAAGCCTGTTTGAATATCGATTTCCATCTAAATCAAAAATAAATTTGATATTGATATAATTATAAATTAAAGGGAATGGGACAATTATCGTTATTGAAATGTTCACCGTGCATAAATGACAAGACCAAATATTATATAGGTACTTTCTTTTTCTTTTTCAAATAGTGAAATATAATATAATTATATACACAAATACTAAAAATTTGAAATGAACAAAGCATAAAGATCATATTATAAATATGAAAAATAAATATATAGAAATGAGAAATGTTATTTCGACACAACTTTTCTTAATTTTGTCATTTCATATTATTCCCTCTTCCATATTTATATTCGTCATTTCTTCTCTACCAATTTTTCATTTTTTATTAGGAAAATGACAAAATTGTCTATTGATGTTATATTTTTATCTCAAAAGTTGTATCCGAATAATATTTCTGAGAAGCATTAGCTAAAGTGGACTAAAATCTAAACCAAAGGGAGGAAAAAACATGAGGCAACAAGAAGAAGGCGTAGTTTAGGAGAGAAATTAAAGAAAATGCATAAACACAAATAGAAAAAGGGGATATAGAGATACTTACCTGTTAGTATATGTTAAACATAACTTGTGCCCAAGCTGAGCTCTTAAATTTGGGAGATGGAATTGGAGATACTGTAAGTACTGTAGGAGTGAGTGCAGGGGAAGTACTATAACGTAACGTATAATGTAACTTATGTTTTGCAATTCACAATTTGTGTTACAACTTTATAACAATAATTCCAACAAACCATGGATTAGGAGAATCATAATCAGATTTTGAACTTTTCCTCCGTCCACATAAATTAATTAATTTATGTTATAGCTGGCTGCTGGTCCCATCCTCATAAAAAAATCAATACTCCTTAAATTGACCTGCGCAGCGTATCTCTCGTGGTTCCGTGTGGTGCTGGTAGATAGGAGTTTGATTTTGGTCCATTTTTTATGTCATAAATAGACAAACTTAACTGATCGTTAGTTGGTTCAGTGGTGACTGATGCCGAACTTGGTAGAGAGGATCACAGTTCGATCCCCCGCAACTGCGATCGGGAGGGGGCTGAAACCACTTGATGCCAGAATTGACCCTCGAACCAGATTCAACTGGTGGTGAAAAACAAAAAAAATAGACAAACTTATAAATATAATTTATCAACTTATACGAAACAACTTATATAAATAAATACGACATCTGTCCTAAAATATAAACAAAAAGTGGTCAACAAAAGTGAATGTATTTAGTCAAAATCTTTAACCAAATACATCAAATTTTATTGACTAATCTTTGCTTATATTTTGGGACGAAGGAGTAAGTTTTAAAAGATATTTCATGAGAAAATAACTTATAACGATACAATTTTACGAGGAAAAAAAGCTTACAGTTACATAAAAAGGAGGAAAATGAGCACATTATTTAGGTCTTAGTTTGCAAAAGAGGCATATTAGAGACAAGAAGGCATTTTTTCTCGACGAGGTTAGCTCAGTTGACAGAGACTTTGCACTATACATGTAGAGTCGGGTTCGAACCCGGACATAGTAATTCACAGGCTACTTAGGCTCTGTTTGGTAAAAATAAGCTATAAGCTAGCTGATAGCTGATAAGCTAGCTTATAGCTAAAAAGCTAACTTATTAGTTGATAGCTGATGGCTGGTAAATGTTTGGCAAATTTAGCTGTTGTAAATACAAAATGACATAAAAATACATGGTTAGTGGGTAGTTTTTTTTTGTAAGTGTTAGTGGGTAGTTATTATAATTTTTTAAAAATAAATAAATAAAATTAATGAGGATAAATATGAAATAAAATGAAAAAGCTATAAGCTATAAGCTCATACGCTACTTGAAATAGCATCTCAAAAAACGCTATAAGCTAGTTAGAGAAGCTCGTTACCAAACACTTCACATTTTTTTCAAATAAGCTTATAAGCTAGTTCAATAAGCTATAAGCTAGCTTATTGGACTTACCAAACAGTGCCTTATTCATAAGCTGGATCAGGATTGTGTAACTTTTACGCGGGAAAGGCAGGCTGCCTTTGGGCTAATTCTGTCCGTTTGATCAATCAAAGGAACAAAATCATGCCACTTGTCCTGTTTAAGATTAAAATAATAAAAAAAGAAGCAGGAATTGTTCATTTGACAAACAGGCCCATTTGACAAAAAACCCAATAGGCCCATTCCACTACATCATCATCATCATCTTCTTCAACCGAAATCAAAACTTCTAAACCCTCTCTGAACCCTATCTGTAATTTCCTCACACAAAAACCATGGCACTCTCCAAAGCTACATTCCTCACTCAACTCAAAACCATCGCACAACCTCACAGACATATCCGAATCCGACAACCTTCTTCTCTCCTCCCACGTTTCCTCTCCTTCGCCTCTCCTGAAGAAGCCGCCGCCGAACGCCGCCGTCGTAAGCGACAAATCCGAATGGAACCACCTCTCTCCCCTCTTAACCGCAACCAACAACAATCACCTAATCCAAACCCTAAATCACAATCACCACCTTATTATCATAATCCCAGTAACCCTAAACTTCCCGAACACGCTTCCGCTTTAACCGGTAACCGTCTCAACCTTCATAACCATATCTTAACCCTAATTCGTCAAAATGATCTCGATGAAGCTGCACTGTACACGCGCCACTCCATTTATTCAAATTGCCGTCCTACTATTTTCACCATCAATGCTGTTCTCTATGCTCTCCTCCGTCAGTCTCGATATTCCGACCTCCTGTCACTCCACCGTTTCATTCAACAAGCAGGTGTTATTCCTAATATCATTACTCACAATTTAATCTTTCAGACTTATCTTGATTGTCGTAAGCCGGATATTGCTCTTGAGCAATTTAAACAGTTTATCAATGATGCTCCGGTTAACCCTTCTTCGACCACTTTTCGCATTGTTGTGAAGGGTTTGGTTGATAACAATAAGGTTGATCGTGCTATTGATATTAAGGATCAAATGGATGCTAAAGGTTTTGCTCCTGATCCTCTTGTTTATCATTATTTGATGTTGGGTTATGCTAGGAATTCTGATGGGGATGCTGTTTTAAGGTTGTATGAGGATTTGAAAGGGAAGTTGGGCGGTGTTGTGGAAGATGGGGTTGTTTTAGGGAGTTTGATGAAGGGGTATTTTATTAAGGGAATGGAGAATGAGGCTATGGAGTGTTATCAAGAGGTGTTTGTAGAGGGAAAGAAGATGAGCGACATTGCTTATAGTTCGGTGCTTGATGCTCTTGCCAAGAACGGAAAGTTTAATGAGGCATTGAAGTTGTTCGATAGGATGATCAAGGAGCATAATCCTCCCGCCAAGTTGGTTGTTAATTTGGGAAGCTTTAATGTCATGGTGGATGGTTATTGTGCTGAGGGAAGATTCAAGGAGGCAATTCAGGTTTTCAGGAGCATTGGTGAGTATCGTTGTAGGCCGGATACATTATCCTTTAATAACTTGATTGAACAGTTGTGTAATAATGGGATGATTTTGGAAGCTGAGGAGGTTTATGGAGAAATGGAGGGTAAAGGGGTGAACCCTGATGAGTATACATATGGCTTGTTGATGGATACTTGTTTCAAAGAGAACCGGCCTGATGATGCTGCTGGCTATTTTAGAAAAATGGTGGAATCAGGCTTGAGGCCTAACTTGGCTGTTTACAATAGATTGGTTGATGGGTTGGTTAAAGTTGGGAAGATTGATGATGCCAAGGCTTTCTTTGACCTAATGGTGAAGAAGCTCAAGATGGATGTTGCTAGCTATCAGTTCATGATGAAGGTGTTGAGCGAGGCGGGACGGTTGGATGATGTGCTTCAGATTGTTGATATGTTGTTGGATGACAATGGTGTTGACTTTGATGAGGAATTCCAAGAGTTTGTTAAGGTGGAATTGAGAAAAGAAGGGAGAGAAGAGGACTTGACCAAACTGATGGAGGAGAAGGAAAGGTTGAAAGCTGAAGCTAAGGCTAAGGAGGCTGAGGCAACAGAAGCTGCTAAAAGAAGAATAGGATCTGGATTTTTATTAACTTCCAAGTTGTTTGGGAATAAGGAAACTGAGCCAGAGAGCGCTGTTGCCACTCCTGCTGAATCGCCAGAGAGTGCTGTTGCCACTCATGCTGAATCGTCGGAGAGCACTGTTGCCACTGGTACTGTATCAGAGTTGGCAGAAGCTGACGGTTCAGACGAAGGAGAGGCTAAAAATGATAGAGCAAGTGAACAGCTAACAGGTTGAAGGTTGCCATTTTGTGGTGCTTTGATGAGGATGTATAATAAATTATTGATGCCTTGATGAGGAAGTATAATGCTAGGATTTCTTTTACAAAATTGCTTTGGATCATCATCATTTGTTACCAAATTTTCTAATCAATGTACATGTAATTATTATATTTGTTGGAAAGGATTGGGCAATTTATGATTTCCCCATTTTATGCTATTTTACTATTGAGCTATTGAGTATTGTATTGGACATTGGTCTATTCTGTCTTGAAATCCCTTTAGTATTTTGGTTATGACGTAGGATAAGAGTTTGGTTGTTTATCTCATAATTTTTTTATAAGTATTATTTACTGGTGAATTGCAGTTTCGAGACTTTGGATGTGTTTTATTTTGGATTTTTATTTTGTGAACTGTTGCTTGATTATCATATTCTCTAATTTGTTCTGTATTCAGGTCTCTGTACTGTTTAATTAACTTTCAGCAGGTAATTGTAAAACAAACTGAGGAGGAAGGTGTTCCATTCAGCACATTAGACACTTTTTTGATCGATTTATGACAGGAGCTGTTGGAAAATTTTGTATTACTAGGACAGGAGTTACTTTTAGGGCATGACTTAATGTTTTGGTATTATGTCATCATTACGGTTTTTTTCTTTCGTATTACCAGTTGTGAGGAAACCAATATCTTATCTATTTTGGATGTATTTTTATGATGGCATTTGCTGTTTCCTCTCATTTATACTATGGCTCACACTTAAGCAGTATTAATGGCTCTTATTTGGTAAAATTTATGCTGCTGATATACAAATTTGACACAACCTTTTTATTATGATTCTCATTTAGGACAATTTATTGATTTTATGGTCATTATGTCATGCGGTAGCCAGTATCTGTCATAACGGTGTGCATAGAGCATAGTTGATAGTCTTTCATACAATGTTTTTTACAGCATAATATAATATTAGGTCACTATTTTTTTTTTGCATTAGCAGTTGTGGGGATGCAAAGTCTTATCTATTAGAATTTGATTTCTGTGATATCAGTTGCCTTTTCCTCTCATTTCTTGTTATGTTATGTAAATAATTATGCTGTATCAGTGGCTCTCATCTGGTTAATTTTGAGAAAACTGAATTATGCATTTGAGTATATGGTTGTATGATGATATGGTAGCTGATTTTTAAATGGATATTGCAATTCTGTAGGTTTATGGTTATTGTCTGAAATGGCATCGGTCTCTAGTCAGCAACAGTTCCGGTACACCCAACCACCATCAAAGGTGCTTCACTTGAGAAACTTGCCATGGGAATGTACGGAGGAGGAACTGATTGAACTCGGGAAGCCATTTGGCCATGTTGTGAACACAAAATGCAATGTTGGGTCGAACCAAAATTAAGCTTTTATTGAATTTGTGAGTGTTTTATTTTTATTTTGATATTTTTTTCCTTCATATGAAATAAAATTACTGATTATTAGCTACAAATTATATGTTGTTACCATAACCTACAGGCAGATTTGAATCAAGCCATTGCAATGATATCTTACTATGCCTCATTGTCGGAGCCTGCAGAAGTGCTAGGGAAAACTGTATATCTGCAATATTCAAACAGGCAAGAAATAGTGCATAACAAAACTGCTGCAGATGTTGCTGGAAATGTATTGTTAGTAACGATTGAGGGTGAAGATGCATGCCCTGTCTGCAATCAGCATTGATGTCTTGCACTTGGTAAGCAATGAAACGTGTGCATCAGTTATATATGCTAACACGGTCATCACGAGGATGCTGGTCATTTAGTTTTGTGATTAGGTGTTCTTTTTCAGGATATGGAAAACTTGTTGACATGTATATAATAAATGAATCAGCAGGCCCATGTGAAGGCAATATCTTCGATGGAAGCTTAGTGCTTTGGGAGAAATAGTGCTTATGTGTTTGTCTCTTTTCTCCTTTCTCCTTTCATTATCACTGCCTCTTCCCTATTCTCCTTGTGGACTGCTACAACTCTTGTAGTTTAGGACATTGCCTTGTTTTTGCAACCATGCTTCATTGACTCATCATCTGCATTTTGCTTGTACATATGATAAGATTAGTCACTAGATTTTGTGCTGTTCATTTCATTTGTGTTCTTGGCGTAGCTATTTCCCCCACTTTCTGCGGTTAATGTTAGAGATTTTTAATGAGAAAAATCTATGGCAATTGTTTTGATGGTTTTGAATTTTTCAAAATATATGTTGTGATACCACCAATACATGCAACAAAAGCATTTCTCTTTTAGTATTTCAAAATATATGTTGTTATCTTAAAGCCTTAAACTTGCATAGTGTTATTTAGATAGCACTTCTCTGTTAGTATTTCAAAATATATATTAGGACAAAAATGGATGAAAAGTGGTTCGGAATGTTAGATCAATTAGCTAGGGGAGTTAGAACTGTTAGTTAGGGGAGATTTATTAGATAAATAAATAAGGGGATATAAGGTTTGAAGGATCATTCTGATTTGTTAATTAGGAAAAACAGGGCAATGGCTCTGTTGTTAAGGTCACGTTTCGGACACCGACACACGTATCTGACACGTTTTTGTTATGTCCAACGCAAAAAAATAAAAATGGGACACGCCGGATACGGATACAACACATTATTTTAAATGACGGACACTGCACAACTAAAAAAAGTTCAAATTTTTTTTTTAAAAAAAAAGAGATTTTTTTTTACCTTCATATTCTACTTCCCCTCTATAAAAACAAAAACTATTAAGTTTCCTTATTTTATTTTTTCTGTTTCTGAGTTGAGTTTGTGCCGTCCACTTCACTTTCTCTTGTCGCCCAAGTATCATTTCGTTTTAGATAATTTTCCTTAATTGAAAGTACTCGGTTTGTTTTGTTGGATTTATTATGTCTTTTTTTGGTTGATTGAAGTACTAAGTTTAAATAAACATAACTTTTGCTTCTCACTTTAGACTATTTATAAATTGTGCTCATAAATTGCTTTATTTTATTAATATATAAAATATATATAGCCGTGTACGTGCCCTATGTTTTTTACATTGTCTCGTGTTGTGTCCCGTGTCCGAGTCCAGGCTTCATAGGATTAATATGATTAGCTACAGAATGCCAACTGGGCAGGATTTGACTAAATCGAAGTGCGATGTTTGAGCTGGACTGCAACTTTGTAGTTATTGGAACAATCAGCCGTATTATTTCTCCAGTTTTGGTATTTCAGATTGTTGATCTTTAATCCCACCCTTTATCAGGTATCTGCTCCCCAAAAATGTGGGACCATGTACCCTCAAGATCACATATTCTGGACATTCAGACTTAACTGTGAAGTTTCAAAGCCACATGAGCAGGTATTTCTGTTTTCCCTGGTATTGTTGGCTTACTGGAAATCAAGCTTTTTTAATTTAATACTTATTGTGGATATTGGTTTGATATGTCACAGAGACTATACCAATCCTTACCTTCCTGTTGCTCAATCAGCCATTGAGGGAGGTGGACAGGTAATGTTTTGGCTGTTTTGTTTTAAGGGACAGCATATTAGAATTAGATATCTTGCCACCTCGCCCACCTGCTTTGTGTAATTGAAAACCTCCAAATTGCTTGTTTTAACTTGAATGCTTTCATGCACATCAGTTATGTGTCCGCCTTCCGCCAAGGGTTTCCCTTGCATGAGACTCTGTATACTGAGGATATTTTTTGAAGTATTCATTTATAATATTTCCAGGTCATGGTTGGTTTGGATGGCAAAATACTGGAGACTGAGAGTAATGTTCTTCTTGCATCTATTGAGAACATGCAATATGCTGTAACATCGGATGTCTTGCAGATGATACTTTTAAGCCTGACCTACCATTTTTTACATTATTTTCTGACAATAAAGCTTAGAGAATAATATCTTACTATTTTTTATGTTAGGTTTTCTCTGCGTTTGGGCCTATCCAAAAGATTGCAATGTTTGATAAGAATGGTGGTTTGCAAGCATTGATTCAATATCCAGGTTAGGTTAGATTATTTGAAGAATATAACTGATAAAGTGATAATTATTTGGATATATTAGTATTTATGCATAGTGCAAACCAAGTGGGTGTGGTTGTTTATTGTTTTCCATGTCACCTGAAAGAATTGCATTTGGGGAAAGTTTTCAAATGTGCTTTTATGTTGTCCGGTTCTATGGAAAATAAAAAACTTAGGATAGTTGATGAAACTGGCAAACGTATGCACCTAGATAAACTCCTTTGTTTATTATCGCCCTGGAGATCCTGCCTCTCGTGATCTAATAATCATTCTAAATGAAAGTTGTCCTGCCGAGATTGATATTTATTTTGGATAGAAAATGGTAATATTTAACAAAGATACTTGAAGCTGCAAGTGCATGTTATTGTTCTTCTCTCAATTTTGCTCTAAATAATTTATGAAGATTTGATTGTTCTCGCAAGGATTTTGGGTATGCTGCTTGCTGGGAGTATTATCATGAGGGCTTAAAGCCCGGCCTATACTTATCTTTGATAGGTATAATAGTGATAATTCAAGTGCTATGTATGCATTTTTAAGTCAGTGTCTCAGCATGGAAACATGAGGAATTTTAACCTTATCAATAGTTAGAGATTTACCAGATGCCTTGTTTTATTTTGTACAGTCACTGTCATTACAAGTTTGAAAATTGAGAGTTACATGCTATCGCTTGCAGATACTCAGACAGCTGTTGTGGCCAGGAAGCCTTGGAAGGACACTGCATATATGATGGAGGATTTTGCAAGCTTCACCTCTCGTATTCACGTCATACAGATCTTAGTATAAAGGTAAACAATCAACCCTATCTGTACATTGAGGATTGATGTCAGTTAAATAAATGCTTGAAAAGAATAAATGAATTGGAGGTGTCTTAAAACATTTTGATAACTGGTTGCTTTATTTGTCTTTCTTCATGGCTACACTTGGTTAAATATCTAGTTTTGGACCTTGATTTTCGTTTATGTGAAAATGTTATCGGTGTTCTGCACTGAAAATCCTTCAACTTCAAAGCTTGAAAAGTTTCCCCTATAAACATTGATCTCCATCAGACCTTTCTGAATCTCTCGACCGTATTTCAAAAATAAATGAAAATGCGGTATTATAAAAACCCTGTCTCATAATTTTTTATTTGCTGCTCAGTATTATATTTTCCTTTTTAATTTTTAGAGGTGGCACTGGCAGGATCAACCAGTGTAAACATTTTTTAAAACTTGCTACATGTATTATGGCTTCGCAGTTTAAGTTTAATTTTAACGATGATTTGTGTAATTACAGGTCAACAATGATAAGAGTATAGACTATACCCATTCCTGTTATACCTGTTGTGAACTTTCAGCCTTCAAATTTATGTCATATCATTAGCTTGATCAATACATGTTGGAATAATAATGTCATAGATGTAGTCACTCTAGCTACCTGATGATTGATGTAAAGTTAAATTGACTTCCTAGTGAACTGTACCCACGAGTTTGGACGAGGAGTAAGAACCCCGTTATTAACTAGTGATTAATTATCCTCTTCCTTAAGCTGTGATTGGAAGTCTAGATGGGGGAAGAGACAACTTTAGAGGAAGGGGATGATTTATTTTCTCCTCTCACCTTGTTTGGGAGTATACTGTAGAGGAAAATTCTCTCATTTGGAGGATAACCTTTTTTTCCATTTCACTTTCCTCCTTTTTCTCAAACGCCCCCCACCACACACACACACACAACTCAAACAAAGCTCTCTCTCTCTCTCTCTCTCTCTCTCTCTCTCTCTCTCTCTCTCTCTCTCTCTCTCTCTCTCTCCCTCTCTCCCTCTCTCCCTCTCTCCCAACAGATGTTTCTTTCACCTTTAGATGCACTTTTCATTTATTAACACGTTCTTGATCCTATCGTAAGATCGAGAAGGGGGAAGACTATTTTCAAGTAACAGCAAAACTCAGATGAGATAAAATCACAAGAATGTAAGAAGCTTGGCTTAATATTCTGCTAACATTTGCATACAATTTTTCTCATTATATGAATTCTAAGAAGTCTGAATTTGAAGTTATAATAATGCTACTACATAATTAAAGAAACAAAGCAGTCTCAGATCTGTTTATATAAGTATCCTCAGCTAAATGATGGAATTTTACTGCAACTAATCGGAAACAATTTTACAGACCAACTTTCACCAGCACCTATATACAGAAAGAACATGACATGAAGATCACACTGAAGCATGTTGTCCTTCTTCACCTTTTACTGTGCCAGATTCAGATACCTATATATATATATATATATATACAGGTATTGCCCCTTTCATCCTCTTCTTCCTCTTGAGGCTGTCCTACACCAGTTATTGCCCCTTTCATCCTGCTTTGCTATTACAAAATCCCATACTTGGCATCTTGAACTGCCAAGCAGCTTGCTTCTGCAACTATGTATGAACTCAAGTCCTCTAAATTGAGCATGATGATTATTTTAAATTTCTTAGACCTTGGTTAGAGCATGATGATTTTGTGAATCAAATTAAATTGGCCTGGGTTCCCTCTAGCAGCTGGATTGATAATATAGAGTTACTTCTAATTTGAAAAATTGGAATATTCATGTAAGTAGACTGTAAATAAGCTCCGTCAACTGATAAGATTGGCGGTGTTAATTATTATTTATGGAGATAAACTTCTTCGGTAGCCTTCTATTATGTTTCATTTACGTGATTATTTAGATATTGCCGTTTCCTTGTACTTATGCGACATTCGATTACAACAACAATCAAGTCTTATAAACTCACATTCAAGTTGCCGCTCCCCCTCTCTTCTAACCCTATTTTGCTTTTCTTCTTCATCATCCACCAAGGAGGGGTGGTTTTTGGGTCAATTTTTGACCCAAAATCACCCCTCTAAGTTGTTTTTTTATTTTCTTTCCATTTAAATAAGTGATTTCACATAAATTAAGTTTTTTAGTTTTGTTTTTCTTGTTTTGTGATTTCGTCGTCTGAGTGCGGCGCTTTGTTGGTGGTCGTCATTGTTACGGCGTTTGTTTGTCCGTCTTGTTGCGGTGTTCGTTTGGTTCATTTTGAAAGGTAGATTTCAATCAATTGCAGATTCGATCAATGATTTGGGCATCATCGTTGCAGATCCGGAAGCATGGACATTCTGGTGACTTTTATCATATTATATTATTTGTAGGCATATTGCAATTGCCGTTGTATGCTATTAACATGGATGCTGTGAGATTGTTTGCAGTTTCATCCTTTTTGTTTTTAGCTATGTTGAATTTGTATTTGCATGTGATGTACTGTATCAATTATTGGAATGAATGAATATCCTTATTTTGAGTCAAAAAAAAAAAAACAATCAAGTCTTATCCCAAAGGGTTACAGAGCATGGCATATTACCTAAACAGAATTTGGTAGTTATGGAGAGGGAGCTTTGGACTAAATTTGTTGCTTTTTTTTTTTTTTTTTTTTTTTTATAGATGAGTGGTCACACATATTAAATTTCAAAATACATGTTGTATTATGTCACATATATATCCCTTATTATAACTTTTATTTGATAATTTCATTCATATTAAAGAAATTATGTAGTATATTTAATATATTCATTTAATTTTATTATGCATTAATATTTCAAAATTCTTCTTAAAGTAGTGTTTTAAATTTTTAATTGAACAGTGACACCAAATGTAGTAAATCAATTAGAGGTACTTTTTCCTTAAAAAAAAAAAACGTGGTCATTTTTGTGAAAAAGTATTTATATGATCTTAAGAGATATTTTATTAATTTAAAAATAGAATAGTAGGTGTTTTATTAATATAACAATTAATTGAGATTTGATTATCTATAAAAAATTATTGTGACTAAAACTCTATATATTTTTAGCTGATAAAAATCTTATTTAATTCAAGATTTTAATAATTGAATTAAATTTAAATGTGTAATTATTAGTCCTTTTTATAAGGAATATTTGAATTTTTTTATAAGAAACACTATAAATTTATTATTTATTAAATACACAATTTCATTTGCACCCTTAGTAAATAAAATCAAATGAACTTACTAAAAGAAATAAATAATTCATTCAAATGTTAATGCATTAATTAGATAGATCTATTTTTCATGCTAGTTTCAGGATTAATTAGATAGACCTATTTTTTTGACAAACAAATAAAACATAAAATTTTAATTTTTTTGAATAAAACATAAAATTTTAAAATTACAAATTTGAAAATTAAGGGATAAGGACTCTTACTACTTGGACCTATTTTCCATGGTTTTTTTAAAAAAGGGAAAATAGTCCTTCACACCTGTTGTAAAAAATAGATAGACATATTTATTTAAGCCTATGTAAAAAAAAAAAAATACAGCTGTTAAACTTAAGGCATGACAGTTGTTAACTTGAAATAGTCCCTTCACTTCACTCAGTCAGCTTTCACGCGTCATTTTTGACCGTTGGTGAAAATTAAACCCTAATTCTTCTAGAGTTTATGCTATTCGCCTTTAGAATTAAGATTTACACTGATACATATATTATATACATAGGCCAATAACCTGCATGAACATCCACTAATAATATTAACAAAAAACATTACATTTTTATTTTTAGTGACTAAAACTAAAACTCTCTATATATTTTTAGGGACAAAAATCTTATTTAAACTTAAGATTTTAATAATTGAATTAAATTTAAATGTGTAATTATTAGTCCCTCCTGTCCTTTATAAATTTATTATTTATCAAATACACAATTTCATTTGCACCCTTATAAAAAAATTAAATCAAATAAATATACTAAAAAAAATGAAAAATTCATTTAAATGCTAACGATTAATTAGATAGACCTATTTTGTATGCTAGTAAAAAAAAATAGTCCTTCACAGCTGTTGTAAAGAAAAAAAATAATCCCAATTAGATAGACATATTTATTTAAAGCCTATGTAAAAAAATAAAAAAACAATACAGCTGTTAACTCATACGCATCACAGCTGTTTGTGACCGTTGGGGAAAATTAAACCCTAATTCTTCTTCCAGTTGTTATAATAAATACATACATAGTAACATAGCGCCGTTTTAATTTCATTTCATTCATTCACTCACTTTCACAACAATCGCTGTTCCTTTCTGATCATATCGCCGTTTTCTTAATTTCATTCATCGCTGACCCAACAATCGCTGTTCCTTCTTTCATCGCCATTTTAATTGAAGTTCGTGAGAGAGACGCAATCGATCAATTGAAGTTCCTTACTTGGTTCATCGCTCACTGATCCATTGCTTTCATTCCATTCAACAATCAATTTGGTAAAGTTTTCTTCTTTCTTTAATTTCTTCTTTTCTTTCTTTCTTTCTTTCTTTAATTTCATCGATTACTTATGCAATTTGTTTATTCATTGTTGATTTTCAGACTCATTCTTCCTTCTACTTTCTACCCTCTTCACTCACTCACTCACTCTCTTACTTCCATTATTATTCATTACAATCCATTCATTCATTCATTATTCCATTTCATTCATTCATTCATTCATTCATCGCAAATATGAACCTTTTCACTACTAACAATCCATCATTCCCCGCTGGGCTTAGAGTACTTGCAGTCGATCATGACACCTACGATTTCTACACTATTCACCACATTTGCAATCAATTACACTATCAAGGTACTTACTTTCTCACTCACTCACTCACACACCTTAATTATTATTCTAAACTACTTTTCATCTTTTTTTGTTCTAACTCTTAATGTTTTTTTTATTGCAGTTACATCATGTTCTACCATTTCTCAAGCAAAGCAGCTCTTGTCGACATCACATTTCGACATCATACTCGTCGAAACTCATATTCCACAGCAAGATACTTATGCATTTGTTCAACAAGTGACTTCACATTTGAAAATTCCGGTGATTAGTAAGTAGTTCTTCCTTAAACTCATCATTGGTTACACCTTTCCATTAATTAATTAACAAATGTGACTCACCCTGTTATTATTTTTATTTTGTAGTGATGTCGCTTGATAACCGAACCTGTTCTGTTATGGATTCCATTTCCAACGGGGCTTGTAGTTACTGGGCCAAACCACTGGATGAAAATCTATTCAAAAATATGTGGCAACATGTCGTGCGGCAACATCTAGTGCAAAAGGAAAGTGAGGCTAAAGGGCTTAAAAAGCTAGGAAGAGAACATCTAGTGCAAATGGAAAGCGAGGCTAAAGGGCTTAAAAAGCGAGGAAGAGATGATGAGGTTCATGTTTCTAAACAACCTCCGGCAAAGAAAGCTCGTTTCTCTTGGACAGATGATTTGCACCAAAAATTTGTGTCGGCCGTGAATCATCTTGGGATTAAAAGTATGAATCTTTCCTCAGACTTTTTGTTTTTTGCATTTGTTTGTATTCTATTCTTCAAGAACTCAATAATGATAATCAACTTACTTATGTGCATCAGTTTTATGTTTGTTTTGTTCTGCTGCTTGTCGTATTTGTTGTTGTGTTTCTTTACTCTGTTTTTGGGTCTGTAACTTGCTCTTTGGTTAGAGCTCTAGCTCCACCTTTCATTGTTTTCCTGCTTCCCCCCTTTCTTGGCCCTTCATGTGCCTTGATCGGAGGCTTAATAAATTGTTTGCATTTCAAAAAACTTACTTATGTGCATCCTTTTCTTTCAGAAGCAAAGCCTAAAAAAGTTCTGAAGATCATGGATTGTCCTGGCTTGGAATTACAGCATGTAGCTAGTCATTTGCAGGTTGGTTTTTATATTAGTTTCTTGTTTAAATTTCATACATTAGTGTTTTGTGTAATTTGAATCTGAAATTTATGAAGTGTTTTATTACTAACACTTCTGTACCTGTTATGTTCTTTTGCAGAAATATAAAATGTATTTAGATGGTGGGATAAAAAATTCAAAGATGAATCAGAAGAACAATGAAACACAAGCACAGGATCAAGAAATTGATGAAACCGAAGTATTTTTTAGCTTGACTGATTTTTTCCCCGATCTTAACGATGATGATATACACAATAACAACTATGCTGTTTCAGCTGAGAGCATTGATTCCCCTAGCACCTCTCTTCCACAGCTTGGGCAATATTCAATGACACCACCTGATCAATGTGACGATTCCGACATATTTTCTAATTTGACCGATTTATTCCCCAATCTTAACGATGAGATACACAATGGGATGTGGTGACTATAAAGAAGGCAACATTGAATATCTCATTCCACCTTCACGACATTTGTTTCTATTTTAGTCATAGTTAGTATATCAATTAAGCTTTAGGCTTATGTTTTGTAACAAGGGCACTATTATAAAAGGCCCATTTCTGTGTTTTGTTCATATTGAATCAATAAAAATATTTTTTTTTAATGCATTCCATTAAGAATTTTCAGCACCTTTTTCCATTCTGCAGAGTACTTTATTGATGGTTGATTGGTTCTGCTTTATTATAGTGTCAATTAATTGATTTAACCAACCAATTATTAACAATGTCATCCATATTCAGGTTGAGACCCTTTCAGCTTTTGCAGGTGTGTTAGTATACTTTCAGGTTCATTGTATTGTAGTATATACCTGGGGCTGGTCCTGTCTGATAGTTTCACTGGTAAGGCACCAGTGGTTGCAGTCGGAGAGGCCTGTGTACATTGGTTGGTCCGAGGCTCATTGTGTTTGGTGGCGCCACACTTCCCCTGCACTTGAAGGCAATTATGTTGGAAATATGATCAAACTTGGAGTTTTAAATCACTTTGTTAAGGGTGGAGGAACGAATTCAGCAGCAACACAAATGGCAGCCACTGCAAAATGGGTGGTTAAAATTCAACATGGACGTCGGGTTTCACAATCAGAGCGGAAAACAACCTGTGGCTGGTGCATCAGAGATGAAGCCGGGATGTTTGTGCGTGCAGGTACAACATGGAATCATGGAACTCATTCTATCATTGAAGCTGAAGCACTAGCCTTGTTAGAAGCAATGCAGGCTGCTATAAGTATGTAATTTGAATTCATATTCTTATGTAGTCCAAACGGGAAGAACAAATTCAAGTCATGAGGAAGCTATGTTTAGTCGTACAGCTCATCCACCTCCCACCACCAGTACAGTCAGCGAGCCTGAAAGGAAGAACGAGAAGGCGATTGATAATTAAAAAGACCTGGTTTCAAGCCAGTGAAACAGTGAGTGATTTGTATACCAAAACAGACATGGATACATGTAGCAGATAACTCAAATAATCATTTTATTTTGGTTTCAGGTGCTGGCCAAGCAAAATCGGTCTTGGCGTGACCTGGTTCGTCAGACATAGAGCTTGCAGCTTGAAGGAGATGCTTCTGATAGAAAAGCTGGCCAAATTCACATGGATATTGTAGCACAACCTCAATTTTGCAACTTGAATTAATCTGGTCGCTTTTGTGTTCGGGATGCTATCTGTTTCAAGTTTACTATAGTTGGCTCGAGTAACATGGGTCACATCTTCAAGATAGATGAGTAATTTGTCCTGCTTGCATGTTGATTTAGGTTTTGGTTCTGTGGAACTTTTCAATTTTTAATTTTATTGAAGTTGGAGAAAAAAAAGAAGTTTTTAAGACATCCTTTTTGTGGATGTTGGTTTTTGTAGGTGGAAGCGGAGCGACTCCTGCTAGGAAGAGACTGATGTGAGATTTTAAGAGGTTGGAACAAGACCCACCTGCAGGAATCAGAAATGTGCTCCTCATGATAACAACATCATGCTGTGGAATGCTGTCATATTTGGGTGAGTTGAATTGAGAATTGTATAAAGATGCATGATTATGTACACTTTGTATAATTTAGTCACTTTTTTTATTTCATTATTTTCCACTTGGTTTAAGTATGAATGGATAAACAATTTCTGGTTTCTTGTTGCCTTTGGATTGCAGTCCTGATGATACTCCCTGGAATGGAGGTGAGTCAATTCTTTACCACAGCTCAGCTCCTAAAAAATTTTGGGTTATCTAGGCTATCTTAAAACTGAGTTTTCTTCTAGAACTGGCATATAGATTCTGCTTAGTGGTTTGATGCTATGTTATGATTCTATCTTGCGCTGTCTGTGTCTCTTGTTCTTTGTTTTTCAATATTAATTTTAACTCTTGTCTGTTATGTTGTCTTGTCATACTCTACTTCATTTGCCTGTTAAGAGACTGCATTTACACTCTACTGCATTTGCCTGTTAAAAAATTATCTTAATTAGAATGTGATTACTATATTAAGCAAATAATATAGATACACAGGTAAGAAAACTCAATTAGGTAGTAGTAAGCTTCATAATAATGACTATTGGTGTTGACGTGTCGGTGTCCATGCTTCATAGGTAATGACTATTCGACAATCTGCTATGCTAATTGCTTGCAGTATTAGTTGATTTCGTTGAAACTAGGGTGGCCATTAAATTCTGCATATTACATTTTTGCCATCTTCTTGCACTCAGGTAGCAAACAAAATGTAGGTAAGCTGGCAAAAGATGGCGTGGACGAAATGGGCGCACGATTGGCACAGGAGGTTAGTAACTAATTATATATGAGGTTTGTTTGATGAAACTCATGTCATGTGAAAATCAATATACTGTATCTCCATTCGGCAATCAACAAAAATCTAAGAAAAAATAAACCTCATTAGAAATATAACAAACAAAAAGATGTGTGGAGCCCCTTAATTCCGGCAAAAAATATCGATCCTAGTTTGGCGTCTATTGCAAGATAGACTCCCAACGTAGGCTAACCTTAGGTTGAGATGTGTGAATTTGAACTCCTCTTCTCTTTGTGTGGGTGGGAGTGGATGCGAGGAAAGCATTATTCACACGTTCTTTAATTGTCCGACGATATTTATCGTTTGGAAAGAGTATTTGATGTGGTTAGGAATCTCAACCGCATTTGTAGAAAGGGGGATTGATCATTTAAGAATGTTCAAAGGACTAGTGTGTTAGGTAGCAAGAAAATTCAAGAATTGTTAGGGGTGATTTGGTTTGCAAATATATTTGTAACTTGGAAAGCAAGGAATGCAGTAGTGTTCAAACATGAAGGTTTTAATGGGGGGGAAAGTTGTAGAAGAGGCAAAGGTTTTGGCTTGGAGAATTTTAAAAAATCGACTTAAAGGTTTTATTTTTCCTCTTTTCCAATGGATTAATGATCCTTTAGCATGTATTTACTTTCCAAAGAATTTACTTTTTTGTGATATGTGGTGTCGAGCTGTCCATTACTACATAGCAAAGAATGTACTGTTATTGTTTTGCAGATATGCTATATTGGAGTGATAAACTTCAAACCAAGTCTTGTCAAATGTGATTCTCTTGTGTGGCATCAGTATTGGAGTTGTGGCTCCTATAAGTTGTAGCGGAAACCGTTTCTGGTCATAATATTGGTTGCTCTACAGGTTAGAATGGCACTTGTTCTTTTGGGTTCGCCGACTGTTGTGCTTTGCCCTTGTCTACTTGGTTGGGATGGTTGTATCTCATAAGGCCTTGCTCGTTATGCTCGGGTCTGAAGCCATCTCTGCTTCTCGAGCTCTTGAGTCTTTTGTGGCATTGGCGAGAGATCCCGTCTCGCAGTCGTAGGCTAGGCTATTGCGTTTGTTTGATTTAGATCTGTCATTGTTCTGCAGTCATTTCGGTGCCTTTCTACATGACTGGTTGTTAAACAATAAACATAAGGGTGGATTTCAAAATTCTGGTACATATTGGATGCTGTCTGCTATTAATCGGTGTGATTATTGTGCTATATAGTTCTCTGTTATTGACAGAATTGATCATACATTAAAATTCAATTGGCTTTGTTTGTGGTCTGGCGTTATTAGATACCCCATAGAATTGTTGTGGAACTTGGTAGATCTTATGATTGTTCCAATTCTATGTACTTGGGATTTATCATTAACAATATTATTTTTGACTCTAAAAAAAAAAGGTCATATTTACGAGGACAAAAATCATATTTAAGCAGAAAATCAATGTTTAGTGTTGACCATGATATCTTTTTATAAATATCTTACGATATTTTATAAAGATCTAATTGGTACATCGATTCTAAGAATAAAGGATGAGAATAGAGTCTAAGAATGCCACATGTTTATATGTTATAATTTCGTGATTGATTTAATTAAATTTAAAGATGGTATAGTTAAGGTTTTTATATATATATATATATATATATATAAAAAATAAAAAAAAAAAAAAGATACATGTTATGTATATACAAGAATTGTACCTAAAAAAGAATAGTGTTTCTATAAAAATTATGAGAGTAGTGACTTAAATTGCAAGTGAAGCAATATTGATATTGGGGTAGATGAAACTCTTCCAAATTACCCTGATTTGTCAAATACAAATCTTACAATTCAATCTATGTGTGGAGTAAAATACACATTCTAAGTTTCCAGTAGTATTAAATTCTGATCAAGCAAATTTTAAAAGAAAATCTTGTTTATTACACAGCTCAAGAAAACTGAAAAATACAATGCCACATTAGTGCCTTAATCTATCGCAACAAGCACACAAACAATAAAAAAATGCTTCTTAAATAACATGTCAGCTACAAATATTAGGTATGCACACTCCATTTTCTTGATTCTGTTCCTTCCAAATTCTTCCTGTGACTCTAAGTTTCAGCTCCTTCCTATCCCCACCAGAGAAAAATAGTGCCATATTTCTTTGAATGATGAGACCATCATGGCTATCCCTGACTTTACGGTGGCTATCCCGAACACTTCGAGGCGTACCCTCCCAAATTAGTTTCCTGCCATTGGCCCCAACTTCAAGGCTATAGCTGTAGTTCCGAGCATCATTTTCATCGCCCATAAAACGAAGGAATGCCATGTAAACAGGGGCCATGCCAAGCTGAAAAGCTTCGAAATGAAGGCAGAAATATTGACCAAAACAGTGAAATACCTACCACGGAAAAATAAAGTTTGCAAACAGAAGAATCAGAGAAAGTGGGGAGTATATATACTGAGATAAGATTGCATGTTGTCCTCATCCTACCAAAGGGTGAATTGATATGAAGCTGTCCTCATCCGTCACTCGTTAACAAAAAGAATAATATAAAATCATTTAACCAATCAAATGAGACACAAATATGGTTCAGCATGTTTGGATAAACAACTTAATTAAGCACTCACCATATAAGTGTTTATGTATAAGTTATTTCCATAGCAAAAGATAAAATTAAGTCATTGTTTTCATATAAGCTATCATGGAGAGGTTATGAAAATAAGTCGAAAACAACTTATGGACATGTCATAAGCTGTTTCCATAAGCTGTCTTAAATAGTCTCAGAAGTACTCATGTCAATAGATAAACTCAAATAAGTCAATCCAACTAGACACGTACAAGGAAGTGAAATAAAATAAATGTCATGGACATTGGAAAGTATTTCACCATAAAATCAGTTCCCTTATTTGTAATGAACATTGTAAATTGTATCCCCACAGATTTTTCGTAACGGCAAAATTATGAGAAAGCGAAACAATCTCCCCTACCCAGGTTCTAAAAGTCAGGAAAAAATTAGATAAAAAATGTTACACTTACTGTGAGCATCCAGGTTGCATTCTCTACTTCACGTGGATTTGACTTCACATAACGATGGTTGAATGTGCATCCAGTGTGCATGTCGACCTTATGATCATCCCTCAAATGAGCAACAAGGAAGGGAATATCGCCAACAACAGAACACTCTGATCCAGCATAAGGACAACTATATGGCCTAAAATTACATACTGTCTCATGCTTAAGCTTGCTGTAGTATGGAAAGATTTCTGGACATCCAAGGGAGTAGTACTTGCACGGTAATTCAAGTGATTCAGCCACCTTCTCTAATGCCAGACACCTAATATCTCCAAGCTCTTGTCTACAAGTGGGACACCGGTTATGCACTCGTGCTTTGCATGTGGAACATAGCGTGTGGCCATTGTGACACTGCAAAGAAACTAATTGTCACATTTTTCTCCTACCCTTTTGGCAAATATAGACTTTTTGCAGCTTAAATCATGACAACATCAACTTCCTCACAACTTAAAATGAAGAGATTAACACAAGCTAAAGAATCAAAGACTGGCTAAAGTTTAAACAACATGAATAAATTTCAGCTTACATCACATCACAAATCCAATGCTTAAAGTTGCAGTTTTTGTGTATATTCATGATTTTTAAGCCATTTTGATGTAATACAATCAATATTCTTATTTTTTGAGTTTACGTGCTAAGAAATTCTGGTACAATTAGTCATCTCTCATTGCGGGAATGTTCATCGACTGTCAAAAGTTCCGGTAATTTATGGACACTTGACTTCAAAGTTGTTTCCTAAATGAGTTAAAAAGGTTTTGGAAGTCAAAAATCATCTTCGTATATTCAATAGGCGTATATTCAATCACAAGTTTTAAGCTACATATCCTCAATAGGCATATTTTCTAGAATCAGGGATTGAAGTTTCAGCTCATTGAATTTTTGAGATGATGGTCTGCTTTTTCATTTTTGGTATTAACCCCTCTGGTTCCCGGAGGAAGGGCCCCCCGGTAATCCAGAGTTCGGCCACGAGGTAAGTAAAGCCCGACCATCCCGGTAATTTCCCAAGATGGTCTGCCTTTTCTGTTTATGTTCTTTTTGCTGTTTTTCTTGTGGTTTATAAGTGACAGTCTACCTACCTACCTAGAGTTTCTGATAAAATATATGTTTTTCCTGTATTTCACATACATGAAGGTATAATTGCATAAAAATACATTGAACAAATGACTTTCAAATATTATCAATAAATTTCAACCAAAACAAAGCATCTATTCATGATCCCCTTCCCCTGAGAACCAGAGGATTAACACCAACAAAAAAAAAAATGTCTAGAACATTTCCATTTCTAAATTTTAACAACACAACCATTCCTCAATTTGACACCTTACAAACATAAATTGCAAGCATCATCACAATTTCACAATCATAATCAATTCAAATGAACCCCCTCTAATTTTTTATTTTTTTTTTATAAAAACCCTAAAATCTGTCAAACCAAATCCAATTCAAATAAAACCATGGAAATCAAAATCAATTAATTCAAAAAATTAATCAAAAAACTGACCTGATGAATTGGAGGGTACATTGAATTAGTACAAACAGGACATTCAAGCAATTCATGAACGCTTGTTGCAGGAGTAATACCATTTGGACCCAAAATATTTGTGGCACCATTTCTATGCTTTGTGGAAGAAAATTCAGAGTGATGATGTGAATGGATCTCATCTTCTTCCATTCCATCAGAAGATGACACACACTCAATATTATCCAAGTCCATCAAACACACCAAATCGCAAAAAAGAGAAATACCCACTAATCAAAATCGAAAATTTCACAAAATTAATTATCTGGGTATTCCTCTTTTTTCACAAATTTCCTTCCCCCAATTCTCTCTGTTTTTTTCCCTTCGCTTTCCCGGAAAATTTAGAAGAGAAAATAAATAGAAAGAGAAAGAGAAAAAGGAGAAGGAAGATGGTGATGGTGATGAAGATTGGAGAAAGATCGATAAATGGAGAGGAGTTGGAAAAACCAAACTCCGTTCTGGGGAAGAAAATGTTCTTTTCTTCGTTGTCTCTGTTTTTCTCTCTCTTTCTATGTGCAACAGCAAAGAGAGATAATGAAAGGAGAACCGTTAAATTTCTCAAATTAGATACTTGATGGATCTATCCAACGGTAGTTAGATTTCAATGATTTTTTTTGGTTATTCGTTTGTGTTTTTATATGGTCATTTTTGTTTTTAGGTAATTTAGTTGTTTGTTTCATGTTAAAACAAAATCACTATTATTATTAGCATTTAATAATAAAGTTAAGTTAACCGAATCTGGTAGAGCGCACAAAATTTAATTTTTTTTAATGTGAATATATTTTTTAAATTTATTTAAAAACTTATGTATCTGATTTATAATATAGGTCAGATACATTAATTATTCAATGAATCTGAAAAATTGACTTTTACTTTACATATTATAATCTGAACTAGATTCACGCAATATAACAAATCAATGTTCATATTTTGGTTTAAATATTCATATTTAATTTCTGACACACATTAAATATGATTATCTCACATAAAGTAATTTATAAAAATAAAAAATAAAACTAGTTTAATTAAGAGTTTAATAGACATAAGCAGACAGAGTAAAAAAAAATTGCACACTCAACCAATAAAAATGTTTCAATCTTCCATGTCATATAAAAAAAATAGGGTTAAGTGGGATGACATGACAGAAAATATAGTTATGATTGATTGACAGGGTAAAATTATTTTACATTGTCTTGTGCATATATGTTTTTTCTCTTTAATTAATACTATAAGTAAAATAAATTTACTTTATGTTTTCTAGAAAATCAAATCAAATAATATGAAAAGAAAACTAAATTATTGCTTAATGGTGATAATAAATTTGAAGTGTGAGAAATGGTCCAAAATACACAGAAACAGGACAAGATATCTTATTCCTGTCGATGGAAAGCTGCAATCACAGGATGAAGCTGCATCTAAGTAATCACCTATGTACAAATTGACAACAACAACAATGTGACGTGTATTTACTATTTAGCTCTCAGTTTTCTATCACTGTTTTTCTCTTCAGCCACTCAACTTTATTTAAATGGTTCTTTTCTTTTTCAGACGAAATAATAAACACCATTTTGAACCAAAAAATAAAAATAAAAACCATCAAATCAATAGTAAGATTCTGATTTGAACATGAATAAAAATATTCAATATAAGTCCCTTGCGAAGGTGTGAGGGCTAAGTTAGTAAAGACATCACATTTTATATATAAGGGTCAAAGTTCGAACCTCAGACATCTCACGTATCCACTTTAAAGGTGAAATTGTTGACATTGTACATTAAATATTAATATTTTATTAGGAATACGTGATTTTTTTAGAGGATCTTGCTGTCCATGTCATTCTATTGCACAAGAGAATATCTGATTCTGATCTATATGTATCACCAAAAATAAAAAAGAATATCTGATCTATATCCAAAAAAAAGAGTAAGCATATAGAAAAATAATTTAATATTGTACTAGTTGCACCCAAATAATAAAAATTATAGTATATCAAATAATTAGTAAATATCATCCACAACATGCATGGTCGAGTATTTGTCCTTGCATTTGCATTTGTTATGAATGAAATGCTGGATAGAAGTAGAACTTGCAACTTGCATTTGTTAACATGTTTTGTCTAATAAAAAAAAAGGTTTAAAGAGCTTGTGGGATGTAGCTCTACTACTCAATGAGTAAGTACAAGTTAAATTTGCGGTGAATTTAACAAAATACCGTGATTTTGCAGACACTACACTATGTAGTTTTTGTAAAATCACAGTGGCTCGCATCAAATGGCCAAAGTGTTTGCAACAAAATAAAGAACGCATGGGAATCATCATATAATGATATACAATTTTTGTTCCTTCCACCATTTTTGCCCCAAGATTACATCAATGAATAAGGTATCCTCATCACATTTAAGAGATGTATGTGACATTTAGTTTACCTCACTATGATTTGTGCTTTTATGAAACTAACTTCGCCATGGGAGGTCACTCTTGAAACTACTCTTATAGTACATTGATTTCGACCTAATCCACATGGGGCAATCTGAATCTAACCCTTTTATATTATTTTATCATCAAATGTACCAACTAGTTATTATGTACAAAGATAAACTACAATAAATATCACCGACGGATTTGATTACATGCTGGCAACAATGGAAGGAAGTTCTGTCTCGGCTTCTTGTTGATCTCCACCAGAAACCTCCGTTGTCTATAAACAGAAAACAAACATCATTAGGAATTAATTTGATAGCAGCAAGAACACAACATTTACGACTTCACAAATTATACACACCTCTGAATCGTTCTTCTCTTTGGAAAGATAACGATCCAATGCACCTTTACCATAAAGGATTTTAGCACCTCTCACCAAGCCGTCACTTCCAAGTTCAATGGACTCTTCATCAACAACGACACCATCTATAACATCGTCGCCTGTTCTGATATCGGGAATCTGCACAAAATTTGATTCAATCAAAGTAAATAAGGACATTTTAATCAACCATGAGATAGATATTCGGTGTGAGTGTGTGACTGTCTTATTATGTTTAACTGTCTTTCATACTGAGCACCCTCTCTGAACCCAGAGGTAACACCTTCAACCCATGCCACTCTATGAACAAATTATTCATCTCATGAAAGTAAAAGAAAGCATACCTCATACATAGCATCTGCCAAAACATTCTCAATTATTGCTCGTAAGCCCCGAGCACCAGTATTTTTAGACATTGCTTTTCTTGCAATTGATTTACGAGCATTTTCCGTAAAATGTAGTTTCACCTGAAAATGAAGTATACAACATATTGTTGTCAGAACAGCCATTTACATTCCAATAAAGCCTATACCAACAATTCAAAATCTAAAGGTGCAACCAACTCTGCTATTCTTTTTATTTGGTTAATCCTCAATCATCAAAACTTACCATAAACAAACAAGAAATAACTTCATTTACAAGTGAAAAGACCCATAGACCTAATGTATTAGGCTTAAGGGTCAAGATATAATGTTAAGTTGATATTGTAGCTTCCCATGCTTAAATGGACGCAAAAGCTTTTAGAATTAGAGATACCGGTTTGGTATTGGAGAGAAAACATATCAGCAGTAAAATATACAAGAAATTAGGAGCCTTGTGGAAACTTACTCCATTAATTTTGAACGTCTTCTTGTATTGCTTCTCTAGAGCACTCTTCGGTTCTGTGAGGACCTATATAGAAAGTAATGGCATCAGGTGACAAGAAAAATGACTTGTAAAGTTAAAAAATAAAGCACTTTTAAGGACATGTAAAAAGCCGACTTTAACTGACTGAAGAAGGGAAAGACAAAAAACTAAGAACAATGCCAGATCTGAATAATTTTGCTCACTGAGAATCCTAGTCCCTCTGACTTCCTCACCAATTAAATTTCACTATCAACAAATAAATACTTAAACCACTACTTCAGTCAATTGTGAACACAGCCAAATGAGAAAAGCATTACATGTAAAAAAAATAAGTGACCATTGACCAAGTTAAAGCCTACCTGAATGAGTTGATTCTCAGTTAAAGCTGACAGGCTGACAAGAATAGGAAATCGTCCAACAAATTCAGGTATTAAACCGTATGCGATAAGATCACTGCTTTCAACCTGTAGAAAATAATAACTTTCAATGGTGTACAGAACCAACTTGAAATTAGCAGGTTAGTACTAAGAGTACTAGGCCAGTATGATTACAAGATCGATCATATGAAACTTACAGTTCCTAATAATGATGATGCAATAGCAGCCTCTGTGATAGTTCCAGTCCTCATCTTTGCACGTACAGGTGCTCCAAATCCAATAGAAGAATCTTGGCGCCTGAAAGGGTATCAGAGACTTACTAGTTACAGAAACGCTGCACATACTACATTATAACAAAGCTACTACGAATTTTTCAGGATTTGTTCAACCTTTCTGAAATTGTTTTCTCTAAGTCAATGAAGGCTCCTCCGCAAATGAAAAGTATGTTCTTTGTGTCTATCTGCGAAAAGACACAGATGGCACAACACTAATAAATAAAATGAATACCGCAGACGGCTCTTTACAATTTAGAAGAATATCATAAATGAAATTCAACCAATCCAGAGTGTTCAGATACATATATACAAAGTTGACAAACTGGAAGAGAAGATGATAAAACTTAAGAGAACAAAAAATATCATTCAAGCTAACTTAAAGGTTTAAACAATTAACATTCTTAAATATTAAAATATGATTGCACCAACGTATCAATTCCATGTATATATCTGATAGCCACTACCGGCTACAAGCAAATAAATACCTGAAACCGTAAGTCATAAAGAACAATGTATACACATACCTGAATATTGTCACCTCTTGGATGCTTTCGAGCTCCCTTCTCAGGAACATTGACAACCTGGATTGGAAACAATGCTAGAAGATCAACATAAAATGGTGAATGAACTGCTAAAAATACTATAATAAAAATGACATACTTCAACCATCTTAGACTTCCTTGTTCCTAGAGATATTAATTTGTATCTGCAAGTGGGGATCCCTATGGGGACTGCCCCATTTGGGGGGTGTGGCCGTGGGCGAGGGGAGTTTATCCCCGTTGGGACGGGGATGGGGAAGAAAGTCCCCATGAGGATGCTTAGGGGACGAGGAAGGGGATGGGGATCATACCCCCTGCCCCGCGGAGACCCCATCCCCGAGCAGCTTACAAAAAGAGCCTTTATATGTAGATATTCAAGTATTTGATGTTATTTGTCTTTTTACACAATGTGTATAAATTTCATTCATATGTGATGCTCAAATTTTTCATTTGTTTTACTTTTATGGTTATATTTTTAATTATTTTACTACCAGATTGATTGAAAATAATAGAATATTGATTGATGTAGATGGGGTCCCCAAGGGGACCATGGAGATCCGGGGAAAATCTTTCCAAGGAAGGAAATGGGGGCACTTTGGGTGGCGGGGATGGGGAGCGGGAGAGTACTCTCATCCCCACCTTGCCTCGTTGATATCTAGAGACTGTTCCATCGTAAATGTTATATGAAGTTTCATAAAACTTAAAATCCAGTTCAATTTTTTGGGTGTTGATAATTATGAAAAGAACCAACCGTTCCCTCAAGCATCTTCAGTAATGCCTGCTGAACACCTTCGCCAGAGACATCTCTACTGATATTAAGGCTCTCAGCCTGAAATGTCAAGAAGTGATTTAGAACAATGGACAGATACATAATTGGAAGGGAAAATAGAGATAATAATGTAGAACCTTTTTGGTAATCTTGTCAACTTCATCAATGTAAACAATGCCTTGCTGTGCAGCAGCCACATTATAATCTGCGGCCTGGAATAAATTTATGCAATGTTGATTCAGACTACAATTTGTTGTCTGTGCTAGCTAATTTATGTTTCTTTCATCAAACAGCAGCTAGTTTCATGATTCCATGAAAGAAACCAATAACTTTTTAAAATTGATAGAGCACGGAGAAAAAGATATTTCCAAAAATAAAATGGAGGGAGCAGATAGAAGAAAATGATTCCCAACAACAAAGAAAAATTTGCAATAGCATGCACAAGTATAAATTCAATGATGCGCTCAAGCCATAAAGATATAAAAACGGAACCCCCTATGTTCTTCCCAATTATAAATCACACATCATACCCTCTAAACCCGGTCAATGCTCCACATACAAGTAGATTTGAAAGCCATTTGTCATGGATAAATAAACATTTTTTGTATAAATTAACATATCTTGTTCAAATAACAAGAAAAACTCAAAGATAGGATATAGTAACATGGGTCTTGTTTGGCTTGTCTATAAAAAAAACCACATTACTATATTGTCTAAAAATAACATAGTTGTCACTCTTCAAAGTATTTACCGCGAGGAGCTTGTATAATATGGACTCCACATCTTCTCCAACATAACCAGCCTGCAAAAGGCGATGTTAAGAGTTAGAACTCTAACATAAACATATAACTTTCACATAACATATATTAAGATGAAAATGATATAAATGCACAAAGACATACTGAACGTTACTTATAAGTTCCAACCACTGAGAAAAGGAAACAATAATTCCACAAAGTGCCTTCCGTGCATTTTCTCGATAACGAAATGTTTCTGATATAGTTCTTAATTTGTTTTTGTTTAGAATCTGCATAAGCTGTCTACACTTTTTAAGTACGCGAGATTAGAGGATGGCAATGGCATCAACCGATCAACATGTGTATTTTTCTTCATTTTAAGTTTTAACCTGTGTTTTCTTCCCATTCCAATTTTAAGTTTTATTCATTTATTTTAACATATGATAAATCAGATAACAAGAATAGAGCCTTCTAACTTGCCTGAGTGAGTGTAGTTGCATCTGCAATAACAAATGGAACATTTACAAACCGAGCCAAGGTTTTGGCAAGTAATGTCTTCCCTGTCCTTGAAACAACATCAAGAAAAACAAGTTAAACTGGTTGCCAGAGGAAACGAGGCATTAACAATTTTTCAAAGAAATGATGATAGAAAAAAGCAAAAATCCCAAACTAGATTGCCTCCATCTATTTCAAAAAATTGACAATTTCACGGTACAATTTGAAACTAATGCTAAGCACAATTAATATACTAGTGCAACTAAATAAAACTAGGCCACTAACAGCCAACCAAGTCCATTACAACAATTTGTGATTCAAAGAACAAAGCATCACACTACATTTACAATACTGAAAAATGACAACACAGAACCGCAAGTAAATAATACACTCGAGAGTGAAGAAGGTAAAAACCAGTTTACCTGATCCAGTTGGCCCCATTAAAAGGATATTGCTTTTCTCAAGTTCAACTTCTTCATCATCATCAACAACAACAACATCAGCTTTAACATCATTACTTAAATCTCCTGCAGGCCTAACATTCCAAATAGTAAGAACATAAAAAAGACAATCTCACTTCACATTATCAACAACAAGAAAAGGTGTGTATATACTATACATGTGCATCAAAGTAAAGAAAAGATAATAACATGCTGAAGTAATATACCAACCAGGACTTTTCATGAGATATTCTCTTATAGTGATTATAAACTGCCACAGAAAGCACCTACAAATACAATTGAGATAGTAACATTAACCAAACCAATCACAGAAAATCATTGAAGAAAAAAAGTCAACCACACACAAAAACACACCTTCTTAGCCCTCTCTTGTCCAATTACAAATTTATCAAGCCCTTTACAAATCTCCTTTGGTGTAGGGAAACTACCTCCCAAATTAGACCCACCCCAACACCCATCTTTCAGATTCCCCGAATCACCGCCACCGGAGCTAGCAGCACCACCTCCACCACTACCACCACCACCACCACCACCAGAAACATCAAAACCAGAATTCCCTGGACGAACAACCATTCCACCACCAGACCAAACTTCAGGAGGATCCCCAAAGGAATTAACAAGAACCCTATAAGCTGTTCTATCATAAGGAACATGATTAGGGTTTTCATTAGGGTCTTGTAAAAGGGTTGTTGAACCAGTTTTACTATTACTACTACTAGTACTACCCTTTTGATTGTTTTGAGTGAAATCACCACGGAGAGAAAGGGGTTTGAAGGAAGTGAAATGATAAGGAGTATTGATTAACGGTGAACGTGGTGGAGAGTGAGAATTAGCACCACCACCACCACCAGCGTATGTGTAATTGAAAGCGAAATATCTTAACTGGGATAAAGCAAGAGTTGCTTTTTCTTTGCAATTTGAAGGTTTGGATCGAAAAGCAGCAGTAGCAGCCATGGAAACAAGGTTGGTTACTTGATTTGATTGTTGGGTTGAAAAATTTAAGGAAAAAAATGGGATTTTTTTTAGAGAATTGAAGAGAGAGAATAGAACATTGAATCGTGGGTAAGTGAATTTAAGATGATGATTATGTTGTGTTGTGTGTGGATGAATGGAATTGGAATGCAAATTGAGTCTTTGAGGAAGAAAGGTGTTGTCTTATTGAGAGAATCGGGTGGGTTTGTTTGCGGGGAAGGATGAAACACATTTTAAGGTTTTTAGTATTTTTAATTTTATTTATTTATGTATTATCGTGTTTTTTATTTTACGGTGGTTTATGTCTAAACTACAACGCCACGCCACTAATAAACCGCCTATAATCTTTTTTTTTTTTTTGAGTAATTTACCACAACCACAACTAGTTTCAAAAATGTTTTTTTTTTTCTTTTTTCTTTTGGCCTATTGAGGTTTATTTATTTATATTTTCTCCTTCATCTTGATCATAGTTGAACTTGAGATTTCTAATTTTATTTTACTTTAATTTTTAATTTAAATCAGTTGAGCTATTCGTTCACCTCTATAAAATTAATTGATAAGAGACAAAATTTATTTATTTCTCGGTCGATTTATCTAAAATTCATTTTTCTAAAAAACTAGTGTTATGATATAAAAAAAGGAAAAATTTTATTGCACTACAAAAGACTTCTTAATTTTAAGTTGAATTAATTTAACAATGCTTACTTTATTTATTTTTTAAAGGAAAATAAATTTAGAAAATTTATTAATTAATCTCACAGACCTAATAGCTCGACCTTATTAATCTATTTAATTGTGCATCGAAATATTATTATTATTATTATTATTATTTTGTCAAGTAGTTTAGTGGTTAGACTTACACTCTTTAATTGAGAGAAGTGAGAATTCGGGATTTAAGCTCCAACCACATTCAATAATGTCGAAAGTAACTGCCAATTGAGTTGCACTTACACGACTACTTATTGTTAGAATGTAATAAAAATATATTATTATATTGCAGTATACAAGGGCCAAAGTTCAAACTTAAGATTATCCGCTTATTTATCTTAAGAGATAAATTTCTAGCCAATAGACTCATTGACCATCAAAAAAGTATACAATGTTTGTGTCTAGATAGAGCACACACTTTTTTTGGGTATTAACTATCTGATTCTTAAAGGAACAATCTTCGGTAATTCAGAGTTGTCTATCCCAGAATTGTTCTCATCAGAAATTGAACTCGGATTCTCCTAAGCAATTCATCGAAGAAAAGTTCATTAATCACTTAAGCTCAATTACTTAGTTAGATACAACACACCTTCTTTTAATGAGAAAAAATGGCTTAAACTCAGATAGAGCACACATTGTTTATATTTATAATAGAGATAAAATCAATTACAATTAATGTCAAAACCAATTACAATTAATGTGAATTAAAATATAATTGATACGATAACAACCAACTTATAATATTTAATTTTTAATTGATTTTAACACTTATTTAAAATCGTTAATACGAAATAAGCTAGGCTTTAAAACCATTGGCATAATATGCTTTCAAAGAGACAAACGAAATAAATATCAATGTGTTGACGCATTAGCTAATCTTCTATGTTATTTGGATGATGATATTGGGTATTATGAGTTTTGTCCTACTCATATTAGCTATATGTTGACACTTGATGTTTGGAATTTTGATTCATCGATTAGCTCATGTATAGTTTTCTTTTTGTAGGCATTTAGTCCTCTATATAATAATAATAATAATAATAATAATAATAATAATAATAATAATAATAATAATAATAATAATAATAACATAGAGACAAACCAAACCAAAAATACTATGACAAATAATATGACATGTTTGAGCTTTGAATTTTTTGAACAAATTAAACTTAGGTTTTACAAATTAAATATAGTTCGACCTAGTCTATTTCTATAAGGTGATGTTGATAAGTTGAATTAAGTGAGAAGAGTTGTAGTATGATGAGAAAATGAAAGAACATAAAAGGTGAGTGAATGATTCCTAAAAGGAGAGGAATTTGTGAAAGTATTTTAAATTTTTAGAAAATTTATTTTCATTTGTAAACTTTTGTTAAAACAAAAAAAAATTATAATCTGTTTAACTACCTGAGAAAAACCACCAAAAAGAGGAATGTTCTTTAACTTGCAAAAGTCTTTGTTGATCATGTATGTCCTTAATTTCTCTTCCTAGTACATATAAGTCATACTCAACAATCTCCACCTTGACGAATATCAAACCCTTGTGAAGAACCATTGAATGAAATTTGCATCCTTAGCGCTAGGGGGTTGTTTCCTTCTTAACATTGAGAAACATGTCCAAGTGATAGAATATAAATATTGAAATGAATGAAGAGGAAATGGAAAGGGCGGCTTGTACTTTTGTGTTTCTATACCATGGAACAAGCTTAAACCTTTGAAATGAATTTTAAGTGGAAAAGTGGCTTTCCTTTTAGTTTTAAGGAATCTTTGTTCTATGTGTCCCTTTTTAATTTTAAATAAAATAAATTTTAAATATATAAATTAACAAAGACATGGGTCAATGTTAAAGCACCTGCGATTCTCAAGTCAAAGAAAGTAAAAAATATCGTCATAACTGTGACACTTTGATTATACATATACATATAATAAAGTGAAACAATAAATATAATCTCATGGCCCAACTATAACAAAATTTAGGTGTTATTTGAGGTGCGTGCAAACTGTACATAGTAAGTATTATATATACTCAGACAGTCGCGCATAAACGTTCACTAGCACACACAAAACAAAAAATAAATACTACTTATATATTTACAAATCTGTCATTGACAAGTATTCAATATATTCTTAGCATGAAATTGGAATAAGAAAAGCTTAGCCCACTAAAAGTTGTTCCTCATTTTTTTTTCTTCTTTGTTGGTTTGCAAAGAGAGAGGGGGAGAAGCAGCTTTTTAATTTTCCATTGATTATGCATATTATATACATATAATAAAGTGAAAGAATAAATAACACTTATTTAAAATTGTTAATACGAAATAGGCTTTTTAAGTAAGCATTAAAACCATAAACATAGTATGCTTTCAAAGAGACAAACGAAACCACTACCAATGTGCTGACGCATTAGCCAATCTTAAATGTTATTTGGATGGTGATATTTTGTATTATGAGTCTTGTCTGACTCATATTAACTATTTGTTAACAACTAATGTTATAGGAATTTTGATTCATCGGACAAACAACATGACATGTTTGAGCTTTGAATTTTTTGAACAGAATAAACTTAGGTTTTGCAAATTAAATCTAGTTCAACCATATGTCTATTTATTGAAGGTGATGATGATAAGTTGAAATCAGTGAGAGGAGGTGTAGTAATAGTATGATGAGAAAATGAAATAACATAAAAGGCGAGTGAATGATTCTTGAAAGGAAAGAAATTTGTGAAAGTATTTTAAATCCTTAGAAAATTTATTTTCATACATAAACTTTTGTTTTTGATTAACTACTTGGAGAAAAAACCCCCAAAAAGAGGAATGTTCTATAACTTGCAAAAGTCTTTTTCAATCACGTATATCCTAAATTTTTCTATATTTGTTAATGGAGGTCAAGCTTCTTAGCACTCTATCAATATAATGATGGTTAGTGCACACTGTAAGAATTGAAATACTATAATTGGAATATCTCTCAACCAACTTGGGAGAAGGAGGAACATTCTTGTTTTCAACAATACTCGAGTAGATAGAAATGTCTTAATTTATAATTGTAGTAAACGATTGAAATAATTGGCATTGTCAGAACCCTATTTTGGATAGCATAGTTCCTGTAAAAGCAGTTAATCTAGAAAAACTACCTATTGAGAGATTAAGGAAAAGATTTCTACAGGATACAGTTTTAAGAAAGATTATTTTCTCCCATTAATCTATTCTTCTTTTTTTGTAAAAATGGAAACACTGATGTTATTTTCATTCCCAGGATGCTAAAGTTTTCAGGCTGTCATAATATATTTTCAGAATATACATAATTTATAAATAAATCAGCTTTTCATATTCATACCTATTGCCCAAGGAAAATACACCAGGACTCCTATCCTAACCATTCCTCCATCTAAAGAAAGAGCTCCATCACTTAATTATACAAGGAAACAAAAAAGCTATTACAAGATTGAAACGAGTGCATGATTTCGCAAGCCAAAAAATAAAACATATACAAAAAGCACCTACTAAGATTGTCATCCTCAACTTTTCCCAGCATAGCAACAAAGCCTACAACATCCTTTGTTAGTGTAAGAACAGAAGCCAGTGCTCCATGACTTGACGAGTCTTCACCTGGCACAAAATACCAGCACCAGATTTTTCATGCTGCAATATCTGTTTATTTACCTCCTCCTCAGTTGTAATGCGGGGATCGTCATCATTAACAATCTTGGTTGTACTTGGAGACTTAGATTTTCCAATAGCACCTATGAATATTATAAGAAAGGAAAAGCATAAATGACACCTACTTTTGTTGATAGAGAACTATTACAGAAAAAATGAACAAAAGATCATTTCATTTAAAAATAAAATTGAAGAGTGACAATTTGAAGTTTATTGCATCCTAATATCCTGAAGAGTTAACACTTGAGACATGCACTTCAATTTTTAGTCTATACATATCGAAACATATTATTAACAATGCCCTATCTTTGATTTTGGGGTCGGCCAATCTCAACCTCCAAAGCTAACTCATGGGGTGAGGATTGGCCTGGTCTTGTGAAAATTGTCCACATCTCTTGCTGATGGGGGATCTAAACCTTCAGAATCAGAAAGAGCTTAAACCATTGATTCAGTGAATGTACTCAATGAGCATGTTTAGGGTGTGCAATTACTTAGTTACTAAATTTAAAGTTGGAAAGACTTGCATTGTCAGTGTAAATTTGTTTATGCTGGCCGTCAATAAGAACTCACCACTTTGCAAATCCACTTTGTACTCAATGGCTTTTGTAAATTCTCCGTTTTTCACATTGTCCTTTGTGTCCATAGAGTTTTCCTTCAAATCCACTGGCACCAATGCCGAAGTCCCTTGGACAGACAATGCTTTTGTATGAACCAAATGCTGCACACGAAGAATTTATTCACTCACATAATGAAATACAGATAATGCTTGGTCACATGAAAAAATAAAATAATTACTTGGTACTATACTACTTCAGCAGGTAGATTATCCAAAACGCCAGTCCACCCCCAAAAGAATAAGAATCATCCAGTCTTTAACAAAAGAGGAATTTGGAAGTTTAAACTCGTAGAATCATGCTTAGGGATGGCAACGGGCGCCCATGGGTGCGAGTTTGACACTTACCAAACTCACACCCGAAATTATCACCCAAACTCAAACTCAAAGGCTGTTCGGGTGGCAAAACAACACCCACGCCCATACCCATTGGGTTCAGGTTTTTTCCAACCAAACTCAAACCCGCAGCACATTTGAAAATAATTTGCAAATTTAAGAAATTAAATTCCAACATAGACTTTGAATTAAATTACAACTAAAATTAAGGTCTTCCAAGGAAATTCAAACATAGACTTTCAAGAAATTACAACATAGACTTTTAAGAAATTAAATTACAACTAAAATTAAGGTCTTCCAAGGAAATTGAGGGAGACTATGGGGGTAATTAGGTAATTATAAAATATTTCGGGTGAGTGTATGAGTTTTGGGTGTGGGTTTGACTGATACCAAACCCACACCCATATTATTGGATGTCACCCGAATCCAACCCAAATCCAGTCAAATCGGATTTCGCCCATTAACTTGGATTTGGGTTCGGGTGGGTCTCTCGGGTTTGAATTTTTTTGTGATCCCTAATCATGCTATTGATGTGAGTATCAATGTGTGTGTCTAAATTTATTATTCACTTAAACCATCATTTCACTATTTCTTAGACACGACGGTTGTATGCATTTTAGGTAGCATATTATATCCATAACAATAAGATTTTTTCTAGTATATTATATAGCAGACGCATAAAAAGGGGGAAAAAAAAAGTTAACTTATTTCACAAGTTAACTTATTTAGTCCACAATCCACATTATTGTGGACTAAATACATCAAACTATCAATGAATCTAAAAAGTCAATCTTTTCTTATTGAAACATTGATATGAGAATAGAGAAAAATGCATAAAGAAACTGACCTGGTTGTTGCTACTATTCGGTGGTTGAAACATGGTGACTCAGTGAGTGAGGCTACGAGTCAACGGAAACTGAAATTTCGAATGAATAGAAGCGTTTTTTTCACTCTGAGGTGAGTGCGTAACATAAAAAGAAAGCGTATTGTTGACTCGATTTTTTTTAGCAAAGAACATAAAAAAAAAACGCCGTTGCCGGGGATCGAACCCGGGTCACCCGCGTGACAGGCGGGAATACTTACCACTATACTACAACGACTTGTTATTAAAGGAGACGATATTTATGTATTTATTTATATTTTGACTTGTTGGTTTTTATTTTCAATATATGAGATGTGCTATTAGCCTATGGAAGATCAATTAACTTATAGTGATGAGTTTATAGTAGATAGTAAATTGAATAATGTAATGTTTAATAAAATTAAAAGATAAATATAAAAATGGTATACAAATTGTTTTTTTTTTCAATTAAGAAGTTTTTTTACTTAGGGTCTGTTTGGTAAAAATAAGCTATAAGCTAGCTGATAGCTGATAAGCTAGCTGATAGCTGAAAAGCTAGCTTATAGCTGATAGCTGAAAAGTTAGCTTATTGAAATTAAAGTGTTTGGTAAAATTAGCTTTTAAAGTGGTTATTAAATATAAAATTACATAATTGATAGTGGGTAGTTTATTTTTTAGAGTTGGTAGTTATTAAATTAAAGGGTAAAAATGGAATAAATGGTAAAAAGCTATAAGCTATAAGCTCAAATGCTACTTGAAATAGCATCTGAAAAAAAGCTATAAGCTAGTACAAAAAGCTTGTTACCAAACACCTCTAATTTTTTGAAACAAGCTTATAAGCTCATATAATAAGCTATAAGCTAGCTTATTTGTGTTACCAAACAGAGCCTTAAAGAAAATTACACTAACGAGATTCAAATAGGAGGTTGTGACGCAAAAAGTAAATCTTTTGCTCACCAACGATTGAGTTGTCCGTCTTCAACAGTATAAGCTTGAACATTACTTTAAGATGTTGAAAGTAAAAATCGGAGAAAACTATGATGCATGACAATTAAGGTTGACAATGCATGTCATTCTTATCGTAAAACAAACAAATGTGTGAATGCACCGACTAAGTTTGAATGTCAGCTTGAGACTACTTTGATGATTTAAGAACAATGTCCGACTCAACTAAATTCTTTATTGTTTGCTAATATTATGACTTTTGAGTATAATGACCCTAAATTTATGGTAGTTATTCTCTTTTGTGAACTTTTGTCGTCTTTTTATAAAAAACAAAAAACTAAAGGACCAAAAGAAAATTGGGATTTTTTTTTTGTTGCATGAACTGAAATAAAAATAATAATATTTATGTCGTGACTAAAATAGAAAAATAGTATATTTATAGATTAACTGACATAATTTTTTTTAGGCTTAAATGCAGTTTTACCCCTCTGTTTTGAAAAATGCGGAATTTTACCCTCCCTATTTTAAAATGCGGAATTTTACCCCCCTATTTTATAATTTGTTGGATTTTGCCCCCCACCAAAATTCTGCACAAAATCTGCTTCTAAGCCTCAAGTTCAAAGCTTCGCACAGAACTCAATTTGGATCAATAATTCATAAAACTGATACCTAAATGACCGTAATCGAGTTAGCTTTCAACAGAATCAAACCCCACTAAATTTGAAATTATAGACAGTGATTAATTACCGTTTTAGTGAACGTGTGTCATAATTTTTTTTATAATCTATCTAATTAAATATAGAAATTTTGATAGGGATTTTAAGTTGATGCCTCGCTCGTGAATAAAAGAAACAAAAAATGAATGGCCACACCCACAGCACAGTTGCCTTACACACGTGCTTGTATTGTAACTATCGCAACTGTTTGAAAAATATGTCCAGAAAAACAAGTAACAACGAAAATAAACTAACATAGGAGTAGTTGATTTTGTGGTTCAAGGATTGCAGAAAATTATAACAACATTTTTCCATTTTTACGATACACACCACGACATGAATTGTTCAACTACGACTTTTCTGATCGTATCACTTATCAGTAGTAACCGTCAAGCTAAAACTTACCCAACATTGAGCCATCATAGCTAGGCCAGTAGGTCCCTTCTTTCCCTGCAAGAGTAGTTAATATTGTGCCATTGCCAAGAGGTTACGTTACAAGAGTGGTACTAGTATATTATTTTTGCCATTAAATTAAAATTGTTAGAAGACATATTTTTATTTTTATTTCATAATTAACATATTTTTATTTTTGCCATTAATTTTTATTTTTATTTCATAATTTTTAACCGACGTTAGTGTAAATACATGATTGTTTTACAGTTAGGGTATGTTTGTTTTGTGGACTCACCGTTCGTTTAACTGAAGCTACAATTTTCGGATTCTATAAAATCACCGTAGGTGAGAATTGTCATCTACGGACAAACCAAACATGCTATCAAAGTAACACATGGTTTATTGACATGTTAATTTTTTTATACTGATGTGTGAAAATTAAACTCTTATTTAAAAATTTTATTCATTTTTTACTCCAACATAGAAGTTTTCATCACCGTTTGTTCTGGACTGGGCCTAGAGCCTAATAGATGAGGAAATCCTCTTCCGGACCGTCGAGCATAACCCATTTGCGGAGCAGCCCACGAAGAGTTTCCTTTGGTCAACGGTCACAATATCCTTGCATATTGTCACGGTCGACCAGCGGAATGATGAGCATTAACTTCTCATCATAGCTCTCCAGCCGTTTTCCGGCAGCCATTGATAGCCATCAACAGCCTTGGTCCAGCGCTGGAGGCTATATATACTTCACTCATATAGTGGAGTCAAGTATATTCTCTTACTCTCTGAAAACCCTTCGCTTCACTCTCATTGACTTGAGCGTCGGAGCACCTGCAGGTATACAATTTCCCTCCCATTCATCGGAACAGGAGAGGAGCAACGCAGACGCGGTCACATTCTGATCAAGTACGATCACCGTTTAAACGTGCATATAAGATTGGTTTTCCTTCAACTTAATTTTTTTCATACCAATGACTACTTTGACAAAGTCACTGTGGTTAAAAGTCCAAGATTCATACTACTTTGACAAAGTCATTGTCGGTTAAAAAGCTATTGTTAAATTATTATTTTTTGTATTAACGCTCTACTTCACAAGAGAATGAGCATAATATTGTATTGATTTTTGTTTGATTTGTCGATAAAATGACAAATATTATCCTAAACACTTTTACACAACTACGAAATCTGAGTTTAAAATAGAGTGCAATTATCCTACCTAACAATATAAACATTGTCGGTTAAGTTAATCTCAGAGATTAATCGGTCCAAGATCCATACCACTTGGACAAGAGTGAGAGCTGCTGTTGTCACTCCACTATATATAGATAAATATTATTTAATTTTGTAATTAGTATACGGATTTTCCTATATATATGTACCACACCAGACACCACCGAAGAGAGTTATTACAAAGTCATCTGTCTCTCTGACCATATTATGTACACACACGCTCTCTCTGTTCTGTCACGGTATCCTCACTCACTCACTCACTCACCATTCTTTCTTTTTGCATAACAATTAGGATTTCATAACTCTCTCACTTTGCTAAATCACCAAACATTACTGTTCCATGAATCTGAATAATGCTGCTGCTGCTGCCATACAAAACACATAAAAGACCAGACCAGACACCAGTTAGTTAGTACCACCCAACAACATAGTCATTCATCTCAGAAACGCAGGTTTGTTTGTTTGTTTCACAACATAAACATTCTCTTTCTAACATATTTGAATGAGAGAAAAAGACAAAGGTAACAATCTTATCTAACATGTTGTTGATGCATTTTCTCTGATCAGATGGGTAAGAAAGGAAGTAGTTGGTTTTCATCGGTGAAGAAAGTTTTCAAGTCTTCTTCTAAGGATTCTCCGGTGCCGGTGAACAAGGTTATTCTTCTTCCATCAGTTTCTCTGTTTTTATTACTCAGATGTTACGTTACCTTTTTTCTTTCCTTTTTTTCCAAAACTGGTTTATTAAATTAGGATTTTCGCTTTTCATTAAGTTTAAAACCATCATAATAATACTAATAATCAAATGCTCATTATTTTCTTCATAAATACTCATTTGAGAGACAAAATCGACCTTGTGAGTCCCACAAATTCTTCGAGGAATATTTTTTTTTTTTTTGACTAAAAATAAAGGATATTCATTCATTCAAACTGATAGAGTACATCGATGTAATACAAATTCAAATTTGCTAAAAACAAAAAGGATGAATCTGCAAACAAATTCACAGCATCCATGTTAATAGCATAAAACGGCAAATTACATAAGCCTACATATATGACTATATTGAAGTGTCTGGAATGTCCATGCCCCCAGATCTGCAGCGTTGATGACACAAAAGTCGACATTGGATAGATTTGTACTTGATCGGATCTAATCCTTTAACCTGAAACAAATGAACACCGCACAAAGACGGGAAAACAAAATACACCGCACAGAGACGGCACAACAGAATACACCGCACAAGGACGGGATAACAAATAACACAAAACCAAACAAATATGTGAAAAATCACACTTATTTAATAACGAGAAAGAAAAAACAATTTGGAGGGGTGATTTTAGGTCAAGATTTGACCTGAAATCACCCCTCTTTGATAAACTAAGAAGAAGAAAAAAAGTGACGGCTAGGGTTAGAACTTAGGAGATGAGAGAAAAAGAGATACTCAAAAAAAACTTCTTCGAGGAATATTAGTCACCAAAAAACTTGATTACCTATAACAGTTAACTGGAAGAAAGGAAAAAACAAAAAACAAACTCATTTGATAGTTAAAACTTAAAAGTTCTTTTAACATCAAATGATATTAGCATTTATAACCCTGTGTTTTATGAGAGAAGAAGCTAGATATTCTAGAATTCGGCTGTGAGGTAAGTAAAGTTTGATTAAGAATTGTTCTCACTAGGAATCAAACTTGAATTCTCTCGAATAATTTGTTTTAGAGAAAATTCATTAACCACTTGAGTCTGGTATCTCAACTGATATCAGTACTTTTTTTCATCAAAATGATTTTAACATTAATGACAATTTAATAAAATTCATTCATGGCTGGCAATGACATTTGTTCATAGAAAATAGGTTTTTATATTGAACTTAATTTGGCTTTATAAAATCGACTATTTTAAAACGAGATATGTCACTCTTTATAAACTAATTCATTTTAGACTTTATATTTATTTTATGTGAGACTTGAGTTTTTCCGATAGTGACTCGCTATTGAATTAGTCATGTCATGAATGCATGATATTTGATTTGTTCAATCTCCAAAAAACCAAAAGAAAGCAAAAATGGCTTACCTGCAGTATAAGTAATGCAACCATATCAGTGCACCTTTCGCATTAAAGGATAACATCTCCTCCTCCATATAAGTACAGTAAATGAACTTTTTAGTTGTAGTTGTTGTCTTTTATGGAACCACATAAAGGATGAATCTACCTTACCTTTAGGACCAACAACCCAATACAGTATGAAATTATATGTATACATGGTCCCCTATCATGTGAACTTAACATGTATCACATAATTTTGTTAGTATTTGTTTCTGTCACATACTTATCATACAACCTAACACATCACATCATTCATCTTCATCATCATGTGTTTCCCATATGTTAGATCTCCATCTTGTTTAACAAGTCCATCCAGCTGGTTTAATTACTTAATTATTCCATAATTTACCAAATGATTGCTAATTATGAGTTAAAAACTATTTGGATTGGTGCATTTGAGATTGTTTACCTGTTCAAGTGTACTCGTAAGACCGTTTATGGCTGTTTGTGTGAACTTTTTTGTTTTGTAGATAGATGAAATAACAAATTCATCATAAACTCACACACATAAGTGGAGGAGTCTGAGTTCGAACCTCGGTCATTACGTCTAGCTTAACAATTTTGACATTTTTACCGGTTGAACTAGGACTTGTGGACTGTTCGTCTGAACTTATGGAAGCAACTTATAACATTTCATGATCTAGTTAGATATGCGACATAATTAAATGCTTATATCATATGGATTTATCATATACTAATGCTTATGTATAAGTTGTTTTTATAACAAAAAGATAAAATAAAATCAAACTATTTTCATATTAATTATAAACGGTTTATAAACTCTCCCAAAAATCTAACAAGTACATATGTCAGGAGATAAACTTAAATACGTAGATCAAAATAGACTCTCATAAGTTGTTTTCAGCTTATTTACATAAGCTTTGCAATATAGCTTATGAAAACAACTTATAGCTCGTATGAAAACAGTTTGACTTTATTTTATCTTTTCTTATTGAAATAGCTATATAAAAACAATTATATATATCATAACCATAAGCACTTAATTAAGTTGTTTGTCGAAACAAAGACTTAATTTTGTTGGGGCATTTTCCATTTTCAGAAGGAAAAGGAAGAGAATTGGCAGCATGAAGCAGCAGAGGAGGTATCTTTGGAACATTTTCCTGCATATAGTTCACCAGATATCACCAATGAAGGAAGTACCACCACATCAACACCAATGACTGAAGAAAGAAATCATGCTATTGCCTATGCAGTAGCAACAGCAGCAGCAGCTGAAGCTGCAGTGACAGCAGCTCAAGCAGCTGCTAGAGTTGTGAGATTGGCAGGTTATGGACGTAACTATAAGGAAGAAAAAGCAGCAATACTCATTCAATCATACTATAGAGGATACCTAGTAAGTCTTCTTTTATCTATTTTGGTAAAAGTTGTTGATCATTATTTAATACTCACACTCTAACAATATCATATTAGTTCAGTGGTTCAGTATGGTTCATAAATATGTCATACCTACTTCAAACTTTTAGTTACATATATTAATAACATATGATGAAATGAATGACACTTGCTTGCAGTATGTGACCGCGGTTTTAACTGCTTACATGACAAATATTTGTACGGATTAGCTAATAAATAATCTGAGCATGTCTATGTGTCAGTGTCATATCTGGTGTCTTTATATGTGTTTGATTGTTGATCACTTTAAAAGTGTAAGTAATTGATTTCTTAGGCAAATTAATTTGATATAATGTTGAATCTGTCTGCGCACTCACACATGTGATTACATTGAATTGTGTGTAGGCTCGACGTGCACTGCGTGCTTTGAAGGGATTGGTGAGGCTGCAAGCACTTGTGAGGGGACATAATGTGAGGAAGCAAGCACAAATGACAATGCGGTGCATGCAAGCATTGGTAAGAGTACAGGGAAGAGTAAGAGCTAGAAGACTCCAATTGACTAATGAGAAACATCATAGGACATTGGAGGAACAACATCCTGTGACAATGTTTGACACAAGTGGTTGGGACTATAGGCGTAAAAGTAGCCACAAAATTAAGGAAAATGATTTCAGGAAACATGGAACTATAATGAATAAAGACAAAACTCTTCCATACTCTTTCAACCACCAGGTTATTCATTTTTTCTTAGAAATAAAGTTATTCATTTTTTATTTCCCTTAGAAATTACGTTTTGTTGAATGCAAAAATTTGGCTCCTTTGACAAATTTTAGTAAATTGATTATGATTATGTTAGTTTTTAGAGTTGAAATCTTGAACCTTATTCTTACTTAAAACTTTTTTGGTGTCCTTTAGCTCACCAACCGAACTATCTACTTAAGATAATAATTTTGATCAAAATAGAGTGTTAAGCGATAAAAAATATTTCAATAAGTGCATTACATGGAAAACCACATGCAATTAAAGGAATCAATTCCATGTGAAGAATATAGATTTGATTTTCATTAATTTGTTTGTAATTTTCTTTGCAGCAACTACAAAAGCAATATTTGCAAATAGACCCAAATGTTGATGATATTGAAAGTTATGGCAATGAACGTGAAAGAGCTCAATTGGATTGGAATTGGTTGGAACGTTGGATGTTAACACAATCACACAATGTTAGGCCTATAGGATTGGGCCCACTTGGGACCCCACCCTACACACCCACTGATGACATGTCTGAAGAAAAAACAGTTGAAATGGACATGGTCGCACCAAGAGACTCAATGCATGCAAACATGGGCCTAATGAATCAAGAATCTCATGATTTAAGCCCAATTGCTAAACACCACCAACGAAATCACAGTGGAGGTGTACCTAGCTATATGGCCCCAACCCAATCTGCAAAGGCCAAGATTCGGAGTCAAGGCCCGATAAAGCATCGGGCTTCGTTTGGGTCTTATTGGAATTCATCATTAAGGAGTCCTCCAAGTGGGCTGGGCTATGACTCATCTGGGTCTGGTGGGGCCGCCACTCATCCGATTACGAGAAGCCCAAGCCCAAAAATAAACGGAATTCGTCTTCAATCGAAACGGATTTCGGGTGTTAGCCCAGATAATGTTGGTGTTGAGGATTGGCCTAATCATCATGGAGCTCATGCTTGGGCTAGATTTGATTGATTTGTTTATTTTCTACACCTTGTTATTATAATTATACTACCATGTTTTGTGTGGTCTAAACTCTAAACCATGGGCATGAATTTGTAATTTAATTAGTATATGATTATTTAAGAATGGTGTAATGTGATGAAATTGTATAACCCCCAATCCAAAACACACCTCTAGCAATTCTATTTGATGTTCTGTCTCACCGTCACTTAGAAAAATGTTTTAAGTCTTTGTCCTTTTGGTACAAAATAAAATGTTAATGTTTGAGTTTTATTTAACTCTTTCAATTTTTTTTGATATCTTTTAATTCTTTCGATTAAAATGTACATTTTTGACCTATTCAATGTGCTTCACTTTTAAGGCGATATAAATTTATTTATTTTTCCTTCTCTTTTTTTTTTGGGTGTTACAAAGTGAGTAGAAAAAGAAAAAAGAGAAAGAAATAAGCATAAGCTAAGTTCTAAGCTTATCTCTTAAAATGAGGGATTTCTAAATTAGGCGGGGCAAATCTAAAGAACAGAGCACTTCAAATGTGATCCTTTTGTTGCCATAAAATATGTGCATATATTTTGTTCCCTAAGAACATACACCAAAGTAATGCTATCAGTTTCATGCAGAGCATCTATAGTGTGAAGGATATCATTACCAATAATATGTTAATGGTCCCCTAAGAACATACACCAGAGTAATGCTATCAGTTTCATGCAGAGCATCTGTAGTGTGAAGCATATCATTACTAAGGTATCGTTTGACCAAACTTTTTTCCCTCTTATTTAGAGCTTATGCAAACAACTTATGCAATTTTTATATATTATTATAAGTTTGTCAAGGTACTTTATGATAAAATAACTTATAAAATTACAATTTTCACCAGTGTGAACTTACAAATACCGTAAAACTTAATTTATATTGCATAATCTGTTTGCATAAGCTTAAAAAAAGCTGGGCCAAACGGACCCTAATAATATGTTAATGCTCGTACCAATAATAAATTAATCTAAGTGGTAAAAGTTTTGGATCCCCTAATCAAGTGATCAGAAGTTCAATTCCTGAATACTCGTGTATGAAAAAATTCAATTAAAACCACCTTGTTTATCACATATGTTGCTTCTAGACAAAGATTAATCATCACTGTCACGGATATAATACGGTAAAAAAATCTTATATTCATAGAAAAGAAACACCTAAATTTCATATTTTGACATCTTCAAAAATAGGTAGATTACACTTGCCCGTGTATTGTTGTGCTACTGCTATGCTTGTTATGCAGGTTCTGTTTTGTGTTATAGAGGTGCAGCTTCGTGATTTCAAATTTGTTAGAGTAGATGGTTGCATTCTGGTTGTATTGATTTAGTACAGTGATTGCGCTGTTTTTGTTCCATTGTTGAAAGGGAGGACTCTGTTGTATCATACTGTTGTTTTGTGAATTAGCACTTCTTGTGCTTATTTCACTTATTAATCTATTTTGCTTTTCCAAAAAAAAAGAGTTATCCTTTATCTTTGCAATGTACCGTCAATCAGCTTCATGGTTGTTATCATAATGTATCATAAGCAGTGGTGGTGAAGTTAAAGTATATTGGTCTATTGTTAAGCTTCAGAGGTATCAGTGTGAGTAGATAGTTTTCTTGTCCTTACTGTAGTAGTGGTAGACTTGCCTATGCCGGAAAAGCAGATCATAAAGGTGTTAACTCAGAGGAAAGCTTTGGATTATGGTATCTTGATTGCAATTGTGCAGATCATTGGGGGATGTATTTGCTTGATAGTGAACTAAATGACTGACCTCAGTGTCGTGTTGTAAGAGTGTATTTGGCTTCAGCCTTATGCTGAGATGATACTGCAAATATCTACAGGAGGCAAACATTTTAGGGGCAGGTTTCATTGCAAAACAAAAACCTAGCTATGCATTGAGGAGTATTTGGAACTCTAGACAAATATTGTTGAGAGGGTGTAGGTGGGTGATTGGAGATGGAAATTGTGTGAATGTTATGCCACAAAGGCCCCAAGTGTATAGTTTGTAGGTGAAGGATTTGATAGTGGAAGGGGAGAGGAGATGGAACGTGGAAAAAATTGATGAGATTTTTCCACTCACTATAGCTCATGAGATATTGAGATTGTATCGATACCGTTATTACCGTCGGTGCAAGCGGATATGTTAATATGGAATGATGATAAGAATGGATTGTACTCGGTGAAGGGAGGGTATAATATGGTCATGAAGGAGTTGTTACTAATTCTAGTAATCAGGAGAACGAGCAGTGGTCCGACCTGTGGAAAGTGAATGTGCCGTCGAAAACTCGTCATTTGATTTAGCGACTATGCAGGGGCTGTATTCCGACGCGACAAAAATTAATTCAGCGTCACGTGGATTGTGTGATGCATTGTCTTTATGTGATGAGGATATTGAAGATGAAGCTCATGTTTTTCTGAACTGTGTAGCTGTTTGTGCTAGATTATTGCAAGCAGACAACAACAATTTGTTAACGTTGCAGATTTTATATTCGATGTTTGCAGGTATGTTGAGAGGAACAAAGTTGGGCGTGTTGCTATTCTTGTGTGGTGTATTTGGCAAAACTGCAACGATTGGATTTGGTAGGCCTGAGCATCGGTCGGTTTCGGTCGGGTTCGGGCCGAAAATCACTAAATCGATAAAAACCGAAACCATTTAATTTGGACCCAATCCCGACTGTCTATATCTTCGGTTTGTTCGGGTTCGGGTCATACGGGTGGCGGGTTGAACGAGCCGGTTATTACGGGTTAGATCGAAACTTTGTTTACATCTAAAACTCCTTCATTATCCAAAAATTCTTAATTTTCGAATAGTTTAATACCTCGTACACAATGCAACAAAAGATAGACGAAGTAAATTAAAAAACAAAGAGGGCAGTTACTTTCTTTCAATATGTAGATCTAAAGACAATAAAATATCAAGTAGAAGAGACGTAGAAATTAAAATAGATCTAGAATATATATTAGAATATCTTTTTCACCTTCTTTATCACCATATTATTAATTATAAGCTTTGTAAAATATAACATTTTTATCTTATATCAAAGATGGATAAAAATAACAAAGAGAAGAGTATATTAGATTGAAAGGGAGAGAAGGAAAAAAATTAATTTGCATCTAATGGTTGTTCGGTCGGTTTCGGTTATGGAGAGATAGAATTTTAGAGACCCGCACCCGCTCGTATGCAACCGTTCATGCCCGGTTTTTCGCAATTTGTTGACCCGAGACCCGACCCGCACCCGACTGAATGCTTCAATGTGTTGTCGGTTATATCGGTTTCGAGTCGGGTCTCGGATTCATGCTCACCCCTAGGATTTGGAATGGTCATAAGCGTGATGCTCTTCAGTTGGGACAACAAGCTTATGTTATGTGGCAAGAGTGGTTTACTAAAAAATAACAGAATGTACTGTAATGTTAGTCCTCGAATGCAAGAAGGCGAGTCATGGATAAAGCCATCACAAGGGTGGATCAAATGTAACATTGATGCGGGTTCAGTGGCGTCTCCAAGTTTTAGGAGACTCTGTGCAAAATATAAAAGTGGCGATCATTAATAAAAATATAATTTTTTAAAAAAAGATTATCAATTTAAATTGCATATAATATATAAAAAAATCATTCTTGTAAACAAATAAATTATCAATATTAAATCAATTGCATTAAATTAAATGGAACAAGAAATACAAAATAATTATCTTTGTATATAGTGTCAAAAAGTAACATCCTAATCTAAGATTAAATTTTATGCAAAGATTAAAATGTACTAGAACTATATATATTTACGAGTATAGCTAACTAATTATCTATTGATACTCATATGATATTTTATGAACATTAACAATATATAACTATTATTTTAGGGCCTAAAAATTAATCTATTAATATACATTTGATATTTTATAGGTATAAATAATATATAAGTAATATTATAGGAACTCAAAATTTTGAGTTGGGGCTCTCAAAATTTTGAGATCCGGTACCGTCGCGCACCCCGCATGTGTGCGAGACGCCTCTGTGCGGGTTTCCATAGTGCGCAAGGAATTACTTCTTGGGCGTGTTGTGCTCGTGATTATGAAGGGATCTTCATCCAAGCTCAAACAGGTTGGAAGCAGGCTGCTATGACTATGATAGTGACAGAGGGAGAAGGAATGACTTTGCTTGAAGGAATATATGTGGCAATTAATAATGGTTGGGAGTGTGTTGTATTTGAAACTGACTCTCAATTACTAGTAGACCATTCATGCTAATATTGTAGGAATTTCAGAGTTTGGCTCTATAATTTCAAGCATTAGAAATAGTTTGACTTTTTTTTTTCCATATGTCGGCACTTGCAAGTTAGCGGTATCAGAATAAATACATAGTACATCCGAATTAGGGACCAGACCAGACAGAGACTAGCTAAAAAAGAGGTTGGGACACAGTGCTACCGTATGAGGCTACCAATAATATACCAGAATCATACTACTAGTATTTATAGACTGAATTGTTACGGATTAAAAAAAATAATGATTTTGGTCTAAAATAAAAGATTAATTTTTAGAGATTTTTAGAAAAGTTGAATTTATTTTGTGTTTGTTTATTATAATAAAAATTAATTTTTTTAAATAAAATAATTTTTAGTTTGTTTGGATACAACTTATAAAAATAATTTTTTTAATTACAAATAATTTTCTTATTTTAACCTTTCCTTTCTTTCTCCTCTAAAAAAAATCTATTATTTTATAAGCTACTCTTAGTAGCTTCTCATTTTTAGCTGTTTTATGATTATTTTTAGCTTCTGATTATTTTAAAAATCTATAACAAACATATGCAAAACAATTAAAAGTTATTATTTTTATAAAAAAAGTGATTTTTTTTCTAAAATAAGCTATAACAAACGACCTCTAATTATTAGTCGGTTTAACGATGATTGACGCTGAATTGTTAGTTGGTTCAGTGGTTTGAAGCTAAATTTGATAGGAAATGACCACGATTCAATTCCCGCAATTACAATAAGAAGAGGATTGAAACCGAAACTACTAAATTGCAGAACTGACTTCGAACCTCATTAAACTGATATGGTGGCGAAAGAAGAAAAAAAATATAGAAAGAAAAAAAAAAATGATGTCGATAGAGGTAAAATCTAGAGTTTTTTTAGGTATTGGCTGTTTTCTCTTTCCAATCCATATCTATAAATTCAGGCGTCACACGTCATCCATCGTCTCATGTGATCCGTGCATTTTTCTTCTCTTCAACTCTGTTTCTTTCTCTTCACACTCACACCACACACTACTCTCTCTACTATTATACACACAACAACACAAACACTTTCTCTTTCCTTCTTTGTCTCTTCACGATCCCTTTCCTCCTACATTGGTCTTCGTCCTTTCGAATCCCTATGGAGTCTCTTGAACTCCTCCCTCGTCTGTTATTCCTCCATCACCATCCTCGCGCATCATCTTCAACTCGACTTCATACCACCAACACACGATTCTTACCTCAACTGGGTTTTCCTTCTAAGCTTAAAAAAGCTACTAAAAATGCTACCTTGCGATCAATCTCTGGTGATACTGATGGTGGTTCCACCGCTTCACAAGATGGACCTGTTTCATTCGAAGATGAAACCCAACAACGTGATGAAGATAGGGCTCTTTTATTGTCTAGAGAAATTGATGATTATGGTTCTCTTGTTGGCTTTCGCTTCAATTCTTCTAACTCTGGTGTGTCCCTGTGTGCCTTTCTTTTTCATTCCCTCTTTGCTAAATTCTTGTTATTTTTATATATGCATATTACTATGTAATTGAAATTCTTTTGCTAGGCTTTTTCAAATCCTGTTTAATTCAAAATTATAGACAATTAGTGTATTTTAATGTTGTAATGGCAAATAATGACCCTGCATACCCAATTTCCCATCAAATTTTAGATGAGGTTCATTTTTTTAGGAATTGCCAAATAGGAGATATTTGTATTTTGTAATCCTATATTAGTTGTTACTTGTTAGGATTTTCTCCACCAACAATGGATTGGTACAAGTGCCAGGGGATTTGTTCCCCTTAAGTCAGTGGCCAGGATTCAATCTCTGACTCTTGCATATGGAGAAAATTCGTGGGTGAGATGGGTAGTTCAACGGATTGAATTGGTTGAACTTAGGGTTAAAGAGTTAGAGGTCCAGAGTAATGAGAAAAAACCTAACATAACAATTAACATACTAAAAATTTGCCATTCAAGAAAAAAATATGGAGAAAATTCGGTTTGAAGTGAAGAACTCACCTTCTATACCCAATTGGTTACCCGGTGGTGAAAAATTTGTACCTATAACATGGTAACAAAAAAAAAAGTTAGTGTTGTAAATAAATAGTAAATATTCTATTATTAGGAGTAATCTTCTATTAGTAATTTGTATTTGGCCCATGAGCCCATTAGGTTAGAATAGCCTATATAAACACATTAGTGATTGTAAATTATTCATAACTTGTAATATAATAATATATTCAGTTTTCACATGGTATCAGAGCTCTCGTTCTTTGAGGGCCTTGCTTCCGCATAAACCCTAGCCGCCTTCATTGCGGTCATAAACCCTAACTGCCTTCATTGCAGGATTAGGATTTGTTACTACTGCCTTTATTGCAGTTTCAGCAAACAGTTGCGAAATCACTGTTCACGTGGTACTGTTCATCCACGACACTGTTCACGTGCGTACTGTTCATAGCAGTACTGTGCGTCACTGTTCATTCGGAAAAAAAAAACTTGGATTTTTTGCTATTTTGTTCTCCTTATTAAGACAATCACATGACATCGGTCAATATGTCAAAAAAAGGATTTGTTCCACTCAACCAAGATGAAATAAAGAGGTTGAAATCTTTTCTTAGTGAATTGGAGACACCAACAACGGTTACAACTTCTCTGGCATATTCAGGTATGTTTCCGTTTCCACTTTCTCTTGGTAAGTCTCAATTTTCTGTTGGATTTAATGCTTCGGATAAACCCTATAACCAATATTGGATACTGGATTCTGGAGCCACTGACCACATGACACCCTTACCCACACAATTTTCCACTTATTCACCTTGTCTCAGTAACAAGAAAATATCCACAGCAGATGGTACCCTTTTAACTGTAGCAGGTCAAGGAGATATCCAAATAAGTCCATCTATAATCCTACGAAATGTCCTTCACATTCCCAAATTGTCTACTAGCCTAATTTCCATACAAAAACTCACCAAAAACCTATCATGTAATGCTATTTTTTATGACAATGCTTGTGTTTTTCAAGATAAGCATTCGGGGAGGACAATTGGAAATGCGAAAGAATTGAATGGTCTTTATTACTTGGATAACCAAAATCTCCCCCCAAATCCACTCAACAACAACAACTCACTTTTTTCGGAATCAATTAAGACCAACAGGGAGAAAGTCTTTCTATACCACCGTCGCCTTGGTCATCCTTCATTTAGAGTCATGAAACAAATATTTCCTTCCTTTTTTAAAAATTTAGATGTTGAGAGTCTTTGTTGTGAGGTGTGTGAACTTGCTAAACACAAACGTGCCTCTTTCCCGGTCAGTAACAAAGTGAGTACTTCTCCATTTTATTTAATTCATACTGATGTGTGGGGTCCTTCTAATGTTCCAAATATATCGGGTGCTCGATGGTTTGTAACCTTCATCGATGATTGCACTCGGGTTACATGGGTCTACTTACTAAGACAAAAGTCCGAGGTTACCTCTGTGTTTCTACATTTTTTCTCATTGGTAAAAAACCAGTTTGGAGTGAGTATTAAGAGGGTTAGGTCTGATAATGCCAAAGATTACTTCAATCAAGGACTTAATTCCTTTTGTCAAAAAGAGGGTATTATTCATGAGTCCTCTTGTGTCAAAACACCCCAACAAAATGGGATTGCTGAGAGAAAAAACAGGCATTTGTTAGATCAAACACGTGCTATATTATTCCAAAATAAGGTTCCCAAGAAGTATTGGGGAGAGGCGGTTTTAACCGCATCGTATCTCATAAATCGTTTACCTTCCAGTGTCCTTGCCTCTAAAACTCCTATGGAGGTTCTATCCTCATTTTATCCTGATGTGTCCACCTCTTGTAATCTCATTCCTAGAATATTTGGGTGTAAGTCGTTCGTCCATATCCATAGTGATGGTAGAGGGAAACTTGATCCTAGAGCCTTAAAGTGTGTCTTTATAGGGTATTCTTCCACCCAAAAGGGTTACAAATGTTATCATCCACCGTCTCATAAATTCTTTGTCTCCCGAGATGTCACCTTCCATGAACATGAAAGTAACTTCATTCAAACTCATCTTCAGGGGGAGAGCACAAGTAAGGAAGATGAGTCTCTTATACTCCCTGACCTTAATTTCGGGCCAGAAGTTGAGGCTGAAACTAGAGGTGACAATGTTGAGACTGAAATTGATCTTGAAAATATTGAAACTAAAGTTGACAATGTTGAGACTGAAATTGATTCTGAGAAAGATGAAAATGTTGGTGTTGATGTGAGATATGGGAAGAATTTAGTATACACAAGAAAAAAGACCATTCCTGAATCTACTCATATCCATGAGTCCGATCCAACATTACATGAGGTAACTTTCCTTGACCCTTCAAACTCTAGTGATTCAATTTCAGAATTTTCTCATACCCAGGAACCAGAATCTAGCTCAACCATACAAAGGGAACCAGAATCCATTCTGATAAAACATAAAAACCCAAAATCCAGAGAAATAACACCAGTAGGCTCTAAAGATTTACATCTCCCAATTGCCCATAGGAAAAATACTAGAACCTGCACCAACAAGCCACTTTACCCTCTATCCAATTACTTATGCTTTAAACAATTATCAACTACCCATAAAGCCTTCCTCACAAGTCTAAACACTACCACAATACCTACTTCCTTGTCTGAGGCATTGTCTGACAGGAAATGGAAACAAGCCATGGATTTGGAAATGGAGGCACTTGATAAGAACAATACTTGGGAATTGGTCTCTCTACCAAATGGAAAGAAACCTGTAGGGTGCAAATGGGTATACACTGTAAAATACAAGGCTGATGGATCTATTGAGAGGTACAAGGCAAGATTGGTAGCCAAAGGGTTCACTCAGACTTATGGAATAGATTACTCTGAGACATTTGCTCCAGTTGCAAAAATGAACACTGTTAGGGTGATATTATCTTTAGCAGCTAATTACAATTGGAACTTGCAGCAATTTGATGTAAAAAATGCTTTCCTTCATGGAGAACTTGAAGAAGAGATCTACATGGATGTACCCCCTGGATATCGTGAAGATATTGCTGCCAACACCGTGTGTAAGTTAAAAAAGGCTTTATATGGACTAAAGCAATCACCACGAGCTTGGTTTGGAAGATTCACCAAAGTTATGGTTGGTTTGGGCTTCAAACAAAGTCAAGGAGACCATACTTTATTTGTTAAACACTCTAAGTCAGGGGGAGTCACAGTGTTATTGGTGTATGTGGACGACATTATCGTAACAGGCGATATGAAGAGGAGCAGCAAATGTTAAGTCAACACTTAGCCAAGGAATTTGAGATTAAGACCTTGGGAAAATTGAAGTATTTTTTGGGAATAGAAGTGGCTCACTCTAAGAAAGGAATTTTCATATCCCAACAAAAATACATTACCGACCTTTTGCAAGAGACTGGCAAGACAGCATGCAAGCCTGCATGTACACCAATTGATCCAAATATAAAGTTGGGGAATGCAGAAGAAGATGTTGCGGTTAATAAGGAAAGGTATCAAAGATTGGTCGGCAAACTAATATATTTATCACATACTAGACCTGATGTTGCTTTTGCTGTAAGCTTGGTCAGCCAATTCATGCACCAACCAAAGGAGATTCATCTACAAGCTGCACTCCGAATTGTTCAATATTTGAAAGGAACTCCAGGTAGAGGAATTTTGTTCGAACGAAATGGAAGTGTGGGACTTGAAGCATATACTGATGCTGACTATGCAGGGTCAATTGTGGATAGGAGATCAACTACAGGATATTGCACTTTTTTAGGTGGAAATCTTGTGACTTGGAAGAGTAAAAAACAAAGTGTGGTATCCAGATCTAGTGCTGAAGCAGAGTTCAGGGCAATGGCACAAGGTATATGTGAATTACTATGGCTGAAAAGCATCTTGGAAGACTTGAGGATAAAGAGTGATGAACCAATGAAACTCTATTGTGATAATAAATCTGCTATTAGCATAGCTCATAATCCAGTGCAACATGATAGGACCAAACATATTGAAGTTGACCGACACTTCATCAAAGAAAAATTAGATAGTGGTCTAATTTGCACTCCATATGTCTCTTCCCAAGGCAACCTTGCAGATCTTCTAACGAAGGGGCTGAACGGCAATAACTTTGAAAGAATTGTTTCCAAGTTGGGAATGATAAATATTCATTCACCAGCTTGAGGGGGAGTGTTGTAAATAAATAGTAAATATTCTATTATTAGGAGTAATCTTCTATTAGTAATTTGTATTTGGCCCATGAGCCCATTAGGTTAGAATAGCCTATATAAACACATTAGTGATTGTAAATTATTCATAACTTGTAATATAATAATATATTCAGTTTTCACAGTTAGGATGTTCTCCTCTATCCGTACTTGAACCCGGTCCTTTAACTCATTCAACTACTTTAATTCTTAACCTTATACCAGTTGAGCTAGCCAACCCCTAGATGATGCTATTGTTATAGGAGTGTTGAGGTCTTTTATAGAAGGAACATAGGGTTGGAGAGAGAAGGTACTGTGGCTACCGTGGCTTCAAATCAACACTAATATTTCTAACAACTAATTACCAATGTTTATAGTTTTAAACAAAAATTATGCTACTGTTATGATTTTTTGGCTTGAGATGAAGAGTTGATGAGAGCATTACATGCAGGGAAAACTAATGGCATTCAAGGGGATTTAAGGAGTGGTGAAGTTGAAAAACCGGATGTTGAGAGTGTAGAAGAAGAGAAGGCCAAGACTGGAGTGACCTATAACATTGTTTTTGTTACATCTGAAGCTGCACCCTATTCTAAGACCGGTGGCCTTGCGGATGTTTGTGGTTCTTTGCCAATAGCACTGGCTGGTCGTGGACACCGTGTTATGGTTATCTCTCCCAGATACATACATGGTACTGCCGCAGATAGTAAGTTTTCTAAAGCAGTTGATCTTGGTAGTCCTGTCAGTGTATTTTGCTTTGGAGGTGCTCAAGAAGTTGGTTTTTACCACGAGTATAGAGAAGGTGTTGATTGGGTAAGAACCTCCTTATCTTTGTCCTTTTCTTTTTGTTTTAGGCATTTTCTACTTTTGGATTTAATTTTTCTTGCATCGTAGCATAGCATCTACTTTGTCCATGTGTTGACGATACTCAGTTCTGTACTGCATCACTGTTTTTAGGTATTTGTGGATCACCCTTCATTCCATAGACCAGGGAATCCTTATGGGGACAAGCATGGGACTTTTAAGGATAATCAGGTAAAATCTTACTTCTAGCATTGATGCTAGTTTATCGTTCTACTTCCATCCCTGATATATGAATAATAATACATTTCCTTCTTGTTTGGTTTTACAGTTTCGGTTCACTTTACTTTCCCATGCAGCATGTGAAGCCCCATTAGTGCTTCCATTGGGAGGTTACACTTATGGAGAAAAATGTCTATTCCTCGTAAATGATTGGCATGCCAGCCTAGTTTCAGTGTATGCATGCCTACCTTTAATCTTTTTCTTTTCCATTGACGAGATACTATTTTCCCCAAGCATGATATCTGTCAAAGTTTATATTAAAATATTTGAACAAATATTTTTTTTAAATACTAGTATATTTTTTCTAATGACTCCCTAAAGTCATGCAATTTGCTATTTATTTGGTAATCTCATTCTTCCTTATTTTCATATACTATTTTTGATTACGCATCGTCGTGGCATGTTAATTTTTACATTTTAAGTTTTATTTAAAGCTTATTGTGATTTATCCGAGTTGATACCGCCTTACTGAGCATGAGCACTACTACTGGTTTGCAGACTTTTGGCAGCAAAGTATCGTCCATATGGAGTATATAAGGATGCACGTAGTATATTAGTGATTCACAATATTGCACACCAGGTAAGTTAATTTATTTATTTTTATGTTTTGGAGGTGTTTCTAGGCAATAGCATCGATAATAGTATGCTTTTGATCTCTACTCTTTCTCAAATGAGCTTTCGAGCTTCAACAACAGAACAAGATTCTCTAATCTCTATTAGTTCAAATATATGCTTTCAACAAACACTCCTTCAGCTTTTCTCTCGTTGACAGTTATTCAGCCACCTTGTATAAATCAGATCATAGGATGCTCATATGTGCATTTATTTTGAAGTTAATAAACATAAAATATAATCTTGCTGGTCTATTTCATATTAAAGATGCTCGTATGTGGTAGTGAACAGTACGGATAGTGATTTTGTCTTTGATCTGTGATGCCACAAATAGGATAAATAATGTTTAGTTGAATGTAATTTATATCTACACAAGAAATTTGTGACGAGTTCATGTCAAAACAGTGGAAGCATTAACCTATATAATTAGTTTAGGTTTGTTAAATCTGCAAAGACGCTGATAAATATGTTTATTGTTAGGGAGTTGAACCTGCAATTACATATAGCAACTTGGGGTTGCCTCAAGATTGGTATGGAGCATTGGGATGGGTATTCCCTACTTGGGCGAGGACGCATGCTCTTGACACAGGTGAAGCTGTCAATTTTCTAAAAGGCGCCATTGTTACATCTGATCGGATAGTAACAGTAAGCAAGGTAATTAATACTTCATATCACTTACTTTCTTCTGTTCATCATAGTGGATACTCGATACAAATTTTAAATCACCCACCAAATGTTTAATGGCTTAAAGGCATGCCTTCGTTTTCCAGGGCTATTCTTGGGAGATAACAACTAATGAAGGTGGATTTGGTCTACATGAGATATTACGTGATAGAAAAAGTATTCTCAGCGGTATGTGTGTTTGCATTATTTTTCTTGTTCATACATTTTCAAGATTATGCCATGAAAGATTTAGTATGGACTAGGTACTTTTTTAATTGATGAACTCCTGAAGGAACTATAAAACATGAGTTTGGGGATAAATAATTCCTTTCCGTGAAAATTCACATCTCCAATAAAGTTGTAGTCTTGTAGATTATATTTGGTACATCTGTTGTAAATGTTGATATCGGACAATAATAGCAGCTAGGTTGACTTGCAAATTAGGATTGCTCGAAAATTCAGTTCAACTGTCTCTTCTGATCCAGTTCTTATCAATTTTTTTACTGAATGATTTAACGATGATGCTCAAACTTGTAATGGTTTTACTATTCACTAGGGATTACAAATGGAATTGATGTTACTGAATGGGACCCATCATCTGATGAACACATTGCCAGCAACTATTCTGCTGATGATCTTTCTGGGAAGGTTGCTATAATATTTCACTGTATCGCTGTCTCCCATATATATTTAGCCGAACTTTTCTTAACCTAATTATCGTTAATGGACAGGTGAAATGCAAGATTGCCTTGCAGAAGGAATTGGGTCTTCCAGTGAGGCCTGATTGTCCGATGGTAAGTTCATGTTATCTACTTGGTAAAAATTCTTTCTCACTCTTATCTTGTATTGATCGTGGCTGAAACAATTTTTATTTTGACAACACGTGGCTGAAACATGTAGATTGGATTCGTTGGAAGACTTGATTACCAGAAAGGTATTGACCTGATTCGCCAGGCGATTCCAGAGCTTATGAAAGATGATGTTCAGTTTGTAAGTGATTTTGTAAATTAGTTTAATAAGAAAGGCACTCTTAGTCTTGGCGTTCACTCTTAGTCTTAGGATATAATATAATAATATAGGGTTCAGTAGTTTTTTATTGCTGTAAAATTGGTAAAATATGATTTTGGTCCCTATTAATATTGTATTCGTTTTTAATCCCTACACTTAACAAAATTAGTGTTGAGTCCCTCATCAAGCTCTTACCAGGGCTGTAAGTACATAATGTTTATCTTTGAAGGACTAAAATGCATAAATGTTTATAGAGAGACTAAAATCAACATTTTCCCAATTTTATAGGACCAGGTAATTGATCAGTTTTGAAAATGTAGCTTCTTTCCTTGTATGAATAATTTTATCTGAGAGTATATTTGGGTCCACTATAATTGATAGATATGAAGTATACATTTTAAGGAATATATGTTGTATTAGTGGCGTTTTATATTATCAGGCTCTAATTTTTTTTCTTTTTTCAGGTAATGCTTGGTTCTGGAAACCCTGTTTATGAAGACTGGATGAGAGCGACAGAATCAATTTATAAAGATAAATTCCGGGGTTGGGTTGGATTTAATGTTCCAGTATCTCATAGAATAACAGCAGGGTAAATCCATAATTATGTATCTTCTATCTTCTATAGAATAATCGCATCCATAATTATGTATCCATTATTTATTTTTAATTTATTCCTTCTATGATCAGCTGCGATATACTGTTAATGCCATCCACGTTCGAGCCCTGTGGACTAAATCAGTTGTATGCAATGAGATACGGAACTATACCAGTGGTTCACGAAACTGGGGGACTAAGAGTAAGTCAAGAAATTATGAAGCAATTTACTAGTTCAAAATTATTTCTTTGCATTGACGCCTTTGATTTGTTGTTTTGCAGGATACTGTTCAAACTTTTAATCCATTTGCTGCAGGAAGCAACGCCGAAGGATGCAATGCGGAAGGCACAGGGTACGTTGATATTCATAAGCTTGGATTTGTTTTCCCTTAAGTTGTCGCTTTTTCTTAATAAACCTCGGTACCATACAACTCTATTGTCCGAGCGAAATAACAGTTAATTTCAGATTGGTTGACATTGTTTTAAATTTCATCAACAGGTGGACATTTACTCCGCTGACAAAGGAGAGTATGTTAGTGGTAAGCATGATCTACATGCAAGTCATTTTTTGTCCATTCAAATTCAATATTTTTATATATAATCATGCTTTGGCAGTGCATTTATATTTCAACATATACAAATTTTATACTCTTTTTTGCAAATTCATGTTGACTTTTCTGTCATATGCCGTGTTATCTTTCGTTGTCATCTTTTATGGTGGTTTTTGTAATCATGGTTTTGACTTTTAGCAATTTTGACAGGCTCTAGGATACGCCATTCAAACATTTAATGAACACAAGTCTTCATGGGAGGGATTGATGAAAAGAGGTATGACTAGAGATTACACGTGGGAAAACGCCGCCACTCAATATGAGCAAATCATCAAGTGGGCATTCATGGATCCACCCTATTGCTGAAAGCATAAATGAAGTTAGCACAAAATTTCAAAGATCAACACAGAATTTTCCTTCAACATCAAAGCCAGTATGACGATTTTCTTGTTCATGATAATGATAAACGGGGCCGAGTGGTAACAGCAAAGTGGCCTTTTTCTCGGCTCATTTGAGATCGGCTGCATGTTGTAATTTTTACTATCGAACACAATTTTTTACTACCATTTGTTGAGGGGGTGCACAGCACATATTATATCTTACCTTTTTTTGCTGTCTGTATTCTATGATAGTAGTACATAAAATCAGCTTAAGTAGTCCTTTTCTTGTGGAATTTTTTATATTGATTATAGGTCCACGTTGTTTGTAACTTATGTATGAAGCAATGGTGAATGTTACTGTACACAATCTTGAGTTTTGGGTCACTCTATAAAAAAATTGCAAAAAGTCTATACTTTTCATAGTTGGAGGATGAATTCTCATTGTCAGTTGGAAGATCTCACCATAAGGGTTATTCTGATGTGATGGAAACGCTACATAAAAAGTTAACTCTCGGTATTTGTTGTGAAAATTTTGTAATTAATTAGTTGTTTAGTTAAACTGTTTAGGGTTATGTTAACTTGTGCCCTAAGGGCACATGTTAAGCTACCTAAAAATAGAAATATAACATTTAATGATAGAAAACATTTAATGTTTAGAGAATTAAATACACTACAAGTTCAATAATTTTTTTCCACATTTATCTCCTTAACATGTGCCCTTAAGGGCACAAGTTAACATTTTCCAACTGTTTATAGCAGTTATTTAGTTTTGGTGCTAAACATGCATTGAAACACGCATTAACGACAAATCAAACATATAATAAATCCTAGGCCCTGAATTATTATGGTGCTATAATAAGGTTTTTCTTCCATTTTGTTCAAAAAAAGGTTTTTCTTCAATTACATCTCCATCAAATTCTTAATATAAAACGTTGATGTCTCAACCTTAATTTAATGTAGCACTCCATTGGCAGCTAATGTGTCATCCTCTTTAATTTATAACATGACGTGTTTTCATAAGAAAAACGGAACTAACATCTTTGTGTAGATGTTGCTTCTCCCAAGTTTGAGATATGATTGAGCGGGAATTGGTTGTCCGCTCCTTCCCTTTCCCTTTCCTCTCCTCCATTAAAATTTTTCTCCTCCTATCCATTGAACCAAACAGATCCTAAGCGAGCTGTACATGCCAAAGGCACTTAGACGCCAAAGACAAGCAATGTGCTAGTAGATAACAAATAGTAAATTGATTGTGCGATCGTACTCGGGGCAAGACCCTCTATTTATAGTGTGTCTCCAAAGTGCTAAACTCTTGGTTGTTGCTGTTTTTAATCTTGAGTTTGAATCATATAAGTCCATATATGGAGCATAGATAAACCCGAGAAGAGTTTTTGTGTATGATCCCTTATCTTACTTGAATGATCCCTTATATTAGGAACAGTTAGATGTCATAGTGCTTATCTCGTGTGGATAACTCCAAGTAGCTAGAAAGATGAAGCATGTTGGTGCTTCTAGATGTTTTGATGCCAATATGAGATGGCATTCGGGGTGAGATTGTGTGTTTTGCCATCTTTGTATCTGGAGTGGGCACCTCGGATATACGTGATGACAGACTCGTTGTTGGATTGAATGATCCTTCCAATGTGTATCTTAGATACTTATGGTCGATATGGTAATAAGGAGTATATTATTACAATAAAAATAATTGTTCTCGACTAGCTGTAGGACATGTGCTCAATCCTTCACCACCCTTAGACTCATTTTTACTAGGACTCATGCTCGCCGGCACTCTCGACCCAGACTTGAACGACCCACGTCAATAGTCCAACCTTCAAACATACCACAACAGACACAAGTAGACGACACTGATAATGTCTGTAGTATGAATCAGTGTCTTAAATGTTAATCAAAAGATTAATGACCTTAATTCCTCTTATCTTCAATGAGGACCCCGCGACCTTGGTACACCCATCAATGTCAACGACTATGCACTGGACCTATACATACTCATCCACATCGATGGTGAGAGGGCATCAAGGTATAAGGTATGTTATCTTATACCTTTTATTGATCACTTTACGCATCTTACTAATTTGAGCACGAAAGTGTTTACAGATACTCTCAATTTTGACTAGAACTGCATAGTTGCGACATGATCAATGCCGACCACATTCTCACATGTTAAAACTCATTTTGATAATTACATATCCAAAAACTGTTTTAATACAAATAATTCAAACTAACATAAATTGATAAGAACCACGTTCATGTTAATGTAGTCAAACAAAATCAGTTGAGTCAAAATCAATTTAATTAAAATCATTTTCCATTAGTTTGTTGTGACCATACAAAAATAGGGGATTTATTAGCTAGACACATGAGGATGAGGTAAGGTAAGGTAAGTTAGAAGAAGTTGGTAATTTAGAAGTCAAGACAGCGATAGTTTGCTGTTGTAACCAAAAATATCCAACCTCATCATCTCATCTTCTATTTGCCCCACCCCTCTCTGTTTTCCTTTACTTCTATTCTCTTCTTTCCACATCTTCATTCCTCTCTCCATCTCTTTCTTTCTTTCTTTTTCTCATTTCCATCTCAAATGAGATCCTCTTCCATCATTCCTAAAATTCACACCAAAACCCTAATTCCAACCTCAATCCTAATTCCACAATGACCCTCACCAAAACCCCAAACACTCAACACACAAAGATTGAATTTTGAAAAACCCCCAAATCTCAATTCATCAATTCATTACCGTTTTCATCATCATAGAGATCAATAATAATAAATGGGTGCTGCTGCAATGGTTTGGAATCCAGACCTAATTCACTATCTATGCATTGCAAAATCAACAACAATCCTTGCACATCACATCAATAGTAATTCCAAAGATTCAAACAACATTGAAACATTAGCATCTAAATGCTTAGAACAATCCCCTCCAAATCATTCTTTTTTCTCTCACACAGTTAATAATCGCACCTACACTTTCCTTATTGAACCCCCCTTCATTCTCTTCGCAATTTTCGATCAAAACCTTCTCAAATCCGACGCACTTCCTTTCCTCAACCGTATCAGATCCTCCCTCACCGAAACCCTCAATAAAAATGAAAACTTTACCCCTTTCTCTCTTCAGCCCCAATTCGATTCTGTTTTCAACGAAACCCTAAATTTATACGATTTATCTTCTAATTCCAGTAACGGGAAGCCTTCGCCGCCGACTACACTTCCTCTACTCGGGAAACAAGGTGAAGGGTTGAAGAAAAAGAAGAGACTTGTTGATGATGGTAAAGAAGCTGCAATGGTGGATTTGACCTCAGACGACGTCGTTTCAGGCTCGTTGAACAATCGTCAGAAAGCAAAGCATATATGGAAGAAACATGTTTGGGTTGTGTTGCTGCTTGATTTGTTTGTTTGTTTGGTTTTGTTTGTGATTTGGTTATGGGTTTGCAGCGGTTTTCAATGCATGACTTATTGAATCAATCAATGATTCAAAAAAGAAGAAAAAATGGAAACTTTTTTTCTTTCTGTTATGTCTTTTTGTCCCTTCTCTGAAGGGATTCTTAGTTTTTGTATAAATGGGGGAAAACCGGTTTCTGTATTAATTGGGGTTTTTGGGTTGCTTCTTTTCATCAGTTTTTTTTCTTTCTTTTTCCTGCCTTTTTTTTCTTTTCATTTTCCCTCCTTTTTTTTCTTGATGAAAATTGCAATCTGAAGATCTTGTTATTTTCCGGTTCCTGGTTTGATCATGTTGTATCTCATACACTGGTGTAAGAATTTGAATATGTTATGGTCAATTGTGCAATATTACAGATTCATCATTTCTGGTGTTTAATGTATGTTCTACATTTTGTGCATTATTGTTACTTAATTTTCCTTAAGGTTTAACATAATTAATGTTTCAGATTTTTCTTATTTCATGAGTTGTCTATGTTGAGTTAAGTTAGCTTAGTTGTGTTTGTTATGCTCTTAGGTGGATATGATCATTTGAATGGGTTAGATGGAGTTGCTTGATGTAATGATAAGGTCTTATTTGAGCAATTAAGGGCTAAACATTTGTATGAGAAATGCTGCTGTTTTCTTAAGCATATATTATCATTCTCTAAATGAAATTCATCTCCCATCAGCTAGGAATATATCCTTGTTAATATGTAGGGAAATGCAGTTCATGAAGCTTTGTTAGTTTGGTTGAGTAAAAAAGAGGTTTTGTTAGTTCTGAAAAGCTCATCAGTTAAGGCCATTTTTTGCTCCTTTGGCTATTTACTTTAAAACTCGGTATCCGGTTTTTTGATTGACTAATCCGAAAGATCCATTCGACTGTCCACTTGTGGGAGTCCATTTAAAACCAGAGTTTTTCTACTTTATATGGACTAGCCCACTAAAGTTGGCACTAAAAAGGGCACCGAACCTGAGAGGGATACACTCTAACGTCCCAAGTCAGATTAATCAATTTTGATTTAAAAAGTAAAAATATACTGGTTAATATTATTGATTGATCGTTGTACATATTAGTAGGGTTGGAGTGTTGACTAGGTAACTTTGATAACAAAAATACAAGGCACAAAATTGCAATTTTTTTTGTAGGAAATTTTCAATGTGTAAGCTCCCCCAAAAATAAACCCAAACAGATGAGGAAAAAGTAGACAATTATGGTGTGTGAGGTCGGTGTGGTAGGACTTGGGAATGGCAATTTTAGTGTTTTAATATGAAGGTGGCATATTGATGTGGCCAAATTTGAAGTATCCTTTGTGTGCCATGTTTGTATAAGGTTGGGAGACAAAGAAGTTGAGTTTCAAGGAACCAGCACATGCACAGTTAACACGTTACGGGCATAGACAGAAAGAAGCACAAGATAAGATTAAGATGGAGATGCATCCTTACTTTAAAATAATACTATAAAAATACAGCAATTGTATGACAGGTAGACATGCTAGTTTTGGATCCAAGGAATGTGCTGTGGAACTTGAAAATTAGTAGTATTTGGTTAATAGCTTTTAAGGGTGGTTTTTTTTTTTCTTTTCAAGCTAGTATTACATTAAGAAAAGAATTTTGTTTCTTGATTTGATTTTTTTTTTTAATTATTTTAAAGAATGTTAGTTTTAGTATTCGCCATGAACGTTGTCTACAAAAACTATGTTATGATTGTCGTTATTCAACTAAACCCGCTATAAGGGGTAACCTAACCCATATATACAAAATCAGTGCAAACTTAGCATTATAGTGGGAGGATTCTACCCACCTTCTATGAAGAATAAGCTTATACATCATAACATTGTATGCATATGATATGTGATATGTTTGTCTTGTGTATGTGATGCTCCATGTTTGCATTACTCTTCTATGTTGCACCCTTTAGGCATTCAACTATTTAGACTTCAGCCTACCTTTAATTCAACTCCAGGCTGATTTCAGATAACAACTTAGAATATTTTTAGGCATAAACAAAATAAATATTGATGCCTTGTTAGATTAAAAATTGTCTTTTAATGATTTAATTTTGGTGAAAATGAATGAATTGTATATATCGTGCGCACACACAATATGTTCATGTTTTTATCACCACAGAAATCAAACGCATTTATTATTAATCATAGTAAGTGTACTTTAATAAAATTCAAATGACGAATCTTTAAATATATCATATCAAACTTTCAAAAGAGTAGACCGTACCTTAAAAAAGTCTTTTGACAATAAACATGGTAGAGCACGTTTGTTTTAATGTTTAAATCACGGAACAAAGTTCAAATAGTTGTTGCAAAAAATTATTAGAAGAAAAAATAAAATTGTTTTTGAATTCAAGTGCTATCAAGAAGAAAATACAATTCAAGATGAGGATGACAATTGTGAATGGTAGGAATTTGTCCTCAAATATAACGACAAGCTCTTCAAAAGAAATGGACCATGTATATTTGATCAGATATCAAATTATTGAGCATATCTCAACCTACTTAGTGATGTATTTAAGCTTAAAAATTGTAGTATTAGATTTTAGTCTAGGCATTTTTGTTTTGTTTTTTTCTTTTAAAATAATTTAGTGACTAGAATGTTATTTTGTTATCAATAGTTAGTTGGTCTAGTAATGATTGACGGTGAACTTGGTATAGAGGATCACAGTTCGATCTCCAGCAACTACGATCGAAAGAGCTGAAACCACTTGATGCCAGAATTGACTATCGAATCAGATTAGACGGTACAGTGGGCCAGATACTGTGGTGAAAAAGAAAAGAAAAAAAGAAGTTATTTTGTTCTTTAATTTGGAGCATATGCATTAATTTTGTATTTCTTATGTTGATAAAAGCTATTTTCGATTTTGCATCATATTAATTTGTTTTTGTTATTAGTTTGATTTATTTTATTTTTTTTGTCTAGAAGCATAGTTGTTTACGCTGGTTTTTCGTAAACAATCGCTAGTTTAATTTAATTACTTGCATGACCAACTAGTAAATCCTAGGACATGATTTGTGTATAAATTTTAATGTTCATCATTGAAATAAACATTTGGTAAACCAGTTTGCAAGAACAATTTACAAAGAAAAATGTAAAATTAGACAAGATTCCCTCGAACGAGAGAATTTGAAAGATAAATTGCAAAAGAAAGATTAAATTGCATAAAAATGTAAAAGTTTTACAAAGAAAGTAAATGGTTCACGAATTCATACATGTTCTTCACTTCACCTTTTTCTCTCGAACGCATAGATACTTTAGGTTTGTGAATTTTGTATATGAATTGTGACCTTATTCCAACTAAAGGAACTACTATTTATAGGCACAAGAATACACAACTGCTTGTGCAAACGTGCTTCGCTAGCTTCTCAAGCCCATGAACCCACGATCTATTGATTAAGCTTGAAGAAAGTAACTGCCTCTTTAGCTTCAACTGTCGCTCGAACCCTGCCTTCGAAACTCTTGCCATTTCCTGCTGAAAGTAATGAAAATAATTCTAAGTCCAGAACTTCGAATACCAAGCCTCGAAAACTCCATTCGATTCGAAGGCAATTTTTCCATCTTGTTAAATAAAATATTTTATAAAAATAAGACTTTAAATGGACTTAATTAGGTAAATTAGTCACCCTTTTATATATTTTATTAACTTATTTAATGTGTCCACTTTGTACCTCATGGATAAATTCCATTTATTATTTCCGTCCATTTTATTTAGTGGCACATTTAAGATAACACACCAAATTGACATTAAATGCATATGGTCAAAAATTCGAGGTAACAATAGTGAATAGAAATTCCACCTTAAGGGTGTGTTTGGTTCGGGAGTTTTGGAGGGGAGGGGAGGGGAGGTGAGGTAATATTTTAAATTTTATGTGTTTGGTTCAATATTTATGAGGGAAGAGGAGGGGAGGGGAGCAAAATCCCTCCTAAACCCACTTTTTGCTTCCCCCCAAATTGGAGGGATTTGGAGGGGAGGGGAGCGGAGGTAAGCTATTTAATACTTAATTAAAATGTCATAATTATCCTCATTTATTCATTTTAATTACAAAATTGTCCTCATGATCATCATCAATCACAATATCAATTTGCCAATTTTTTTATTTTTTATAATCTCTTCGCCAATCCTAATCATCCTTTTTTTTTTTTTCCAAATCCTAATTTTAAATCTATTACGGTGCTATTTTGTATTTCAATTTGTTATTATTTTAGAACAAGTTATGTATTATGATATTGTGTTTTAACTTTATTCTTTTACAATACAATACAATTTTCTTTTTCTTTTTTCTTTACAAGTTATTATTATTTTTTACACCGAAACTTTTGTTACATATAATTCTTAATTTTAAATCTATTACGTTGCTATTTTGTATTTCAATTTGTTATTATTTTAGAACAAGTTATGTATTCTGATATTGTGTTTTAACTTTATTCTTTTACAATACAATACAATTTTTTTTTTTCTTTTTTCTTTACAAGTTATTATTATTTTGGGTAAATAGGGTTTTACCCCCCTGCAAAATAGGCCAGTTTTGCGTTACCCCCCTGCAAAATTTTTTTTCGTGATTACCCCCTGTAAAATGAAGATTCCATCATTTACCCCCCTCAGTCGATAATATGGATGCTGACTGGACAAAAATGATGACGTGGCACGTACAAGTGGAATTAATTTATTTTATATTTATTTTTTTATTGTCAATTCATTAATGAATGTATAATTATTATTTTTTTAATTAAAAAAAAACTGAAAAAAAAAAAGAAGAAAAAAACGATAGTAATTGGGGTTGAAGGTTCATCTTCTTCAATAGTTGTGATTATAGAAGATAAATAATTTAGGGTTGTTAATAAGATGTGAAATTTGAGAGAAATTTGGGTAAGAAGATTTTGTTGATTGTGTGGGATTTGATTTGTGATTACACCGAGAAGAAGAACAAGAATGTTTATAAATAAATTCCATTAACAATTTTTGTTAATTTCTTTTTCTTTTTGAAAAATTAATAATTATATTAAGTTATTTATCTACGTGGCACAAAAACTTTAATAAAAAATGAATGAAAAGCCACACATGCATCCCACGTCATCAATTTTGTCCAGTCAACATCCATGTTGTCGACTGAGGGGGGTAAATGATGGAATCTTCATTTTACAGGGGGGTAATCACAAAAAAAAAATTTGCAGGGGGGTAACGCAAAACTGAGCTATTTTGCAGGGGGGTAAAACCCTATTTACCCTATTATTTTTTACACCGAAACTTTTGTTACATATAATTCTTATTATTTTTTTAATAATGCACACATTAATACACACAATAATGTACCTATATTTTTTAACAGTACAATTTATTATAAGGATATATTTGTAAATTAATTATAAAATCTCTCCCCTCCCCTCATGAACCAAACACAAATTTAGTTAAAATGTCTTCCCTCCCCTCCCCTTCTCCCTTTTGAACCAAACACATAATAAATAAAATTCATTACCTCCCTTCCCCTCCCCTTCCCTCACCTCTATTAAAAACCTTCCCCTCCCCTCTATTTGAACCAAACAGACCCTAAGGTGAATAAGTGGAGTGTCCAGAGTTCGAACCCCGACTCTTGCATATTAAATGTGATGTCCCTACTAATTGAACTAAGCTCACTCGGATTGTTATTAGTTTAATTTATTTGTCCTATATTATTATTAAAAAAAAAAGTGTCCTATATTTTTTTAGAGGATAATAATTATTTTAAAAATAATATAACCATAGTAGTTATATCATATTAAAGAATAGATATTGTTTTTAATATAATCTAAATAAATATCATTTTGTAAACATCTGTTTGCATAAAACTATTTTTTTTAACGCAGTTTACATAAAACTATCGAAAAACATAAATCATATTAGAGAAAATTCATTTTTATCTAGAAGTACGTTTGCAAAATAACTTTTACTCAAAAGTTCATATTTGCAAACATGAATTCCAAGTCCAACACACACTGACACACCCAACACACACTTAGAATTTGAATTTATAAAACAAGTCGGGCCTATTTAGCAAAAGTTTTGTGAGTTCATATCTACTTACACCCCATTTGACATTGAATGATGAAAACGAATATGTTTAATTGAATTACTACTCTAGATCAATTTAATTTTAAAATTTTCAACATTGATAATGAAACAAATTCAATTAACATTTTAAAATACATCAAAAAAAAATTAAACCATTTTTGCTTATATGTCCTTACAAATGGAGTAAGTCTTCTTTGCATTTATATTATCTACACTTAACCCATTATTAATCAGTGCAAGATTTATATGCGTGTCTCTACGGGTACCATCGAAAATAAAGCACTTATGTTGGAGAATGATATACGCGAGTGTGTAAATGGGTCACTCCTTGTTAAACGGAGTGTGTAAATGTGTAATGTGCGCCGAAGCAGTAGAAGATGAGATGCATAATTTTGCGATTGATTGTTGAAAAGAAGCAAATCAATATTGGGATAAACGGCAGTGATACCGACCTGTAGCAGGCAACTTATTCTTATGTTATGTTCGTTGTGTTGGCAGGTTTGGAGCATTTGTCGCAGCAGCCTCTCAATGCTAAAGTCGCATGTAACATGGCCTTGGACACAGTTAGAGACCATTGGTGTTGTTCTCAGGCACTTGTTGAACAACCAATATCATCATCATCATCACACACTTTAGAATGGAGAAAGCCTAGTCCAAACTCTACGAAATGCAATGTTGATTGATTGTACTATTTTCTAGGTGGAAAGTCGGTTGGGTATTGGAATTTGTTTTCGTGATAGCTTAATTAGGCCATCTTGTCGAAGCTCGCACAATGGTATTTCCCTTTAATTACTAGCTCGGTGGCCATATGTGAAGCCACGATCTTACAAAAAGCTCTTCAAATTGCGGTAAGTAGGCTTTGAAAATGATTGTCAAACGGTTGTGAATATGATGCTTAATGGTTGTACTTATGATAATAAGCTAGGTGTTTTGTACTGTTTGAATTATTTACTTTGGCTGTAGAATACTTTCATGAGTTCATATATAATGGAAGACGTCCAATCCTATGAAAACATGTTAGTTACAATATAGAACTTAAGACTAAGACGTATCAGTTCATATATCACAAATAACATCCAAATCCAATAACTGGATTCAGGATTCAGCTCAATTTATCTGCAAAGCATATCACAATTCACAAGTGATATATACTTTTTCCGGAAAAAAACCTCTTGAAAGAATTAATGATGAATTATTGATTACATATGTTTATCAAAATCAAAAAAGGCCACTGACATGAGAGTATATGGTTAGCTTTTGCTAACTAGAACTAGAATACAATGTTACTGTACTATGTTAATACTCTTGGTCGGTACTTTGTAGTACTCCTAGTACTATATTAGTGTATTACACTATAGCAACCAACAGCAATTAATAAGGAAGAAACCAAACAAATAAATGGCGACATAGACTTTGAATTATTTCAGCTTTACTGCTTTAAAGGGTCATGCTAAATCACTTATTGTTGGCATATCTTACTGTTAGCAAATACTAGTATCATAAGACACTTATTAAAAATCTAAAAAGTATTTCTTTTATACAAAACTTCTTTTCATTAGGCAAAGAAACTTACTAGTACGATTCATTAAATAGTAATCCTATCGGTCCTATATATAAGAAGCATTTCATTTTTTATGTTCATTGTAGTATTGGATTCAAATTTCACTGAAAAACTTTACATGAGAAATAATCTATTCTCCTTCTAATACATACACCTGACACAAATAAAAATAACTTAGTTTTATTACAAAAGGAAATCATCTAAACTAGATATAATACTCTTTTACATTGGTTTACTCAATCTTAGATCAAATTTAATGTCCTTAATCCTAATTAGCCATCACAGTTTTAACAACTATTGAATCCGCTATAAGATTAATCTTGAAATTGACATAATATCTACTATTTATACTAATACTAAACTATTTCTTAAATAAACAACTCTAGAAATCAAAATTCTCTTTTTGTCTGAGAAGGAAATGTCTACCTACTGGAGCTTCGACCAACCACCACCGGTAAATTCCGGTGCAAAGAATAGCCCCACTCCTATATCCTCAAATATTCAATTTTAGTTAGCTACTCACTCAGTCCACAAATTCGGATTAGTCAAAATAGAACTATGTCAAATGAGAGATTACAAAAATCGAAACCAAATTATCTTTTTATGGGAGAGTCATATTGCCATATTTCCAAACTCATGTTGATGTTGGTACACAAATTATATATTTATCTGGTGTTATGTGCAGGTTATGTATTGTTTTGTATGAAGCAAAAGTTATTAAGACAAATATATAAAAAAAAAAAAATTAACAATACATACATTCAACGAGAAACACTTACGTCAAATCCAGAAACAATATAGAAATAGAAACCTGTCAAAAAAAAAAAAGAAAGATATAGAAACACGTCATGACTCATGCAACAAGTTGCAAGCAACAACAATGCTAATAATTATTAATCAATTAATTAATTTTATACAAAATAAACGCACCGCTTATTACTGCTTGAGATTCTAGAAACGGCTGGCGTACTACATGCAGCTGCAGCCGGCGGCGATGACCCATACGCAGTAAATCCAACAATCTCACATTGTTTCTCTCCAAATCTAACGGTAACCATTTTTCTTTTCTTAGTTCCTCACAAAGTAATAGTAATAGTAATAGTAAATGCTAACTTAGCATTACATTACGTGCAAACTACGGAATTAGCATTAATTAATGATTAGTACTTTTCTTGGGCCTATTAACTTAATGGGCCGGGCCTTTATTGTCCTCTTTCTTTAGGCCTTAAACTCTTCCCACCCCAGCTTCAACTTCAGCCTCCACCATCTCACTTTCCCACTCCTTAATTGCAAAAACAATCAATAATCCAATTGAGTACCAAGAAAGTGGAAACACACAACAAATTTGTCAAATTCACATTTAAAATCACATTTATGAGCACAATTAATTCACCCCCACCACAGTGTCAGAAGATAGGCACATGCAAATCTCTCTCTCTCTCTCATCAACTTTGAGAGAAAGCAATTAATTACAAATTAAATGCTTTTTCCTACCATTCATTTAATGACTCTTTAATGACTCTCTCGTCTCGTCTACAAATATTGGCAGACCAAACAGAGCACACGCCACCACCACCATTTAATTACTCCTCCATTCATTGACTTCTTTAACCAATCACATTCTTCCACGTGTCTTGTCCTCTTCTCTGAAATTAATAACCGTAATTCAATTCCCAACCTATTTTTTCATCTCATCGTCGCCGGTTAAATCTCTCCGGCGAAAGTAACGCCTCTGGATCACCGCATCTTAACCGACTCGATGAAAATACCGCTGCTGAAGATCTCAAAAACATCGGACTCGCTATCGACTTACTCCTCCGCCATGAACTTCCTCCGTCGGCGGCGTACCGATTACTCGACTCCGAAAACGGAAAAAAACCTCTCCGACGGAAGAACGGTGATTTCATTCCTCTATAATATCTGAATGAAAACACTCTCGACTTCCCAAGGGAGCCAAACGGCGACGGTCTTTTATTCCAGAAACCGGTGGTGCTACCTCTCCGGTACCGCCACGGCGAGGTTGTAGCAGGATCAATTACCATCCTCTCCGACGGTAAAGTCCTCTCAAATCCAAACGAATAAGATCGTTTCAAGAGAAAATCCTGGCGTCCGGTAAAGCGATTTTCATCAACAGGAGAATGAGGAGTAATCTCCGGAAGCGGAGAAACAGAATTATGAAAAGGAGTATCAATGTGAAGAACATTAGTTTGATCATGAAAAGAAGGAGGAATTCTGGCAGCCATAAGAGGTCTAAAAGGAGAATTAGAGAGAAGAAGAGAACGACAGAGAGGACAGTTAGCGTGAGAACGAAGCCAAGCATCAATACAATCGAGATGAAAAGTGTGAGAACAGAGTGGAAGAGTACGAACATAATCGTGATCTTCGAATTCGAGTAAACAAACGGCGCAATCACGGAGAGATTCTTGTTGTTGTTCGTATTTAGTTGTGTAGATGAAGAATGGAATTGTTTTTATAACGGATTCGTCTAAGCCGTAGGTTAGTGGAGTTTCGTAAGTAGTGGAATCGTATTGGAGGGATTCGATGTCGCCTAATGAGGAGGAAGGTGGATGGCGATGGAAGCGTTGGATTAAACGGTGGATGGGAGGGGATAAGTGGCGAGTTATGAGACGGGAATAGGTTACGATGACAAATGCGGCGGCGATGACGACGACCATTGCTATTAGAGGTGGACTGAAGTCTACTGCTGCTGCTGCTGATGATGATATTAATGGAGATGGGGATTGAGAGTGATGGTGATGCATGGGTGGTTGAGCTGGAGATATTATTGTCATGGTATGGTATGGAGAGGGAGTAGGAGTATTTGATTTGTTGTTGAAAATTGTTATAGGGGGAGGGGAAGAAGAAGAAGAAGAACAAGGGATACAAAATTGTGTTAGTGAGACTGAGACTGAGAGTGAGAGAGACTTCTTTGCTCTCAAGCATGGAAATTGAACAAGAAGAGAGACTGTGTGTGTTGTGAAATTGAGTTTGTTTTGTTTTATTGGACTTTACCATAGGCTTAAGTTTCATCAATGCATTGCCAAGTCAATTGAATAAATTCTGACCGTCTATAAACATACTACTCTCTGTCAAATCACAATTACAGTACTAAAAAAAGATTAGAGAAATTAGAGTTGTGGCAAAGTGTATTTTTAAAACATGGATAAATTGTTTTGTAAATAAATAAAAAAGTATAAATTGATTTTGTAAATAAAAAAGTATAAATCTAGCCGTAAGTAAGTTGATTTTGTGTTGTTTTTAGGGTGCCGTGAGTCATGTAGCAGTAGAGCTGTAAAAAATGGGCTATTAGCCGACGGGCTTGGGCGGATCGGGTTTCAAAATATCTAGCCCAAATGAAATTGGGCCTTTTTGGCCCAAACCCATTAGCCCAAATTCAAATTGGGCTGGGCCGGGCTTCGTGCTAGCCAATTATCGAAAAATTTATGTCATTTTTGTAAAAATAATATCAATTGAAAACATAAAAAATTATTATAAAAAATATAGTTAAATGTATAAGTATAACAAGAAGGGTTATATTTACCTAAAACTTTTAAAAAAATTAAGCTTATAATTTATTAATTTGATTTAATTTCTTTTATAAGAATCAAACCTGAGTTTAATTGATATTTAGTACTGATGTAGAAATTATTTACACTTACATACAATTATACCTCAATAAAATTGATAATTATGAGGAACTAATACATCAAAGTCATATATAAAAAAATCGAATTGATGAAAAAATAAAAGGAAATGGGTCGGCCCGGCCCATTAGCCCACATGGCCCATGGGTCAGGCTCATTAATGTGTAACCAATAATAATTGGGCTGCGCCGGGCTAGCCCATATATATCGTCTAGCCCAACGGGCCAACCCATATATATATCGTTTGGCCCACCGGACCAGCCCATTTAACAGCTCTATGTAGTAGCATGGTATTTATTTGTCTTTTTATCACTATTTGTGTAAATGGCATGTAAGTAGTAATCTGGTTTTGTGCACATTTTATGTCAAGAAGTGGTTAATATATTTGTCTCTTTAGTTATTTCAAAAAAATAAAAGCTTGTTAATTTGGGCCACCGATCATTTATATCAAATGGTGAAAAATTTAGGTCTCACATATAAAATCTCATCAAAGTTTTGGATGATTAACACTCCTCACCTTAAAATTCAATTTTGGTGCATAAAAAACAAACAAATCGAGGGACTCGGAATGACACTGCTAAAGAGTTTTGGGAATAATTTATTATTATGAATGACGTTGATTAAAAACTAATTTTTCAACCTTGGATTACCATGGTAGATTAACCTGTCTATAAAGATTTTGGATTTACTCATAATGATAAAAAATATATATGGTCTTGTTTCGGAAGGTCTTGGGACATAGCATATGTTTTCTCAATTAAGGTTTTTTTTAGCAAAAGATTGAATTTTCTTGAATTATCAAGAATGATAATTTCAGTATCCGATATCAATCTTAAACCAAATGTTGGAATGAAAATTCCAAAATGAACTTAGCAAACAAAATAAAATTAAAATCTTGGTACCAAACTAAGATGGTATTATTGAAATAGCCTTTATTTTGATATCCAAAACAGTAGATAGAAGAGAAATCAACCAAATACCTGTAACAGTATTTCTTTTGACAGTTTCCGGTGTGCATCTTTTTCAAAATTTGATGAAAATGTCAAAAGAGGGCGGAACCTTTTAGATTATTCCCAGTTAGCTTCATGTTTTGGGCCGAGCATAGATGCTCGAGCACCAGAGGATGTCGAATAAATACGTCCCGAGCAAGCCTACCATGAAGAGTCCGCTAGACTTGCTCGACTCTCCAACGGTCTGATACTCTTGCGTATCGTAACGGCCGTAAACCGGAATGATGAGCATTTACTGCACATCAAGGCTCCAAGCCGTTTTCCGGCAGCCACTTGATGGCCATTAATGCCATCAAGGGCCTTGGCCCTGCGCTGGGGGCTATATATATGCGACTCCACTTCATTCACAAGGTACACATATTCTAGCTAAAAAAACCTTCACTCCACACTTAAACTGACTTGAGCGTCGGAGTGCCTGCAGGTACACAACCCCCCTCCGCTTCAACAAGGGTTTCGCAACTTCAAACGCCGGCGCGGTCGCACATTTCTGGTCAAGCACGATCAGTGGCGCCGTCTGTGAGGACGTAAAGCTTCCCAATTTCCAAAAAAACCAAAAGCTTCCATAAAAAAAGAACAACTTTGCGATCAATGGCTGGCGTCAACAACCACCAGGTTCCGGAGCACGTGGCGGAAAACAACGTCCAACCAATGGACTATGCGCCGTACCGCCCACTTGACGGCCAATTCGCCTCCGTAACGGAAGATAGCCAAGGAGGGCAAAACATGCGGTTGTCAAATAAGTGTGTTGTTAAGGTACATTTGAAGTTTACAATGAATGACACTCTTCTATCCTGACATTATAAAAAATAATATGATATTAGAAGTTATTGCGAGCGTTTTAATAAGGTGTAGTGTAGTGTAGTACCCTTCATAAAAGTCTATAAGTTTCATATTTGAAGTTTAAATATGGTTTTCACAATATTTGGTTGACAATGATTTGAATGATTTGGAAAACTCGAAATGATTGAATGTTTAATAATAAATCATTTGAAAGAAATCTTGTGCTTGATAAAAGTATTTGTTCGTTGGTGGTTTAAACTTTAAAGTGAGATTAAGATTTTGAGTTTGGTTTTTTTACCGTGGAATTTAAATTGTATGGTTTGTTTGGGTTTGAGGATCTCTTAATTTTGTTCTTTGAGGATGTGTGCTACTCCCTACTATTATTGTATGTAGTCATAAGTAATCTGATTTTGTGTTGTCTTTTACTCTTTATTATCACTATTTGTGTAAATAACAGAACTTGAGTCTGTTTGACAAAACCAATAAACTAGCTTATAACTTATGTATTATAGTTTATAAGCTAAAAGACCTGTTTGGTAACAGTATTTTCAAAAAGAGTTTATAGTTTATTTTTCAGATGTTATTTCAATTAGTTTTTGAGTTTATAGCTCATCATATTTTCTTCCATTTTTGCCCTTATTATTTGATCTAAAATCCATTTTTACCTTAATAATGTATTACTTTTATAATTGAAAATAAAATAATAACTACACTACGTTACAATTTCTTTTTTGTCAACACCAGTACTATGTTACGATTTTTAGTTTCTTCCCTACGCATCAGCATCCTGTTCATTTATCTATTTTATTTTCTTAAGTTTTACTTTAATTTTGGTAAATTTTCTTACATTTTATCTCCATTATATATTTATATTTGTTTGGTCATGTTGCTGCGCATCCTGTTCGTTTTTCTATTTTATTTTTTTAAGTTTTACTTTTATTTTGGTAACTTTTTTTTACATTTTATCTCTATTACTATATTATTATATTTCATTTTGGTAATTTTAAGCAAATCCAGTCGTTCGTTTTCCATACATCTCAAGTATAATATATATAATAAAAACACATTTATACTATTTGTTTATAAACGAGGAAAATAAATATCTTGAGAAAAATTAATGAAGATAAATATTCATTTGTTCTGAAATAAAATTAATTAAAGTAAATGACTGGATATAAATATCTAAATTCTAAGTGTTTTAAATATTAATTTGATATAAATTTTATTATAAATTAAGGATGTCATTTTTTTGTCATTTTATATTTATTAGTTAATTATCAAACACTTCAATTAACTTATAAACTATAGGTCATCAACTATAAGCTATCAGTCATCAGCTATCTTATCAAATATTTTTTCCAAAGAGATCACCCTTATCTCTTTACTTTGTGCACATGTCAAACTAGAAAAGTGGTTAATATATTTGACTCTTTAATTATTTTAAAAAAAAAGTTATCAATCTCGATCACCCATCATTTACACCAAACATCATGTCTAATAGTTTTGGACGTAAAATGGTGAAAAATTCATGTCTCGCATATAAAAGCTCATCAAAGTTTATAATGATTTTAAAAATCAGTCAAAAAGAAATTGTTGGACTATGAAGTTGCTAAACAGTTTTGGGATAATTTTATTACTATGAATGACATTGATTGAAACTAATTTTCCAATCTTCGATTACCACGGTGGATTAATTTTAATCTTCAGAGGGGTGTACTTGGTATAAATGATGACATTCATTTTACCAAAAGTCTTTCAAAGTTTGGATAAAGACAAACTTTGTACCAAAAAAAAAAAAAAGACAAACAATATGGTCCATTAGATTACTTTAATGGTCTAGATTTTATGAACCGAGTGTAACTGTGGGATATGATATGACCACAGCAGCAAATCCAAATCCCAATTTCTGGATCTCTCTCGAATTCGATAACATATTTACTTTTCTTTCTCATCATTTCCCATTTCAACCCAACCCATAATCACTTCTTCGACAATTCCAATTATTTTCACCACAAAACACAAACTGAATCACAAATCTCACACCATGGGCGAGATTAAGATGGAGGACATGCCATTACCGGCGCTGTTCGAACAAGCAAGGAAGATCCACGCAACCGCCACGGAGTTCGGTGCTGATCAGGTACCTACACCTATACCTACGCGTGTTTTCTCTTCTTATTTTCTAATTTCGTTTTTGTGTTGATTAATTGAGTGTGAATTTGTTCAGGAGCTTGTGAAAAAGGGATGCGAAGCCCTAAATAAATGCGAAGACATGATCAATAAGCTTGCTTTGTTCTCTGCTAATGAAACCAAAGAGGATATTAGCACAACCGATCTCAAGTACATTCTGGTACTTTTTCTTCTAATTCTTATTATTACATATCAAATTTGTTGTTTGATTAATTTTATGATGCTATTAGTATAATTTAGTTATATAAGATTATTTCTTATAGAATGTATGAATGAAAGTTAGCTAGAATTGATAACCGATGCTAAATCGTTTTAGTTTAGAATAAAACTGATTTAAGTAAACCAAGTGATTGAGCTCAAGTGGTTAATGAGCTCCCCTAGGACGAATCGTTTGGTAGAACCCGAGTTCGGTTCCTGGTGAGAATGATTTTTGGCCATACTTTATTTACCTGGAAACCATAGGGTTAATACCAAAAAAATAAAAATTGATTTAAGTAATTGAGTACATGATTTCACGGGTCTTGAAGAAAGCCTAATGAAGTGTAACTGCAACTTTGTTACAATAAAACGCTATTACACAAACAGGAGTGACTTATAACCAACAAGTGTAAGCTGTGTGTCTTAGTATTAAGATCACTTCAATAATATGTAATATGAAGGGATTCTTGTAACACTTCAATGTTGCGGGATTTTCTTTGCTGTGCAAGACATGAACTGAACCCTTACCATGGTGATTAACCACTGTTCTGCGCAATCCTGGTGCTAATCGCAATCTAGGTCTTAGTACTGAGATTACTTCAAGAATATGTATTATGGTCGGGTTCCAAAACATAGTTCTGTATCATAATTTTTTTCATATGATGCTAGATTGATATGACAAATTGATTCTAATAGGAAACAAAAGGAAAATGAAAAAGAGAAGAAGAGGGAAGTGAGTCTATTATTATTATTATGCTAAAATGTTTTCTGTCTTTATGGATTTCGAAAATCTCATGTATGGTTCTGTAGAGTGGCAGTAAGGATGACTTATCTGTCAACTTATCCACTAGTACCCCTAAAACACCAAACTCTGCCTTATGCAAGTTGCCAGAGTATGCTTAACCTCTGGATTTGAAACCACCGCTTATATACCTGGTATTGGCCATAGAGTTCGAGAGAAAAATAAAGCAAGTTGTTTACCATTAATTGGTTACAGGAAAGTTATAGTATGTTGGAAATATAACAAACTCAATTGTTTGCCGATCACTTAGCAACCATATATATTTTAATGTAGAAAATTTCCGTATCCAACAAAGGAGCTCCTGTGGGTGCTTTATATGCTTAATGACAACTCAAATAAGATTTTAGCTTTGGTAAGACAACACAAATAATTTTACCAATCTTACTTTACTGTGATTTCTTTAGAGTTTAGACTCTCCAACCGGTTCCTCTTCTGAATCACTTTGAAAAGAAAAATTGTTTGAAGGGGAGGGGGGAGACAAAAAATGAAGCTCAAATATGCACTAATAGCATAGCCACTTCAATTTACTGTATACATATATACTTTCTAAAGTAAATCAAACTGTCTAATGATTAGCGCTTTTTTTTATGGCCGAATCCGAATGTTAGTTTTTCTGTGATGTTATTGGGGGTGGAATTCGAACCTTGCCCCTTATAACTCTCAACTCCTATATCCCACACCCCTAGCCACCCATATAAGTCCCCAACAGTTAGGATGTAATTCCTTCATGTTGTAAGATACATGAACCAAGTTAATCTCAATATCTGATCAGCTTTGGAGGTCATGGTCTCCTCAGGATTTGATACCTCAACAGGCTCTTTGGTATTCTCTTGATGAAAAATCACTCTCGCATGTTTTTATGTCCATATTTTTCAGGCTTCCTGGTAATTGTTTACCATTAATGCTATAAAAGACAAGCATACGAATCATAATGAGTAGAGCATAAAGAAAAATCATAGATGTGAAATTAGAATCTTAGATTTTTTTACTTAAATTTTTGTCTTTTGTACGGTGATCCATTTTTTGAACCTTTATGCTTTTACCCAGAACTGCAAAACAATAAAGAAAACCGGCCCATGAAATGGAGACAACACAATGACTATGAGGTATAATACCATGTTAATTAGCCAGTCTAGATTCAGTTCAACAATTAAAACCTATATTTATTAAAACAAGATCAACCTATATTTATTAAAATATTAGACAAGATCAACCTATATTTATTAAAACATTCAGTAGATTAGAAAATGATTAATTCCTTCGATAGAAAGTTCATTCCTGTCAAATTAAGTGAATTTTATCTGGTTTACTTTGCAAAACGTTGCTAGTATATTGTAGCATATTAGTAGGGATTCCTCCCAGAAAGTTTTATCTATCAATAGAGCTTCTGATGCTCTTAAGGAACAATCCTAACACAAAATACAATCATTGTTATTGATGCTAATAAGCTCAATCTCCTCTGGTTTATTTTGCAAAACGTTGCTAGTATAAGTAGCATACTAGTAAGGATTCCTCCCAGAAAATTTTATCTATCAATAGAGCTTCTGATGCTCTTAAAGATCAATCTTAAGACAAAATACCATCACAATCATCAATATTAATAAGCTCAATCTCCTCCCTATGTCAAGAACATGATCAATTTCCCTCTTATCATTCACAGCTGAAAACAACATGTCATAATGAAGTAATTTTTTTTGGTAGGTCGTTTTAATATAAAAGTCCTGATGACTTAATATAGACTTATGATTAAGAAGCATGCACAGATAAGAATTTCACATAGATCAAAAGATCCAAGCTACAGCAAATCTTAAAGATATAGTCTTATAATCAGAGAGCAGTTGACCCTGCACTTCCACACCCAAAGCAGTGAAAATCAATATTCAATCAAGAAGTTATTTGAATTGAGATTTTTAAGCATTTCTACAAAATCATTAATTGGCCTGATGCCAGTGGCAGGACTATGATTTGTTTAAGTAAATGGACAATGGAGTTGTGAAAAGGCCAATGTTTTGATGGCTTTTTAGGCCACAAAAACATATATAAGTGACTGCAGGGTAAGTATTAAATTTTAAAAAATATATTTTGTTTCTGTAAATAAAAAATACTGGTATTGCCAGCCTATTACTTGCAATGTGAACCACCATTGATAGCAATCGATGAAGATATATGAAGATACTGCCACACTCTCGTAATAGTTGATTCATCCTATAAATATTGAACAAATAATAGAAAGCAACAGTTAAAAGAAATGGAATTGAACACGACAGTTTGCCTGTTATTGATATCATGAAAACTATTTTTCCTCAATTTGGACAGAGGTTGGATTGCTCAAGGATAAAATGTGGCGTGGTCATTCTAATATACAGTATTGTGCTTGCATTAGCTGGTAGAGAATACACAAATCTAATATAAAAAGATCCAACCAATATTATGAAATCTGCAACTGAATTAAACTTTCAAAGATTTTAAAATGCGGGAATAATCTTAAAACAGGAGAGTGTGGAAGGTTGGGAAACGAGTGAACTCCGGAAAAATTGATTACATTGTTTCCTATTAAACACCACTTAGAAGGAACGCGTGCAACGACCAGCACTGTTAAATCAAGTATTTATGCATAAATTCTATCATGAGTATGCAGCCCTTTCACTTTAGTATCCTAACGTGTACTAATGTGGTAAAGCTGGACAAATGCACTATGGGATTTTTTTTCTTCTTTCTTTTCACGTGTTACCTTCCAAATACAGACTACTGAAGATAACTGATGAATTATTAATTAATGTTTATCTACTTTTACCATTTATCAGTTTTTTGTTATAATTTCCACAGGTGCCATATTATCTTGCTGAGTTGACTGAAAAAATAGCACAGGATGACAGGATACAGATTCTAAAGGCTTCCCAGGAAAAACTGAAGGTGAGTGCTGATCCATAGAAAGGAAACACATGCCTCGCTCCCAACAACCAATTCAGCATGATATGCACAATTCTAGTTAATTTCTGTAATATTATTTTAATTAATGTCCTTTTATTGAATCTCTTACCGAAATTTTTTTTTTTTAGGAATTTATTTCATTTTGTGAGGCAATGGAGCTGGTCCCAAAAGAGGAGTTAGAATCTTATATACAAGGGGTACCAAAATCTGTTGCTGATCAGAGGGCCAGAAAGGTGTTACTTTTTTTTACAATGCTATGATATGATTTTGGGTCTTGCTAACTAGTGCACCCGGTGCAGGTTGCACTAGTTAAGGAAAGAGAAATAAATGAAAAGATATGTAGTGAGAAAAGCAAAATTTAGACTCTTAAGGTGTATGGCTATACAATTTTCAAGAAATTTTTTCTAAATTTGTACTCTTAACTAGTGCCTCTGGTGCACTAGTTAGAATTTGCCTATGATTTTTAATTTATTCAATTCATACATTGTATGTTTGTATATTTAACTCTTCTTACCATTATTCCCTTGATTGGAAAATTGAACAAGAAAATTTGAATGAAGAGCATAAAAAATGCTTGGAATTAATTTGTTTAATAATTTTGTATCTGTTGTGCAGATAGCTAGATTTAAACGACAAAAAGCTGCAGAATCAAAGTTGTTGGAAATAAAAGAGCGGAAAGAACGTCGTGGGCGTTCTACTAGAGCAGCTGCCTTGTCCACCCCTGTTGAGGCAGGAGAGGAAGAACTATTGGATGACGATGGAGAAGAAGAAAGAGAGGTTTGTATCTTGATCAGATGCTTATTTCAGCTCAGTGCTGCTAAACTCCATTACTGCTACTTTATTTAGGGTTTATGCTGTACAATTGTTTCCCTGAAAATCTGTTTTGCCTGATGGATTTATCTACCATTAGATGGGGGGCTTAAAATAGGCTTATGGGGACCTAAAGCGGTCCTATATGTTGTCTGACTAGCTTGTACATAAAATGGACTCTGGCAATTTCACACTTCCAAAAATATATCTATATTGTATAAACATTAAACAATACCTGCTCATTACGCCGTTCACTTATTTTTCTTCTCTTTTTCAGGCTTGGAATACTAGCATATCTTTGGCGATCTGTAAGGTTGGTTTATACTTATGCAACATTTCCACATGTTGAATCTTCTATTTCCATTATTCTCATGGTTGTCTTGAAATGTTCAGGCATTTGATCTTTTGGAAATGATTAAGAAAGAGGAAGAGATGCTTTCGGCTGTAAAGGATAGACAATCCAAGGTAGTAAAATGCTTAGTATCCCTACTGAACCACCATAACCATTGTACCTTGTTGGCCCTGGTTTTATTGTCACTATTTTATATTGCCATTATTACAGTGGAGATCTTTATGGAAAGTTAACGCTTAAAGAGCTGTTATAACCTGGCATAAGTTGACTCTTTTACACTTTTACATTTCACAAGCTAATTCTATAATATCAGGCTTTGTAGAATATACTTGTCATGTGAATCTATGAGACATGTTCTGTTTTAAAGAGGAATGGGAAATTGTACTTCTCTGCATGATTAAATCTGGTTTTATTCACCGTTTCTTGTGATTATGCCATGTTTTAGGATGGGGATCAGGAGTTTTCTAAGGATGTTATGGATGAACGTGCCAAGAAAGCAGAAGCTTGGCATCGCAATGCTGCAGTTCGTGCACAGTATACTAAACCATCTCCACCAATTACATGTGCTACCTTCGCTCAAGATGTTCTGGAAGGAAGAGCACAAGCCTCACAGGCACATGATCACAAGCACCAACCACTAATATTTGGGCCACAAAGTCTAGTAAATGGAAGTTTTACAAATGAGAGAGAAAGACTGGCAGCTCAGGTCTTCCAACCCAGCCATAGGTACATATTTATCCCCTTGATCAATAAATTGCACATTTTCATAGCTCATGAAAGGCTTTGGTATAGGCAAATACAAAAATTTCTTTAAACAGGCTATATGCCTGAAACGAAATAAAGTTCAATCCCTTTTCAGTAGTAACATGAACGTTTTTTTGAGATGCTAAGTTGAATATTTTGTTGAAGGATGCCAACTATGAGCATTGAGGAAGCAGGACTTAAAGAAATGGAAATAATGAATAAATGGCAAGAAGACACTGCCAGATTCATGGAAGAAGCCAATTCATCTTGGCATAATGATAGGAAGTTTAAGCCAGGTGAAGAGGAGGAGGATGAAGATGATGAAGCTGCACAGGATAGAGCTAGAGCTTTGGATGATTGGAAGGATGATAATCCGCGGGGTGCAGGAAATTCGAAGCTTACCCCTTGTGGCTAATTGGATCTAATCTTCCCAGGTTGAAAAACATTGAGCTAGGGATAAATCTATGATTGTCACGAAATCTTGTTACTTATAGTTGATTTGCTCCTGGTATGTTTTCATGATTATGTATAACCTGGATATTCACCTGACTACTTGTGTATATTTTTTGAGTGCGGCGTAGGGTTCTACTTCATGTCACCTCCTATTATTCGATGTTTTCCATCTTCACACGGATTTATAGAACTCAGTTTGTTTTATTTGCCAATTAGCTCTCTAACCAGTTTCAGCAGAAGTGTGATTTCCTCAAAAAACAAAAATGATGTCTTTATAATGCAACAAAACATTTTTTCCTCCAGATAATTACAATATTTTGAAGTTCCTCCTCGAATTTCACTTTAGGCCATCCATTTTATCTCAAGTCATTGGAGAACTACAATGAAAATATGTTATTTTTTTTAGTTACACAATGAAAATATTAAATATGCTATGAAGCAATAGGGAAGTGATATGAAAATTCTAAATGTTATTTATTGATCAAATGAAGATAAGAATTGTACTTGTGAATTGTTGCAATAGTATTGACTATAGTTGTCATAATGGCAATTATACTTTTCTTTTTTCTTTGATCATTCTCATTCTCAATTTAGCCTCAGTTCAATTGGTCATTTATTTATTCATTTTTCTCTACTATTTATGTTGGGTAATTTTTAACACAGTTTTTTATCAAGTAATTTGTAAACAGTGTCTGAGTTAGACACCTAATTAAAAATTGTTTTAAAATTCAAAATATATAACTATAAATAATTTTATTTTTTAAAATGGAAGCCTTTTCTTTCTTTTTTTTTTTGATCAAGTTGCGGCGTATTTTAGTGGTTAGAAACCTTAAAGGTGAATAAGTGGAGTGTTCCGGTTCGAACCTAGGCTTCTGCACATATAGTACGATGTTCATAGAAGCCTTCTCATTACTAAGGTTTTTGGTATATAAAGACTTATATTTTTAAAAATTGTGACAATCTTTTTATAAAAAATTATATTTTTTTGTCCAGTTGTCTTGTGATTAGATTTACACACTATAAGTGCGGAGAAGTAGGAAATTCGAAGTTCAAACTTTAACTCCTCCAATAATATCTCTTAGTAGTACCATTACCAACTAAGCTACCTTTATGAGACAAAACTTATATTTAAGAGCCCAAAAATAAAATATTGTCAAAAATACAAGTCAAATATTTGATAAAGTAATAAATTCACCATTTTTTTTTGTTACTTAAACATTGTCCCAAAAAATACTTTTTAGCATTTTCTATTGTGTACAGTATTACAATTGGATCTTTATACACCCAAAACACTATTGGATCTTTATATACAATACAACCAAAACTTCAGTAATAAAAGTCTCCATTATTCAAAATTACAAGAGGGTTATACCTATATTCAAATCTCAAAAGATCCGGTCAGTCACCATCAGGACAATTAACAAGAGCAAAGCTATTCCACACATAATCAAATCAACGTTGAAATAGGTGGGATCAAGCCATACTTAAATAAATTTGGTCTATTTAAAAACTTTAAGTTATAATTTCATGTCACAAGTTAGTTTAGGTCTTGTCAAATCTTTTGTTAGATTTTTTTAACTACATTATTAATGCAAAATGTCTATTGCATTTGCAATTGGCTAATGAGATCTTCACTTTCAATCACTTTCTTTATTTTATCTACAAAATTTGAATCCGGATCAATATTTCGAATTGTTAATTAACCTACTTATATAAATATTTATTGTGATCAAATTAGTGGTATAAAGTTTTAAGTGTAATTTGGCTCGAAATTATGTAAATAAACAAATCTATTAAATCTAATTTTTTGTTTTGTTTTGCGTAAACTAGATATCCTCTGCGCGTAACATTATAAACTAATCTCTTGAGCCTTGTAGGACTCAAATGGATGACAAACTCTCCCTAAGAACTTTAATATTGCTGCATATCAAAGTCAGAAATCAATTTCAAAACCTTAATTAAGTTAGAAGAAACTTGCATTATCTCATTTAATTGCTCTCAAGTCTAAAATAACTTTTGGATAATCTAAAATGTAACATTTTTAATGAAATGAAATAAACTCTTAAAAAAAGTGTAAGTATAATCTAAACCAATCTCGAAACTAGAACTGCAGGACCTATTTTCATTATTAGTTTATCTTTTACGAATATTTTCATTATTAGTTGTCACTCATAAAAACAAAATAAATGAATTCGTGAAAAAAAGTTTTGTCATCATTGTTGTGATCATTTATGTCAAAAAAATATCATAGTTTTGATAATGATGCCGGATATCTTTGCAATTAATTATTGAATAATGATTAAATTATTAGTAATCAATAATATTTCAATGATTGTGTTCATTAAAAAGATATGTGAAAGTTTTCATTTTATAAAAAAAATGATACAATTGTTAAAGTGATTAATCTCCATCAAAATATATGCTAGACGCAGAATGTGAATTATTTTCTCCATACAAAGTTTTCAAAAGTGAAAAATAATACATAAACAACTTAAAAATACATACAAGTTGAGAAAAGAATTTGAAGTTTAGGCTTTATTGAGACTTAAGAAAGTCCCTCCTACTTGATACTAAAATAGTAAAGTTTTTTTTGCTGCATAACCCTGGAATTCATAATTTAGTATGATTTTGTATAGCTTTTCTTTAACAAGTTAAGCTTTTACAGATCTAAACTCACAAAAGGAAACAAGTTAAAGAGAAGCATCTCCGTCTAAGACTTAAGGAAAGTACATCTTTGAATGATCTTGAATTTAGTAGAAATTAGTGCGGATCAACGTGATTTAAACATTGCTTATCAAAAAAAAAAAACGTGATTTAAACATTTAAACAAAAATAAACACTTGGTGCAAGATATATTTTTGTTTGTTACCAAGTTATGTTTTCTAGCTACTATGGTGGTAGCATTGCTTGGGTATTAAATTTGTAATTTGTAATAGAATGAATATACTTGTGAAGGGTGTTATGTGGACAATTCCTAGGTATAATTTACGGATAAGATACGTGGTCCATAAGTTATTTAATTTGGTTGTTTGTATTGATTTTGTGTTACAATCATGACAAGGGACCAGTTTATCAAAATGGGTTAATCAAATTGCAAAGCAACCGGTATTTGTTCCCACTTTGATATTTTGGTTTTTATCGTCGGTATCTGGTTCATTGGACTGTCTAATTTGGTTTGGGGATCACTTCTGACATCAAGTTGTTTCAGCTCCCTCCCGTAGTTGCGAGGGATGGAACCGCGGTCCTTACTACAAAGTTCAACGCCAACCACCATTGAAACTGAACCAATTAACGATTGGTTGTTCCCGATTCTCACTTTGATATGTTTATAAAAAAGGAAAACAGAAAAGAAAAAAAACTTTATGTCATTGTTATTCAAATATGCACTGTCTATGATTAATTTTATTTTTTTTGCTAGAAGCCTAGTCTTACAGGCCTTTTATTTTATTATTGTTATTGTTATTACAAAAGTGTCTTTTTGTGCAATCTAATAATCAATAATACAGGTAAGCAATACTAATTGTATTGAATATTTTATAACCAACTTGATTCAAGATATATCTATATATATTATCTTTGTTTTTCATTTTCTTTTTCTTTGTCAGAAATGGTGACATGCATCCTGGAATCAAGTGCTTTTGCTTGCAAAAATGGTTAACAATTGAATCAAAGAGAAAGAAAAGAAATGGGAATTTGGGGGTTGGTGGTGGTAGGAGAAGAAAAAAATAAATAAAATAACTATAAATGAATAAAAAAATTATAAAAAAATTCAAATTTCGTAAATATAACTCAAATGATAATTGCAGACACATTTGATACATGGGGTGCAAATTCGAGCTCACAAATCTCCACTTCGCATCACTTAGTGTTCGACAGTTTTACCATTAAACTACTTCGAATTTGAACCAAAAATAAAGGAATATGAAGAGTCTAATCACCTGAACGATATTATTGATAAAAGACTCGAACACCTTAAACAAGTGGGCAGAATTCGATCTTAACCAAAAAAATTCCATTTGAAAGGGAAGTATCCACTTTGTATACCAAACTTATTTTTCGACTAAGATTAGTCGATGTTTAACGGCGGTAAATACTCTGTACTTATGTCATGATTATAAAAAATAAAAAAAGGAAGGAGCATGTGGGGTTAGCAGACATTAGGCAAAGTCTTTCACTGAAAACCAGGAACCAAAAATTCATAATCATACCTTCTTTTTCTTTCTATTCAGTATTAAACTATAGACTATAGAGTACACAATGTGCAACCTCACACGTGTAAATGTAAACACCTATCTTTTTTTCTGCATTTTTTTTTCTGTATTATAAACTATAGATACCAATTTCACATCAGTTACATATCACTCTTTGCTGTTTGGTGTGACATCTTAAGTTAACTTTGTCCATTGAAAAAAATACTTTTTTTCCTTATTCTACAAGAATTTTCTTCCACTGCAATTTCCATTTTTGTCCTTGGTTGTTAATTGCACAGGTAGAATATATGTTAGTTAGCTTCTTGAACAATGCTTTTAGTCACAAACATAAAGCACCCATCAATTTTATGTTTCTCAATTATGCATTTTTGTTCCAAATTATTGATGAATCATTTGAGATCTAATGACCCTTTTGTCTTCTGAATCATGTGAGTTTGTTATTTGTTATATAATGCAGGGCTTATAGTTTTTGGAATTGTACTCTAACTGTTTGTTTTTATGTTTCAGAGAGAGGCAAGGAAAATTAAATCTCATGGTAATGGGTGAGAAGGAACTTTATGTTTTGGATAGTATAATTGGGTGTGGTAAGAGTGATGTTGATGGCATGTATCCTATGTATTTTGGTGTTTCTTGTGCATTTTTTGCTCTTCAAGCTTTTAGAAAATCACATGTTGAAGTTGAGAAAAATTTGACTGAAATTGTTGAAACTATGCTTCAAGGAAGTGCACAGCTTTTGGGGTTGATTGTGTGGAAAGTTCAGAAGGAAGTGTTAGATGAGGGAGAGTGCCAAAGGCTGAAAAGTGCTAAGATAGAAATTGAGAATCTGAAAAAGATAAGACATGAAGATGCAAAAGCAAATGAGAAAGTGGTGGGGATTTTTGCTACACAAGAACAAAGTTGGTTTAGTGAAAGAAGGAAACTTCGACAGCAAATCGGTGCTCTGCTGAATGAGCTAAGAGTGTTTGAGAAAAAAAAGGATTCGGCTATCGATGAATTGAATCAGAAATTGAAGGAAATGGAGGATATGGTGGAGTCAAAGGATAAGAAGATTGAAGAGGAAGAGAAGAAGAGAAAGGAGCTAGAACAAAAAGTGGAAAAAGCTGAAAGGGATGCTGAAGAATTGAGAGAATCTACGAGGCGTGAAGCTCAAGAACATTCATCTGATCTCAGGAAACATAAAACTGCTTTCATTGAGCTTGTTTCAAACCAAAGACACCTCGAGGCTGAACTTGGTCGTGCTGTTAAGCATTTGGAAGCTACAAAACAAGAGCTTATTTCTGTCATGGAGAATAAAGAGGAGTCTGATTCGATGGTCCAGAAATTAACTTTGGAGATTGGAAAATTTCACAAGGATTTGGAACAAAAAGATAAGATTTTGTCAGCAATGCTGAGGAAATCTAAACTAGATACTGCAGAAAAGCAAATGCTGTTGAAAGAGGTTAAGTTATCAAAGACTAGGAGGAAGCAAGCTGAGCAAGAAACAGAAAAGTGGAGGGTAGTTTCAGAAGTAAAACATGACAGACATTCCCTTAAAAACATGTTACTGAACTTTAGTTCTAGGATGGATGTTTTCCCTAGTTCTAGAGGTTTGCAGCAGCATAATTCTTCAACAGGTTCTTCACATATTTCAGATGAACAAGAACAATTTTCACCCATTTCTGATCACTACTTGCCACAAAGAAATGAAGATTCATGTAAGATTTTTAAGTCCTACAAATTTTTGTCTCAATTTTATTTGTTCTTAGGCCTTCTTTTGATACACAACTTAATTAAACACTTATCATATTAGTGTTTATGTGTAAGCTATTTCTATAATAGAAGATAAAATAAAGTCAAACTTATTTCATATAAGTTATAAGCTATTTTCATAAGCTATCCTTGAGAGCTTATATAAAATAAGCTGAAAACAACTTATGGACATGTTAATAGCTACTTATGTGAGTAGAATAATTCAAATAAGTCAATCCAACCAGTATCTATTTGTTGTGCTGACCCTTTTATCTCCTATCTTGTCTCTAGCCATTCCTACTAATGCTAAGCGTTTGGAAGATTGGATGAGGGCTGAGACAGAAAGATATGCAACCCTAATTGAGCAGAGGCATCACATAGAGCTAGATGCTTTTGCAGATCAAATGAGGATAAAAGATGAGAAGTTAGAAGCATTTAGGTGGCAGTTGTTGAGAACAGAATTAGAAACAAAGCAACTTCAGTCACACTTGGAAGGATTGGGGAAAGACGTGACACAGCTGAGACATGACAAGATGAAATTGGAGAGCTTATTGTTGGAAAGGGAGGATGAACTAACTTCCTTGAAAGACCAATTTGCATCAAAATTGAGACCTTTAAACACCTTTAGAAACAACTCGAATTTGTCTCCACAATCTTCAGAACTAACTCAAGATCCTGTCTGGTCTAGAGTCAAGATTGTGAAGCGAAAACCAGGTGAAAAACAACTAGAAATGATGGAAACTTTGATTGAGGAAGTTTGTGAAAAGGAGGTGCAGCAGCCATTGAACCATGATCAGTTTGACAATGCTAATTCAAAAGTTCAATCTCCAGAAAATAAGATTGAAGAAGAAAAGCATGTTTGTAAGGAGGATAATCCTACTCCTGTGCAGTATCGAAGTCCAAATCACATAGAAACTGATGCTTCTGAAAAGATAGGATCTACTAGCAAGCCCTTTAATGATGCAAAACAATTCCAATGGAAGATGGATCTTCATGCTCTTGGAGTATCTTACAAGATCAAGAGGCTTAAGCAACAACTAATTCTTGTTGAAAGGTTGACAGGAATGCAAAACAATGATGAACATGTAGAAATTAGTGAGGATATGAAGGCTTACATGTCCTTGACTACTATGCTGAATAAACAAATTGGAAGATATCAATCCCTCCAAGAGAAGACCGACGATCTTTGCAAACGGATGGTAAGTGTTTGACAATTGTATACTTTTATGTGTTTTGTATTCATCATGTGCAATCATATTTCGTCGTAATATATGGTTTATAATATTTTTTCATAAAATATATGCATGAGGAGATATGATGAAATTATATTTTTATTAGTTTTATTTTGACAATATGAACCATTTACAATATGCTAGAGAAAATCTTTTAGAATCATGTGAGCAATCATTTGCAATAGGCTTCCTTTTAATGTTCATTTATGATATTGAAAAAATGGAGCAATATTGCATTAACTGTAAGATAAATTCTACTAATGTCCAACTTAATTTGGTATTGCAAAGTTGAGCATGAATCAATAATTTGTTACACATTATTTCAGCAAGAGAATGTCCTCTACGCAACTCGCGGAGAAATGAATAACGCAAGAGCAAAGGAGAAAACATCAACACTAGAGCATTTTTTGGAGGAGACATTTCAATTACAAAGATACATTGTTGCAACAGGACAAAAATTGTTTGAAATTCAATCCAAGATTGTTTCTGGATTTGTTGGAGTGGCAGAAGAGATGGAAAAAAGGGCAGGCATTGACATGAAGAGATTTTCTGACAGTATAAGAAATCTATTCCATGAAGTTCAAAGAGGTTTAGAAGTTCGAACAGCTAGAATTATAGGTGACCTTGAGGGAACATTGGCTCGTGAAGGAATGATATGTTTGAGAAGATAGCAATAATGGAACTTAGAAAGGGATCACATTAAATGCTCTTTCTTCAAGTATTTATTTGTCTATACTCTATAGTCTATATATATATAGTATACTTGTCAATGCAATTAATAACATCAATTTGTATATGGAAGTTACACATGAAAAACAAAACTTAATACTGTTGAATAAGACTTGTTATGTATACAAAGTCAACAATGTTAGAAAGTAGTTTGATTGGTTCTTTGGTTGCCATGTTATCCAAGACACTTTGGAGAAGTGGTCCATGTTTGGATCCTTATTGCTTTTAAAAGATATATTATGTTTTTTAACAAGTAATAACAACACATATTTTGTTCAATCTTCAACTTCAACTTCCAGATTTTGGTGGTACCATTAATAATTTAAATAGCTATGGTTTGGTTTAGATATTTGAGCAAATGGTAGGACCATTTAGACTGTTTTAGATGAATGCTATTGTCAACTTTTAAATTTTGTAGACTCTTATTAAGTGTTTATATATATATATATATATATATATATATATATATATATATATATATATATATATTACGCAAGCAAACTTAATTCATTTCATTGACAATAATAGGAACAATACAAGGTGGACAATAATTATAAATTTGGGGACTAGCGATAAAACGAGTCGCTTGAGCTAAAGCGTGAGCTACTCGATTGGCTTGTCGCCGAACATAACTAACCTTACAGTGATCATTCTCAATTAATAGGCTATGACACAAATAATAGTGCTTCCAAACTCTGTCATGTTGACAGGCCTTGTATGTAAAGCTTGCGCTACCTGGAGGCAGTCGGTTTCAATGGCAATTTGAACATTTGCTAGCTGCGGTTGTTGTAACCAACTTAGAGCTTCCAGCAGCCCTGTAGCTTCTGCTTCTGCAGTTCTGCGATGTCGGGTCTGCACGAAGACGTGTCGTAGATGCTTGCATGAATCTGCCTTGTTCATCACGGAGGCATGCACCTATGCAGTAAACATTTTGTTCTTTGTAACAAGCAGCGTCTATATTGCATTTAAGTGTTCCTCTAGCAGGTTTGGTCCAAATTGGCTTGCCAAAACTGTTCCAGTTCTGCGTGTGCTGTTCTTTTGTTGCTGCACATTCAACCATTCATTCAAGCTATCTATTGCTCTTCTACAAACTTCAAATATAGTTGGAATTTTTTTCTGCCAACACCTCTGATTCCTATGCCACCAGATTTTCCATAACAACATGGTAATTCTCGCCATAGCTTCAGTATCAATTTCTTCAATCATCTGAAAAATCATTGAAACAAAACCTGCTGCATTAATATTCATATAGTGACTGACCTGCTGCCATTCTTCTGTTTCCAGCCACAACTCATTATAGTGGTACATCCAAAAAAACAATGCCATTCATAACTATCACAATGAGGACATTTATTGTTGCATTGGACTCCTTTCTGCACTAATCGTCCACGGACAGGAAGACAACCTTGCAACGCTCACCACAAAAATATTTTGACTTTATTCGGAACACGCAATTGCCAAAGTTTCTTCCAATTACCTTCCACTTTAAGGTGACTGTTGTCTATGATAACTTCCATAAGCTGATAGTATGCAGAGCGAACTGAGTAAGCACCATTCCTGCTAAACCTCCAAATGGGCACATCATCACTTTGCAATAAGTTGAGTGGTATTTTAATTATCTCAGTAGCATCTCTTGGGTTGAAAATTTGATGAATTAGCACACTGTTCCACGTTTTAGTGTGGTGATTTATGACATCACCTACATTCATATTTTCTCTACCTGCAACAACTTATGTTGTGACAAATGAACATGTCTCATCCCGTAGCCAAGGTTGCGTCGATATCGGGACATTTGCGCCATTTCCTATTCTCCATCGTACGCCTCTATAAAAGCCATATATTTAAACACTACCTATTAATTTTTTAATAGGCCTAACTCATTACAAAATTGACTTATTATAAGTCAAGATCTTATTATTTGTAAATTTGGTTTTGGTCTTTTCAATTTTCAGTATGATATTTGAGTTTTTTCCAATATATTCCTTTATGTGTTACTATTGAGTATTGAGTTTAATGTTTGGGCAAAGCCTCCTCTAAACATGGTGAAATGCAATGTCGACTGTGCCTTCTTCAAGAACAACACTATCATGGGCTATGGTTTATGTTTTAGGGACGCTTCGGGTCAGTTAATGTATGGGGAATCAAGCTGGGAGCAATGCTTTATGACCACTGCTGAAGCTGAAGCTGAAGCTACAGCCCTACTTGCATCCATAAAAGCTTCTTTTGCTCAAGGCTATCAAAAAGTTTTCTTTGAAACACTGTAAACTTGTTGTTGATGCACTTTACTCCCATAGTGTTCCACAAAATGAATTTGGGGACATTATTTCTCTATGTAAAAATCTCTTGTCCACTAGTAACAACTATGTTGTGTTGTTTGTACGGAGGCAAGCAAATAAGTTTGCTCATTACATCGTTAGAGCATCTTTATCTCAGTTTGGTCTCCATGTTTTTTATGATGTACCTTCTTCTTTAATGTACCAATTAATTATCAATGAAATGATCTAGCTTTGCTTTTGCTAAAAAAGAGTTGTTTAAAAAAAAAAAGAAGATGAGTTGGTCTGGTCCAACGGGCTAAATCGTGCTAACCCACTTGCTATTGGATAGCGTCTACTACTTACGTAGCAGACCAGTCAGTGGTCAGGTCTTCTATACCAGTCAAAGGCCTGCCAAGTAGTCACTTTTGAATGACCATTTGCGTGGCCATAACAAGACATTGGCCAATCGGGAGGCAGCAAAAATTCTATATATACCTCCATTTCTCTAATCTTCTCTCATTCTCATTTCTTTTGTTTTTTTTTTCTTCACCGATAGTTAGTTTAGTTTTGTCATTTTTTTTACATATTCCGTCATCGATTACTTATATTGCTCTCACCGCTGTTCTTTAGTCATCGTGATTGGGAACAATATGGTAATCGATGAGGATTTTTTTTGGCCACATTGAGGATAATATGATTAACAGATACAGGTGGGAGCAACCAAGTTGGTTTATGTACTAACCTTGTTGAATAGATTTCGACCACAAATGCGAATAGATGGGTGGATTTGAAGTTGAAATGCAATTTGGGATTTTGGAACGGTTTTTCGAGAGTTTTAGCATTTTTTTAAACTGGCTGAATGAGGGAGGAAAGTGATGAATTTCCTTATAAATTATAATATGTTGCTACAGTTAGCTATTTAAATAGCGGACGTTTTCACCCGTTTCTCTACTTAATAGCGTAGCGGATGAGAACAAATTTCAAAATATTTTAAGGGGATCTCTTGGAGGCATGAAATCTTAAAACGTTCAATTTAAATATTTTTTACAAATCCGCTATTTATATAGTGGAATTTATCCATTATTTAAGTAACGGACAAAATTATTTTACTAATTTTACGGAATGCACAGAAAAAATTAACTAGTGCAAAAAAAAAAAACTCTCATAAAGTCGAGCCAAGTCCAAACCCATACGGGTTGCATAGGCGAAATTTTCTCATCCCACCCACTCACTTTCTCCCCTACCCCCAAAAAATTCGGAAAACATTTTCCGAATTTTTTATAGTGTAAATTTTACACTAAAAAACAGTTCGAAATGTATTTTCTGATTATTTTTTTGTGCGCTAAGAAGTAGGGGAGTAGGGGAGAAATGTTGTGGTGGGTTGAGAAATTTTCTGCATAGGCTACAATGCCAAAAAAACCCAAATTATTATGAAAAGTAATACTGTAGTTCACAAAAAATAAAATTAGATGATTATTACAAAGTAACACAGATGCATAAATAAAGTCTAGAATTGCAACCAGTATAAAATAGAGTAATTCTCACAAATGAAATTATTTTGAGAGAACTATTATTAGGCAAGCACTGAGGGTTCCATATACAAATCATTCATTAATAATAATACCTAATTAACTTTTTGATTGAATGGTTAAATATATTTTTATTCCTTACATTTTAACGAACTTCTAAAAGTAGTTCTTACATTTTTTTTAATTATATTTTTAGTCTCGCTTTTTTATATCATTTCCAATATTGGTCCTTACTGTGAAATTTTAGTTAATTGGATAGACGAAAAATGTCACATATATGCAACACGGACTTTTTTTTGTCAAGTAGTCTAGTGGTTAGAAATTCTATCCTTAAGGTGGATAAGTGGGACGACCGAAGTTCGAACCCCGACCCACTGCATATATAATGCAATGTGCTGTCAACTGAGCTAAGCTAACGAGACGCAACACATACCCATTTAATGCTTACTCTTTGTTAGTCCACGTTATTAAATCTTAGTTATATCTCATGCAACCACATATCATACATAAAACAAATTTTTATCACACTACCAATTTGTCACCTACACCTATGTAAAAGAATTTGCTAGCAATCTAAATGTTTACGCCAAACAAAACTATGATTATAGGCCAAAGATGTATCAAATAATGTTATGCCACATAGATGCTTGTTTCGCCACCATATCCATATTGAACGCTTCAAAATTACGAAAACTCATACCTCCTTTCACCTTCGATCATTCAAGTCTATCCCTAGCTAACCATGGATCCCTTTATTGTTATTACTTCGACCGCCGCACCAAAAAACATTTAACATTTTATATCATCAATGAGTGAGGAGAGAAGAATAAACATACTCATAATATATAGAATGGAATGGCTTGAAGCACTTACTTTGAGAATATTATCGCCCTTAGACAACACTCTCCCTCTTCAAGAATTCATTTTCTTCTATGTAAGAGAATATCATTTTTTTTTTATGAGTAAAAAGGGGCCGATTTCTTACTCCTTCATATCATAGATGGTTGACCAGGATACCGTAAGTATAATTAAATGTATATACATTTTTCTTTTACGCGTGCTAAGTATAATAATTAAAATCATATAATCTTTAATTTTTTTGTCAAATAATAATGACTATAAATTTACTTCTTCTCTACCAACAGAGTTATGCTCATAGAAATCAATTAAAATCACATTAATATATATTGGATGTGTAATGTTTTTTAAGTTCCAACAAAAAATACAAACGTGTTAGACAAAAAAAAAAGAAAAAAAAAAGGAAGAGAATACAAAAATGTATTAATTAGCATATGCTTGTATTAAGAATTGGGATCTTATTCCTATGAAAAAAACATGTTTTTTTAGGAGATGAAAAAGCATGTTACATTACATATAATATAAGAACACTGTCAATTTCCTATGGACTTTTTTAAAGTCTTGTATTTGATAAACAATACTACATATATATATAGCCCACCACGTTCTAAAAGAAGAAAATAATTCATTTTAAAAAGTGGAAAATGATACCACTACTAAACAACAAAGGGAGAGGAAATGAGACTAACTTAAGGGACGTAAGCAGAAAGTTTATTAATCAATGGACCACAATAAAATCTAAAAATTAGTTAAGAAACTAAATGAGTAATTAAGTCATAAAAAATTACAATATAAAAAACCTATTTTTTTTTAAACTCCATAAACTAAATGATTAATTCGAGGAGGTCAATTTCACATTTTCACCGTCTATTTGTGAGGTTTTATTTAAAGTCAAAGTTTTTTTTTTTATTCGATATAAACAAACTCACCAAAATTAACACCAAAAAAAATTGAACAAGAGATCTTAAAATGAGCATACTTTAGGGGACCCAATAAAAATACCTAAATTACAAGAGAATTACCACAAAAGAACTTGAGAATGAGAGGACAACATAGCAAATTGAGAACTGCTTTACAACCCAATGAGTAGGGAGAAGTTATTATACATAAGTGTAATCCTTATGCATGGTACATAAGTCAATAACATCCATTAGATTGAGCATCCACATGTAATAATCCTAGCCAATCTCAACTCACACACTCACACCTAATCTCACACCCCCCAAATTTCTCACGTACCCCCCAAATTACTCGCGCACCCCCAAATTTCTCGTGCACCCCCCCAAATTTCTCATGCACCCCCCAATTTCTCGCGCACCCCCAAATTTCTAGCGCACCCCCCAAAATTTTTCACGCACCCCCAGATGACTTGTGCGCCCAATTTTTTTTTTAACCCCCCATATTTCAAGCCTAAACCATTTTGCTGTGGGAATGGTTTCAAAAATATACACTCCAAAACCATTAAGTGCATAAGATGGTTTTGAAGTACAACCTATAATTAGAATCATAATTGTTTTTTTTTGGTACAATTATAATCATTATTTAAAACCAGTTAAATGGTTTCAGATAGTTATACACTAAAACCATTTGTATTGTAAAATGGTTTTATGTGTGTTTTTATGGTTTCAAAAATTCTGGAAACCATTATGCTGGTTAAATGGTTTCAGATAGTTATACACTGAAACCATTTGTATTGTAAAATTGTTTTATGTGTGTTTTTATGGTTTTAAAAATTATGGAAACCATTATGTTGGTTAAATGGTTTCAGATAGTTATACACTGAAACCATTTGTATTGTAAAATGGTTTTATGTGTGTTTATATGGTTTTAAAAATTCTGGAAACCATTATGTTGGTTAAATGGTTTCAAATCACAACTATTGTTTGTATTCTAATTATAGGGTTGTACTCTAAAACCATCTTATACACTTAATGGTTTTGGAGTGCATATCTCTGAAACCATTCCCACAACAAAATGGTTTAGGCTAGAAATGTGGAGGGGACCAAAAAAATAAAATTGGGGGGCAAAAGTCATATTGGGGGTGTGCGAGAAATTTTGGGGGTGCATGAGAAATTTGGGGGTGCATGAGAAATTTGGGGGTGCACAAGTAATTTGGGGGGTGCATGAGAAATTTGGGGGTGTGCTAGTAATTTGGGGGGTGCACAAGTAATTTGGGGGGTGCACTAAGTAACTTATGCATGGTGCATAAGGATAGCTTATGTATAATAACCAATCCCCAATTAGTATAATATATATACTAGTAATTAATTTGTACGGTGTTGAATTATTTTATTCTAATAATTTCTTTCAATAATTTATATTCCATCATAGAGGAATGCCTTTTTGTGAAGAAAAAGAAAAGCACCACTTTTCCTAAGACGGATTTTTTTTTTGCTTAAATGTAATTTTGATCTTTTTATTTTTTAAAGTTTTGATCCCCTATTTTAAAAATCAACATTTTGGTCCCCCGGCCCTATTTTAATTTACTTGAGTTTTGGTCCCCCGCTCAATTTTAGAGTCAATTATCATGATGTGTCAATGTTATTAATGATGTGGCACTACACACTTGGCCAAAATATGATCCACGTTATTAAACTTTTCTTCTATTTCAATAATATTTATTTTAAAATAAAATAATTATTAAAATAATATTTCAAAAATATTTATTTTAATTTAATATAATATTATTTTAATAAGTAAAATATTTTTTTAAAAAAAGTATTATTGAAATAGAAGAAATGTTTCATGACATGAATAATATTTTAGCCAAGTGTGCACTGTCACGTCATTAATATCTTTGACAAATCATTAAAATCGTCTAAAATTGAGCGGTGGACCAAAACTCAAAAAAAATTGAAATAGGTGACCAAAATATATGACTTTTAAAATAGAGGATCAAAACTTCAAAAAATTGAAAACAAGATGACCAAAACTGCATTTAAGTTTTATTTTATTTTTTGAGGCAATATGAAATAATAGCGGTTTCCGGTTTGCATAGTATTCACATTAAAAATAAAATGTTACTTGCTTAAAAAAAAAATTACTGCTAAAAAGTCTCCCTTTTATTGATTGAGAATAGTAGTTAAAGTGTAATTCATATTCAACAATTATACTTGTTTATCAAATGAGAGGTCTTTTATTAAGGATAAGACTGTCATAAATAATAATTCACAATATATGAAATAGATAATATTTCAGGAAAACGGTGAAGCGACTTTATATTGGAACATTTATCGATCAACTAAGGAATATTGTTGTGGTACAACCACACTCATCCATCCGTCATGATGACGTCATTTTATCAAAAAATCTCATGTAGAAAAAGCTAAAAAAAACTAAAAAACATTCCATTGATTGAAGTCTCACCATATTTGAGAGATGATGATACATATAGCTCACAAATTATTAGAAAGACATGTGCAACCTCGTGATGCATACCATATCCATTGATTAATTTATATATTAATGAATATAAACTTATTGGAAGTGTTTCAAATGTGTGATTGTTATCTTGTTAAAAAAGACAACAAATTAAATGTAGCTTCCCAAATTCATGATTATATTGACACTTGAAAATGTAGTTTCACAAAATTAGTCACAACAGATTGGGACATGGAAAACGTGAAGCAAATACTACAAATTAAGACACAAACTAAACTAGTTTATGGGAATACTATTAAATAGTGTTTCAGAGTCCAGTGAGCTTAGCTCAGTTGATATGGACATATCATTATATATGTAGGGGACGGAGTTCGAACCGCCCGACCATCCTACGTATCCATCTTAATGGTGAAAATTTTAGCAATCAGACTATTTGATTAAAAAAAATAAAATAGTGTCTTCAAAACACTAGTTAAAAATAACAAAAATGGAAAGTAAAGTGTTGTGTAAATATTCCTTTTAAAAATTTTAAGACATTGAATACAATATTCCAAAATTATATTACTTTTTGTTTCCTTAACAAATGTCTAGGACTTAGGACAAAAAAAAAATGTCCCTCTAGTTTTGAATATAAAAAAAAATATTTTAGGTTCATTAAATAAAATATATATATGGACTATTTTATGATTAAAATATATTTTTTATTTCATGAATCTAACAACCAGACTATTTAACTAAAAAAAATAGTATCTTCAAAACACTAGTTAAAAATAACCAAAATGGAAAGTAAAGTGTTGTGTAAATATTCCTTTTAAAAATTTTAAGACATTAAATACAATATTTCAAAATTATATTACTTTTTGTTTCTTTAACAAATGTCTAGGGCTTAGGACAAAAAAAAAATGTCTAGGGGAAACACTATTTAGTACTCCTCTAGTTTTGAATATAAAAAAAAAAAATCTTTTAGGTTCATTAAATAAAATATATATCTGGACGTGTACCCAAAAAAAAAAAAATATATATATATATATATATATATATATATATATATATATATATGGACTATTTTATGATTAAAATATATTTTTTATTTCATAAATCTAAAAAATAATTTTTTACTTATCTAAAAAGTAGTTTTTTACTTATACTCAAAACCGGAATAATATGACCCTAAAATATATTTAATCACCAAATCACATACACACAAATTAAAAAATAAATAATATAATCATATCGTTTAACATAACTTTATAATTCTTTTCTTTTTTATTTTTTTTATTTATGTGAATGTGCATAACTATATTGTATTTAGACTTTGTGTTAATTCAAGCATTTCTCTGTCGTAGAAGTTAAATTGTTGATCCTTTCTCACAGCCGTAGAATGCGAGTATGCGACGGTAGCAAATTCAGTTTTAGAACTTTTATAAACATTTGACTTATTTTAGTACTTTGTTCATGTGTTACTGCTGCTTCAAATTCATTTCTTTTACTGATTTTTAGTATTTTATGTTTCTAACAAATTCAAGTTTGTACTTACAAGATGCTAACTCATCAACAATTTATCCATAAAATAATATAAATTCATAATTTTCATTTGTAGAGACAAACATTTATCACAAACGTACAAATAAAATGATGACAATGAGGAATTGAGGAGTTTTTTTTTTTTTTTTTATAATCAAGGAATTGAGGATTATGGTTTGGTTGTCGCTTTCACACACAAAAAAGGAGAAGAAAAGACAGTTTTTATTTTGGTTTCATTTGCACTATAAAATCATATTTTGTATAATATGTACAAGTAAATGTGTTTTTCATCTTTGAGTCAATAAGTTTCCTTTGATTAAATAGTGAAATTATTGATTAAATGGTGAAAATTAAATGGTACATATGTCAATCTCAATTGTTTACTATAAAATAGATCATAAAATCATATATAGTAATAAGATTCGTTGATTTTTTCTTTTGTCTATGGAAGCATTGTGATGAGTATCTGAATGTCTTTCTTTCATCTCTAGTTACGAAATAAAAGTTGTGGTTCGTACAACCACGAAATATAACATAAATGATAGAAATGCAAGTGAAATAAAATTTAAATTTCTAACGGTGCAAACAAATGTAATATAAATTATGAATTTGAATGTTTTGTCTAACATGTGAGTCAAATATTTCATTATGCACAAATTTATTTACATCATTAGATCAATAAATTTTATTATTGGATCAATATATCACATCACATATTATTTAATCAAGTAATAAAATTTATTAATCCAATAGTTAAAACAAACTTATAGATAGTAAAACAAACTTATATTTGGCCGAATTTGAGAAGAAAAAACAACTTAAAGTACCAAAATAAAATGGTTTTGTCTAATACATCTAACAGAGACAAATATTTTATTATACACAAATTTATTTTCATGACCCTCTAAAATAAACATCAAACTTAAATATTATGCCCTATAATTAGGACATATAGTGGGGCTATATCATTTCCTTTCTACATTAATTTATCATGTATTCATGCCTAGGCATAGCCTACCCTACCACATCTACAAATCTCAAACCAAACAAACTTGAATTTCTTTCTCATCTCCTTAACTTTTCATAGGAGTGAGATCTGTAAATTATCACGCAGTTTAACGTAGTACTAATTCTATTTGTTGATTTGACGTCAGTTTTAGCTTTCTAACGCAATTTTATCCAAGATCGAACGATTGAAAACTATAATTGCATTACTGCACCAAGTTCGACTCCCTTTTCACATGACCTTGCTACAATGCTTAGAAACACTTTTTTTTTAATATTTTTTTTTATTGCTTAAATTTTTATGGGTAATATTGAAATTAGGTGCCTTTTATATAAATTTGGTAGAACTAATATATTTTTTGTTAGAATATTAACAAAATTATTTAGTATCTTTTATATTATGAAAATGCCAAGTTTCGAACCAAGTACCTCTAGGTTGCAAAGTGACTCCTCAACCAAGGGGCTACCTAGGAAACGGGCAATATCTTTTATATTATGAGAGTACATGAATAAAAATTCACTTTTTTGATTTATTTTTATAGCACATACATATTTAATCATAAATTTAGAACAAATAATAATAATAATAATAATAATAATAATAATAATAATAATAATAATATACTTAATATAAAATATAATCTTAGAAAATATTCTAATATAATATAAAAGATAATTTTTTTATTTTTATTGGAGAATTATTCTTGTATAGTCACGTGACCAAATATAATTTCTTGGTCCACTCACAAAATTTGAACTTTTTATTTTATTCTTTTAATTATTTCATAAATAATAAAAATTATGTGAGTGTGACTATATGATCACGTGATCATAGAAGTCTTGTTCATTATTGGACTGGCCAAGGTCCCCTATAAAAAAAATTCTTATATTCTAAAAATTTTAATAGGTACTCCGTAAATAACTAATTAAGAGTTTGTTGAAAAATATGTATGAGAGTTTATCTAAGAAAATTTCGATACTTTAAAATTGCTCAAATATCACGTTAGATATATATCGGAGAAATATTCAATGATTAAATTTTATATTTATAATAGAAAAATATCAGACACATCTGTGATATTTCCCAATACGTATTAGATAAGTATCAGATAATTAAATTTTTTTAAAAAATCCTGTATCACCGTATTTGTGTCGTCTTGTATCCGTATCGTATAATTTATTTGAGGTTCTAAAATGATTTTCTAATAAACATCCATAAAATAAAAATTCAACTATTTTTCTTAACATGTTGACCATATTTTTATTTCTATTTCTATTTCTATTTCTCTCTATATAAAAGGCACACGACACGAACCCACTCTCACAATCACAACCTTATTGTAAACTACCAATCTACCATATACAACCACCGAGTGAAAAACCCATCAACCAATAATGTCCTCGTCGGAAATTGCCACGTCACCATCACCACCTCATACAACCATTTCCATTCCCTTCAAATGGGAGGAAGCACCAGGGAAGCCTAGACACTGCCACACCCAATCAGAGCTCAACAACAACACCGTTACAACAACAACAACCTTAGAACTTCCTCCTAGGTTGCTCTTTTTGGATTCCAAGCTTAATGTTCCTTCTCCTACAACTGTCTTAGATGGGCCTTACGTGGGTCGGGCTATGTCATTCACTTCTTCATATAGAACTCCAAGGGAAAACTGGAATTCCAATTTTGGGTCTAGTAGGTGGAGTGGTTTAAAGAAGATTAACAAGGAGGGAGAAGAGGGTAGTTTAGACTTTTCAGGTCAGAATAAGGTGAAGATCTCACGGGCTGGGGCTGGGGCTGCTGGTAAAGATGGAAGTCCTGTTTCTAAGGCAAAATCACATTTGTGGGTAAGTCATAATAATCACTTTACTGTTCCTTTCCCTCTTCATTCATCAATTGCCAAATGCTCTGTTTTTTTTTTTCTTTTTCTTCCTAGTGGACAGAATTTTCCTTAGAATTCGGGTTTGAACCCCACCCTACATATTTTTGTTCTTGCATCAAATATAAAAAATCAGTCTTCAATTATATTTTAGGATATAATAACTTAGTTGTTACAATATTAGAATTTAATATATATCATCAATGAGTTGTCTCTATAAATAATTTAGAGGAGATATGTTTTTGAAGACATGTTAAAGTTTTAAATATAAACAATTTCCATTTAATATATACTTTATAAGAGAATGTATATATATAGACATTAAATTTATTTATAAATAGAGTGTCATTCTGAGAATGAGATTAGAAGTGGTCATCTAAGGTAGTGTCTGTCCGTTCAGAGACCTGATTATTAATAATATTATATTTACCGTTCAAAAAAAATATATATCATTTGTTAATTTTTAAAAGGAAATAATTTATTGGATTTTTTTTGGCACAATTTATTGAATTTTTTTTACACAATTTATTGAAAACTCTAAAACTAGTGTCTCTTTTTTCTATTTTTATTAAATATATGTTTAGTCTCTATAATTATTTTAACGTATGGTTGTAGTTCTTGTACCCATTTTTTAGCTATAATTATTTTATTTTTTTGGTGGGCAAAAGGGCATAACCCCTTTAGCTATAATTATTTTAACTATATACTTTTAGTCTTAAAAATACAGGGACTAAATAAAATAAATAAATTATTGAGACTAAGAAGGATTTAACCCTTATATTTATAATTAAACTAATGGCATTTCCACATGCTATACACTCTGTTTTTTCTTTGCTAACCATTTTGGGCCAATTGTGGACCGTGCAAAATTACCTGCTATGATATTCTGTCGGTATAATACCATTTAATTTTGTAATAGATTGGGAGAAATTGGTCGGTTAATAGCACTATTTATTTGTTCTTTTTTCCTAAAACTCTTTAGACTTTGTCCAATATGCATAAATAAAATAATTTTACACCATGCATAAATATATTTTTTACAAAGAATTGAGATTGAGATTGAACAATATATAATTGAGAAAACCCGCAAACTCAATGCCTTAAAATGTTAGGTAAAAGTGTATTCTTTATAGTGTTGAAGTCATTTGTGTTGTTGTTCAACGTTCAATGTGTTGATTAAATCCAGTGAAACTCCCCTCTCACGGCTCAACACTTGTACACTATAAATTTAGTCTGCTCTTGTCCTATAAAATAGATTAGTTGGTAGCTACCAAAAATATTATTAAAGAGACTGAATTTCGAACTTCGAATTTTCTATTGCTCCACACTTATAATCCGTTTGGTTGAGCGGAAAGAAAGAGAAAGGAAAGAAAATTACGAATTCCAATGGATGAATGTGGACTAACTTTTGTCCAAGTTCATTCATTGAAATTCGTAATTTTCTTTCCTTCTGCTCAACCAAACGGAGTCTTAGTGTAGTCATTAGGTTATTAGAAAATATTATCGTCTTTAAACAAAATCTCTAAAATGAATGATGACAAATTGTAGGTAAGATGACTGGTGCTAGGTTGAATATAGTACGTCATGGTGTATCACACTTAGAAATAGTGGACTCAATGATCATGACACAATTCAAACATTTATAACTTTGACTTGTATATATAACATAACTGTTCCCAAGTCATCACCGTTTTATCCTAATGCACTTCACTCTTTTTGTTGCTATTAGCATATTCTGACTCATACATAACATAACATAATAATGTAGTAGAGCAGTTAAGGTGTTAGGTGTATGCATTGTAGTAAAACACATATGATTGATCAATCAAGTTTGACTATTTATACTAAAATATTTGAAGTGGCTACATCCAAGGCAACCAATTTTATAAAAAGTTTCTACTATTATTGTTATGTTTAATTTACACTGTATAAAAGTTTGTATCAGGGTAAAATTAAATTGCTATTAGTAGTATTTGTCTAAAGTCAAATTGACCCTACACTTATGTAAATAATGGAAAAATTTCCTTTCAAGGAGTTGAAACCCAAATGCCAATAATGCAATCAAACACCACTTCTTAACTCTTTCACTACGGTCACAAAATCAACCTTATAACTCTTTAGTCTTTAGATTTTTTGGATAGAAAGAGTAACTCAACTGATTAAACTAATTAAACTAAGGATTAAAAAATTGGAGGTTCAGGATTCAAGTTCTGACAAGAAGAAAAACTAACCTAAGATTGTAATATTTACTGAAATATTTAAAGTAGATACCACATATAAAATATTTGCATATACTAGTACCTCACAACACCATTTAGTGATGAAATATCATTTTCTTATCATTATGCCTATACTCAAGAATATGATATTCTACCAAAAAATTGGACAAGAATATGACTGATTTAACTAGTTAGGTTGAAATGGATTAAATCTTATATGATGTAATAATAATTTTGATATTTGCAGGCAAGCATTTATGGTAGCTTCAAGCAAGTGGTCCCTTGGAGACGCAGGAAAGAAACACAGAGAAAATGGGTTTCCATAACCGACACTGTTTAATTCTTTAGATTAATTCATTTTACTCATGTTTACTCACTCCTATTTTAAACATAACAATATTTAAGAAATGATATGATGTTTAGTATCTATATATATAAATAAATAAATAATTTCTCTTATATATGGTTATATTTTGTGCTATAAATATAATAGAGTTTAGACTTTAGACATAGATTATAGATAGATAGTATCTAGCCACTCTAAAGACATTATTTATTGAAAAGATAATCCAATGTTTACTCATGTTTGTTTAATTAGTTACTCTCAAGGTTAGTATGACAGCTGCTATGTACATTATAAGGACTGTGGCATTGTGCTGTGTATTTTGTACTTCACTTTCATTTTCTTTCATCATTAATCAATAAGATTGGAATTCCAATATTCAGTTATTTGAGTTCTTGAAAGTGTGTTTTTAGAGAGCATAATCCAGTAAAAAAAACTCCTAAACAAACACTCCTATACATGTAAGTTTCGAATATCTTAGAAGAAGTTGTAGAAGCTCTCTAAGAGGGACATCACCATTGAATTTGAATCTCCTTATTAACGAAGTTGACCAAAACATTTAACTTTACACATGAAGAAGAGTAATACTAGTCTCCAAAGTTTTGGGAGCTTTTGGTGCCTCCGAAATTTCTCAACATTGTCCACTACTTAATTCGGAGTGTTTTTTTTTCTCAAATTTCTCATTTTATAACATCCGCCAGGGGGGTGTATTGGATTGGGATTTCATGAGACAATTTTGGCAAAAAAAGTCTTGATGATTTTATGAGATTTTGTTGGACTATATTGATTTTGTGAGATTTTAAAGACTTTTTTACGGAGACTTTTTTACAATCAAGATTTTTAACACATGATTTGAATGGATTTTGAGAGATTTTTTTCAAAAAACTTTTTACAATCAAGATTTCATAATACTTTATATATTAAGAAACTTTTGTATATTAGGCAAATTTTAAAAGAATCAATAAATTTTAATAAAAGAAATTATATTTTTTTGGGAATCCAAATTTTTAAACAAAAAAAAAAGCCTTACATTTTTTTCACGTATATGTTCTAATCACAAATAAAAACCATTATCACCATTGATGGGAAAAGAAGCAGATGAAGGTAACGAAAAAAAATTTGCCGTAAAAAGTTGTATTGAATCAAAAGTTTGTAAAAAAGATGTAGAATTTGTTAAAATATTTTTTTGCAAAAAAACATATTTGATAGAAGAAGAAGAAGAAGAAGAAGAAGAAGAAGAAGAAGAAGAAGAACTGATATAATGATGATGAAAGTAAAAAATCTTGGAGAGTTTGAAAAAGTCTCAAGTCTTTTGGTGAGATTCTTGAACAAGTGAACAAAGAAAAGAAGAAGGAGTGCAGTGATGATGAACTATGAAAAAATAAAGAAAAAAAAATTTGATACAGTAATGATGAAAATAAAAAGTCTTGGAGATTTCAAAAAAGTCTCAAGGCTTTTGGTGAGATTGTTGAAAAAGTCTATCAAGTGTATTTTCAACTAAAAAGTCTCTCAAAATCCATTCCATAGAAGAATCCATCAAAATCGGTAGACTTTTGAATACCAGTAGACATTTTAAAAGTAGTACCAAATCTCAATTGAATACCAACGGATTTTATTGCCCTGAAAAAAAAAATCATGTTTGTCTTAATTGAATACCACAAGATTTATTTAACTTTTGTAAAAGTCTTGATTGAATACCTCAAGATTTTTTTGTCATAAAAAACTAAAAAAGTCTTTTAAAATCCCATGAAATCTCAATCCAATACACCCTCCTTAAATAGCGGACGGGTAAAAATGGAAAAGAGCGGGACGGGCGAGAAACACGGGGTGTGCTAAAAGAAGCTCTCCAAAGTTTTTAGTAGCTATGGTTATTTAACAGGCCCGACACAACTATAAAGCGGAATTTTTTTTTCCATCCCAACAATTATACCTTTACCCCTACAAACAATTTTTCCCAATTTTACCCCTCTTTGACTTCACCCCTATATATTTTTTCTTGTACATAAAAGTTTTTACCGGAATACTTCGGAAAAGATATCTGAAATGCAGTCGCAGATATGCTATCGGAATACTTTAAGAAAGAGTTTCGGAAGAGGAAAATCATCATGAATTGATGATGCAGCGATTAACTCGTATCCATCCTACTGCCAAATCAAAACTACCAAAAGAACCACCACCACCACCTTGAATTATACATCGGCCGTGAGCTAAATCCTTCCATTTCTACTCAATAACAAAAATCAAATCAAACTAATAAACCATTATTCAACCTCCAATCAAATTTCACACATATTTTCATATGATTTCCACCTAACCAACACAGTAAAAACCCATCTCAAATCAATCTTCCAACTCCTTTTTCAATTCCACCTATTTAGATCTTCAAATAAAAACAAGCCTAAGATCATATTCAAATCTTTCTCCAAAATCCAATATATTGTTTCTTCTCCAAAACTCAATTTCACACAACAATATCACACACTAACAAATAAAAAGATGAAACAACCCAAATGCTCAAAACTAAAAGAACAAATTACAAATCTTCAACAAAAGTTAAAAAAAAAAAAAAAAACTTCAAGCTTTATTACTTATATTCTTGCAGAATTTAGTTTCTAGTTTTTGCCACGGTTTAACCATGGCAAACTCTTACCAGATCTCTTTTTTCCCAACTATTTCGGTATACAATTGTTACCGGAAAACATAAAAAAGGTGTTCCGAAAATTGTTCATATTAGCCACGACCGTGGCTATTAGCATGCATATGTTGAGTTGTAGCATCTTGTTGTGTTGTTGATAAAGAGAAAAAGTATTCATCATGTTTTTGCATAACAAAAGCTTTATTGTTGTTTCTTATTAAAAAAATTCGAAAAAATATCGTTCGGAGCCGAAGTTTTGAAGTTTAAAAAAAAAAAATGGAATTTACGCTCTGAAACTATGCATGTTTGGAACCAATTCACTTCACTTATTATTTACTTTTAAAAAAACACCACTAAACTGCTTTAAATAAAAAGTGAGAATTATTTTTTGAATTTTTATAAGATTTTTTTTATTTATAATAGTGAGTAGTATATTTATTTATATATACGTTATGGCTAAACTATTTTTATCATAGGCATTGTAATAATCTTGGGCTCTCAAGTAGGCGCAGGCGCTCAAGGTACGACTTAGATCTTGTGAATACTAATTTTTGAGTCTGTAACAAAATATTTAATCTTTTTAATAAGATTAAGCTACCTCTCACATAGTCGACTTCAGAAATCGAACCTGTAATTATTTTTTTTCTGAGGGAGAGTCATGTTAGTCCTTTAAAATAATTGGGTTATCAACGTTATAAGTACAAAAAGCATTGTTATATCAAGCGAAATCTTTTATCGCGAATGCATCACGAAGCACACGTTTTTATCTTTGACTTTAACGGAAATCATGGATGTTGTGTGCCAATTCCAAACTGCCACATCATGTTGTGAAATTGTCGCGAAACAAATATTCGCTATATCCAGTACAAAATTCCCACGTTTATTAATAGTGATTAATTTTTGTCGATTAAATCTTTATGTTAGGTACACTAGGTGGATTCTCCCCTCCTAATTAAATTTTCTTGATAAGCAAGAATCGGTGATTGAACTTCTAACTATGACAAAATCTTGTAAACATGCAAGTAATATTTAGTCAACAACTAAGTTTTCCAATCTGAACATGCCGGTTTTCTGGATCATCTTCACCAAAAACACATACCAAAGGATCATCCTCTAGAATAGTTGTATAATCATTCTTTGAGGGAGGATATAGCAATCAGTTTTTTGAAGGCTAGAGAGTTCTCTTCCATTGAGATAGAGAGAAAGGAGGGAGATGAAGAGGAGAGTGAAGGAGATTATGGCATAGCATAGATAGGTATATATTTATAAGGTGAATGTAAAATCTGCAAGTGGTGTGAAAATGGAATAAATAGAAAGAATGTAATAGTTGAATACTACTATTGAATTATTCCTAAGCTGACAAAAATGAAGAATAAGGGAATAAATTCTTATTCTTACTCAATTTTGTAACGCAGCCCAATTAATGTAGCCGCAACAAATTTAAAAATCGAATCTGGTTTATGGATTTTTTTGTTGAGCATTGAAAGACTTAGGCTCATTCTCTCTCACAATGACTTGAATTTACATTCCAAACATCTTGAAACCTATCTCAAACATGTATAATTACATTGCAATGCAAGGAGGATGACATCCAAAAATTAATAGATGAAATGCTGCGGTATGTTTAGATTAATAGATACATATATAACTATTCTGGCTATTATTTATGTGTGTGAGCGAAAAGAGATTACAAAAAATAATAGTGCATGAAGTAATTCATATATAATTCACGGCACTCGAAATCTCAAGGACGACTCTATTCAATTGGGGAGAAAAGATGGAAGGTACGTATTTACTTACTGAGTTGAGTAGCTTTAACAATCCTTACCCGCACTTTTGTAATAATTTGTTAAAATATAATAATATAAACCGAGTTATTCGTGTGACACATTTAATAATTATTTCAAAATATTGAAATGGAGAGATTGAATGTTTATTAAGTACTACTTATATTTAAAAAATATAAAATGAGCGATGAGAACGAGTTTAAGTTTCTTCTATTTATAATTCTTCAATTTGTTCTCTATTTAGGGAGAGATAAACACAAGTGAAGATTAGTGGGACCACTAATTGTTAGACCTCACTAATCTTCACGTGCGTCATGTCTCTATTTTTTTTTTTTGGTACGTGTGTCATGTCTCTATAAATGGAGAATAAATGGATGAATAATAAAATGGAGGAAACCCAAACCCTCATGAGAACACATAGTGTTTGTTTAATAAATCAAAAAGGAAAAGCTCCATATGTGTGCTATTAGACGGCGACCTTGTTTCACTGTAATCGGAAAAAAGTCCACATTCACGCCGACGCCGTTGGTGTACTCGAAGTTGTCCAATCGTTTGTAATATTTAAATATTTAAAATAAAAACCAACTATCTATATTATTTTAGATTGTTAGATTAAGATAGAGAGACTCTTAACCAATGAAGTACGGACACTCCTCATATTAGTCGTATCCATGTCGGACACGTCTCGGTATTATACACCGACACTTATTACACTTAATTATGTCATTTTCTCAAATTATTATCAGAATCAATGTGTGTCCGTGTCGTGTGTGATTCATAGCGCTCTTAACACACCGACCAACTTTATGAATGCCAGATTGTTTTAACGGCAAAGAGTCTATTTTGAGAAGGCAAAATCAGATTGGATAATTAAACCCTGCTTGTATCATATCCTTGCTCCAAAAAGACCATGATTTATCTGTCTTAGAAATCGTGTTTTACTTTTAAGGAACTTGCCTGCCTAATTTGCTTATTATAGAAACAAACGCGTTACTTATGAAAAAAGCCACACATACCAATTAACTTGAAACAAATTAAGAGTGTAATTTCCTAGTAGCTTCCAAAAAGTATATATTTGCTACAAATGTAGTATTTGAAACAAAAGAGAAACTCAATAATTTTGCTGAAAATGTCACTTTGCAAATTGAATTCCAACTCATAATCTCCTCAAAGTACATGTCCTTCAGTCAAATTAGTTTCCTAATCTATACTAGAGTATAGTTCTAAACTTAAGAAAAAACCAAAAGAACATTAAAACTAAGTAGCAATTTTTCTTGTAACAAAAACCTAGTAGCATTTCAATGAGTCATTTCCTAAGCTGTTGTGAGAGGCAGGCATTTCTTTACATGTCATTTTAGTGATTATATCCAACATTGATGAAGTTTAAGGATGGAAAGTATTTGATCTTCTCTTCTTGTAATTAGCTTTAAAAAATGATTGCCTTAATTTCTTGATTTCTGCATTCAATTCCATTCCTGGTATTTCCTCCAACATCTTTTTTTCCTTCTCCAACATTGCAACCTCATCTTCCAAACCCATTTCCTACATCACACAAACAACAAAACACTTAATAACACACAAAAATAAACATAGTATAAAGTTTCATTCTTTCAAATATCACTATCAATGGGTCATGGTCCTACAATTTGAGATTAAGGTACTTGAAAATGTGGGGCATAGTAGTCAATTCAAACAACATAGAATATGATTATTATACCTTAAGGTTGTCAATGAGGAGCATCAAGCTCTTCAATTTTCTGTGAGGCCACCTATTGATATTGAGTTCCCTACACCTCCTCTTCAAAAGGGTAACCCCAATATTCATTTTCTTAGCAGCCATTGTTATAGGAACATCAAAATGTTCCTTAATCTCATCAAATTGTAATAAAGATGACTTCTTTTTCATAATGACATTACTACTAGGCAATGTCAAAGGGATTGAAAACTCTTCATTTTCTTTCTTCACAAAGTTCAAAAACTCATTTTCATGTTTTGCAAAAGTTTCAACAAAACCACTTTCAGCAAAAGAAAAATCATTTCCTCCAAATGGTGAATCTTGATTCTCCCATTCCTCCTCTTTCTTCACAAAACTCATTAAACCTTTTCCAACTTTCTCTGAAGTTTCAGAAAAAGCACTTTCACAAACACTTTCAACTTTTTCAGTATTATGAACCAATTCAGGAAAAACAACATTGGTGGGTTTTTGTTCTACCTCAAGATTTTCATCAAGGTTTGGAAGGTTGAAATCAAAGTTGAAATTTTCAAGATCATGGAACTCATTGAGAAAAAGTTTGTTACTTTGGTATGAAAAATGATTTGCCCAATCAATGTTGACGAAATCATCATATGGTGTAATATCCATGATTCTGTAACAAGAACATAAAAAACAAGAAATTAAAAAAAGGGACAAAACAGTTACAGAAAACACGAAAACAAGGAAACAAAATCCCTATCAACCTCGAATATCGGAAAGAGAATGTTACAGTACTTCATAACATCATTGAATAATGCTAGTATTATTCTATTCTTTTTGAATCATCATAGTCAATTTTTAAGAATAAAGAATCATCATCATCATCATCATGGTTGAAATAGAATAAGAACAGGGGAAAAACAAGAACAAGATAGTGATCATGGTTGAAATGAAATTAATTAGAGTACTTACTTGTCTGTGTCGTTTTGTTGAGATTGATCGTTACAAAACCAGTAGGAGGTTTCAGGTTTTGCAAAGAAATCCATAGCAGAGTGTGTGTGTGTGTGTGTGAGAGAGAGAGAGAGAGAGAGAGTGGTGACACACGTTAGTTACTACTAAGAGCAGAGCAGAGCAAAACAGAACAGAACAGAGCACAACACAAAGTGTCTGAGGAACAATGTGTGTAGTAAGTACTATTTATATACTATGTGTGTGTGTGTGTGAATGTTTGAAGGAAAAAGATTAGTAATTGAAGGATGAGTTACGAAGTTTGGGAGGAAAGTGGTGAGTTAAATTTGGCATTAAAATTTGGAGTCATTTAATTACAATTATAGATACAAGAGAGGGTTGCATCATTATCATTATCATTAAACATATTCATTTGAATCTGCATCAACGCGTAATTACTCATTCATTAGCGTCCACCACGAGGGATGTTATTGTTATCCTTAATTTTTCGAGTTTAATTTGTATGCATCGGCGGTGTAAATCATTCAATGATGTGTTACCATATTATTTAATGAATGAGACATATCATGTGTTTTTAAACATTATACATGATGTGTTGGTATTTTATTTGACGCATGTCTAAAATAACCTTACAATGACAGTGTATATAAATTAAATTTGAGGACCAAAAGTTGTTAAAATTTTTTATATGAACTAAAAATAAAATTTAAGATATTTATAACAATAAAAAGTTGGAATCACTTAATACCAGAACTGATCCACGAACCAGATTAACCTGGTGGTGAAACCAAAAAATATATAAAATAAAATTATGATATTTATAACAATTAAAAACTTGTTTAACCTTAGTATTCTTCTAAACTCAAAAATCAAAATCCTCAAATTATCAATTACCTTAAAAATTATTTGTTAAAATATCTCTTATATCCCCGAGAGATAGAAAGAAGACTCTGAGTTGAACTGCAACATTATGAAATAACAAGAGAAAAAGTTAACAACGTTGGCAAGTTATAGTAATGTAGATTCAGGTCTTTTGGGGCAAGCAATCAAAGACAAAGACAACACCTAAAGCATGAAGAGAGAAATCTCGCAGAAATCTTTTCAAAAAGTTGCTTTTGGTTTTTGCACTTCAAACTCAAGTCAACTGAACCAAAAAAAAGTGAGGAAGATGATGAACAATGTTCATCAAAATTTGAGTTTGTAAAATTTTAATAAAATATATATATTTTTAATAAAAAAAATGGTTTATATGTGCGTATTATAAAAAATAAAATATTACAAATAAATAAGATAAATGATCTAAATATGAAAAAATAATAAAGTACTAAATAAATAAATAAGACATGGTATAATTTTGCCATTTTTCATTCATTGATACATATGTTGTGTGCATGCTATCACATGCTTTTTTTTAGGTATGACAAGCAATATTTTTTCTCAATAATTTGGAGGTATCTACTCATCAACTAATAAAAACAAGTTACATAAATAGATTTACATGTGATACTCCAACTAATTTTTAACCAACTTTTATTTCACATGCATATGTCTTATTCTCATTGATTGTTAAGTAAATAAATATCTCTGAATTATCAACGAGTAAGATAGAAAAAAAACCATATACGTGAATTTCATATTGAAACAATGATTTCTGTATATTACAATGTCTTTATATCAACCAAGTTATGTGGAACATCGGTTGAGTTTCATTGTTGAATCCTAAAGAGATGCATGGTACTCCATCCGACTCAATTTATAAGCAAAAAAAAAAAAAAAATTTATTGTTTTAAATTATAAGCAAAAACAACTAGTAACTTTTATCATTTTTAAGATTTACTTTTACTTTTATCTTCTTTTCCCCATAATTTTTTTTTTGACAAACTTTTCCCCATAATTATTAACCAATAAAAACTATTTTTACATTTTCTCATTAAACTTATTTCAAGGAAAACAAAAAATATCATACTTTAAATTATTATATTTGACTTTTTTTTTTTATAACATGAGTTGAAGGAGAGGCATTGGCATTACTTGAAGCAATAAAAGCGATGGAGCAAAAAGGCATCAATCATGTCATATTTGAAACAGATTCTAAGAATGTAGTTGACGCTGTTTACAACTTACGTGTTGGTAACTCAGAGTTTAGTACCATCATTTGTAACATTAGGAATGCATTGTCTTTAAATTCAAACTTTGTGGTAAAGTTTACTAAGCGACAAGCGAATATGGTGGCTCATACGTTAGCTAGGGCGGCCATTTCTTGTGCTAGTCGCTATATGTTTCATGTATTACCTCTTTGTATTTTTCCCTTATTGAATAGTGAAATGATATAAGTTTTTGTTTGTAAAAAAAAAAACATGAGACGGAGGAGGGAGTACGGAGTATATATATTTCTTAATGACATCACTAGCACAGTAGCACTCCATGTTTCTTGATATTAGTTATATTTTTTCCCCTTTCATATGTTTGGTAAATTATATTTATATTATATTTGTTTAGTTTAAAAGGTTCGAGTAAGATATGTGATATATTATTGGCTAACTTACATTCTTAGTTCCTTAAATTACTTTTAAATTTCAGTTTAGTCCAAGTTACAAATATAAATATTATACAATTAGTTTTTAAGTTTTTTTCATTTTGATCTTTTAAGTCATGAATGTTAGACATTTTCATTCATTAATTTATAAACTTTAGACAATTCAGTTCTCTTATTAGAGATTAAAATATCTTAATAATCATAATTTAATGGACCAAAATGTTCAAAGCATCTAACTTAAATGACCAAAATGAAACAGAAATTATCAAACATTTATAATTTAAAGGACCAAAATAGAAACAAAAATGTCATAGGTAAATGTATAAAAAATAAAAATAAAAATAAAAACCTTTAGGACATCAAAGTATAATTTATGGTGAATACTCTAGTATCCAACTTACATTGTTAGGTACTTATACCCTATAGGTAAAATTAAATATCATCTCATATTTTTATATTAATTTATATTTAAAAAATTCATGTTTTAAATGAATTTTGTGAGTGCTATACCGATATCCAACAATGGGCACCAAAAAGTTTACCTTACTATTTTATATACTAGTATGTCAATAGATTGCAAATTTACTAAATTAGAACTAAATTGAGTGTCATAACTTTATTTATATTTTATCTGATTATTATCGTATCATTGGGTTCAACTATTTAACGAGATTTATCAAAGGTGTTTAGTCATAATTTACTTATTATCAACTAAGATATTGAGCTCAAATGGTTAATGAATTCACGCTAGAACGAACTGTTCGAAAGAATTCAAGAATTCAATTTTTTGTGGGAGCAATTCTTGACTAGGCTTTACTTATATTGTGACCGAACTCTGAAACTACTAGAGTTCTCTTTTTCTAATAGAATTTTTGCGCTCATAGAAACGTCAATGGAGACGTTTTGACAAGGTGAAATTATTGTCGTGGTGGTGGTTGAAAAGTAGGAAGAAAATTTTCGTACTTGATTTGAACTTGTGGTGGTGTATCCCTTACCTTGCTTGAGGTTACCAGTTGGGTGAAGGCGGTGTGTTATTAGCGTTCTTATTTTTACCCCTGGTGTACATATATTTTAGCGTATGGAAGATTGCTCCCACCTTTTCTTCCATTGTTTCTAATTTGTTAAAGGCGTGTGGAAATCTATCTTTAGGTGGTTAGGTCAAGGTTTACCTTCGGGTATGGAAGGTTGGAACCACTTCTTATCTTTTGGTTCTATGGTTAAATAAAAAAAAAAAAGTAAACGGATTTGACATTTGATATGGTTGGCCACTACCAGGTGTACTTGGAAGCTCAGAAATAAAGTTATTTTCAAGGGGGCGTTACTGAATGCTTCTCTTTTAGTAGACGACATTAAAACTCTCTCTTGGTTTTGGTTTAGTAAGTCTTCCTTCTCTTTTTCTGATTAGTGTACGAGCCCTATTGTCTATTCAAAGCATATAATAACTTGTTTTTATATTGTAAGTGATTGAGTACCCCTTATACTTCCTTATAATATATTTTTGCTTATACAAAAACATATATTTTAGTTAGGCACACTTTGTACTTAACTTTATTTAATAATATTTTCTTGACGTAAAAGTAAATTTTGAAAATGATAAAAGTTGATTTTTTTTTTCTTTTATAAATTGGAACGGAGATAGTAGTATATTATTGTGTAGGAAATAGAAACAAATAAACTGGGAGTGTCAAAATGAATGGATTTGATGATAATGGATGAATCAAAATAATCTATTAAAATCCACTAAAAGTTTCTTTAAAATATTCAATTCAATTTATCCATTTTTATATTTTTTTTAAACAAATTGTTGATTATTTTTCTTCATAATCAAACTACAGTAAATTTTTATACCAAAAAAAAAAAAAAACTATAGTAAATTTGCATTGAAAACGTTCATAAGTCATAACTTAGCTGAGTTTGAATCTCAACCACTATATATATAAATATGATATCCTTACCAATTAAGCTAAGCTTACGAAGATTGTAATTTAACATTTTCTTATTTAACTGAGGATATAAGTAAAGGAATGTAAAGATGGTAATGATTGAGAAAGGGCATGAAGTAAGAGTTGAGTGTAGTGTGTAGAAATAGAAATAGTAGGAACAAAGTGCAGTTTTCATTTTGGAGCGAACATAGACACAATAGTGGCTGGTTCAGGCTGGCTTGTAAGTCTTCCCTCCCTCCAATTACAGGGACTGTCCCTTTTGTTGGTTGTTGGCTATATACTGTAGTCCACTGCTTACCACAGTCTATTGAGTTCAGTGTCTTTTGTCTATCTCTCATTAATTTTTCTATACATTTTTATAAACGGCAAAATAATACTTGTAATATTTTATATCTTAATTTCAAAGTAAAGGTCTTAGTCATTTTTGGTCTTTTTTTTTTCCTTCTATATTTGGATATTAATTTCAAGTCTTAAAATCTATGATTTTCTTTTGTGTGTGGTCAAAAGAGGTGGCTAAATCTTTATTTTCATCTAAAAATCTTTATAAGGAATTCAATGTTTTATTCTTGTTTACTATTAGATAAAGAATTCACACTCTACACTATTCTCATATGATGAAAATAATGAAAATTAATAAGATGATCAACAATCAACATGATGAAACTAAATATTTTCATGATGTAGGTCGGAATAAGAATGAACATATCATTACTTTTTGTTGATAAAAAACATTCTCAATCTACTCAATTAGACATGGACTAATCTTAGATTAGATGTCAAAACAATTAATATTGTGTACGGTTTGGTTATGAAAATAATTTGATAAAAAATTTCACTTTTGTTGTAAGTTTTCTTTTTGAACGGCACTTTTGTTGTAAGTTATTTGGTACAAAGTCCCCTAACTCAACCCGGGAAGGGAACAACAGGATGGAACCACAACTTGAGGGATTTCCCGCGCCTCGTCGCAAGGCTCATTTTTAGTTTTAGGTTTAAGGGCGGATTTATCTAATCAAGGGCCGAGACACAAGGGTCCTGGTACTATCCAAGTGCGAAGAACCCTGGAGGTGATTGCAATGAGCAGAAATCTCACTCATCGGCCTAAACGACGAGCGAACACTTGAATGTGAGAGCAAGGGATCACCTAATGAATGGACAAGCATACTAACTTTATGAACTAAAGATTTGAATGGCTATAGTTTACAGTCATATATGATATATCTGTTTATAAGGCTTAAAGAACATAAATCAGATATTAAAGAAACATGAAGAAATGTTAAGAACATAAATCAGATATTAAAAAAAAACACGAGGAAATGTTTAGTTAGGATTTTGTTGTTATTAGATATATCATTGAACAAAAAGAGATATCACTGAACAAAATTTAGCAGTATATCTTTCTGTTGTTTTAAATAGTTAGAACTTAGAACTATGTATGTTCTAGTTCTACTATATTTGTCTCAAATAATAAATAGTTAAAAATATGTAATTTTTTAAATAATCACGCTTTGACTTCAATATATATTTTTTGAAAATATCTTGGTTATAAATAAATTAATGTTTTTTTTCACGCTCTTTGACTTTCTCGCGCGACCGTAATATTTCAAAAATACCCCCTCGTAACATAACCAACGAGTGTTGAAGGGCTGAAAATCTGAAAAAACACAGTTCACATTTTAACTAGCGAACCTTATAAAGATATTTTCATAGCTGATCGAAGGGTGTTGGGACAAAAATATTATATTTTATAAAGTTCACTACTTAAAGTGCGAACTTAAGTAGTGAACTGTGTTTTTGTCATATTTTGCACCCACTGAATTCATTACTCCCTCCGTCCCACAATGAGTGAGTCGGTTGACTACGTAACTTTGATGATTGATATTTTTAATTGTATAATAGTAAAAATTATAAAAATATGATATTTTGAAAATACTCACCGAGATGAATCCAACAACATCTTATATGCTAATATTTATTTTTATTTATTAGTAGAAAAATAGGGTCAAAGTAAGATATGTGAATAGTGTATATAGTAAAAATGGCTCATTCATTTTGGGACAGAGGTAGTACTTAAATAGCAAACTGTATTTTTCAGACTTTTATACCCTTTAATACTTGCTGGTTATTTTGCGATGGAGTATTTTTAAAATTTCAGGTGGCCGTGAGAGAAAGACAAGAACTTTTCTCTCCCGACCTCCTCATTTCTTTTATACCCCCAAAAATCTCATTTTGCCCCTTGCGGTTGAAAATTTTTTGCCAAAAAACTTCGGTTTATATTCACCGAAACCGAACGTCAGCTTGTTCGGTACCTACAAACTGAAATGTCTTAGATTTCGGTACGTTGTTACCGAAAATTTCACTGGGTCGCTGGAATTAGGATATTTCGGCAGAAGTTTACCAAAATAATTGTTTCGATACCTGCAAACCGAAATGTCCCAAATTTCGGTAAGTGGTTACCGAAATTTTCATTGGCTCACTGGATCTAAATAAAACTTCGGTGTATATTAACCGAAGTTTATCAGCATGTCAAATTCCTTCAGTTCGTATAAACCGCAGTACTCCCAAGGACAAAAACAAAAATTCAGGGGGTAGAAAAGAAATGAGGAGGGTTGGGAGAGAAAAGTTCGAAAGACAAAGTCCCAAAAAGAAACGCCCCAAATAAATATTACTATTAATAATTCAAGATTTGCTGGTGAATTGGAAATTTTCTCATCCCACTCACTCACTTTCTCTCCTACCCCCCTAGCAATTCGTAAAATGTTCTCCTATCCTATATCCAAAATGATATGGTTGTTTTTTAGTTGTTTTAATTGATTGATTTTTTGTTTAAAAAAAGACTGCTGTAAAAATGTAAGAATAATAAAATTTAATTTATTGTGGAGCAGAGTTGAGTTCCTATAACATTTCTGTTATCTAATTGGCTCATATACTTTGAAATTTTGGCGAAGTACATCTAATAAATATGTGCACAACTATTTTTAATATTTTACAAAAAAACCAATTCAACTCATTTCATTAATAATAATATTCTCAATACAACGAGGAATGAAATCAAATAACCTGCGAGTAGGCCAAGACATAACAGCCCTAGCTAAGTTATGAGCCCCATGTTTGCTCGCCGCTTGATGAACTTTGTTAAGAAGTCTCACATTGGTTGCGAGATGACATGAATAAGTGTTTATAAAGTAGAGGCAATCCTCACTTTACAAGCTGGTTTTGTGAGAATGAGTTAGGTCCATACTTATTTCTTTATGGTAGTCAGAGCCTCTCCAAGATTCGTTGGGCCACTTGTTATCAGGTTTCCGCTATCAGACCGCCTACAAGCCGATTTTGTGAGGATGAGTTAGGCTCATACTTATTTCTAATAAACTTTACCTTAAAGTTAAAATGTAAATTCAATAACAACTTAATAGATGAAATAAGGGAACTAAATTGAGAAATTCCACTTTGATTTGCTTGTATAGCATTGACAACAATTTTAGAGTCACTTTCAATTTCAAACACAATATTCGACCATCCTTAATTGATTGTTGCACGAATAACTTCCAATAACACCATCCTTGATGTGCATAACCATTTTATTGCAAGTGAATAAACTTTTTTAGAGATGACTTTTTTATGCTAAAAATAATAATATGTAGAGGAATAAAAATTATAATTCAACCGATAAAAGTGTCAAAATTATTAAGTCATATGCCGTGTTTGAAGTTCAAACTCCGATAAAAGTTATAATTCAACCGATAAAAGTGTCAAAATTATTTAGGTTTTACTATGCCTGATGAATTTCTATAGTTATTATTGTTTTTTCGTCTATCTACACACACAAAATACGTAGAAAAAAGTCTAGAAAATTTGCTTAATACAAGTCGATGAGAATTTAATTTTTTTTTCTCCTTCTAAAGTAGGTTTATGTCCATGATAAATTTGTTTTTCTTCAATAAATTTTTTAACTTGAAAAAACAAATTTTTATTGATTATATTTTTCTGATCAAACTAAGTTGAGAGTTACTAGTAGTATATATATAGGCGGTGCTAAACATTTGGAGTACTATAATAATTCAAATTAAGAATGCGAAGATTCTTCTGCATACCCTGAAGCATGAGTCACATTAGTTGTATTCATTTGAAAAAAATATGAAAGTTTGCATGTGGAATGATTTAATTATATTTTTGCAATCATTCTCGTCACAACTAGACAAATAGGAACAAGTCAGAAACAGAAACTCCGTAAAGGTAAAACAGTAAAACCTTGTGTTTGTGTGTCTTCCGCTTGCTCCTTTTTGAAAAATCAAACACGCCGTTCCAAAATCCAATAAGTTAAGATTTGTTTTTTAATTTATATAGATTCTCGGTCTAAAGTTATTTTACGCATGCGTCTAATAATATATCAGCATATTATGTAGTACTCCATCTGTTTCATATTATAAGAAAAAAATTTCTTTTTCATGTCCCAACTTATAAGCAAAAAAAACCAACTTTTATCATTTTCAAGTAGACTTTTACTTAATTCACTTTTTTTTTCTTCATAATCAATAACCAATAAAAACTCTTTTTACATATTTCTACGAAACTTATTTCAACAAAAACACAAAAAGTCATCCTTAAAATTATCATATTTTATTTTTCTTAATAAGTGTGAAAATATTTTTTTTTCTTATATTACGGGTCGGAGGGAGTATGATGTTTACAAACACATGACGTGTCACATTCATTAAATGATGTAACATCATCAAATTCATGTGTACAAAAACTTTATATTAACGGTGCATACAAATTAAGAAAATGCAAATAACTAGTAGTCCCTCCGTCCCAAATTATAAGCGGGAAAATCTCTTTTTTTTTGGTCCCAAATTATAAGGGAAAAATCATTTTCAAGAATATTTTTTTTCTTAATCTCATAAAATTAAATGCAAATTGCATTTAATTTTATCTCTCTTCCCTTTTCTCAATGAACAACAGCCAATAAAAATTATTTTTACAGCTTCCCATGCAACTTATTCCAATGAAAACCCATAAAAATATATTTCAAATTGTCATGTTTTACTTTTTCTTAATAAGTGCGATTTTTGTTTTTTCTCTTATAATTTGGGACGGAGGGAGTATATACTCCCTCCAGCCTTAATTATAAGTAAATGTAACATTTTGAATAGTTATTCAATGTATCCAAAAAGTTACATTTGCTTATAATTAAGACAGAAAATTTACTGTTTTTATATATTTATTACTTTGACAAAACTTTGATTTGTATTTTTATAATAAAATTTTCTTTCTATTTTTTTAAACAATGTTTATCAACATCTCTCTTTAATTACTTTTAAAATATATTCCTTCCGATCTCATATTAGGGATGGCCAAATGGGTCATGCCCGTCGGATTGACCCATTTAACCCGCCATTTTTTCCCTAACCCGCAAAAACACATGACAACGACGGGTGGGGTGGGTTGGTCCATCGGGTCTAACTAAATTTTATTTTAAAAAAGAATCTCAACCCATTATAAATTAATCTTCTAATTTTTGCCAATATATTAAAAAATAGAAAGTCAACTCAATTAACCTAATATGATTAATATATATTTCAATTTTCTTCCTCCTTATTTTTTTGGATTTAAATGGAATCCAAGTTTTGTTTGTTTTTTTTTTTAATTTAAATTGAGTATTTTCTTAAGGTTTTATTTTTGTTTCTTTGATTTTATAAATTATGGACGTTTGAAGTTTTGATCGATAAGTTTATTTCTTGATCACCTTGTTGTTTGATTATTATATTTTGATTTCCTTGAATGATTTTTAATTTTATTTTATTTACAATTTTTTCCGTGCAAAATTATTGATTTATTTTTTTAATTTTATTGACGTGGCACTCCCGCCAACCCACCATCCGCCAAGAAAAGGGGCGAGGTGAGATTTTCAACCCACCACCACTAGTTAGCCCGTCCCGCACCACCCCTTTTTAGAAGGGTTAATGATGGGGTAGGACGGGGCGGGTTGACCCCTTTTGTCATCCCTATCTCATATACTCTTTCTGGTCATTTTTATAAGAAGCAATTCACAAATTCATTGAATAATTAATGTATTTGATCTATATTATGACTGAGATACATTAATTATTGAACGAATATAAATTAATGACTTTTTAGTTATTTATCAAAAAAATGATGCATTTATTCCACGTAATAGACTAGATACATCACTTTTTCAATGAATTTAAAATCCAATTTTTTTATTTATACATGAGAAAAATAATAATAAAAAAAATCCAATTTTTATTTATACGCGAGACCAAAGAGAATAATTGTCTATTTTTTAACCCTGATAGAATATAACTAAATGAGAATTGCTATATGGTGCGAAGGAATCCATGCACGACATTAATTATACGGATACAGGTAGTGCTTTTGAATTTTTAAAATCAATAAAAGTTAGACATGATCAAATTCAAAACATAATCCTGCGGTCATTATGCATTCGTTATTTTTCGTCAATCATTCTCTCGCACCATTAAGTTTTTTCCATAACTAAATTGATGTGCCAAAAAAAAAGAATATAACTAAATTGTCTTAATTTTTCTCACACATAGAACTATTCATTTTGTACCAAATTATAAGTCGCTTTACGATACAAACATTTAATGTTATTTTTCTTATTACACCCTTGATTATTTATTACTCAATCTTCTTTCAATCTCTTAATTTATGTATTTGTAAATCATCTCATAATTTATCTTTTTCATTCAACATTAATTATATTTATTAATTTATGTAATATAGTCAAAATGACTTATATTTTACTTAATTCAGCCTTAATCATAAACAAACAATATCTACTTTTCAAATTCATTGGATATGCAAGAGGCAAAAATTCGAATCCCGATCATTATCCACCTTAAAAATGGAATTTATATCCACTAGCCAACCTACTTAAAAAACAATATTATTCATACAATAAATAAACAAACCATAGAAATAAAAAACATTAAAAAAAATGAACCAATTCATCAGAGGTGGGCCTGTCCTTCAAGTTCCAGCCTCCACCACAGATTACTCACACAATTTCTGTTTCCCAAAGCACACAATTCATATTCACATTCACATTTCTTCTGTGTTTTATTTTCATTTATTTTTGGTCAAGTTTATTTTCATTTTTTTTTTTTTTTTTTGGTATAAGTTTATTTTCATTTTTTATTAGTAGTAGTATTAACAAAACCATAAAATAATTAATAATAAATTCAAAATAGTTATTCTCCTAATTCCTCATCTAATATTCATGTTCATTGATTCCAACGTGCTCTCCTCTTTCTTTCTACTCTCTCCAACTGTACAACGTTTGAAAATTTTGATTTATTTTATGAACTTGTCTCTTTCCTTTGTTTTTTTAGTCAAAAACTGAAACACCTAACCGTTTTACTCACTGCTCAATCTCAAAGCGTGTTTCTTTCACATTTGCTTTCTCACTTTCAACTTCCACACTTGTTGCTTTCTGTTTCTTCAAAACCCTCTACTTGGTTTTTCCATTAACTGCTTCAACTGAAAAAAAAAAAGAAGGTAATTGATGATGTAACAAACTTCACTCACCCCAGTTTATGATTCCTTGTTTATTTATTAATGTTGTTTTAAATTTTGCAACTTTTCATGTTTTTAAGAATTGGGTCGGGTTTACTTTTGAGGGAAATTTAATAAAATGTGAGTGTTGTGTTGGTGAAGATTTAGGGGAAAAAAACAATGATGAAATTATGCTGTTTAGTTTAACTTTTTGTCTGTTATAGTTGCAGAATTATCTCAGAGATGTAGTGTTATGCACTTGATTTTGTTTTTAAAGCAATATATGTTGTTTGTTACAGCTATTCTTTTGTAACATAATCAGCTTTTGTTATTTTTATAATTTGTTAGAGATGAGGTTGTCCCCTTCTTTTTTCAGCTTCTTAGCTTTCAATTGTTGTGAATTGTATATTTTATTTAGGGCTTTTTGTTTACACAACCTTTGTTTAAAGGGTAGTGTTGTTGATTTTGGTTTTGATCTATTTCTCTTTGTCGCCGTCGCTTTCTTAAGGTGGTCCTTCTTCCTTTACTTTCATTCATGGGGAAGGTCACAACTTCTTCAACACCGCCTTTATCTCAAGAAGCTTCCAATTTCGATGAGGTTTATATGCAGCAGAGTTTGCTCTTTGATGATAGCCTCAAGGTACATATGTTTTGCTACTTTTTGGACTATAACTTGATGAACCCAATCCATCGATTTCACTGTTAAGATCATTGTCTAATGCATCTGTTGCTTTAATTCGGAGTAGAATAGAGTTAGTGTTTTGCTAATTGTTTTTTATTTTTCATCTTTTGTCATAGGATTTGAAAAATCTGAGAACACAGTTATATTCAGCAGCCGAGTATTTTGAACTCTCGTACACCAACGATGACCAAAAACAGATGTAAGTTGCTATGTTGAAGCTGGTTTATGTTTATTTCTAATTGCCAATGCTATCGTATTCTCTATACCCTTGTCTTTTTTCATTCTATCTTATGTTTTCAGAGTGGTGGAAACACTGAAAGATTATGCCATCAAAGCTCTTGTAAATACAGTGGACCATTTAGGTTCTGTGACCTTTAAAGTGAATGACTTGTTGGATGACAAGGTTGTTGAAGTTTCTGGAGCGGAGCTACGCGTATCTTGTATTGAACAGGTATAATCCATCACCTCCATATAAAGTCCAGTAAATCGACACTGAAAGTAATCGCTATGATTACTTTTAGGCAACATTTACTCGTGATAGGAATAAATATCGTTGTTGCTTTGAGGTACTGAGAACTTATATTTTAAAGGTATACTGAAAAGCATTTAATGTCTAGCTCCTTTTCCACTGATAGACATCAAAGTATCTAAATCTTTTTACTGCTTAGTGTTGTATTCATTATAGAGAACTTAGAGTTCTCTGCATTATGTACTTATTGAAGATCTTTGCATTTATTTAGTTATAAAGAAATAGATAGCGATATCTTTTAGGTCTTGTCATGACTCAATGGAATACATCCTCGTTTTATGCTGCCCGATCTTATGGAAGTATTATAGTATTACTAAATGAACTTGATAATATAGATATTGATAAACTAAATTATTGTTCATTAGTTAGCCAGTACAATAACAACTTAGAGTGTCGGTGACATCGATTTATTACTTAGATTTTAGGTGAACATCACTTTCAAAAACTGTATCTACAAAAGTATGAAAGATCAACGGAACTGTGATTCTTATTTCTTGATTTTGAATAAAGGATTGTTTCGACGATACCCTGTTATTTGTGTGGTGGTTTAATACATTATGGAGATATTTACTTTACTCCATTCAATTCAAAGCATAATTTCTCATCTGAAGCTGGGTTTGAAGATTCCTCCTTCTTGATGTTGTTAAGTTTGAATTATATATTATCACAGGGAAGATAAATCTTACGAAGATGTCTAACAATGTTTTTCCTTAATGTGGTACATCAGAGAATGAGGACTTACCAAGGGTATATGGATCACGGGGGGCTTACCCAACAATCATCGGTGATCAGTACTCCAAAATATCACAAGCGTTATGTCTTGCCAGGCAAGTATAACATTTTCTCTCAATGCTATTATTTGTAGAATTGTGTATATGTTGTTCAATGATCACACTCCTTGCACAATTTCAGTTGGGGAGACCATGATTGGCGCCAACCGCACGAAGTCAAAATACGAAGGATGCAGCCTTGATGACGAAGACGAATGGCCTCACTTTAAGAATGGTATCACTTTTTACTCTCTAATATTGTGATTTCACTTACGTAAGAGACTCTACTATAGAAAATCTGATGCTGTGTTTATTCTGTTTGTATCCTAAAGCTGTTCGAGCCACAATTAGAGAAACGCCAACATCTACAACAAGGTAACTACTACAATGCAGCATGTTGTTATGGGATTAAGTTGGTCATTTACTCAATGAGGATCTTGAATTTATTATTTGATTTGATTTGATGCAGTAAAGGGCGTTCCCCGTCACCTTCTGTACAATCTCAGAGACCTGGACCCTTTTCATTCACTTCAAGCATGTCCAAAAAAGATTTAGGTTTTTCACACATACTATGACATGATATTTCAAAATTTCATTGATTTTGTCATTACTATTTAAATTTACAATATTTTTTACATGTATTGAAGATAAACGGTCAGTTTCACCATACCGGTTCCCGCTTCTACGTACTGGTTCTCGGTCAAGTAGGCCTACAACACCGAAGCCGAGTAGACCAACTACTCCAAAGCCGAGTAGGCCAACTACTCCAAAGCCAAGCAGACCAATCACACCAAATCCTTCTAATGCAAAACAAAGGGTGAGTGACATAAATAATGGTTGTATGCTACTTTATGCTACAGATTGTCAATGAATCCTGTAGCTAGTTTATTTAACTGCATCTTCATTTATGTTCCTACCAGTACCCTTCGGAGCCACGCAAATCAGCTTCAATGCGATTATCTGCTGAAAGAGACAACGGAAAAGATGTAGAACAATACCCGAGTAAAAGTAAACGTCTCCTGAAGGCCTTATTAAGCAGACGCAAGTCTAAGAAGGACGACACACTTTATACATACTTGGACGAGTATTGATACCATATAACTATAGAAAGCATGGCAAAAGGTGTCATAGAATCTTGAAAACAAATCTATTTTTGTTTGATAGGTTGTACTTCATCATTTCATCTGAACTGTATAATATAGTTGTTATTTTCCAGTATTTTACTATTGCAAGCTCACAAAATCATGTGTAATGGTTCAAGAATCTTTTTAAACGTGGATCATTTAGTTATATAATCAAAGTAAATTTGGCTTCATTTCTCTTCCTTTTTTGCACTATAGCCGGAAGCAAGGATGAAATTCACGGTGTTTGAACCACGAATCAAACCTTGTTTAAGCTGAGAAAACAACATTTCCCTACAACTAGTAAACAAAACTAGGGAGTGAGAACCAAAATTAATGCAAACATGGATTTATGTACCTTAGTTTTGGATCTTTTAATATGGTAGTCTGTGTGTTCAGATTAATCTCTTAATTTCTGTAATGGCCTATTTCTATTACCAACTCTGAATTTCTGTAATGTTAAATGTGTATTTAATTGTATTTTATCACCATGTCCTTTCAATTCCAATTATTTCTCCCACCTAAAACTGTTGTGTATCAATTTATTAGCCAAAGTCATAAACAGTGGCCAACTACTCAAAACCTACCATCATTTTCTTTCTAAATAAAGGAATCTAAAAAAAGGTTGCATTACTATGTGCATCCATATGAAACTGAATCAAAAACCTGCTGGTAAAATCCTTGTTTAGTGTTGGAAAGTTCATATTTTATATCAAATATTCCAACCTATTTTCCAAAATGAGTAAAAATAGAAATTTCCCAGATAATGGAAAATTTTCAAAGCAAGATTTTCTCGAGGCAGTGGATAATCAGACAAACATGCATATATACAAAGCCTTGCATGGCAGTTGGCAACATTGCGCACATTTTCTACACAAATGTCATCTTCAAATTTATACAACTAACTAGTCTTAACGAACAAGGAATATTTACAAATGATGAAAATGGAACCAATGGCTAACATCATATGTACATGTTTTGAATCATTTCAACATAATAGAACTCAAACTCCAGAAGAGCATAGCAGAAGCACTCAAAGTCTCAAACAGTATTAGTCAATTTCTCAAATCAAGATGTCATTATTTACGATGAAGGAAACATCCATCCCATGGTCCAACCAAGAAGCAAACCTGCACCAGCAAGGCTTAAACCAACTGCCAAAGCAGCAACACATTTTCCGATCCCACATTTTTTGTTACTATTGATCTTTCTCTTTTCAGATCTGCCGCGATTTTTCTTAGGCTGTGTTTCCCTGTGCGGAAAGAGATTCAGCAATGGCTGGTTTTTGTTTCTGAGCTGAAGACATAGGTTCTCAAGCTGCAGCATGTAGAACCATTGCTTGTATGCAAAGAGTTGAGAAGCCTGTTTAAAGAAAAGACTCACGATATGCTCCTTCTCGTTGTAGGCTTCTTGCGCTGCTTTCTCAGCCTCTCTTGCTCTTGTTTGAGAATGACATAATGCTTCCAACAACTCAGTAATGCTGCTATTCTCAGGATTGATTTGACAATCTTTGTTGCTTGAACCAGATTCTTTGCTCTGGCCAGAACTGAAATTTTAGAGCAGCATAGTGTGACGATAAATTTAAGTTAGCATAATCATGAAATTTCTACCGAACAGTATTAAAGTTGTAAAACATTATGTTAGACCTCTTATTAGTACTGTTATTACGTTATTAGGAAGCAGTTAGTGTGTGATTAGATAGCAGTTATTATATTATGTTGAGCTTCTTCTAACTGATTCCGTCTAAATGACACGAGCCTATCAAATGTCATCAATGTTTGACATGCATTCTAAATTCCATCTTACTGAGTGGCTGCAAATCATGATTATGGAACATAGATTAGAATAGTGATTCGGAAGACCTAATTTCTAAATCATAGCACGTACTGTGGGATAACTCGGGAATTCAATAAATCGTAACACTTTATTTTATTCAATTTCCAAACACCTGCGGCATCAGTGCAACTTAAAACAAAACAGAATCAACCGTCAACACACATGTGTGATGTTGGAGAACAGCGGATAAGGTTAATTAGTGCATGCCCATCACTAAGCATATCTTATGTTATGGGGGGGGGGGGGGGGGGGGGGTTAATGGAATGCCAAAGTCAGAAGGAAAAACATACCAATCAAGGAATTTAAGCATATCTTGAGAAGATAATGGGGGAATGTATTTCTTAAACTTTAGAAAAATTCACAATTTTTAAAAATTAAACTCACAATTTATTTGATATTCTGCACATGTTAGTAGCTCTATACATTTATAACTCAGCTGCTTATCAGCTACAAAAGTGGTTTTATAATTCAGTTGCAAGAGAACAGCCTCACACTCTCGGTTAGCAAGAGATGGATAACAGAAACAAACCACTTATACCAATTCGGTAAGCGCAAGTGGTCGGAGCCACAATTCTGTCGAACAAAGAAATCCAAGAAAATTAATTTAGTGACCCCACAAATTATCCATTTCAAGGATGGATCAAGAGTGAAGTGGTCCAGGATCCTACTTGATGGTGCATAGTCTGAATTTATGACAACTTTCTCCTATCATGGCAACCAAACAAATTGCAGTTGGCAAAGTGATAGGAAGGACCATCATAACCACCCTAGTACTCTAAGGTATAAGTAAGAAAAAATCAACTCTAAGGTATAGTAATTATGAAGAGATGTACTTGAAGACAACTAGTTTATTTGACTTTGAAATTGAAGTATGGAACAACGCACAGTAACATTAGCACTAAGCTATAAAAAATGAGTGCCATCTCATGAACCCAAGACCCTAGACAAATTTCACAATTGACTTGGAGGTTGAGTAATTTAAACATGAAAAAACAATTCTCTTCCTAATAAACTGACCATGATGGCATATATTAGAGAAAAAGTAAAAATTGCAATGAATCTCAGTGCAGAGTGCAGCATTACCTGAAATGACTGTTTGAATCCGGAAAAAACGATGTCGTTGTTGCAGATGTATAACCATCGGCATTGGAAGAACCAGTTTGAGCTTTCTGGTTTAAAGACGATGGTGGAATCTTATCATTATCAACACCCTTTGTGAATATCTGCCGAAAATGCTTAGACTGAGGATTAGGGAGATCACAATTTTCAACACGCTCAACAGACTTCTGAGCAACAAAGGAAGCCAACTCATCTTTTCCAGCAGTGCGCCACCAAGGCCCAGGTTTCTCATTTCCCATCAAATGTGATGCCATTTTCTCAGAGACCGGGAAATCAGAAACATCACAGTCCATAAAACGACCATCTGAAAATCCAAATTCCTTCTGATCTTTCTTCTTGGGAGTAAAATGCAAATCATTGTTAACCGAAGCTTCAATTCTTCGCATTCTGGTATTCTTATTGTTCTTTACACGCGTAGGAGAGACATGTCGTGGCTGCTGATCTACCGATAAATCATCACTTCCAACATAAGAAAGATCGTCAAAATCAATGATAGACTGATCTTCCCCATTCTTAACATTGCCACCAACAAATTCAGCATAAAAGTCACCAAGCTCCTCAGTCTTGCAGGAATAATTTGGCTCACACTCCAAGTTACTTTTCACATGCAACCACCATTTCATATCCGGTAGCTTATCAGAATCTAGATTATGCGGCCTGCAAACGGAATCTTTCCGAATTTGATCATGAATTGAATTTCTAGGTTCCCAATCAGATACGAATTTTTTCGGAATCCGAAAATCAGCCATTATTACTTCTCAGTCTTCAGATACTAATTTCTATCGATCCAACAGCATCTGGTGAATGCAAGATCAAGAACATAATGAGAAATTAATGATTAAAGTTTTTTATGAAATTCATAATTTGTGAAACATGTGAATGAATGATACTGATACTGATAATAGTAAAATATGATAGAATCAACGAGCATAGAAGAAGTCAACTTTCAGAATTTGACTAATACCTAAAACCACCAAATTCAAGAAAAAAGTGATTAGTGTAAATAAGAACTGTGTTTGGGAGAAAAAAGTGAAAAAACAATTTATAAAGGTTGTTGTTTGTTCTTGAGGTTCGAAGAAACAGCGGCAGTATGATTCATGATTCATGATGAGATTACATGGAAAGATAATCGATTAATTATAAGTGATTACAGATTAAATTATTAATTAAAGGTAAAGCATACGCAAAGAGAGATTAAGGAGACTTGCCTTGGTTAATTACGATGTGGAGTTGCATTTTACACGGAAACATAACATTGATTCATTCATGTGCGCACTATATACTCCCTCCGTCCCAAAAAGAATGACCCAGTTGACCGAAACACGCATGCCAATGCATAACTTTGACGACTAATATCTTTAATTGTATAATAGTAAAAATTATAAAAAATTGATATTTTGAAAATACTCATCGAGACGAATCTAACAACATCTTATATGTTAATATTTATTTTTATTTATTAGTAGAAAAATATGGTCAAAACAATATATATGAATAGTGCATATATTCAAAATGGGTCATTCTTTTTGGGACGGAGGGAGTATATACATACGAGATCCAGCAACAGTTTTTCCTTTGGTCTCGTGTCTTTGTCACATGCTTTTGGAATCCCTCTTCAGTTGTATCTAGTCAACAAAATAACTCATTTATCGAAAATTATAGGGTGGCTTCTAATACGAGGGAGGAATCAAATCCCTTACCGATGAGACACTTATAAAATACCGTTAGATCAGATGGATGATTAAGATTTTTTTTTTAAAAAAGGAGAACACTTATAGATATCTACATTGAATTTTAGCCTCAATATTGTTCCTAATTTCGTATAACATGTTTCGTATAAGTTTCTTTTTCATCGATCTGCAGATCCACAACAAAAACAAGTTTTCATCAAATCACATAAAGCATCTGCGATCATAGCCATCTCCCTTAACAAAATCCTAATTTCAACACTCTAGTCCTCTTCATCTTCGACCAATTAAGTCAATTTTGGAATTGACTTTAAAATTATAGGAGTATATTAATCAAAAGTTTCAAAACTTAACTTTTCCTAAAATATGTATTAATTTTTTTTTTATTTTTTTTATATTTTTAATAGTTCTCTTTGGTGTGGTGCAGATCTTATTTGAGATGTTCCATCAGCATAATTCAGTTAACAAACATTGCATGTAACATGTAGAAATATAGGACGAGAGTTCGAATTTTGATATTTTCATTTATTCACCTCAAATTTTGGTTGTGATATAAGTACTTTAGTTCGTTCGTCATGTTGCCGAAGTTTTCACACTTTTTAGAATATTAATTTAGGACACTAGCAAGAAATTGTTCAGTTTTGTCATATAAAATTTTGGGATTACCATGATATTGGTACGAAGTCTCTACCGTCGTGAGTGATGACTACTCTTCGTCGGGAAACTTGTGGGACACACAAGGTAGATTCTTCTCTCCCAACCGAATTTTTTCCATACGCATGAGTTAGGAAACGAACTCTTGACCACATGCTTAAGTTTTGTTATATAAAACTTTAGAGGTAAAAATCAATGTTACTTTTATAAATAATAAGCCAATAAGATAAAAAATAAAAAGACCTATTTAATTTATTTTTTTCTAACCTCTGATATTTTCTTGTTTCTAATTGTTGCCTTTATAATATGGAATATGATTTTTTTTACACTGGTCAAATTTAAAATTGGTGGCTAGATTGTTTTAACCATAAAATTATGTGCAATAGTTTAATGAAGATGGACTTACGGTGTAAAATAATTTTACACAATCATCTAATAAAAAATTATCTATTTTTCATGTCATATAAAAAAAGTGAGGTAAAATGAGATGACGTGACAGAATACATGGTTGTGGTTGACAGCGTAATACATATTCCTTTTTCTCTTCTGTCTTAAATGAATTACTGTGATTCAATACCGTGTAAAACTGTATGAAAATTTTAAGACATGGAATCTATAATTAGTGCCATTGGACTTGCACGTCACTTTCGGAAAGGCAATAGGTTCCCATCAAAACTTCTCTTCTTCTTGCATGTAGCCATGTATTAAAGTCAGATACATCTTCTTTGTTGGTGACACTCGAGTCATAGTAGTATCACTTTTTAAGGGAAATAGTTTTTAGATTTAATTAGTCTATTGGTCTCTTAAAGACATTTTAGGTTTTAAAATGGTCCCTTAAAGAAAAAAATGTCCGGATTGGTTCCTTAAAGACACATCTGTTTCTCACATTGGTCCTTTCCATCAATTTTTCACAAAAAACGTTAGTTTTAGTTGACTGAATTGTGGATGTCGTTAAGTCTAAGTGGTCCACCAAAAACCTTATTAATTTTTAAAATTTTAACAATTGGAATTTTTTGTTATATTGGAGTTAAAATTTAACGAAAATGACCAATATGGCAAACATATATGTCTTTAAGGGACCAATCCGGGTCTTTTTTTCTTTAAAGGACCAATTCAGACATTTTTTTTATTTAAGGGACCATTGTGAAACCTAAAATGTCTTTAAGGGACCAATAAACTAATTAAGCCTAGTTTTTACCTTCAAGCTCTAAAGTAACCTAATATATATATTTTTACCTTATATAGTCATTTTTTCTATCATTAAATAATCTACTGAAAATTTTGTCCAATACTCCCTCCGTTCCTAAGTGACCAAATTGACTGTTGTGCACTATTCACACATTTTGATTTGACCATATTTTTCTACCAATAAATAAAAATAAACATTAGCATATAAAATGTTATTGAATTCGTCTTGATGAGTATTTTCTAAATATAAAATTTTTATAATTTTTACTATCATATAATTAAAAATATTAATCGTCAAAGTTATGCATTGACATGCATGAAATAGTCAACTGGGTCACTCAGTTTGGGACGGAGGGAATATGCGTGTAAAATAATAAGTGAAAAAGGAATATTAAGTGAAAAAGGAATATGCGTGTAAAATAATTTTACATTGTCAACCAATACCAACTATGTTTTCCGCCACGTCACCCCACTTTACCCACTTTCTTAATATGACATGACAAAATGATTGTTGTTTATTGGATGTTCGTGTAAAACTATTTTACACCGTCGGTGCATCTCCATTAAACTCATAATAATAAAGAATATGCACATACAGTGTAAAATAATTTTACACTGTCAACCAATCACAACCATGTTTTTTGTCATGTCACCCCATTTCACCCCACTTTCTTTATATAACATGAAAAGTTAAAACATTCTTATTGGTTGAGTATGTAAAATTTATTTACTCTGTCCGCCAATATCTATTACTCTAATAATAATAATAATATACTAATAATCTCTTGATAAATTATGAGAAATGTTGAAGTCTGTCAAATTAAATCTATGCCAAAGAACCTGATAATAAAAAATGTCAGGGATATCTTTTATTAATATTCCCAAATAGGATAATATCATCAAGGTGGATTCCGTTCCTTTTTATTTGTTGTTTTAGAAAAAACAATAAATTAAGAAAGTGTATTTTTGTACCTTATCTTTCTATTATACCCTTATTTTAAATCACCAATATTTTTTTTTTCCACATAATTTCTTTTTCCAATAAATTTAATATATTATGTACCAAAAAAAATTAATATGTTATGTACCAAATTTTTTTTAAAAAAAACTTTAGTTTTTCAAATATATATTAAATCTTTTATGATTTCAACAACTACTCCTAAATATTTGGAATTTAAATGAGGGTATAATAGACAAAATATAACTTTAAATTATCAAAATGACAAGTAATTTGAAATATTTTTTTTTTTAAAACGATAAATAAAAAGGAACGGATGAAGTATTAAATTCGTCTAGATTTTCTAAATTGAGTAGAGAATTTGATCATGATTACTATTTTTAAATATGTAGTTATTTTTAATTATACTAACTTGAAAGTTTCTTCAGTTCAATCTCCAATCCTACTTTAAACATTTACTTTATCTCTCGTACTAATTGTTAAGTACGGATTGTGAATTGGAAACCAAACTCCCAAGGTGAACAAAAAGAATGCAAATGAATCCGCTCAAAAGAATATTCTCTCATACCTCTAGTATTTTACCCATGGATCATTTTTACTTTATTTTTTGATTAAATATACTTTATTAAATATATTTTTATCTCTATAAAATTAACAAATTTTTATTTCTGTTTCTATAAAAATCATATATTTTCGCATTGAAAATATTTGGTTTTATTTTTAATCCATCATAATGAACCATACAAGTACGTGTCTATGTTATATATATATCATCTCAAATTTATATATAAGTCTATATCATGTTAAAAAAATGTCAAAACTTTGTTCACTGTGATTTTTTTTTTCATATCATAAAGACAAAAATTAAAATTTGATAATCTATTACTAATATATTAAAATCGATTACCATCAAAATCACTAATTTATCTTTATTACTTTTAACCACGTTGCAAATTTTATATTCTTCATTGTAATTTCACTAAAAAAAAAAAAAAATAGAAAGATGATATGCTTAAAATAGAAACAAAAAAGATTATAGATAGGAAAAAAAACAAAACAATCTATACATAAAATTAGAAAGAAAAAAATTATAGAAAGTTTAGTCAATAAAAAAATTATAGAAAGAATATAGAAAAAAACCGCATAAAAATAGGAAGATAGAAATAAATAAAAAAACATCACTCTATAAAAAAATAAACAATATTTTTCATAAAAAAATAAAAGAAACATAAACCATTTTTTTTATAAATGAAACATAAACAATATTATTACAAAGCTTACTACTAACCATTAATAATACAGTAATATAATAAAGATAATTATTATCAAACTTACTACTCCCTCCGTCCCAAAAAGAATGACCCAGTTGACCGAAACACGCATGCCAATGCATAACTTTGACGACTAATATCTTTAATTGTATAATAGTAAAAATTATAAAAATTTGATATTTTGAAAATACTCATCGAGACGAATCTAACAACATCTTATATGTTAATATTTATTTTTATTTATTAGTAGAAAAATATGGTCAAAACAATATATATGAATAGTGCATATATTCAAAATGGGTCATTCTTTTTGGGACGGAGGGAGTAATATATTACCCTAAATATTCGTAATAAATTTTATAATTTTTGATTAAAAATATACACGAGACTATTATTGGTCACTGAAACATAAAAAATTGAATAAATAAGTTTACAAGAAATAATTAACATAATAATTTCAATTATATTTTTTTTTGGTATAAATTTCACTTATATTTTAACAATATTATATAATAAGTTTTTGAATATTTAAATTTAAATAAATTTTTTACATTAATATAGTGACAAAAAAAAAACTCAAATATCAAATAAAAATCAATGGACCCGTTCAACTTTAAAGTAGTTTTTATAGAAAAAAAATTTTAAAATTTTATTTTTTATATTAAAAACCCATATAACTTTTTTCTATTCTTTATTCTTATTTTCCACATTCAACATTCCACACTCTCTATAGTCTCTTCCTTTCCTTTTATCATTTCTTCTCTTCGTATTGAAAGTCTTGAGCTGTTCTACCAACAACACCATAATTCCCGAACACATTTTTTTCATCCAGAAAACAAAATGGATTTCTCTTTGTTATCAAAAACCACTCCTTGCATTTTGTTCTTCATTCTACTTTCTTGCACTTGCTTCACTTCAACAGGTTTACTCTTTTACTATATATATATTCTCATTTGTTTAATGGGGTGTGTTTAATTTTCTGTATTTTGCATAGTTGTTTCCATTTTTGGAATTAATGTTTGTGAAAAATGCAATCTTTGGTCTGATCATGAATTCATAACTATTTTGTTCCTATTTGTTATAAAATATGCATATATTGTGATTTTTATGTTCTAACTGTCTTTTGATAAGGCATTTTAGCTTTTTTTGAGTGAAGTTTCCTCTTTTGACGTTTGGAATGTGTGTTAAAGGCTTGTTTGGATTGACTTTTTTGTTGACTTAATTAGGCAATTGTGAAAATGTTTGAGAGAAGTTATGAAAAGAACTTATGACATGTCCATAAGTTATTTTAAGTTTGTTTCTATAAGCTCTTTATGATAGCTTATAGCTTCTATAGAAAAAGTTTACTTTATTTTATCTTTGTTATAGATAAGCACTTAAATGTTAAGCCGTTGATTAAGTTGTTTATTCAAACATGGCAAAAGTTGAATTTGGGATTTCTTACATGAGGTTTGTGCTTTAAAAAATCCTATAATAAGGGAACATTAGTATAGGTTCTGATTATAGATATCTTTGGTGTAAAAGATGGAGTTATGAATCATCCATCTCATAGAAAATGAGCCAATTGACCAATTAACTTGAGCAATATGTTTTTTCTTTGTTTGCATTCTTTGATCATTACTTATTGCTTGCTGTTTTTTTGGTTTAATTTTTTCAGATGCGTATGATCCACTTGACCCGAATGGGAATATCACAATAAAATGGGATGTTATTCAATGGGCACCAGATGGTTATATGCTAAGTATATTTTCTTTTACAATATCACATATTAATTAGAGAAGCATATTATATAGTTTTACACTATTCATGGTGTTTAAATGATTTTGGCTGCTTTTCTGTCTACTTCTTTGTTTGGTGCATTTTTTGTGATGAATTGGTATCTTCATGTCAGCTGTATTATACATGTGATATATCAGTTTTTACTTTAATAAGGGCCTGTTTAGAATGACTTATTCGAACTTATCTACTAATTCAAGCACTTGTGAGATTGTTTCTGACTTTGAGAGCTTACGGAAAACACTTATGACATGTTCATAAGTTGTTTTGAGCTTATTTCCATAACCTCTCCAAGATAGCTTAAGAATACGCCGTATGTGAAAATGGTTTAACTTCATTTTATCTTGTGTTATACATATAGCATATACATAAGTACTTATATGCTGAGCGCTTATGCACCAAGTGCTTAACTAAGTTGTTTATCCAAACAGTGCCTAAGCTAACTACCTAAAAAATTTCTGAAACAAAATCATTTTGTTTCAATTTGTGATGTGACCCTTCAAATTTCTTCTCGCACTTCTAATCCACGTGACAAAGGATTTTGAAGTGTACCGTATTAATTATGGACTGAAGTACATAAGTGAGTTTATGTAAATTAGTGCTAGTGGCCATAGCCTTTAAGAATGAGTTGTGTTTATTTTTGTTCCATTAGTTATTTAGATATCCTTGAAACAATTGAATGTACATGCTGTTGTTACGATGAACAACTTCCAACAATATCATCACACTGCTGCGCCCGGCTGGTCCATAGGATGGACATGGGCGAAAAAGGAGGTAATCTGGAACATGGTGGATCACAGACCACCGAACAGGGTGATTGTTCAAAATTCAAAGGAAATGTTCCACATTGCTGTAAGAAGGATCCAACTGTTGTTGATTTTCTTCCGGGAACACCGTACAATCAACAAGTCACGAATTGCTGCAAAGGTGGGGTGCTCAGTTCATGGGCACAGGATCCTACCAATGCAGTGGCATCATTTCAAATTAGTGTTGGTAAGGCTGCCTGGAACCACGAATAAAACAGTTAAAGTTCCAAAAAACTTCACCTTGAAAGCACCCTTCTAATCTGCCGGTTTGGCCAATGCACTGTATAAATTCCACTCTGGTGAAATAATTACCAAGCAAATCTGATATATAAAATGATAAAGTTTGATTTTCTTAGATTTCACACATAAATGGGTGTCTGATTTTACCGTTCAGGTTCGTACCTTCAATCATGACTTGTAAAATACATCTCATGTATGTATCTATTGCTTCATAAAACACAGGGTGGCTTGGGAAGGTGGACTTGAGTATGTGGAGATCCAAAATTTAACCGAATTTTATGATGACAACAGGTTAGTATCACCTTCTCTGGAGGATACTGATCCTTCTATGCCAAATCCTTCAATTATATAATTTGCATTATTAACAATTCTTGAGTTTGCAAATTGCAAGACTTTATTGAGTTTACTTTCCTTGATCGTTGCTGTAAGAGCACAATTGGCAGGCTTGCTTACGAACTATGCTCCAAACCTTTTGGATACTAGGGGTAGACTTCTTCCTCGGTCATATGACGTGCTTGGTAATGCCTTAATCATTTCTTTTTATCACTTTATTGCTTGTATGTTTCTTTGGTTCACTTTCAAGTTTCAACAATTGTTTATGAAAATACTCATGGGATTTTCCACTCCAATGCAGGTCTCTATACAACATTTATAGTTCAAAAGCCTGACCCAGACATAACACCACCAATGGCAACTCCAATATTGCAAGATGCTAGTTATAATCTTGACGAGGTAATTAATTCGATGTAGTGCTACTTTTATAAGAATTTATATTTTGATCAGTTTTGGTTTTGCTTTCCTAGAATCAAGAATGTATCAGGTGCCTGTTTCTTTTTAACATTTCCCTTAACAAGTGATATCATATGACATGCCTTTTAAACATTCTAGTCATTCACATTGCGGGCGGCACTCTCTATATTGTTTAATTGTAAATAAATTAGTAAATCTTCAAATATATTGACGAGTCATTTAAAAGTCTGAAGTCTGAACTCAGGAGTGATAAGTTTTGACAATTAGATCAAAATAGTGGAGAAGTTTTTTTGAAGTGGTATATAATAAGGTAAAAAGGCTATTATCGAAATCATCAATTTAAAGTGGTTAACTTGAGGTTCCACTTCCACCCTTTTTCGTGTAACTAGCTTTCTTCAGGGAAAATCATTGACCCTTAAGACCAAATGATATTCGTTATGTGAATTTTGGGATGATATATTAACAATGTCATCCATATTCGGGTTGAGACCCTTTCAGCTTTTGCAGGTGTGTTAGTATACTTTCAGGTCCATTGTATTGTAGTATGTACCTGGGGCTGGTCCTGTCTGATAGTTTCACTGGTAAGGCACCAGTGGTTGCAGTCGGAGAGGCCTGTGTACATTGGTCCTAGGCTGATTGTGTTTGGTGGTGCCACACTTCCCCTGCACTTGGAGGCAAATTATGTTGGAAATATGCTCAAACTTGAATGTAGTGACTAACGTCTTCTCATATGTTTGCATATGGAGCTATCCGACTCAATGCAACAGCTAAGGTTTCGTCGAAGTGGTAGCTTTTGATTCTTTCTACTTCATGACTCCTCAAGTGCATACATATATTGTGTTATTTCCAAAAACAACTAATTTGCTATTCCATTTGTGTTACTGTGTTAAAGTCGTAGAAGGAATATTTTGTAACACCTTTCACCATAAAATTATTTACTCTTAAAATTAAAAGCATATCAACAAAAATACCAATAACAACTCATAAAGTTCCAGTAAAAAAAGCACTGAGAAAATTGTCTCAGGTCATTCACCATTGTGTCTTATAAGGTTAGCCATATCCACCATTAATTTTTTATTTTTTTTTTAATTTCACATTAAGTTTGCATATGTAGATCTTGAAGTAATCAGCTATTTGAACTCCTCTCCTCAGCATCATCTAGCACTTGAAGTAATCAGCTAGTATGACACCAAATTGTTCATCTTTTTACTATTTCCTACAGATTTCGAGTTCTTGGGGACCAGGACAAATCATTCAGGCTAGTTTCATTTTGAGAGGTACTATTATGCAATATGTCACTAACATTAAATGGTAATCTGGCAATGCTCATGACCAGTGTCACCTTACTATGGTCAGTAAAAAAGTGAAAAAGATTAAGGCACTTATGCAGTTGAATAAATATCTTGACCATATGCAGATGTTAACACAACTTCTCAAAGTATGCATACTTGAACTGATAGAAAATAGAAGGATTCAGAACAGATTACAGGGGGGCACACTATTAGTTACATATTGTTTCTCTGGTTGCTCGCTTACTCCAAAACCATTTCATAGTACACTGGAAACAACAAAGGCTATATGACACAAAATAATAATCCTAGGTCCAAAATATCTATTTCCTGCAAAAAAAATGGGTCCTGCAATGTTGGGTTTTGATTGTTGTTTTGGGCCTGGTTTGAGTCTGGGCCTTCACAGCAGTTGGACGCTACCCCACTAGACCCAATCCCTTTGGTCATTATCTACTTTTCTTAATACTTATAAAAAATGACAAAAGGTGGTTATAATAAGGGTGCAATGTCAAAAATAAGATGAATTTGCTTACTCTAAAGAGCTAAATCTTGATTCTATATTTTGTTCTGTGTCTTAAAGTCTAATAGTCTATTCAATTTTTGTTTGTTCAGAGACCAATGTGTAAGGCATGCTACCTTTCAATGAATGGTTGAAGAGAAGAAGAAAATAAAAGAAAACCAATAGAACCAGTTGGAACAATAGAAACGCGAACATTGTCACCAGTAGCATCAACTGCAATGGCAATGTACAGTCTCAAAATGGCCATTTCGGAGCTGAAAGAAGACTCTCCATTTTGTACTTCATCTGGTATAGTGAGAGTGGAGGTTCCTATTGAGGAGCAAGTTGAAGCCATTGATTGGCTTCTTTCGCAAGGCCACCTTCTGCTTCCGAGATGCTACTTCTCTGGTAGGGAACAAAAATCTGTCCCTGGAAATTTGGTTAGCATTGCTGGTGTCGGTTCTGCTGTTTGCTTTTCTCAGCCACAACCCTTTCCTATTGGGATTGGATGTCTATAAGGAGGTTACTCATCTTGGTTTGTTGAAAATTTTAAACTTTGAAGTTAGTTTTTTCTTATAATTTGGGCTCAACCCTTAAACCGACCAATAAGGTGAAAAATGTTTCCCACTTATAAAAACACATTTTCAGGTCGTCTCTCATAAGTGCATTCACCAAGCTATTATTGTTGATTAAGGCACCATATGCACATTTTAAGTGGGAATCATTCACCAAGCTTTATTTAAGGTACATAACATAATAGTTAGAAAAATCATTCAGGCTAGTTTGATTTTGAGAGGTACTATTTGTTGAGGGTAATTCATTGTAACCAATGTTGGTTACTTGTAACACAAGTAAAAGAGTTAGTTAGGTGATTTTATGTGATGAGTTGTGTGTTTGTTAGTTTTTCTGTTATGTTAGTTACTTGATCTTAGGGAGTTAGTTAGTTTGTTAGTAACTTAACCTGTAAGCAACACATCATAAATAGTGGTGTAAAGTGACATTGTGATATAGTGAGATCAATAACAATAACTTCTTTCTCTCTTAATTCTCTCTCAATTATGTGTGTATGTTCTTGCTTTAATTAAGTTCCAACACTATTGTGCAATATGTCACTAACATTAAATGGTAATCCGGCAATGCTCATGACCAGTGTCACCTTACTATGGTCAGTAAAAAAGTGAAAAAGATTAAGGCACTTATGCAGTTGATAAATAGCTTGACCAAGGTATGCAGATGTTAACACAACTTCTCAAAGTATGCATAGGAAGTAGAAGGATTCAGAACAGATTACAGGGGGGGCACACTATTAGTTACATATTGTTTCTCTGGTTGCTCGCTTACTCCAAAGCCATTTCATAGTACACTTGAAACAACAAAGGCAATAAAAAACTTAGTTTTACAGGTACACTAATGCAATACATATATATAATTAAATTTTCTGCACATTACTATATAAATTTTTGCTGAATTTATTTACTTTGAAGGTTTGTTTCTGAGCGATGCCCTTTAATTTGTGCATATGGTGCTATCTGATTCAATGCAAAAGCCAAGGTGTCATCAGTATGGCTGGCTTTTGGTTCTTTCTACTTCATGATTCCTCAGGTGCATACATCGTGTTATTTCCAAAAAACTAATCAGCTATTCCATTTGTGTTACTGTATTAGTGTTTATACCATTGAAAACCAGAGATACCTGACCGAAAAAAATTGACAGGTTGAATTTAATGAGCTTGAAGGAGGATCAATGCTTACCACTACTATTGCTTGGGATAATGCTCTTTATTGGTCATGGGAAATTGCAATGAGTGCACTTCAAGAAACACTTTACAAAGTGAGTGTAAATAGAGATTTAAGTGAGTGTCTTATAGATTATTGTTGAAATAATTGAGATACTCTTTACAATGTCTCTATCCTAGTTTACATTGAGTACTTTTATTGTTCTAATTATATTACCATATTTTTCTAATCACACGTTATGACTATCTTTCTAATCACATGTTACTAATTGTATCGGGTAGTTCGACTCATAGTTTAATCATATAATTAGAAATATGATTAGATGAGATTGATAAATTCAATTTATTCATACGTTTGAGGATGGTAATCAATGTGTTGACTGAATGAGCAGTTCTAGTATCAAAACTTCTATATATTTGCTTCTTCTACTTAATCGTATATCTCTATTTTGAGTCTTTGCGACCCAAACTAATGGAAACAAGAGTAGAGATGAAGAGAGAAAGAGAAGGAATAGAGTTTATGCTATTCACCACTGGAAGTAAGATTTACACCGATATATATATATATATATATGAGGAAGGTTATATTGACTCCAAGAGTAACTTTAAAGAGTTACTCCACATCCCCACCCTTGATTTTGTTTAGATCTAATGGACTAAATTTAATTCTCAATAATAATCATAGACCTCATATTCCTTAATTATTCTTCACAACATTATGATTCTCTCTTTGTCAAAATTAATACTTTCCTTTTCTTTTATTCTATCAATTAAAGAACAACATAGGTCCCTAGATCAAAATCATCAGGAAGTAGAAGAGAAAGGTTCTTGACATATTCTTCTTTAGAGTTAGGTTTAGCATATATAAGATTACAATTAATCTTAAGGAATGACACTTGACATTCTTGATAATGTTTACATGTCCCTATATAAAATCATCAACAAATTCAATTTGTTAAAAAAATCAATAAAATCAACTTGTTATTTATAGAGAGACGTAATATTGTCACTTGACACATTCTTTTTGCTTTCATGATTAAGAAATCATTCTTGCACAATGCACATGAGATTAGAAAGAATGTGTGGATATTGCTTCTTCTTTTGTTATTTTAACAATTATTAATTGTGGTATAAAAAATATGATTAAGGAAAGAATGAATATTGAGTATAATAAAAGGAAACTATAAAACTGTCAAAAAAAAAAATCATAAATGTGATGAGAAATAATTGGGGAAGATGAAGTTCATCATTATTAATGATAATTAATTTTTGTCCATTAGATTTAAACAAAATCAAGAGTGAGGATGTGGAGTAACTCTTTAAGGTTACTCTTGGAGTCAATATATATATATAGGCAAACATAATGAACTACATAGGCCAGCCAATAACTTCATGGACATCCATTAATAATATTAACAAGAAACATTACATTTTTATTTTTAGTGACTAAAACTCTCTATATATTTTTAGCTGATAAAAATCTTATTTAATTCAAGATTTTAATAATTGAATTAAATTTAAATGTGTAATTATTAGTCCTTTTTATAAGGAATATTTGAATTTTTTTATAAGAAACACTATAAATTTATTATTTATTAAATACACAATTTCATTTGCACCCTTAGTAAATAAAATCAAATGAACTTACTAAAAGAAATAAATAATTCATTCAAATGTTAATGCATTAATTAGATAGACCTATTTTTCATGCTAGTTTCAGGATTAATTAGATAGACCTATTTTTTTGACAAACAAATAAAACATAAAATTTTAAATTTTTTGAATAAAACATAAAATTTTAAAATTACAAATTTGAAAATTAAGGGATAAGGACTCTTACTACATGGACCTATTTTCCATGGTTTTTTTAAAAAAGGGAAAATAGTCCTTCACACCTGTTGTAAAAAATAGAAGTAAAAAATAAAATAAAAATACAGCTGTTAAACTTAAGGCATGACAGCTGTTACTTGAAATAGTCCCTTCACTTCACTCAGTCAGCTTTCACGCGTCATTTTTGACCGTTGGTGAAAATTAAACCCTAATTCTTCTAGAGTTTATGCTATTCGCCTTTAGAATTAAGATTTACACTGATACATATATTATATACATAGGCCAATAACCTGCATGAACATCCACTAATAATATTAACGAAAAACATTACATTTTTATTTTTAGTGACTAAAACTAAAACTCTCTATATATTTTTAGGGACAAAAATCTTATTTAAACTTAAGATTTTAATAATTGAATTAAATTTAAATGTGTAATTATTAGTCCCTCCTGTCCTTTATAAATTTATTATTTATCAAATACATAATTTCATTTGCACCCTTATAAAAAAATTAAATCAAATAAATATACTAAAAAAAATGAAAAATTCATTTAAATGCTAATGATTAATTAGATAGACCTATTTTGTATGCTAGTAAAAAAAAATAGTCCTTCACAGCTGTTGTAAAGAAAAAAAATAATCCCAATTAGATAGACATATTTATTTAAAGCCTATGTAAAAAAATAAAAAAACAATACAGCTGTTAACTCATACGCATCACAGCTGTTTGTGACCGTTGGGGAAAATTAAACCCTAATTCTTCTTCCAGTTGTTATAATTATAAATACATACATAGTAACATAGCGCCGTTTTAATTTCATTTCATTCATTCACTCACTTTCACAACAATCGCTGTTCCTTTCTGATCATATCGCCGTTTTCTTAATTTCATTCATCGCTGACCCAACAATCGCTGTTCCTTCTTTCATCGCCATTTTAATTGAAGTTCGTGAGAGAGACGCAATCGATCAATTGAAGTTCCTTACTTGGTTCATCGCTCACTGATCCATTGCTTTCATTTCATTCCATTCAACAATCAATTTGGTAAAGTTTTCTTCTTTCTTTAATTTCTTCTTTTCTTTCTTTCTTTAATTTCATCGATTACTTATGCAATTTGTTTATTCATTGTTGATTTTCAGACTCATTCTTCCTTCTACTTTCTACCCTCTTCACTCACTCACTCTTACTTCCATTATTATTCATTACAATCCATTCATTCATTCATTCATTATTCCATTTCATTCATTCATTCATTCATCGCAAATATGAACCTTTTCACTACTAACAATCCATCATTCCCCGCTGGGCTTAGAGTACTTGCAGTCGATCATGACACCTACGATTTCTACACTATTCACCACATTTGCAATCAATTACACTATCAAGGTACTTACTTTCTCACTCACTCACACACCTTAATTATTATTCTAAACTACTTTTCATCTTTTTTTGTTCTAACTCTTAATGTTTTTTTTATTGCAGTTACATCATGCTCTACCATTTCTCAAGCAAAGCAGCTCTTGTCGACATCACATTTCGACATCATACTCGTCGAAACTCATATTCCACAGCAAGATACTTATGCATTTGTTCAACAAGTGACTTCACATTTGAAAATTCCGGTGATTAGTAAGTAGTTCTTCCTTAAACTCATCATTGGTTACACCTTTCCATTAATTAATTAACAAATGTGACTCACCCTGTTATTATTTTTATTTTGTAGTGATGTCGCTTGATAACCGAACCTGTTCTGTTATGGATTCCATTTCCAACGGGGCTTGTAGTTACTGGGCCAAACCACTGGATGAAAATCTATTCAAAAATATGTGGCAACATGTCGTGCGGCAACATCTAGTGCAAAAGGAAAGCGAGGCTAAAGGGGTTAAAAAGCGAGGAAGAGAACATCTAGTGCAAAAGGAAAGCGAGGCTAAAGGGCTTAAAAAGCGAGGAAGAGATGATGAGGTTCATGTTTCTAAACAACCTCCGGCAAAGAAAGCTCGTTTCTCTTGGACAGATGATTTGCACCAAAAATTTGTGTCGGCCGTGAATCATCTTGGGATTAAAAGTATGAATCTTTCCTCAGACTTTTTGTTTTTTGCATTTGTTTGTATTCTATTCTTCAAGAACTCAATAATGATAATCAACTTACTTATGTGCATCAGTTTTATGTTTGTTTTGTTCTGCTGCTTGTAGTATTTGTTGTTGTGTTTCTTTACTCTGTTTTTGGGTCTGTAACTTGCTCTTTGGTTAGAGCTCTAGCTCCACCTTTCATTGTTTTCCTGCTTCCCCCCTTTCTTGGCCCTTCATGTGCCTTGATCGGAGGCTTAATAAATTGTTTGCATTTCAAAAAACTTACTTATGTGCATCCTTTTCTTTCAGAAGCAAAGCCTAAAAAAGTTCTGAAGATCATGGATTGTCCTGGCTTGGAATTACAGCATGTAGCTAGTCATTTGCAGGTTGGTTTTTATATTAGTTTCTTGTTTAAATTTCATACATTAGTGTTTTGTGTAATTTGAATCTGAAATTTATGAAGTGTTTTATCACTAACACTTCTGTACCTGTTATGTTCTTTTGCAGAAATATAAAATGTATTTAGATGGTGGGATAAAAAATTCAAAGATGAATCAGAAGAACAATGAAACACAAGCACAGGATCAAGAAATTGATGAAACCGAAGTATTTTTTAGCTTGACTGATTTTTTCCCCGATCTTAACGATGATGATATACACAATAACAACTATGCTGTTTCAGCTGAGAGCATTGATTCCCCTAGCACCTCTCTTCCACAGCTTGGGCAATATTCAATGACACCACCTGATCAATGTGACGATTCCGACATATTTTCTAATTTGACCGATTTATTCCCCAATCTTAACAATGAGATACACAATGGGATGTGGTGACTATAAAGAAGGCAACATTGAATATCTCATTCCACCTTCACGACATTTGTTTCTATTTTAGTCATAGTTAGTATATCAATTAAGCTTTAGGCTTATGTTTTGTAACAAGGGCACTATTATAAAAGGCCCATTTCTGTGTTTTGTTCATATTGAATCAATAAAAATATTTTTTTTTAATGCATTCCATTAAGAATTTTCAGCACCTTTTTCCATTCTGCAGAGTACTTTATTGATGGTTGATTGGTTCTGCTTTATTATAGTGTCAATTAATTGATTTAACCAACCAATTATTAACAATGTCATCCATATTCAGGTTGAGACCCTTTCAGCTTTTGCAGGTGTGTTAGTATACTTTCAGGTTCATTGTATTGTAGTATATACCTGGGGCTGGTCCTGTCTGATAGTTTCACTGGTAAGGCACCAGTGGTTGCAGTCGGAGAGGCCTGTGTATATTGGTGCTGATTGTGTTCGGTGGTGCCACACTTACCCTGCACTTGAAGACAATTATGTTGGAAATATGCTCAAACGTTGGAAATAGGTAATGACTATTGGACCATCTGCTATGCTAATTGCTTGCAGTATTAGTTGATTTCGTTGAAACCAGGGTGGCCATTAAATTCTGCATATTACATTTTTGCCATCTTCTTGCACTCAGGTAGCAAACAAAATGTAGTTAAGCTGGCAAAAGATGGCGTGGACGAAATGGGCGCACGATTGGCACAGGAGGTTAGTAACTAATTATATATGAGGTTTGTTTGATGAAACTCATGTCATGTGAAAGGTTTGTTTGATGAAACTCATGTCATGTGAAAATCAATATACTGTATCTTCACTAGTTTTGTTATCCTTAGATTATATTGCCATATAGTTGTGACATGTATGATATTACTATACATGTTTGATGTGCTGTTCTTCTTTCTTTGATGTTCACTGGTAAAGTCTTGCTACACCTGATGACTTAACAGATTAGTCAAGAGAAAATGACAGAGGATGTGAAACAAAGTGTATTCTTGGAACTGGTTGACTTTCAAATCAATCTTTTTTTTTTTTGAAGACTTTCAAATCAATCTTGATTATATAATATTGCCCAATGGTGTTTGAATCCATGGGCTTGTCTCGGTTGCATAGAGGAGTTTCTGCTTCAGCAAATTGGCTTTTCTGAGGCTGATTGGAGTAGTTGGAATTGTTTAATATGCAATATTTGTGTTGTGATAGTTGTTTCTGAATTTGATTAGGAAGATTTGGTGTCTGCATTAGTGTTTTGTGTATCTACGGGGAGCCGTTCTAGGAATTTTGGTGGCTCTGGTGCCTTTCCTTTTAAGGTCTTGTTTCGATTTGCAGTGTTGGTCTGATTGTGCGGCGAAGATGAAAGTATTTCCTGCATCCCTATGGTGCTGCTTCAGTTTTGGTGTTTACATCTCTTTTTTGTGTTTTTTATTTCTGGAATTTCAATTTCATATGCACTATATTGTTACCCCTAAGCTTTGTTATTTTTTCCCCTTAGCAACTGCACACTGATTTAATTGGATTTCAATTTTTAAAAAAAATATGCTATTGCATTTGTATAATGTTATCTATAAACGAATCATGCTAGCTAAATTATGAGTGTGTGAAGTAGCGAATGTAATGTAATTTGTGGGAAATTATTTTTGGGAAAACTGAATTATGCATTGTGGATACAGTTGTATGATTATAAGATAATATGATATGGTAGCTGATTTTGAAATGGATATTGTAATTCAGCAGGTTTAAGGTTATTGTCTGAAATGGTCTCGGTTTCTAGTCAGCAACAGTTCCGGTACACCCAACCACCATCGAAGGTGCTTCACTTGAGAAACTTGCCATGGGAATGTGCGGAGGAGGAACTGATTGAACTCGGGAAGCCATTTGGCAATGTTGTGAACAAAAAATGCAATGTTGGGTCGAACCGAAATCAAGGTTTATTGAATTTGTGAGTGTTTTATTCTATGATGTTAATAGCGCTCTATAGCGGGATAGCGTAGCGGCAGACCCCCTCCCCGCTACGCCAGAGGTCCACTTTCCGCTATTTAGAGAAGCGGAAATAGTGGCTGCGATTTGTAGGGAAATGGTGGCGTTGTGGCAGAGTCGTAGCGGATCCATAGCGTATTCTGGCCGCTAAATGATACTGTTAGCATTTTATATGCACCTAGATAAACTCCTTTGTCCTGCTGAGATTGATATTTATTTTGGATAACTGGCTGTTTTATTTGTCCTTGTTCAATGGCTACACTTGGTTAAATATCTAGTTTTGGACCTTGTTTTTCCTTTCTGTGAAATTGTTATTGGTGTTCTACACTGAAAACCCTTCAACTCCAACGCTTGAGGAGTTTCCCCTATAACCCTTGATCTCCATCACATCTTTCTGAATCTTTGACTGTATTTCAAAAATAAATGAAAATGCGATATTATAAAAATCCTGTCTCATAATTTTAGATTTGCTGTTTAGTATTATATTTTCCTTTTTAATTTTTAGAGGTGGCACTGGCAGGATCTACTGGTGTAATCATTTTTTAAACCTGCTGCGTGTATTTATTATGGCATTATTATATTTTCCTGTCTGATAGTTTCACTGGTAAGGCACCAGTGGTTGCAGCCGGAGAGGCCTGTGTACATTGGTCCTAGGCTGATTGTGTTCGGTGGTGCCACACTTCCCCTGCACTTGAAGACAATTATGTTGGAAATATGCTCAAACTTGAATGTAGTGACTAACGTCTTCTCATATGTTTGCACATGGAGCTATCCGACTCAATGCAAAAGCGATTCAAACCATCAAGCAAAAATGGCTCTCATCAAGATATCCGCTCACCCTTACGCCACGGTTTGCGAGTTGTATTGTGGTGGTGGCACTGATGCTGATAAATGGCTCGACGCCCAAATTGCCCACTATAGACCAAACCTAATGGCTTCGGTTTAAATATGATTTTAGTCCCCACAATTATAGTGTTTTTAGGTTTTAGTCTCTCTGCGAGTTTTTTTGTTTGGATTCAGTCCCTGCAGATTCAAAATTCTTGCTTTTAGTTCCTAATATCAGGTTATTGGCCACATGGCGTGATTATATTATGCCACATATGAATTCAGGGACTAAAAACAAATAGTTTTTGAATTTGCAAGGACTAAAACCTAAACAAAAGAACTTACAAGAGATTAAAACCAAAATCATATTTAAACCAATATTTTATTTTCTTATGATACCAACTTTCGGCTGTTGACCCGTGCATTTTTGGGGTCTTCTCGCCTTAAACCGCTGAATTTGATACAATACAATTCTGTTCTGTATCTATTGTTAATACTAACTTATTTTTCTTGACAGGAAAATGTAGAAGTGCATTTGGAGGAGAAGACCAATACAGCTGATTTTGTCTGCTGTTTGCAGCATTTGCAGGTCTCATATTTACTTTCTCATTTTTTGATAGTGTCTTATCTCATAACCCTTTGTTTTTACTCTGCATGATAAGTCCTAAAAAATGAGGATAGAGTAAGTAAATGCAGATAGGCAGTGTCTCAACAACTCCTTTTGAGATATTTTAGTTTTTGCTTGCAGTCATTATCATTTCTGACACTTTTTTGCTCTCTTGATATTTAGTCCCCTCGGATTTGCTTGCTGGTCCTCTTCTGATTAATATCTCTAATGCAGTTGTGTTTTGAAACTGTAGAGAAAGTGCGGAGACTTCTTCTAAACGTGTCATCTCTACTGAAACCAGGGGGATATTTTCTCGGTATTACTCCTGACTCATCTACTATATGGTATGGGACTCAATTGTCAAAGGCATATTATTCACCCTTTTAGTTGCATGCTCTCTATATATGTTTTTGTGTATTCTCCATCAGGGGAAGAAAATTCGTAACGTATGGTGTCCAAACAAGTTTTTGTAGATTTGGGGTTGGGTTTACCCATTTGACATCACATGCATCAAATAAAAGTGTCGTTGTACACTCAATTATGAATGAACTACTTCGACGGTACTGTATGTGTCTGCTTCAATATTTAGAATTCGAATTTTCTTGGATTCTTCTGCTTTCAGATTGTTACTGCAACGAAACATGTTTCGATTATTCTGAAAAACCGTGTCTTGTATTGGGAATAGAAGACGTCCAAGTACATTGTCCCTCTTTTTCAGTTTCATCTCTTAAACTTGATACATAATTGAATAAAATCCTTGCGTTTGCTTTGTTTCGCTTAATGTTCCTTTGGGATAAGAGTGGAGGCTGTATTAGAATACCTAATTTTCACTGTGAAATTTCTAGTAGTTCTTATTTTATTTTTTGGAATGATCTAGTAGTTCTTTTCTGAATGACAACTTTTAGCTAGGCCTTTGCTTTTTTACCACTGTATAGAGTTTTCTGCTAGTGACTGTCTTTAAGGTGGACTCCTTTTCTCTTTTGTTGGGAATCGGGATGATTTATTTATTTCAGTTCTGCCGTGCTTTCATAATAATAATGAGATATATTTCTGTCTAGTGGTTTCAGATGAAATCCACATAAAATGAAGTCCAGAGTTAGAGCGAATGATCTTGTTGTGTTTAAGCAATTTTCCTTGTGCTTCTACTTGTAATTTTTTCTTTCTGTTTTCTGTATACTAGAATTCACCCATCACATCACTTTTGCAGTTGAGCTCTGTTACTTTTGTCTTCATTATTATTTCTCTGAGAATTGAGTAAATACCCAATTTGGTTCCTTAAATTGTAGGACTGTATCAACCTAGTCCCCTACATTAACAATATTCCAAAATTGGAATTCTAGAGATCATTTTGGAATACTGATAATGTAGAGGGGGTTTATATGGTCTTACAATTTCAGGGACCAAATTGAGTATTTATTCTCGTAAAGTTCATATAAAATCTGCACAAGATCTTTACACACGAATATACCGAACAATATTAACATTATCCGCATGTAGGGCAAAGTATCAGAAGAATGTTGAATCCTATCACAACAAAGGCAGCGACATGAAGCCAAACATTGTTCCCAACTGCATCCGGACAGAGAATTACATGATTAGTTTTGAAGTTGAAGAAGAAAAGTACACATCTCCATAATGTATTAACTGCATGTTGCTTATACTTTGCTTTCAGTTACAGTTTATTGTTTTTTTTTTTGAAAAAGTTACAGTTTATTGTTATTCATTTGAATCTTCATAACATTTCCAGGTTTCCATTATTTGGAAAGAAATATCAGCTGAAGTTTGCTAATGATGTCTCTGCTGAAACCCATTGCTTGGTTCACTTTCCAAGTTTAATCAGGTATCCTTCTAATCTGCTGGTTTGGCCAATGCACCGTATAAATTCCACTCCGGTGAAATAATTACCAAGCAAACCTGATTTATAAAATGATAAAGCTTGATTTTCTTAGATTTCACACAAAGAAATTCCAAATTTGCTGCAATTGACTTTGTTAGAAGATATGAATAACAAAACTTAAAATTCGGAAGGAATGGGTGTCTGCTTGTACCGTTTAGGTTCGTATCTTCAATCATGACTTGTAAAATAGATTTCATGTATCTATTGCTTCATAAAACACAGGCTGGCTAGGGAAGCTGGACTTGAGTATGTGGAGATCCAAAATTTAACCGAATTTTATGATGACAACAGGTTAGTATCACCTTCTCTGGAGGATGCTGATCCTTTTATACCAAATCCTTCAATTATATAATTTGCATTATTAACAATTTTGGAGTTTGCAAATTGCAAGACTTTATTGAGTTTACTTTCCTTGATTGTTGATGTAAGAGCACAATTGGCAGGCTTGCTTACGAACTATGCTCCAAACCTTTTGGATACTTAAAAAAGTCATTTTTCTTATATAATATATATTTTTCTAACCATATTGGAGACTTTTGTGCTGATCGAACAGAAATGGTGGGCAGCTAGTGCTTTCAAATAAGGTCAATGTTCTATGCAATGGTGTGGAAGGCATATATTTTCCAAGCCTACACTTGTAAGCACAAACTCCTTCAAAAGTCTCGGACATTTCTTTTTTGCTTTCCTAACATAGCTTATCATTTAAACTACGTTATCATGTTTCAAATAAATTGATGCTGATTTTGAATGTACCATTATTTTCTCCTTTTCAATAAACCATGTTTCAGAGTTGTGTGCAAGTGTGGTTTTTGTGGGCCAGAAAAGCAAGCTCTTAGCGAATGGGAACAACACACAGGTTCCAAATTAAGAGATTGGAAAACAAGTATTACCGTGAAAGACTCTAGGCTACCTCTAGAACAATGGGTCTGTATATATTATTACTCTTATTTAACTTTGATGCGTAATATTCCTCATCTCTTTGTGCTGGAAATACACTTTAAATATTCACCAAAAAAAGAAGATTAAAATACACTTTATATTGATTGAATCTATTCAAGCGTCTTCCCAACCTCTTTATAGCTGTATAATTCAGTATGCATTTAATGTGCTTATGGGCTTGCTATACTAATACTACTATGGTCTCATCTATAAGCAAAAGTACCTACTTTCATACTTTCAAATATGGTAGTTAAGTGTATTTAATTTTTTTGATTTCATGTAAAAAAGGAAATACATTTGGTAACTTGCCCCTAATTATAATGGCTTTCTACTCACAATATTGGTGACTTAATTTTTAAGGGTATATTTGAAATAATAACATTAAATGTTGATAAATTAATTGACATTTGCTTATATGTATGAGTTCGACAAATTTCAATAATTTTTCGCTTATAGTTGAGTCCTAAGGGAGTATAAGTAGAATATTGTATGCTGCCTATTGTTATTATAGTTATAATTTTTAAGTAAAGTTTTTTCATCTTAAGGACTGGTTCTTAGATTTCATAATATCTTCTTTCATCAGTATCAATATTTTGTTAATATTCAGCCCATAGAAATTCGAAACATAGAGATTAGATGAACATAGTGATTAACACCGGCCATTTTTCCTTTCGTATTCTAGCTTGAGCTATGAAGCACTTTGTATAATGAATTGCATTTGAATTAATACAAAATGTGTATATTTTACAGATGCCAAATAGCTGTTCACCAAGAATGCTATGGAGCAAAAAATGTTAAAGACTTTACATCTTGAGTCTGCAAGGCCTGTGAAACACCTGACATCAAGCGGGAGTGTTGTCTTTGTCCTGTAAAAGGTTTGTCTTGCACAATATTTCAAACAGACCGAATATAAAGTCATTATCTTTTTTTTTTGTCAAGAAGTTGTTATCTTTTTATTTGTTTTGACTATTTTTTTGGACTCCCAGGTGGTGCTCTAAAGCCAACCGATATTCACACATTATGGGTTCATGTCACCTGTGCTTGGTTTCGACCTGAAGTCTCGTTTTCTAGTGATAAGAAGATGGAACCTGCTTTGGGTATACTTAGTATTCCGTCGAATTCTTTTGTGAAGGTAAGTTACTGGTTAATAAAAATTCCCCGTGGAAAGTAATGTCAGAAAATGAACTAGACTCTAGATCTCTTAATATCTTTAACATTTAGACATCTCTTGGTTCAGTCTAATAAATATACAATCTAAGGTCTACATTATTTGAATTTCAGATTTGTGTTATTTGCAAGCAAGTCCATGGTTCCTGCACACAGTGTTGCAGATGTTCCACTTATTTCCATCGCATCAAGGGCCGGTTACCGAATGGAGATGAGGTTTCTATTGGATTGAGTTGACTTTTTTTCTTTAGCAAAACAGTTTGATGACTGATTATCAATCCCATTTGCTCCCCTACCTTTCGTCTCTCAGTGTCAGTGTCGCCCCAGCAGAGTGCTTTCGCCTTGGGTGTTCCTTCCGATCTCTACGCATTTCATCGCTCCACCGGAAATTCCCTCTGCCCCTACCGTACTCTAGCTTGGTAGTTTCTACCACCTACTCGCCGGTCATCTTCATAGAACATGCATTTCCAAGAAAATTTGGAAAAATGTCATTTTCATGCTATAAGAAGAGTAACTGACTTTTGCATGAGCACCATTAAGTCCAGTACTTTCAAGAGGAAGAAGTTAGCAACGAGATTTCAAATGTGGGTTTAGATCTTCATGAGGAGTGTAAGTTGAATTGCTGAGCTGCTGAGAAGAGGTAACTGATTCATGACCGAGAAACTACTCTATTCTTAGTCAGGCTTGGCCGTCGAGTTTGAAGTTAAGATAAACCCGTTCTATCCTAAAAATGTTTTTTTTTTTTTTTAATTTCTGATATGGTCGTGGGTTATTGGAATAGATGAACTCCCAGGGTTGAACTGGTTTTCATCAACACAGTTGTCTGAGTTTAGCTTTAAATTGATATCTTTCCCATGTGTCTATATAAAAATTTGTGAATTTTGCTTTTCTTGGGCATTTTGTTATGTGTCCTGTATACCTTATTATGGTTTGGTGATATAATTTTTTTTATATACTGAGATAAGATAAAATTGTATAATTGTTTTATTATTTTCATTGCCAGTTTTCATTTCGATATTTCCTGCATTGTTGAATTTAAATTGAGTTGCATATACTTGAATATTATGTACTGGAATGTTACAAAAATCAGATAATATACAATTACAACTTGAAACAAAATTCGTTATTAGTTGTGCTTATCTTTCTACTTAATTAAATATCACCATTTATGTATATATTATCATTTATCACCATTTATGTATACCATTACAACTGTGTTTGGGTTTAGCTGAAGCTAATTTTCCACAACATAGTGAATATTATGTCTTACTCTTACAGATTTTTTAGGATGGAAACCAAAATCACATGTCAGTTGTTTTGAAACCCTTAATGAAAATATTCTTCAGAAGTATTCTTCATTTTTGTGAAGTATTCTTCAGAAGTTATTTTTTAATATTTTTCTTATTCTTTCAGTGAAAAATACCAGACTCAAAAGTCAAAACCCAAAGACAAACATCCCAATCAACTCTTTATGCCTGCTTTTCCATGATATGCTTTAGATAAAACCTCTAAAAAGTTTGGTAGTTAATCTACCAAGTGCTTATAATATGAATAGTTGCATTTTTGTCCCATGAGAGCCCTGAAAAGCCATCTTCTTGATATATGCAAGGTAATGTCTTACTCTAATCATCTAAAGTGGAGGCATTAGTTCAAAGAAGAAAATGATTAGTTAGGTTTTTTCCATGTTCTATATAATTTGAGTTTTAATGGAATGGAGAACAAAAGGATCAAATATGGGTAACCTTCTTACTTTCAAACTTGTTCAGAGAAAGTGCTGATGACCTTTTTTGATCTGACTGCCACCAATACACTCATAAAGCAGTGGTTTGGATGTGAATAAGATTTGCCATTCTTATTTTTATCTATCTTTTAATTTATTTATTTTATACTAATAAGCTTTCAATTAATCTTCCATGTTAAATTACTTATTAGACATAGTACCACTCACTGGAAAGAAACAATACAAATGTGCATAGATATATAAATTTCTAAAACCATAGGAAACTGTAGAAAGGAAATCTCAGTAAGCATCCAACATGAACAGAAACTCCACTTTTAGCATCAATATTTTGTGACTTAATGGATTAATCTATTCTAGGCTTTTCAGTTCCAGCATTGAGAAAATAGTGTCACACACACACTGACATACAAATAAGTATTGGTAAATTTGCACCATTTTCTGTTCAATTCCAACTAAGAACTGTGCATATGCTGGCACTTGATGCTCACTGTTTTGTGATGGAATAGGAAGTCAAACCTCTTTAATATAATTGTTATACCAATTCAGAAATTGAATCCTATTTCTGAGTGCATGTGCAACATTATTTATCTGTTTTATTTTGGTTTTTGCATATTCAAACAATGAATAGTTTATTCCATTTGTTGGCTTGAGCAATACTAAGCCACACAAACTAAGGAGTCCCCTTTTCCTCAGTGATAAGTATAAGGACTTATGAAAATCGCACAATTGCACATATGGGCATAGATAGATAGATAGATAGATACATGCACTTAAAGATATAGGCACTTTACCAATAAAATAAATAAAAATACAAGCAAAAATCTTATAAGTTGTTATAACTTTGGTCGAGCCAAATGCAATAGTATTTAGAATACCGACTTGTAACGTGAGATTCGTCCACCACTTACGAACACATTTTCAGGTCAATGTATCTCATGTAAAATTTCCTCGACACAGTCCTCTCACACTCAAGACTGGACATTTTGAACATGACCGAGTGACCTAACGAGACTTGGATAAACTTTGATACTATTTTAAAATTTGAATTAAACCTAATTTAATCTTTACAAAATCGACTTTTAAGATGAATCGGGTTATATATCATTCAATCTGACCCCGAGACTTCTCAACAAAAACCATGTGGTTGGGAAAATCTTGATCATATGGAAAAAGAAATACTATCTAACACCATGGAAACTTTTTGTTGGAAAATATCTATAGTACTTGTAGGATCATGGTAGTACATATGTTTGTGGAAAAATGTTAGGCCTATTAATCTTTTGTTCACTACTGCCAAAATATCATTAATTACCAGAAACAGATATAAGTTTATATTAGTCCATTATTACCAACATATATTATGGTCTCCTAAAGAATGATTAAGTTAATAATCGTTGTTTTAATTTAGGATTAAACTAGTAGTGATGTTTCCTTCTTCTTTTTGATAGTGCACCCACTAAGGGCATTCCACATTCAAATCTCTTCTTCTGTAGCCCACTCTCCATACCTGTCTCTATCCATTGACTAAAAAATGTGATGAAAGCCAAAATATGAGGATCAAAAGCATCATTTCATTTTTAAGTGGTAATTGGTACCACGGAAAATTTTCAAATCTACGAGAAGAATTTAGTAGTTTTCACCACTATATGAATTCATGTGAATGTGGTTGATTTTCCATATTGAAGCTAATAGACATTGACCTTAATTAGTAACATGGTATTAAAAAATTGACAACCACTAAATTATATGACAATGTTGCAACTTACTTAGAAAGTAGAAAACTAAAGTTGACTTATGAAAAGGTGGATACAATTACACAACACAAGATGTAATGGATTCCTAATTTTGAGCCATGCAAGGGAAATGTTTAGTAATATATGTGCACATGCAAATTAACAATTGAATTATTTGTCTTTTCTTAATTCAATTATTATATAGTCCTAGTCCATATATACATTTATAGAATTTATAGAATAGTATAGTTGACTTACCAAGTGTTGTGACAAGTTATTGCATTTCATCATAACTCTCTTGTTATTGGGTGGGGTGCACCATGACAAGGGCACTCTCTCTCAATTAGCCAAGTTTAAAAGGGGGGGTCTCCTACCTCCATTTCCTTACCAAGGCATTTATATGTCATTTTAGTTTCTCATAAAGAGAGGAATAATAATACACATCCTTGCATATACAATCCTCCAAAAAATAAAAAATAAAAAAATCCTTGCATATACAATATTGCCATATGGAACACAAAATCAAGACTTTGCTTTTAGTTGTCCTCTTGGTCTTAATTCCTTTTCCTTTATCTTCAGGTAAGGCCTAAGTTCTTGATTTATATAAGTGGATTAAATTTTTATTTTTATTTTTTTGTGTACAATGATGGAGTCAAAAGACTTCAGGTATTATATCCAAATTCTTCGTCGTACTAGATCAATCTTAATAGCTTAATTTTGTATTAATTCTACTCATAGAACATAATTCATATTTATTATTTTTTTGCTCTTTTAGGATTGGATGAAGGATTCAGAGAAAATATGCATCCTAGTGTTCACTTTGTTTACAAGGTACCTTACTCTTTTATTTTATTTTTTGTCTAATAGCCTAGTGACTAGAAATTCCACCTTAAATGTGAATAAGTGGAGTGTCCGATGTTCGAACGTTGACTCGTATATAATATATGTGATGTCCCTACTTGAGATGGTAAATAATGCACCCTTGCAAACCAAAAATACTTGAGATGAACATAGATGGATCTACATTGATCAATTATTAGTGAAATAAATTATATAGCTTATTATAGGGAGACATGATATGATTATTATATAGCTTGGGTTTACTAATGTCCCTTATAATACCCACAAAAAATGTTTGCAAATAAATTAAAAATTGTAAACTTTTGTGAATTTTTTCAATTTAGTATATTTGATGTTTATTATTATTTTTTTAACTAATAAGTACTTTGGTTTTGAATGAAGGATGGTATAAAGATGAACTCCAGGAAGCTATTGTCCCATGCTTTTGTGTTGGATTATGATGAAGCAGGACCCAACCCAAAACACTCAAAGAGACCTGGCAAGGGCCCTTAAGCACCTTAATTAACAACTAACTAATCATATTCATATTATCATATAATAAAACTATATATATTATATTATTATTATTATGTCTTTCCCTCAAAATGTTTTGTTCATGTATGAGGAGACATGATATGATTATTATATAGCTAGTTTCTTCACCGGAGCCACTACTTGTGTGTTGTAACTTATGAGGTATTAATTAAATAAATAAAGTATGATCAATATTTTAAAGTATGGTCAATATTTTTCTGTGTGTATAACAATGTTTGTAATATGTATGTAAGGACCATTAATTATATATTGCAAGAAATTGGGAATAAAGTCTTACCATTGAGAAATTGTAATATCATGATCTTTCATCCATAGAAATCATATCGATTAAATCAATCTGATCTCAATCTTTAAAATTCAATTCGGCAATATCCACATCATAATGGTTATAGTATATAGAGTCTCCACATTTTATATTTATATTTATTCTTAACGGTTACATTATCGAGCACGAACTCTTACGCAGACACGGTGACACAACACTGACACCGATACGGCGACACTGCTAATGTAAAAAATATCGGACATCACATATTTATAAAAAAATATAAATTGAGAATTAAAATATATAAATATAAGTTAAACAAGTTATTTCTTAAAAAATGTTTTAAAACAAGATATGATGATTTTTACCTTTATTTATCCATCTACTATTAAAAAACTAAATATTGTAATCAAAATGTAATGTCTTTAATCCCTCATTGAACAATATTGTTGTTTCGACACGTCTTTAACTCTTTTAGATATGTCTAATATGTGCCTAATGAGAGTATAAACAAATAAATTGTTGGATATTTGTCCGACACGTGTCATATGAGTATTTTACAGGCGTCGGACACCGATCAAATGAGTGTCAAAGTAAAGGGAAAATTGAGTTTTTTGGATACCGATCTGAGCTATCTGACATGTGTCGTAGGAGTATCATACGAGTGTCGGACACCGACACGTGTCGGATAACGTGACACGCCTAATCATAGAGGTGTCCGTGCTTCCTAATAAAATATATAAAATGATTCATGAAGATATATGTTATTTAAATTTAAAATATGTTTGAGCAGAACTTTTTACCCACCCTTTTCTTTAGAGCCCGATTGGTTCGAGGTAGATGGAGGGGATGAGAGGGGATAATCTTATTAAATCTTTTTTTTAAAAAAATTGTTTTTTATTCTTGAAAAAAGAAACAAAATTTAAAAACAAATTTTTTTAAAATGTTCTATGAATTTAAAATATTCCTTTTGTCAATTTAAAACGTTTTTTAACCAATCAAATCTCTCTAATAATTGAGATTTTTTGTTTTTGTTTTTAAATTTTTTTTAAGAATAAAAAACTTTTTTAAAAAAAAAAAGGTTTAATAAAAATAAATCTTTTTTTGTCAAGATTATCACCCTCACCTCCCCTCCCCTCTATCTACCTCGAACCAATCGGGCCCTTAGAAAATTTGTTCTTTTCTCATAAATATTTTTTTTATAATCAAAAATATTTTTTTAATAAACTTGTAACAAATACAAGAATATATTTTTTTTCATCAATTTTAAATGTTTTAATAATAACTATGTCAAAAAAATAAAGAATAATTAAGGGCTCGTTTGGATTAGCTTATTTTTGAGCTTATGCAAACACCTTATGCAATATAAATTAGGTTTTATGCTATTTTATAAATTTTCACTAGTGAAGATTGTATTTTTACAAGTTATTATATCATAAACTACCTTGACAAACTTATAATAATATACAAAAAATTATTTATTTGCATAATCTGTTTTGCATAAGTTAAAAAATAAGCTAATCCAAATAGGGCCTAAGATATCGTTTGACCTAGTTTTTTTTAGGTGTAGAAGCTCTTTTTAACCATAAAGCTATAAATAATAGCTTTTTAACTAAAATTTAAATTGTTTGATAAATCTTACATTTTTTTATAAAAAAAAGATAAAAGTTATTATTTTTTGTTATAATATAGTTAAAAGATATGTTTAATAATATATAGTATAATTTTTCTAAAATATAAAAGCAACTTTTAAAAATTATTGTTTGGCCTAACTTATAAAGAAAAAAAAGAAGAGAAAACAAAAATTAGGCCGTAAGCCCGTAACTAAGTTAAACTTGAATTTTGTAAAGTTAAATCGGCCGACTTATTTTTAACGCTAATTTCTTTTTTTTTTTTGTTTTATTTATATATATTCACTATCTCTATTCTCTATTCAGTATTCTCTCACTATTCTCTTGTGATCGTAACCGCTGTTACGATCGTCTTCTCTCTCACTCATTCAGTCACTGCTTCCTTCGCTCATCACTTCTCCGATTCCAGGTATTGTCGTCAATCCAATCTACTTTTTCCGTCTTCATTTTTCCCTTTCGATTTCACTTTTCTGTTGTTACTTTTATTATGATTTTTCGTTTCTGCAATCTATAAGTTTTCGTACTAGGGTGATTCGATACGTTAGTTTTATTATTCTTTGTTTGGATTATGATCGATTTTAATAGGTTTTTGTATTGACTTCTGTTCGATAGCATCGGTTTGTTTCATGTATTCACTCAATTTGATGTTTACAAGTTTTATTATGATTATGAATAGGAAATCACTCAATTAATCTTTGACATATATGAAACTAGCTACCATTATAAAAACATACCATGCATGCATGTTTTACTTTGAGAATCTCAACTTTAAATATGGAATATTGGAATGCTTTAACACACCCACTCCCATTCGTCTTCTCATGAAGACACGTGTATTAGTGACATGCACTTTAGGGTGTATTTAATTTAACCACTCTTTAGAAAATAAGTGGTGTATTCTAGCTAGCAACATGCACCAAAAGGTGTATTAGACTCACTATAAGGACCACAAGAGAGAGAGAGAGAGAAACGCCATATCTTGACTCAAAACCTTAACGCATTAGGTATATATGCATGGTTCACCTGTCTTATATATTCAACATTCTTCTCATGACTTAACCACTCACGCTTGAAACCCTACCATAATTTGCTATAATACTCTTTCTAAATAGTAAAAGGAATGGATATGGAGTGAATGTTATAGGATCGAAAAGGAAACGAAAAAACATATGTCTTCCCTCCCCTCAAAATTGCATCAATTTGGGGGAAGAAAAAGTGATATAGGAAGGATTTTACTCTCATCTCCTACTAAAAGTTGAATCAAACAAATATAATTTAAAATATCACCTCCCCTCCCCTCCGTCTATACCCCCAACCAAAAAGACCACCCTAAAGAACATATGTCGTACTTTGAGAAATTCAACTTTAATTTCAGTATAATTTTTACAGGCAGTCTTTTTCCTAGTTGTCTCATGTCATAGTTATATGTTGTATTTTTGTTTTACTTTTCTGTTTGATTTAAAATATATTGCTATTATATTGTGGCCAATGGCCATCTTTAATATATTGCTTTGTTTGGTCAGTCTCGTTTTTTTTCTTGTGATAATAGAAAAACTAATTGGTTAGTCTCTGAAATGGATAATTTATTTATCAAAAAAAAAAATTGTTTATTCAATAAGACTCATTATCTTGCCTTAATTTTTTATTTTTCTTAATTTTTAAATTGTTTATTTTTAAGTGGAAATATTAAGAGCTGATTGTTTTGTGCCATTAGGTATAGCGAGGCGATGGAATTTACTCAGGCACTTTTGAATGCTCAATCCATTGATGGGACTGTACGTAAGCATGCTGAAGAAAGTCTGCTGCATTTTCAGGAGCAAAACCTTCCTGGTTTCTTGGTCTCTCTTTCTGTAGAGTTAGCAAGTGAAGATAAACCAGTTGATAGCCGAAAGTTGGCAGGTTTGATACTTAAAAATGCACTGGATGCCAAGGATGAAAACAGAAAGCACGAATTGGCTCAGAGATGGTTGTCGTTGGACTCTGCAGCAAAGGCTCAGGTTAAGGCATGCTTGCTGCAAACACTATCTTCTCTTGTACTTGAGGCTCGGTCTACAGCAACTCAAGTTGTTGCCAAAATTGCTGGAATTGAGCTTCCTCAGAAACAGTGGCCTGAGCTGATAGGGTCACTTTTATCAAATATTCATCAAGTTCCTGCTCATGTCAAGCAAGCAACTTTGGAGACTTTGGGGTATTTGTGCGAGGATGTCTCTCATGAGGTTGTTGATAAAGACCAAGTAGATAAAATTCTTACTGCTGTAGTTCTAGGTATGAACTCATCTGAAAGGAACAATGATGTTAGACTTGCTGCTACTAGGGCATTATATAATGCTCTTGGATTTGCACAGGCTAATTTTAGCAATGATATGGAGCGTGAATATATCATGAGAGTTGTTTGTGAGACAACTATGTCTCCTGAAGTGAAAATACGGCAAGCAGCTTTTGAATGTTTGGTTTCCATTGCTGCCATGTATTATGCAAAATTGTCTCCTTACATCCAGGAGATATATAACATCACAACAAAGATCGTTAGGGCTGATCAGGAGCCTGTTGCTCTTCAAGCCATTGAATTCTGGAGTACAATTTGTGATGAGGAGATTGATATCTTGGAAAATAATGAGGGTGATATACCTTGTTTTTATTTCATTAAGCAGAACCTTCCTGCACTCATCCCTCTGCTGTTGGAAACATTACTCAAACAAGAAGAGGATCAAGATCTGGATGAAGGTGCATGGAATATTGCAATGGCAGGTGGTACATGCCTTGGTTTAGTTGCTAGTACTACTGGAGATGATATTGTGCCACTGGTAATGCCCTTCATTGAGGAAAACATTACCAAACCAGATTGGAGACGGAGGGAAGCAGCCACTTATGCATTTGGCTCTATCTTGGAGGGGCCTTCACCAGAAAAATTAGTACCTCTTATTAATCATGCTCTACCATTTATGCTCAGTGCCCTAGAGAAGGATCCAAACAACCATGTTAGGGACACCACTGCTTGGACTTTGGGACGAATGTTTGAATTTCTTCACAGTTCAATTGTTGGCACACCTATTATTAATGAGGGAAATGCCCAACAAATTATTACAGTCCTCCTTCAGAGCATGAAGGATGTCCCTAATGTTGCTGAGAAAGCCTGTGGAGCCCTGTACTCTCTCGCCAAGGGTTATGAGGATGTAGGACTAACATCTCCTATAACTCCCTTTTTCCAGGAAATTGTTCAAGCCCTTCTCACTGTTACCCACAGAGAGGATGCTATGGAATCACGTTTAAGAACTTCAGCATATGAAGCATTGAATGAAGTAGTAAGATGTTCAACCGATGAAACAGCTCCTTTGGTGTTACAACTAGTTGCTGTCATCATGATGGAGCTGCACAAATGTCTTGAAGCACAGAATCTTTCTTCTGATGAAAGAGAAAAACAGAGTGAACTTATAGGCCTTCTTTGTGGGAGCTTGCAAGTAATTATTCAGAAGCTAGGGTCTTCAGAACCTACCAAATATGTTTTCTTGCAGTATGCTGATCAGATAATGGGACTATTCATCAGGGTCTTTGCTTGCAGAAATGCCACCGCCCATGAGGAATCCATGCTAGCTATTGGAGCCCTTGCCTATGCAATAGGCCCTGATTTTGCTAAATACCTGCCTGAATTTTACCAGTTTCTGGAGGCTGACCTTCAGAATTTTGAGGAGTACCAAGTTTGTGCAGTAACTGTTGGTGTAGTAAGTGACATTTGCAGGGCATTGGAGGATAAAATACTGCCTTACTGTGATGGGATTATGACACAACTTCTCAAAAATTTGTCAAGTGGTAACTTACACCATTCTGTGAAGCCCCCGTTATTTTCATGCATTGGTGATATAGCACTTGCTATAGGAGACAACTTCAATAAATACTTAACGTACGCAATGAAGACACTACAAAATGCTGCAGAGGTGTCCGCCCACACATCAGGCTTGGACTCGGAAATGGAAGAGTATATTAACTCTTTGAGAAATGGGATATTAGAGGCATATTCTGGGATCTTCCAAGGGTTTAAGAATTCATCAAAAACCGAGTTTTTGATTCCTTATGCTCCCCACATCCTCCAGTTTTTGGATAGCATATACATGGAAAAAGACAAGTGAGAAAGCAAAATAGATTATTTTCCAATTTATTTTTTCTTTGTAATATATTCATTGTTATAGTGATCATTGACTTTTCTTACTGCAGGGATGCTGTGGTTACTAAAACAGCTATTCGAGTCCTTGGAGATCTAACTGATACACTTGGAAGCAACGTTGGTTCTTTAATTCAACAGAATTCGTCATGCACAGAATTTTTGAATAATTGTTTGATCTCAGATGATCACATGATTAAAGAATCAGCTGAATGGGTCAAGTCTGCTCTCAACCGTGCTATATCTGTGTGAGGTTCATCTCAGTTAGCATATCCTTTGTCATAAACTGCTTGCATGCATTTGGATGTGTCGGGGTGGGGCATGGGATTGCATGTGTCAAATTGTCTCCAAGGTCAGTCGTGGGATTGCATATGTCAAGTTGTCTCCATGGTCAGTCGTGGGATTGCATATGTCAAGTTGTCTCCATGGTCAGACAACAGAAGGTGTCTGTTTGAAGGTCTTCAAGGTGTCACTAACTCGGTTTGCATTAGCACTAGTACATTCAAGAATGCATCACTGGCTTTTGCATGAGAATCGTTAAGGGCCCGTTTGTTATAGATTAAAATAGAAGTGATTTTGATATAAATAATTTGGAGATTATTCTTTAAAAAAAATTAAGAAAAACATAAACTTTGGTTGAAAAAGGCATTCAAGTTGAAAACCGTGCATGTCAAAATAGTTTTTCATTTTATTGAAGAAGCACATGCATCACAAATTGTGTTTTTTCTCTCTTCTATTGAAATGATTTTCTTCAAACGCTAATCAAAATAGCTATTTCATTTTCAGCATAAAATGATTTTTGAAAAAAACTTGCACACAACCGTATAACTAAAACATCAAAAAGAATTTTTTTGTAAATCTTAAACAAACTGGCCCTAAGTCCAGCACTTTCAAGAGGAAGAAGTTAGTGGCGAGACAGAGATTTCAAATGTGGGTTTAGCTCTTCATGAGGATTGTAAGTTGAATGGCTGAGCCACTGAAGGAAGGTAACTGATTCATGACTGAGAAACTACTCTACTCTTGGTCAGGCTTGGACGTCGAGTTTGAAATTAAGATAACCCGTTCTCTGCTAATTTTTTTTTGTTTTTTTTACTAATTTGGTCATGGGTTATTGGAATAGAAGTGATGAACTCCAACTAACTTTTAACTCTGCATCTTCTTACTTGCATTATGCATTTCTGTTTTGATGTCGGTCGGTTTCTTAGGTAAAAAATCATTTTGCATTCATGAAATCAATATACCTTATTTATTTCTTTGTTTTGAAATGGTATGCAAAATCATATATATTGGCTATTCTTGTGGATTGGTACTAAAGCTTGTTGAATATTGTGATGATATCAAAAGAACCAACTGAAATGTGGTGGATTGCTGTTTCTCTTGTTGGAAGGCAATCATCTGGGTTTAGCTTTTACTTGATTATTGATATCTTTCCCTTTTTTTGTTCTATATAAAAATTTGTGAATTTTGGTTTGCTCAGGCATTTTGTCATGTGTTCTGTATACCTTATTATGGTTTGGTGATATTATAATTTTGCTCTGTTACTTTCACAGGCAGTATTAATTTAAACACTTTCATTTTCCCGCATTTAGCTATTGATTTGCATATATTTGAATATAAATGAACTCGAATGTAACAAACTTGAAACAAAATTCCTTAGTAAAACATATCTTTTTATTAATTATTATTCTCATCCAAAGTTGTGGTGCGTGAAGCAAATTGGAGAGGATCTAAATCCAAAAAATGAGTGATCTAGTTGAAAATATAGTTTGGATAACCGAATTAATGACAATTAACTTGCTGTAATTCTTATATAAAGTTCACTATTTGTGCATACTATTCCAAAACAATTGTAGTGTTCTTTATTTGAATTAATATTTAGTAGTTAGTAGGTTTAGGTCAAATCGATTTAATGGAATGTGAAAATCATCACCCTTTTTTTTTTCTTGAGATGTTGTTTGATGGGTTACTTATAATTCTAACTAGCTTCTACCAACTGTTTCTGGATTTAACAGAAGCTAATTTTCCACATGATGAAGTGGTAGTTTTAAGACACTGATAAATGCAATTGCGTTACAAACTCGGTTCTGGTAACCAAGCATTGTAATGATCTTTTTTTAACAACAAAAGTAGGTATATTGAATGAGCAAAGAAGTATAAATGAAACTATAGTCACAAATTGAGATTAAATACAAGGGGTACTTAATCCAAGCCGGAAAAAATAGAGAATTAACAGTCCCCAAAAACCCTATGAAAAACACAATCCTTATCTTAAAATACAATCAATGGATTAGTATTACATTCATATACAATACATGAGCCACCCTTTTTTTTTAGCTAGTAACCATTTTCAGGATATCCTTTTTATCCCTTCAAACATCTCTTCAAGCACAGGTACGTTGAAACAAGTTTCGAAAAGATGGCCCCCGCTTTCCGAAACCGACGGGAATCACACACATGGTGGTTTATGACCCATACCAAAATTTCTTCTCTTGAAAAATTCTCTCTCATAGGAAGACGATCACGAAAAAGTTGCCAAGAGAACACAATAACTTTTAAAGGAGAAAAAGTTTTCCACGATTTATCCAACACAATTAGCTTATCCGTGCTCAACAAGATAGGAAGGGAGATGGAGCCAAATAGATATTGATAAGTTGAGTTAACCAGTTAACCATAAACATACCTTCAATGATCTGGATTTTTAGCTATGAAAGACAATACATTAATACGAATTATTTTTTTCTTGTTCTTGATTAGATTAAATCTTCAATTTACAATGCAAAATATATATATATATATATATATATATATATATATATATATATATATATATATATATATCTTCAATTTAGGCAGTTAAATACGATTATGTTCTCTATAAAATCATAAGTTCAATTTATTCAATTTTAATCCTTAAAAAAAAGAGATTAAACTGAAAAATTTAAATAAAACTTAATTTAAAAGATTGTGATTTCATACAATTTAATGGTACATTTAACCTAAATAATTTATATACTTCTCTTCAAGAATAATGATTAATTTTGATGGACCCACCCACTTAATTAAGAAGGTAAAATTTTAAAATAATTTTCAAAACTAAAAATAAAATATTACACTTGCATGATTTGACTTTAGGTGAAAAACTTGGCCAACACCACTGCTTACAGTCAGAGCTTTTGGAGCTCTATGAAGGTTTAAAAACCTTATGACTCCTTAGAAAAAATATTAAAAATTAAAATAAGTATTTGAATTAGCTTATTTATATGTTGTAAATAAATAGTCAAAATATTAAAAAGAAAATATCAGGATACTTTCTAAACCAAGTAGATTCTAAGATTTGTTTAAAAAAAAAGGTAGATTCTAAGATGTGTGACATGTATTTATTCAAAAAAAAAAAAAAAGATGTGTGACATGTACACTAAATATTATACAGGCAGAAAGTTAAAAAGTATGTGTCTGGTTATGTACATGACTAGTATCATAAGCTATTGAATCTATAAAGAAAGCTGTGATGTAAACCAGATTCCAACAGACACAATTCCAATTGTGGCAAGGGCTTGGACTAGCTCAAATATCACATTTTGTTGCTGCAGTGGAAGATTCTTCCAGTCTGTCTTCCTGCAAGCACTCAATATAAGGCACATGGTGATTAATATTAAAATCAAATAATGTTATTAACAAGATATCTGGTTTCTATACATGTGTATATAACGAGTCGAGCATAGCACTTCTGTGCAGCATGTTCAAACCTAATATTGTTTTTTAGATTCTTGAAATTTTTCCTTTGTCATATAGTAACAATTTAGACCACATTAATACTCTAGAGATATGATAATCCGTACTAAAATTTTTACTAGAATGTAGAAAGAACCTCTATGAGCAGATTTTGAGTTTTAACAAATGATATTCCCGGTTTATTTTTCTTTTCGCAAAGGTATTGTGGTAACCAATAATAGAACCTAATCACTGAAGTCCAAATACATGACAAAATACATACCCTAGATCGGCAATTATAATGCTGACATTATCCTGTGTACGTTGGTCCTGCAGATTGTATCGTCATGAATTAGTGAAAATAGTATCAATATTATAAGTTTTTGATAATAATTGCTACGTAAAACTTACCAAAACCACTTGTGCAAGGGATTCACAAGCTAGCTGCAATATGAGCAAGCAGAATATCATTGTTGCTACTTCGATAGTTTATCAAAATGAATTAAAATGCCTTAAATATAAAGTCTTAGGTATACCTGCGTGTTTCCATGTTTTCGTAGTTGATCCCTCACAAAAGTAACTGCGTCTAAACTGCAAAGGTAGCAAGATTGTGAAGGTAAATTCTCTGCAGAACTAAGAAAATCAGTAGCAGAATTGATTTTGAGGATCAAGCAATAGACCTGCTCATGTAATCCCATAAGCCATCGGATGCTAACACTATAAATTCTGCATCTGAGGCAAGAGTTACTTGATAAATATCAGGGCGTGCGACAACCAGGTCATCTTTGAACTGTATACTGGTTGAAAGAAATCATTAAATTAAAACTTAGAGTTTCTTGAATTAGTTGAAGGTCAATTTTAATGCAATATAACACACAATTAAGAGAGAAAGCAAGGAACAATTGTTAAGACATGCATACAATTACCTACCGAGAAATGTATTTTTCTGTCCATCTTCCTTCCTCAACTCCTTTTCGTAGCATCCTTTAAACATGCAAAAGGTAGACAACCCTTAGAAAACACTTTGACAGTCATAGAATAAATACCTTTATACTAGAAGGAATGATGTAGAGATTAAGGACTGTACTCATTCTTCTTCGTTTTGAATCGAATGTCCCCAAATGCACGAGATACCGCAATATCTCCACAAATCCTACCGTTGACAATCTAGAGACAAGGCAATACACGTCTGAGTAAACATCAGCCATATGCAATGTGATTTTATTAGAATTATAATGAAAATGTATTTCATGTTGTAGTGTCTCCAACAACCGAACCAAAACACACCATAAAACTTGGAAATGGAAAATGGTTATATGCTCCATAAAGCATCATGTTAATTGGTTTACATCCTAAGTTGTCACAGCTCAGTTTTGAAATCAGAATTTTAATTTAATTATATAAAAATAAGACCACAGAAGTTAGTCAAACTCAAAGAGCATATAAAAAAAAGGAACAAGGAAAACACACCCATCCACCTGCTTCTCTGATTCTTTTGATTTCTTCAAGAGAAGCCTTGTTGCTCCCATAGGGACGGTGAGGACTAGTCAGCAATTCAGGTTTTCCAGATCTGCATAAAACCTACAAGAATAAAAGAGCTTAAATATCAGTCATGTGATTTTGATGACATTCAATTCAATCCCCTAGATATCCTAATTGAATGATAAATATCAGAATATTCTGTGATTGATTTTTTCTTAAGAACTATTTTAAACAGAAAAGCATATAAAGTAGCCCTGCTCAAATGTATGATCTATGAAGTCTAGATACTTCAAAAAAGGAAAACTATTAGTGTCCGACATGTATCCAATATCGATACACATTCAATATTTCCCAATATGTATCTAAATAGTATCGATTAATTTTCAGATACATTGTCAATACTTCTTACCTACTAAAGACACGGATATCATTTGGATATGACGCATCTTCAACAAGTTACTAACTAAGGATGCAAAATTGCACGCTTTTGAGACACATTCGAAGTAAAAAGAATATATTCTGATATTGGTTGGGAAAATATGTCTATTTGTTATATTCGCAAGCATTTGTTTTTTCTTTGTAATTTGTGATCATCACATGATGACTACTTATATGTTTATGCACTAATGAGCAATTAGCAATGTGAATGTCTCTTTATGAACATTGTGCACTTTTTGTTAGCATATCTCAACCGTGTCATATCTTGATTTTTAAAATTTCTCCTATCCGTGTCGTATTGTATCCATATCTTCTATACATTTGCATTCTTAGCGTATGATGTGAGAGGCACAATATGGATCAACAATAATAATACGTACCACAGATGAGTCGCCAATATGTGAAATTAGCAGCTTATTATCTCCTAGGAATATGGCAGTGGCGGTAGCACCTGATTCATCCTCCTCCTCCCCTTTGATTTCAAGCCTTTAAAAACAAAATACTGTCTAAAGTCTAAACCTTCAATGTAATCATACCAAATCTAGAATCATTAAGAAACTATTGAATTAGCCACATTTTATGGAGACAGTACGTATTAATTGGCTTACCATTTTAACAACTTCATGTCAGCCTTAGCAAATGCCTGTTTTAATGCGTCTTCAACAGCTTTGAAATCTTTCCCGAGCAATAGTAATCCATCTTGTAGAGCTTCAAGACACTCCTTGTATAGCTCTTCCCTGTAGTTGACACAGAAAATTAACAATTTTGATTATGCATAGTCTGCATTTGGTCCTATGGTAGAGAATATCAAATTTGATGTTAAATGTGATTTTAGTAAAGAAATCAGCTTTACATTAGACTGGCTTTCAAGATAAAAAGCATCAAAAGATCACTTAACTTCAAACTCAATTAAACTCGACTATAACTATAATCAAATCAAATTTGGCAAATCAATTCAAAGTTACTATTTTGGTATTAACCCTCTGGTTCTCAGGGAAACAGGGTCCCAATAATACAGAGTTCGGCCGCGAGGCAAGTAAAGTCTAGCCAAGAGTTGTTCCCACCAGGAATCGAACTCGGGTTCTCTCAAACGATCCGTCCTAGGGAGAACTCATTAACCACTTGACACAAACACTGGACACCGACACATTGACACTGATAATAATTTGAGAAAAGGACACAATTCAATGTAATTATAAGTGTCGGTGTCCGACACCGAGACACGCCTAATCCGAGAAGTGTCGGTACTTCACAAGTCAACCCAATAATTAATTAAGCTAGCATATTCAATTTAGAATCAACAGAAATTAAGCTAGAATCATACATGATTAATTAAGCTAACTATTGCAAAGACCTGAGAAACTGGACAGAAGCAAAGCCTCCATGACCATCAAAAACAGCAGCAAAAGAAAAACCTTGAAGACTATCAGGTCTGAGAATAATATCATCTTCCATTTCTTCACGAGGACCCTGCAAAGAAACAGAACCCCATCTAATAGGAGGTGAATCTGTCAATGATGAAGGTGCATCAATGGCTATGGCAGAGTAGCAACGACTTCTTCTGCTGTTGAAGATGTTTCTGTTTCTGTTTCTGTTTCTGTTTAAGTTGTTGGATTTGGAAGAGGTGGAGTAACGTCTATGGAGTTTGGTTAAAAGAAATCTTTGTATCTGTGGAGTTGATAACGCCATCACCTTGAAGATGAAGATGAAGGTGAAGGGTTCTCAGTTTCTCTCAGTTCAGAATCTTCAGATACTGAAGAAGCTGAGAAAGAGAGAGAGTTAGATAAGTGATGAGTTAATACAAGCCTCTAACTGATTTTAACGGATTGGATTCTCTCATCATATGGTGGTTAGATCAGATTCTCTTCTACTTTTATTAAACCTTCAAATTTTAGTCTTAAGTATAGCTGAATATGAATAACACTATTAATTTTACAAAATTCATAGTTGAATTGAAACTTTATAAATTATATAAAGAAATTGAAGACTATTTCATATGATTTTTAACATCAAATGATTTTTAATTTTCATGGATAATTTATGTGATATATACTTTTAATCCAACGATATATTTTGTAAAATTCATATTCGTTATAGTGTTATCGATAATTTGTGCATCATTCATGTTAGACAAAGCCTCACTTTCAATCCAATTCAGTTTTTAAAATAGATAAATATAATGATTAAACTTGTAAATGTATAAGTGATTTTTTTTGTGTTAAGTGTTACTCTCATTATTCCTTTTTAAGGGTTGTTTTTTATCACTGCGTAATTTGACTCATATTCAGTGGACATCTGCAAAAAAATACTCATAATGGATAGGGTAAAAACCTGCATTTTGGGTACAGATATGGGTATGGGTAATTACCCGCAAAAATGAACGGGTATGGGTACCTTAGTACACATCCCGCCCCATACCTGCATAATATATATTTATTTATTTTATATATATTATTATATAATTACATATTTATATCAATTTTAAAAAATACAACACTATTAAACTAATACACATTTTTAATAAAAATGTTTATTTATAACATAATACAAACACAATGTGAATATGTCAACAAAAAAATGAACTTTAACATAAGGTTAGTAAATTTTTTGTTTATATTAAAAACGATATGATATTTTATAATTGATCGATTTATTTTTAGTAAAATTGCGGGTAACGGGTACGGGTATGTATACTTAGGTACCCATAGGGTATGGGCACGGGTACAAAGGTTGTTGCCCACGCGGATATGAGGATGGGTACGAGTATTTTTTCAAACTGCGGGTATGGAGATGGGTACTATAGTACCCTACCTATACCCTACTCATTGTCATCCCTACACTGCACTACACACATACCAATGCGTAATTTTTATCATCGATATCTTTAAATATTTATTATAAAAAATTATGAAAATTTTATATTTTGAAATTATTCGTAGATACAAATTGAACGTAATCTTATTTGCTAACATTTTGTTTTATATATTAACAAAAATTTATCGTCAAAGTAGATTATGTGAATAGTGCACATTGATCTAAAACAACACTTAAAAAAAAGAACGGAGAAAGTAACTCTCTAATTCGTAGGAGAATGGGTGGTAAGGTAAAATCTGACCACAAGAGTAAGTAAAATTTGTTATAAAAAATTTTCCATTTAAGAATTAAATTCGGATTTTTCAGAATAATTTGTCTTTTAGTGAAGTTCATTAATGACTTGATTCGAATTTTTTATATACTTTTTTTTGTTTATAACCCTCTGGGTGGAACAATTTTTTATATACTTTTTTTTTTTGAAACAAACATAATCAACTTAATTCATTAATAATAATATATTTAATACAATGAGGGACATAATCAAAGAAAGTGCGACAAGGCCAAGAAAAAGCCGCCCTAGCTAAGGTATGTGCCGCCATATTCGCTTGACGCTTTATGAACTTGATCTCAAAGTTCGGATTACACTGTAACAATAAATTAATTGACAAAATAATAGAACTCAATTCTGATACTCCTCTATGGCTAGCTTGTATAGCATCCACTACAATTTTGGAATCACTTTCAAAGATAATGTTAGACCACCCTCTAGTTGAAGCTTCGCGAATTACTTCCAAAATTGTCATGGCTTCACCTTCTAATATTGAGAGGTGATACTTGTTGATGTTTGTGCCTGCTGCAACAAAGTTGCCATTAGAGTCACGGATGCACTAACTCCAGCCGGTATGGCCAGATGTGTCGAAGAAGCTTGCGTCAACGTTGCATTTCCACCAATCGACACGGGGCTGCTGCCATCGTTGAAGTGCATGAACATGAAATTTTTTATATACTTTAATTAGTTGAAAACATGAAATTTATATAAATGTCGCCAAATTTAAATATAGGACTAATTTGAATCTCAACTAATTGGAGTATATTTTTTTAATGATCTTTTTTGAAATAATAATATTAGATTATTTTGTGTACCATAAGACACACAAACGGATATGAATTCTCTGCATTTGTAAAATCACACAGTTTCCCACCGTAGTTAATATTAACCATTGATTGGAGATCGGACGGTTCCAATTACATATCATCAAATCAATTGCAAATTATTTTGTCCATCAATTTCTAGATCAGACGGTCTGCGTGCACGAAATCCATTTCCCCCACAAACTGGTTCAACAAAAAAAAAAAATACCCACAAACTCCCGTTGCAAAACAGGAATGTAAATTTTTTTGTCTAGCTTAGCTTGTGCCTGAAATTTAATTTAACTATGAATTGAATGGAATAAAATAGGTTATTTGGATCTTCTCCAATGTTCTCTCATATTTTCTCTCTTTTTTCTTAATCAAGGGTTAATTTTATCTCCTTTTTATTCTTTGTAAATTACCAACCATTAGATTAAGAAAAATGAGAGAAAACCTGAGAGAAAGTTGGAGAGGATCAAATCCGGTTATGACTTGCGAAGAAATAATATGAAGTTATTATTATTTAAATTAAATAGGTGTGTTAAACTGCTAATACTGTATATGCTTTTCTACGGAATGCATGGTTGTTATTCGGATCAGATATAGTTTGGCCGATAATGGAGTCAACTAGCTAGCTGACTTTTGACCCAAAACTGAACTATAAAAAAAAACCATTTAGGTGGCGCAAATTAACTAAAGTAGTGATAATAATTCAAGACATAGGTTCTTAAGTTCAGTGCATAGATAAGTTCATAAGTTAATTGATTTGCTGCGTCTAGAGGAAAAGTGGATCTATACTCCATAATAGTAAATAGTAAAATATAATGAGAATACTAATTAAATAGTTTCTCCAATACAAAAGATATTAGATTTCCATGTGCTTTTAATGACTTTGATTTGCATGCATACAAACAACAGCAGCTAATTTAGATTTTAGACAGACCTTAAGACATCAATTGTGCCAAGTGAAGCAAATAAGCAAATTCTTATCTCTAGTGTAATATCTCAGCTTAACAATGTGTTGACTGCAACACATTTCCATAATTATTTTACAAAAACTTACTATTTAAGACGCTTAAAGAAAGCCCTGAGGGCACTGGGTAGCATTTTCCTTCAAATAATGAGGCCCAGGTTTGAATGGATCAGGCTCGGCATACGCCTCTGGACGGTAAATTCCAGCATCATTCTTTCGATTACTCAAAACATGAAAAATGGCTTTCTTCTCACCTCCATACTCATCGATGTTGCTCTCAACATAAGAATTGGCCTCAGCTGCTACCTCATTCACAAAATCATACCTATTATCTTCTGATAACAGTATCCTACTTACGTCCAATCGCGCGAGCTTTCCCTCATCCCTTATCTTCCTCACCTGCTCCTCGAGAAAAGGAATGCGCTCCATTCTGTATGGTAGAAGTACGTCCTTTTTTATCTGCAGTAAAATGAATTTCTGCTTAAACATTCAAGTTCATCACACATGATACTTGTGAAACCTGTGCTAACTACCAATAGCATGAATCATGTTCACCAGCATAACCATTATGCACTCATTCAGTCAAATCAATTAGAAATGAAGAAAAACATTGCAGAATCTTGATTTGCATACACTTTCACCATGTGCATCAAGATTCAGCGAAAAATGAGTAGCTATTGAGTGAGACATATGCCAGATATTGGGAATGTGCAAACATGATAGGAAGAAGCAAAGACGTGAATCTAATTTAATTTGGTTTATCTTTACCACATGAAAGCAGTTATCGTTTTTTCAAATCATTATGTTCATAGAAACTGACACCTCAGTAGCAGCAAATACAATAGCCTAAAGTTTACATGCATGGAAAGAATCTGCAAGAGAATGAAGCAAGGTGGTGATATCATTCAAAAACAAATAGATGAAAATTTAGCGAAAACGACAGGGTACAAATGTGAATACAAATTATGTGAAAAGTACAAACTGGTGTGCATTGTGATCCTTTGATATATCCTCTCTTGGCTCTTCTCCTCATTCCCTGATATTCTAACCTTTCCCTTACTGTGTTCTTCTTTAATGACTATAGGCTATTGTGATACTTACTTTTTCATAAATAACATCCAGACACTTGAAACAGTACTTGGTTCTTTTTGTTTTATGTATCCTACGTACCTTGCACCAATGCATCGCAAATGTCGTAGCATGTTTACTTGGAACAACAAAAATCTATAGCATACCATCCTATGTTCCCTTGCAGCATCAAATCACAAATGTTATCGCTATTATTAACTTGGAACACGACAAAGCTATAATCCAGATTGCTAATTTTGTTTCACAATTCTAATCTACTTCCAAAACCTGCAATCCAATAAACCGGTCTCCTAACTTTCCAATTTTAGAAGGCTTCAACTAACGCGTAAAACTTTTCCCATCCAGAACATGAACAAACACGGGAAAACGTTTCGTGAGTAAATACCATTAGTGATTCATTAAGCTGCACCTAAAAGAAAAACATCTTCCTATTGAGCTCAGTGCCCAAGAGAACGACAAACACACTTACTCAGAAATCCCTCCTAATCCTTCAAGCTAGATAAATTTTCAAATCTGTTACAATTAAGTAGCAGTTTCTTTGCACTTAAAGAATGTTTGACAGCACTCTTTTCATCACATTCTTTATTAATAGATGAAATTCACGTCGGTCTCATTGAAATAAAGTGTGATTAACCAAGTGGTTTGACTGGGAGTACCCGAGTTCCAACCTGACTACAACAATCATTGGTTAAACTTTACTTAGCTTCCGACCAAACTCTAGATTAACAGAGCACCTTTCCCTATAATCCAAAGATTTAAGACCCAATTTTTTTTAAGGGGTGATCTCATTTATTTTATTATTAAATGGTACATTTATTCAAACAGGTAATAGGCAAACATAAATCGAAAAAACCCAAAAGCCAAATATTTTAAAGAAAAACAAAATGGATGCAAAAGATACCATTTTCCTTCGCCTCCAGATTTTTCGTCCACCAACATCCTCCTTACGCATTTGGATTTTCATCTTACAAAACAAATGCATGAAAAAGTTCAGTTACATGTTACCAACGAGTTAAAACTGTTATTTGGTGCAAAATTGTTTGTTATTCTACCTGCGAGTTAAAACTGAGGTTCGGACTCCATGAATTTCCAGCTCTTAACTTTGTTTTCTGCAGAAAAATTATTTAACTTACTTTGAATTTGAAGTAATAACAGTTTCTAGAAAATATTAAATATTTGAAAGGAAAAACATGATTTTGATTTATCGCAATTTGGTGCATTCATTTGTGGAAGAGATAGAGAGAGTGATAGGAAAATTACAGGTAAAGAGGAAGAGAGAGTGAACGAGTTGACGCGGAGAGCCATGGTTGTCCACTGTACTCTGCTTCGCCTTATCTCAAACCTTAAAAAGGAATGCACTCTTTGAGATCGGTTTAAATTTAAAGTTTGCAATTAAAATTTTAACTGTCCGATCTTAATTTGATACTACTTCGTCCCAATTTGATTAACACAGTTGAATATTTTACGCATACTGATACATAACTTTGACGATTAATATTTTTAATTGTATAATAGTAAAATTTATAAAAATTTGATATTTTGAAAATACTCATCGAGACAAATCAAACAACATCTTATATGCTAATATTTATTTTCGCTTATTAGTAGAAAAATAAGGTCAAAGCAACTTGTGTGAATAGTACACAACAGTCAACTGTGTCAATTAAATTGGGAGGAGGGAGTAATTATTGTTGTCTTGAATGCGTCGATCTCATGTAAGAATGGTAATTTAATTTGAGAAAAGATAAGTTGACATGTTAACACAGTAAAAATTGATGGAGAAATTTTTTTTTTCTATCCCAACAATCTTCCATCTACCCCAACATAAATTTTTGAATGGACGAAAATGCCCTCGTATATAAAGTAAAACCGTAAAAAAATTCATTTTCTACTCACCTCTCAAAAAAGTGTTCTGGTGTTGTGAAAGAGGAAATCGAGAGAGTAAGTGAGATAACAAACCGGAACACTTTCGTTCAAGTGTTTCGGTATGAATATTCATACCGGAACACTTTCGTTTAAGTATTCCGGTATGAATATTGATACCGGAACTCTTTTTTGAAGTGTTCCGGTATGAATTTCATACCGGAACACTTAAACAGAAGTGTTCCGGTATTCTATTTCTCAACTGTTTCGCGTTTGTTAATATTTGCATACCGGAATACTCAAACCCAAGTGTTCCGGTAAGTATTTTTAAATTGTATTTGCATTTTTTTATTAATGAATGTTGTTTTTTTTTTATCAGTGGCGCGTATCAGAGGACGCGATGGTAGAATTAGGCGTTCCAAAGATATCGGACATGAAGAGTTTCTACGGCGCCAGGCGGAGGAGCAGCAGAAGGAGGAGTTTGTGCCTGAGGTGCAACCTGTGGTGCAGCATGTGGTGTGGCCTGGAGGACCGATTGATACTAGTCTTCTGACACGGTATCATGAGCATGTTGCTCGTCATGTATGGTTTGGCGAGGTAATCAATTTTTATTTATAGTTTTAGTTATAGTTCAATGAAATGTATAACAGTAGGATGTATCTTTTGATCAATGTTTGGGGAAAGAATCTCAGGTCAAAAATTATGAAAAAATTCACCTAATGTTTTGGTAACACTCGTAACCTAATATTCTTTATAAATAGCTATTGCATTTTGGTTGATAAACTTAAGTTGTAATTGTGATAAACTTAAGTAGTAAATATGTATGGTTTTTATTAATTTTGGTGGATGTTTATTAAAGAAATATTTTGATGAAAGGACAAAACTTATATGCATTTCAATATATGTAGGAACGTCATGGACCAAGAATTGAATTAAAGATAGCATCTCTCGGTGGCAAATTGGCCGAATTGGTTCCTGATCAACATCCACCAATTGTTGAAGGTTGGATGACTACATCTGGGTTGAGTCTACTTGAGCGGACCAGTTTGAACAAGGTCGATCCGAATCTTATATCCGCATTTGTTGAGAATTGGCACCCAGAGACATCGTCATTTCACATGTTGTTCAGTGAAATGACAATTACACTGGATGATGTTGCGTGTTTGTTACATATTCCGATTAGGGGTGAATTTTACATACCGTCATCGTTCACAGAGGAAGAAGCTGCGGCACTTGCAGCTGATTTATTGGGTGTCAATGTTCAGTATGCGGCCAGAGAGACAAGAAAGCAGCGAGGTGGATATTTTTCTCAACAATGGCTATTTGATAACTATATAAGGCAGTGTTCTGTTAAGAATTATGATTGTGCTGTTAGGTCGTATTTGTTGTTGTTAGTCGGCTGTACCATTTGCACTGACAAGAGTTTTACACGCGTGGATGCAAAATTAGAAATTAAGTTTTGGGTGACCAAATTTAATTTAATCATAGTAAGGGGAAGATATGTTAGGTATTTGATCATTCTAAAGACTCTAAATGGTAGCTAGTGAAATGGGATGACGACTTTTTGTTTTTCTTGTACTTCACCAAAGCGCCAAAACCATTAAAATGACTCCAAACTTCCTCAAAATCAATTGTATCAACATTCAGCCACTTATAAATTTTCTTCCATGCTTGAGATGAGAAAGAACAATTAAAGAATGAATGGTAAATGTTTTCTTCTTCTCTAAAACAAAACGCCCAACAATGTTCCCATTGATTAACAATAATACCTTTCCTCCATAAAGCAATACAAGTCACCAATCTCTCTAATAATAACCTCCACCAAAAAATGATCACTTTGGAAGAACATCATTCACCCAATAAATGGTTCAAAGCATTCACCTCATTCTCATCAATTGCCATTGAGACAACACAGTTTTGGAGAAACTGAAGTTGAGGACACAGAGAAATTACCCATCCGATCTGAAATCCATTGTATGCTATCGGGTATGTCCTCAATCGAACCAACATCAAATAGCAGTAACAACAACTGGTTTGCAGCCATTGTTTCAGTTACATAACATGTGCAGTCCAGTAAAAGCACCAAGACCATCTACCATTCAACAAAGACCCTGAATCTGCAATAGTAGTATCTAGCCAAGAAACTTTAAGATACAGAGAGGGAAACATACTCATAAAACATCAATGCTATTCAGTAATGAGTTGGTATGGATGAAAATTTTGTATTACGATTTGGTTTTAGTTTTTTAATGAATTCATGTGAGTTTGTTTTGTGCTTAATGTTTTTTATTGTTTGTTCACCGTTTAATTATTCTAATAACTTTTGATTTGGAACTAGAATATATAGAACTTATGAATGATGATTGAGAGGCTGTTTGTTATAGTTTATTTTAGAAAGAAAAAAAACCCACTTATTTTATAAAAATAATCACTTTTAATTGTTTTCATCTATTTGTTACGGATTTTTTAAATAATCAGAAACTAAAAATAATCAGAAAACAGCTAAAAATGAGAAGCTACTAAAAGTAGCTTATAAAATCATAGATTTTTTTTAGAGGAGAGAGAAAAAAAATGTTAAAAGAAGAAAGTTATTTATAATTAAAAAAAAAATCACTTTTATAAGTTCTATCCAAACAAACTAAAGATTATTTTATTTAAAAAAAATGATTTTTACTATAATAAACAAACACAAAGTAAATTCAACTTTTCTAAAAATCTCTAAAAACTAATCTCTAAATTATTTTACATCAAAATCCCTATTTTTTTAATCTGTAACAAACGGCCTCTGAGATTAAATATTCATAACTTTATTATCGAAAGATAGATGAAGACACTATAAATCAATATATATTTTATGTTTAATCTTAATGTTGAATATGCTAAGGGATTATATGAGTTTCATTAAGATTAAAAGTTTTTTTTGCTTCAAAAAAAAAAAAGATTAAAAGTTTTTTTTTGTTACAAAAATTATGGCTTTTAAGGAAATGAGACTATAGGACTATGATGTAATTAAAGTTCAACCAATAATTATCTCCACTAAGAATTGAATTCGGGTTGTTCTCATGCAAAATCCAACTTAGATTGTTCTCATTCGAAATCGAATTTATTAACCACTTAAGTTTAATATCTTAATTATATTATCACAATCAATGTAATTTTCCACACATATTTAGATTTAATTAAAATAATACGGTGGATCTAATGTAAATATTTTATTGTACATATTAACTCGACTAATAGATTACGAGGATTTGTTTTTCTTTTTTTTTGGTACATAGATCACGAGGATTTCTATTATGGGCACAACACCAAATCATTTATGTATAGGCACACACATAAATAACTAAAAAGTAAATTATAAATAATTTAGTCACATCAATTGACATTATAACTATTTTATTTATCTTTTAATTTTATTTGAGTTTGTACGTATATCCTGCCAAACTTAAATAGTTTGCGTTTCTCATATATCACTCATATCATAGTAGAACGTCTTCTTCTTCTGTTTTTTTTTTTTTAATTTTTTTTTATAATAGTAGAATATCAAATTTTATATTCAAATAGCATCAGTTTTTTTTATAAGACAAATATCATCACTCTATGTATATAACACCAAATTCAATGTCACCAAAGTAAATTATAATATTAAAGAAATATTTTCTCAAAAGTTTCTAAAAATAATAATGTTTATTCAATATATGTTTGTTTCCTTTTTTATTTTGACTGGATTCAGTGTATGTTTCTTTTTCCTTTTTTCTTTTATTTTGGTGCAAATTCAATGTATATATTTTTTTTTCCCTTTTTTCTTCTGGTAAACAAAGGGAGGCAAAATCCCAATTCAATGCATGTTTCTATATAGATCTTTTTTTAGATGATTTTTGACCAAATAAGAAAGGTAAAATCTAAATGCTATAAAAAAAGTAAAAATGTGTGTGTATATATATTTTACATTAGGTCCACCATACGTTTTCAATTAAACCCCAATATGTCTGTAAAATTGCGATGATTGTAATTAAAAATTTGAAATAGATGATAAATATAATCATCCTTAAAAAAATGATAAATATAATTAAAAAAAGTTCATGAATAACATTAAAAATTAAGGAGCACACAGAAAAAACTACAATTCATAGCATATTCAACCCAATCTGTGATCGTTAAATTAAATGTGCACAAATGACATAAACTTATTAGGAATATTGTATTTTTATTTCTATTCAATTTCTATATATGTAACAGCACAAACCCTCTATTTCGACCATTTGAGTTGGCTACATATTTTCTAAGGTGTTGGTTGAATAAAATGGTTTAAGAGTAGGTTAGATCTGTGATAAATGGTAAAATAAAAATAAAAAGGGTCAGAATGTCATACTAACATATACGAGCCCATAAAAAATGATATATACTCAAATAACATTTCATTTCATTAAATGGAGCAATGTATTTTAAGGTTGAATGTACAAGTTTTAAGCAATATGTGCCCTTAACATGTTAGTAGCATTTTTCATAAATAAATAAACTTATGGCTAAATTTATTTTTAAATAAAGACCTCACTAAATGGAATAATGTAGGTTACAATGAAGATAAAATTCTTGAACCCATAAACCATAAAAGTCTATTTGCATAAAAACCATAAAACATCATGTAAGATTAGTATTTACTTAAAGGAACAAAGGGAAGATTGATTATCTTGACAAGGAGAAAAACTCAAAATTAATTCAAAAAACATATTTCAATGATAGTGGATTGTTGGTATTTCAAGTGTGTGTTGAGTCTCACATCGGATGAAATAGTGAATGTTGAATGGTTTATAAGTGAGAGACCTATAAACCTAACACCTTAAGGTTTTGGGTTAAAGTGTGGTGTCCAACTCACTTGTGAAGTTATTCAAGGCCCGATGTGATGATCCCTCGGACCCCCTCAAGACCCAACAGTGGTTCAGAGCCGATGGTTGTTAATCCGGCTCTTTGTGTCGAAAGTCTTCCGAACGAGGTGTTCATGTGGGGTGTCCCGTTGAGACCAAGCAACGAGGGTACAAGTGGATGAAAAAGCTTCTGTTGGAGGGGGAGCATACCCATAAAATAACGGATGGACTCGCACTTGATGGGGAGATATGTTGGTATTTCAAGTGTGAGTTGAGTCCTACATTGGATGAAATAGTGAATGTTGAATGGTTTATAAGCCAGAGACCCATAAACCTAACACCTTAAGGTTTTGGGTTAAAGTGTGGTGTCCAACTCACTTGTGAAGTTGTTCAAGGCTCGATGTGATGATCCCCCGGACTCCCTCAAGACCCAACATGGATTATCGTGCATGTAGTTTTAAAATGATGCATCGATATTACACTTATAGAAATAGAAACTAGTAGGGTGAACTTGCACATTCAAATTATTAGACGAGGTGTTGGCTTGAATCCAATCACACAAAGTAAATCACATAAAGTAGTATTGGAGGAGAAGAAAAAGACGGATAACAAATTAACAATAAGTATAATTTATTTTTTTTGAAAAAGCTAACATGTGCCTTTAGAGCACATATTAAGAATCTAAATAAAATAATGTTTTATTGAATGCACAAATTTTAAGAAAATATTACTATTTTTATACTCTTAAAATGACACATATTAGCATGAACGTTAAGAGAATATTACTATTTTTATAGTCTTAATAACCCATTTAGCATGAATTTTATTTTTATCCCAAATAAGTTTGTTTCGAGGTCTCCAAATGCTTCATCATAGCATGTCAAACCTGTCTTTGCTATAAGGATATGAATAAACACAAGAGCATAAGAATGAATTAAAGGAACAACGTACGAGGATGTAATTGGCTTCATCAAGAGATAAAAAATAAAATGCATTAGATAAAGGTTTTTCATGCATTGTCATTGGCCATTGAGGAGCCAAACATTTCTGACCTTTAAATTATTGAAAGAGTCATTTGAAAAGTTTCTCAAACAATAATACCCATAGTTTATTAGCCAAAGTTCATTTCATAATTGAATTTAAAAACAATTATCAATCTTCACAAAAGTCTCTCTTTGATAAACAAAAATGCATAAGATTCATAGCCAAAAGCCATCTCCAAAAATATTTATAGCTTCAAAATATTTTACATTACAGAAAATAAATTTGATGCAATAACTTAACTATAATTTTAAATTTGAATCGTTTAATTTAAATTAACGATAAATATCGTTAAAAAATTAATTTTAATATGTATTATACAAATCATCCGATTTCAAATTAATGACTTATTAGATGTAAATATTGCTTCTTTTAAGGCATGAAATCCACAGTATTTGTGTGAGAAAATTTCCACTCTTTTTATTAATTAAATCAAACAATTTGTGTTGTAATTGTACCACTCCATAGCTGGCAAAGTTTGAACCTTGACTATTGAGTTGAGTGGCAGTGATATCGAAATGACTAAAATACCCATTTTTTAAGGCTAACACTAAGCTGCATCAAGCACCAGTTCTTAACACACACACACACATTCATTATTACTATAAGATCCTTCAACATTTCATAAATTACAAACCATTCCCTTATTTCTTTTCCAACTACACCTCAAACCTATGAAATACGGGCACAGACACGGACACCGGACACGACACAGACACATTAACATTGATAAAAACTTAAAAAAATAATATAATTTAGTGTAATCATAAGTGTCAGACACGAACACGGACACGTATCCGACACAGACACGCATAATTTGAGGAGTGTCGGTGCTTCCTAGCCTCAAACAATCAACAGAACAGAGTGGGATTTCATTGCAATTTTCAAAACTTGAAAAATCTGCACTCATATATAACCGTTGATTAAAGATGTAATATATCAACGGCTAAAAATGTATGAAGTGATTACACTCCACCGAAGAAATGAACACACTGTAATAATTCTTAACACAGTAACGCAAATATAAAGCAGTAACATTGCAGCCTCTGAAGTCAGAAAATCGTATCTAGGGTTTGTACTTTGCACAATTGAAGATGAACTCTTCACTCATTTCTCTATAATTTTGATCTCAAATTTTGAAGATTTTGTTAATTTCACTTCCCATTACACCAATGCAAGGATTGGATTGAATTGGATTTGATTATTGACACTGTGTTAGAACAAATTTTCATCTCAAAAACCCTCAAATTGAACTTTCCAATTTCTACTTTGAAAAAACGAATCGGATTTCGATGGAAAGGTCTAGATCTAAACGGAGTTACTACTATGACCAGGATTATGATTCCGAAACTATGGCTAGAACAAGACCACGCTATAATCACCATTACAGTAGAGAGAACTCTCACCGTCATCGCGGCGCCGGAGGTGGTGGCGGCGGCGGTGGTGGTGGTGGTGGTCGGCATTTTAAGACGCAAGACTCGCCGTTAACGGTTACGACTAGTTACCGTATTCTGTGTCATGACTTGAAAGCTGGTGGTGTGATTGGGAAGTCCGGGAATATTATTAAGTCGATAAGGCAACATACCGGCGCGTGGATCAACGTGCATGAGCCGGTGGGTGGAGATGAAGAGCGTATTATTGAGATTTCTGACACGCGCCGGCGGGATCCGGAGGGAAGAATGCCGGCGTTTTCGCCGGCTCAGGAAGCTTTGCTGCTGATTCATGAGAGGATTTTGGAGAGCGATCCGGGGTTTGGTGTTGGAGAGGAGGAGGATGAGTACGGCGGCGGTGGAAGAGGTGGTGGTGGGAAGCGCGTGTCTAGTAGGTTGGTAGTTTCGAAAATGCACGTTGGGTGTTTGTTAGGGAAAGGTGGAAAAATAATTGAACAAATGAGGCATGAAACGAAGACACAAATTAGGATTCTACCTAGAGATCACACTCTACCTCGCTGTGTTGCTATGTCTGAAGAGATTGTTCAGGTGCCACCACAAAACAATCTTAAATTGTGCATGCATGATCAAAACAAAAACCCTTCATTTTTTTATGGACAATGAAGATTTTGAGGACTATTTATATATACATACCCAAAATTGCTGAACTAACTGAAGTTATATTAATGGCATTTTCACGTTTCAAGTTTGTGTTTCATTATCATAAACTAATGAAATAACGTACTGAGTCATAACTGGTTATGATAAGACATTTGATTTGAAGCTACTTTATTAAATTGAGATAATGAAAATATGAAGGCCATTCTTAAGATCTAATCAGATTTTTTTTTTACTTGCAATTTTATTTAAACTGAAGACTATTAATTGTGTGCAGGTTACGGGTGATATAAATGCGGTAAAGAATGCTTTTATAGTCATATCTTCCCGGTTGAGAGAGAGCCAGCATCGTGATCGTAGCGGTGAACGTGGTGGTCATTTCCATGGACGTGGGCATTCGCCTGAGCGTTTTTTCCCTCCTGATGATGATTATATTCCTCATGTGACTAGTGGTTCACGTAGATCATCTGTGGAGAGGGCTGGTTTTGGATCACGGGTAGCTAATAACAATTCCAGAAGCAATAATCATGCCTCTTTAGCTTATGCAATGGATCAAGGGGCTGCTCCTGTTGCTGATGACGGGCAACTCTTTTATGAGGACCTTGTTTTTCGTGTGCTCTGTCCTGTTGATAGAGTTGATCGTATTGTTGGAGAATCAGATGGTATTATGGATATCCTTCTAAATACAGTTGGCGTAAATGTTAAGGTTGCTGATCCTGTTGCCGGTTCGGATGAACAGATAGTTATCATTACTTCAGAGGAGGTACTTTCATTCTCTTGTTCTCTCTGCCACTGTCTGTAGTGTAGTGTGCATAACTAGTGCAAATTAGTTCTAGGGAAAAAAACTCTTCTAAATGCAGATCAACATGTTTTTCACATAGATTTAAATGTAATAAATTTTATATGCTCAAGGTTCTAACTCTTAGTATTGTGTATTGTGTAATTAAGGGTCCCAATCATAACATGTTCCCAGCTCAGGAAGCTCTGTTACATATACAGAGTCACATTGTTGATCTAGATAAGGATAATATAATTACCACCAGGCTTGTAGTCCCTTCTAGCGACATTGAATGCTTAGATGGGGAAAATGCATCACTATCAGAAATAGCGAGGTTGGCTGGTGCGAGTATTCAAATATTGCCTAGAGAAGAACTACCGCCCTGCGTTGCAAAAACTGATGAACTGGTTCAGGTTTGTCATCTGACCTTCAACTTGCTGAAGTATTCTATTAGATTCATTTGGTATAATGTAGTCTGAATGAATGGTAAATGTTGAACTTTATGATGAGAATAGATCTTATTCTTAAAAGCATATCGAATTGCCTTGTCATTAATTATAGAAAACCAAATATTGTATAGTTTTCTTTGGCTTTTGCTATTAGAAAATTTCCAATGAACTGTTTAGAGAGGATCCAAAATCCTATTCCACAAGATGAGAGAAAAGACATAGTATTGAAATTATGCTTTTGTTCATTTCTCAATCTCATCCATATTGCCTTTACAGATTGTGGGAGAGATAAAAGCAGCCCGAGATGCTGTACTCGAAGTGACTTCAAGATTAAGAAGTTATATCTATAGGGATTTATTGCAAAGGGACACAATACCTCCATCCACCCCCTTACCTGGTGTAGAGGCATCTTCTTCTAATAGTATGGCTACAGTTACTGAAACTGCCACTACCAAGGTACTCTTTTGCCAGGTCTATTTTCAAATTTACCGATCTTTATTTATGTTATTTATGTGACTGGCATTTGATAGATTTATTGTTTTCAGTATGTATTTCTTGTCTTGCCTGAGCAGCTTTTTCTTCTTCTCCGTTTAGCGTGATTTCAAAATTACCCATCTTTATTTATGTTTCTTTTCTCGGACCGGCCACTTTATAGATATTTGTTTTTCATTTGAAGGAAAAATTACCCATCTTTATCTATGTTTCTTTCTTTCTTTTCGAAAGGAATCCGGAGGACCTAGCACTGAGATGGGAAAGCAGAAAGAAAGTGGCCGTAGTGATGATTTGCCTAGTGGTTTAAATAGGTAATCTCTTCCTACCTTATTTTATGATAGAATGTTTGATATTTAGTCTGAAGTGACTTGCCATTTGCCGTATCTAGTTCTCTTCCCCATCACTAATGGGTTAACCCCTCACTTTTTTGTCGTGGTTAGGACTGTGTCTCTTGTCACAAGGAGTATACTTGAAGTTGTCATACCAGAGTATGCTGTTCCAAAGCTTTTAGCAAAATCCAAAAGCAAGCTTGCCCAGATAAGTGAGGTGTGTGCGATCAGATCTTTCTTTCCCTAATCTAATATTTGAATTGGAAAGTATTAAACAGACATTTTTATACCAAGTAGTGATGACCTTAAAATATCATATGATTGGTTTTATATTGTACCTTCCGTATCATATGACATTGAAACAAGGATAACAGGGCGTGTTTTTTTCACTGTTTAATGAGTTCTTTATATTGCTGTACTACCCAATAGTATCTTTATCATTGCATTATTTCTTGTTTTGCTTCAACGGTGAAAACAAATCCCGTAATAAGTAATAATTTCCTAATAAATTTTTTCACGTATTTAGATTATGGAAATCATGTCATCATAGTAGTATTTTAAATTTTAATAGAAAGTGATATATTTTGATGGAAACAGTTATCGGGAGCCAATGTAAAGCTGCTAGAGGATCAACCAGATGAGAAAGAAAAGATTATTCAGATATCTGGTGCTCAAGAGCAGGCGGAGCGAGCGCAAAGCTTGCTCCAGGGATTTATTCTGAGCAGTAAGTCACCTCTGAATAAGTGTTGGGACTTGGGTGTGTCTATGTCTATTTTTATGTATGCATAAGTTTCACTTCTTAAGCAGCCTTGTTCTTCTCGTAAATTGACATGACATTAATTTTTTTGCAGCCCAAGAAGATGGTCCGTAAGTGATGGTTGTACCTAAAGCCGGTTAGTCTAATGAATAGCTTCATTAATTTTGTTGCCTGGGGCAGTTTGTTCCATGCGCTGATTGGTTTTACATACATATATCTCTACATTGATCGGTGTTGCCAAAAATTAGAATTTTCATTTTGGGAGAAGCTTTCTAGACTGTAAATGTTGTACTAGGAGAGCTTCTTTGGTAATTTTTTGGTATTTTCAGCAAGTGCATGGGAGCACTTGTTGCCTACATTGGATTGTTTTCTTGGTCTATTAATTTACAGATCAAGTTATCAAAAGTTTTTCCTAAATGATGCATAAGCTTCTCCTTTTAAGTTTCAATCAAACGGTTTCCAACAAATCCCGATTCCTCAGCTGCGCCAACTGCTGTATGGTCAGTTGCAATGGCGCTATCATATGCTTCGTATCACCTTATTTAACAAGATATTTTTAATCACAAATGAAGCTGGAATTGTTTTCTTTTTCTTATTTCAATTGCTTAAACACATGAAGCGGTACATAGGTGTATTTCTTCAGGTGTTTTTCGTGTGCTTCTTAATTTTTTTTTTTTTTTTTTTGACAAAGTGTGCTTCTTAACTTAAAATTAAACTTTTTTGTAATTACAACATTGAGAAAATTATGGATTTTAAAAAAACATGGATGTTAAGAACCATGTGAAAGACATCCAAAATAATGCATATAAGTTTTGTTCTTTGAAGTTGGAACCAAGTTGTTCGAATTTCATTGAAACGTGCTTATTAACTTTGACTTTTTTTTTTTTTTTTTAACAAAAGCTTTGGTTTCTTGTTTTCTCAGCAAAATAAAAAAAAAAACTTGGGATTTTTTAGTTCAGATTTAAATGGAATCCAAAAACGGAAGATGATAGCTACTAGCTTGTAGTGGGTGTTTTGGTTTGGTGGTGATGACATAACTGAACTAGTGAATACGTTATTGATATTGTCTATTTTGGGTTTGTTTGCTAGTTATAGACTTATAGTAACATCTGTGACGTGTTCATGGACGTAACCGTAATTGATCCCGTAATAGATGATTGTTCTTTTGTCTCATGCGTTGCTGAAAAGTGAAAACTGGCAAAATACAGTAACCGTAAATTAGGTTTTGGTAAGGTAAGCATAGAAAAGGAGGTTTTGTGAGCAAACACGGGTGGAGAAAAGCCAAACCTGGAGTAATATGGTGAGGTCAACAACATGGGGAAAGATTCAATGCCTATCCTTTTAGTTGAGGAAAGCTTTCCATCAATTCATAACCCCCATATTTGGCCCAATTTTTATTTATTATTTTTTTATGCAATTTTCTATGGACATAGGAGTGGAAGTGTTATATCCTCGACCAATCAGACTCGATATTTTCTCTTCGGGCCCCCCGTATTTCTTTTATACCCCCCAATATTCCAATTTTGCCCTTGTGAAAAATTCGGTTCGCAGAAACCGAATTTTTTCTAGTGCAAATTCAGAGTAAATTTCGGTTTTTAGAAACCGAAATTTATTTTCAAGGCAAAAAAAAACTTCGGTTTCTACGAACCGAAGTTTTTTCAAGGGCAAAATTGGAAACTCAGGGGGGATAAAAGAAACACGGGGGGTGGGGAGAGAAAACATCATCAGACTCACCCACCCTAGAGTTTTATAAATTGAAACCTTTTGTTTCATTTTTCACTAGCTCATCTTCTCTTCTTCTCCTCATTCACTCACTCACCCATCCTCTCTTCTTCTCTTGTCTTATATTTTTGTTTGTTATTTTCATCATTTCTTTTGCAAAATGTCGCATAGTCATCTTCAACCTTCTTTTGTTCGAACTCAAAATCACCAGTTATTCACCTCAAGGGGTGAATTTTTAACGACCAGGCTACTTCTAGATCTATTGTTTAAATAATCATGTACTAGATCTATTGTTTCTTTTACAATCACTGATTCACTGTCTGTCTCAAAGTCTATAACCTTCTCCTGTTAAGGTGTGACAGAATTTCCAATTACAATAACACCGTGAGCATGACTGAGATCGTTATATGTAGCCATCCAGTGAATATATATATATATATATATATATATATATATATATATATATATATATATATATATATATATATATATATATCCGGCCAAGTTAATGCAGTTTGCAGACAATATTTTTTCCACATTGGACTAGTAAGAGGCATTGGACAGTTTGACTTCAAATATATCCCACATGAAATGATTTTCGTTCACATATCCTGGGAGTCTCTGCATATTTTGGTGCACACTCTAAATAATGTTTCAGAGTACCCATTGTTGGTCAGTAGAACAATATGTTTGTATCTCTGTGCTAATAAAAATTTCATATCATACACAATCATCCATTTGTCCTCAAGTGATGGGTTGATTCATATCATACACAATCATCCATATGTTTGTATTGATTCATTTAAATTTCAAAAAAAAAAAGATGCTCTTTTAATGGTGCAGATGCACAATGCTCCCTCTCCACTCAATTTTACAATTTAAATGCTTCTACTAGGAGAAGATTCTACTAGTATTATCCGGTAGAATCTTCTCTGACTACTAATAAATATAAATGCTTTCTATTGAAAATACGCACTCAAAACAAAAGATACATTGCAGAAAGCGCAAGCCAACGTAGAATGATGAAACCTTTCTTAAATGTAATGATAGATGATAAAACACAAAATGAAATTCAAAGAGTGACGACATTTTGGTTGCAGCTCAAGGGTTTATGGAGGAGCTCAACGACGATTACAATAACAACAATGATGCTAGGAGGGGAAATGAGAAGAGAATCTCATGTAAAAATGTTAATGGAAAACCAAATAAGAAGATCGATGAGATTTTTGGATCCACCAAGATGAAGAAATATCGGTCTTTTACAAATATTTATAAATTGTCAATACCATTTAATCCTAAAATTTAAGGTGAGAGCTTGATACTTTGATGAGTATTTTCAACCGGTAGCTTAAAATCTGGAGTTAATTAGTTTGTCAACGGGTAGTAGCTCATGAATTATATGTAAAATTAACTCATATTTTTTTTTGGTAAAATTAACTCATATTTATTAGAATAAAATATAAGAAAATATCTGTGCCCAAAAAAAAGTATAAGAAAATATCAACCACTTCTTTCATTTAATGATTTGCATATCTAAAACTAAATTGTACATTTGTGCAGGTGAATTATGTTGGAGGACAATAATTTTTGCTGCATAGAAAACAATAAATAAAATTTGAGTATAATTTTGTCAGCAAGCCTACACTTCAACTGCATAAGTTAAATATTTTCAACCATACAATATAATATCTCTCGTCCAAAATCTTTAGTCCTTTTAATTTTTAGTTTTTGTCCTAAAGAGTAATGCTAAGGACACACCCACTAACACACTCCTTTCAACACGCTACTATCTAATGGGCCACATCATCACCTTTTTTAAAACACTTACCTGATAACCAGTACAACCGGTTAACAAAAAAATAACATTTACTGCAAGCAAAAAAAAAACTATCTTCCTTCTTTGAGATCTGCGATTTTGTCCTCGCCGTGTTCTTTTCTCCACCGCGTTCTATCCATCTCCAATGATTTCGTCTTGGTGAAGATATATATTCTACTCAATCGTTTTTGTTGCAACGTCCAATCGCCGTTGTCTAACTTGCACAAGAGCTTAATCGATTCTTGGGTTCCCTTTCTCTTAGACAAGTTGTTATTATCAATATGCTGATTGAAGAATTATTGTTATAAATTTGTTGAATCAATGGATATTACAATGAAATCATTGTTATCAATTTTTTTAATTGATTAAAGAATCCTTGTTATCAAGGGATACATCTTCTTTTATATTGTGATTTGACAACTGGATTACGGCGTCATGGCTGGGTATGAGATTAAATTGGGAGAAAACAAATGAGACAAAGAGATGATGAAGGGATGAATAAAAAATTCAATGGAGAGTGGAGAAGATGAGTAGTTTCCGTGAGAGAGTGAATATTGAATGTGATGAGTGTAACCAAATAATAATAATAATAATAAAAATAATAATAATAAATAAAAAAAAAGGTTAAAATCTCTCACCTTTATCATTAACCGGTAACAAGTAAATGAGTTAAATCTTATAAAAAAAGGAAAATGCTAACTAGTGCCCCCGGGGCACTAGTTAAGGATACTAATTATAGTAAAATTACATTGAAACTTGTGTAGTTAATGTTTGTAAAGTATAAAAAGTGTCATTCCCAATGCAAAAATTGCTTTTTTTGTATCCTTAACTAATGCCCGGTGGCACTAGTTAGCATGACCCATAAAAAAAAGAAAGTAAATGAGTTAAAAATAGGTGGTGATGTGGCCCAATAGATTGTAGTGTGTTGAAATGAGTGTGTTAGTGGGTGTGTTCCTAGCACTCCTCTTGTCCTAAATTTTTGATCTTTTAAAAAATCAATGCACAATTAATGATACTTTACCATTTGTACCCTTACTAAAACTAAAACATCAATTAAATACCATTAGTAATGGTAAAAATTACTGAACTTATTGATCTTTATTATTTTTTAATCTGTGTGAAAAACTCTAAAAAGACTAAAATTTTGGGACGGAAAGAGTATATCGTCGGAACAACATTATAACAACAACATTTACACACGGAGTAATCAACAAATGGTTCTAAACTTATAATCACAAAATAAACATGTTCTTGATATCACCTAGCATTAGCAGTTCATAAATGACCAAGTACCTTCAAAAATTGCATAAAAAGTTGCAAATATAATTAATTAATGCTATGATGCCACAATTTTCTATACGTATTTTGTTGAAAAGGTCAAAACAGAGCTGGGTAATTAATTCGTTTTATTGGTTAGGAAGGTAGTGTTGAAAAGTCTTGGAAATATTTATAAAAAAAAAAAGTCTTGGAAATAAATAATTCTTGGAATTAGCGAAAAATCGTAATGTTGGAATATATATGAAGGAAGTATTGAAATTCATCATGTAATTAGAGTTGTTATCAATACATTATATTAGAATTAAAAACAACTAGTCCCACATCCATGCGATGCACGAGTGTTATGCGATATTTTATATTATAATATGAAAAATCATTCGTATAAATTGAAACAATAAGTATTATGAAAATTATAATAATAACATCAACAACAACAAAATAATAATAATAAAGAAAGTGATGTAAATATAAGATAGATATTAAAGACGTGTTTATACATTTTGAAAAGATTACAATGAATTTTATTGCATCTATCAAAATAAGTTGGTAATCCATGAAATGTCCTGTCACTATGAAAATGGTTTGTGGTCATACTCATACATTGTGTATTTGATTCTTAATTGGACACTATAATTCAATATATAGTATAAAAGATTAATTAGTGCGTATAATTTAGTATAAATTATTATTATTAGTTGAGTGAGTGTATAATGAAAAGTTATAGGTATATAAATGTAGGCATATGAAAAAGTGTATAGAGATGACAATGATGTAAGTAGAAGTGATGTTGCATTATTGAGTGGTTTAATTGGATATAAGTGGCTTACGTGAATTAAGGTTAGATTACTGGTTACAAAACTATCTAGGAATTATATATATATATATATATATATATATATATATATATATATATATATATATATATATAGATTCTTTCTATAAAAAAAAAATTAAAAACAATTTCCAAAGGTTGCACAAAGAGTTTAAAAGACACTTAGGGTTCATTTGGTTGAGTGAAAGAAAGGAAAATTACGGAAATCGATGGATGTTTCATGTGAATTATTAATATCGATGGATGTTTCATGTGAACCATCAATTTCCGTAATTTTTCTTCCTTCCATTTTCTTTCCTTCAGACCAAACAAAGCATTAATCCGTGCTATGATATCACTGTTTTATTGTGAAGTTCGAAAGACTGATAATTAATGTTTTTCATTGAGTAGGAAAAGTAGGGTTTCATAAGTCTTGAAAACCTAAGCATTAGAATGAGTGAAAAATTGTATTATTGAAATACGTACAAATAAAATACTAAAATTCATAATGTGCAATAATGTTGCTCCCTTGGAAATCAAAGTACTATCATTATTGAGAAATCTTGAAATTTGTTGAGTTTATAGTGGGGAAAATGAAATTTTCGGGGGCACATAAACTGCAGTCGCGCAGAAAACCATAATAAGATTAGAAGTGGTTTTCAAAAGTTGCATGAAGAGTTGAAAAAGTATTTAATTAATGTTACACGATGCCACAAATTTGCAAGTTTTTTGAAAAGTTTAAATGGTTGGTAATTAATATGTTTCATTGAGTAAAAGTAGTAGTTTTTAATAAGTCTTGGAATAGAATCTTGACCAAAAAAAAAAGTCTTGGAATGAGTAAAAAATTATAACAGTGAAATGCCTATAAAGGAAGTATGCAATTAAATTTGTTATAAATTCTCATAGCGTAGTGGCAAGTACAGAGAATCAAAGAATTAATTTTCAATAATGCAAGAAATTAAGATAATAGTTAAGACGAACTCCATCCAAGTGTGAGAGCAATTTTAGAAGGAATTCGAGAGATTAGGGTTTTGGACGAGTTCTTGGAAACTATCCAAAATTCTAAAGTTAACTTTTTGTTGTAACCAAAAAAAAATAATTAATTTTTTGTTATTTTCAATGAACAACAATTTAGTCATGAAGGATAATTTATACAATTGGTACATTTTTATTTTTTATTGAAATTACATATATCGATAAGAATGTGCGAAGTATGACAATAGTTGTTGCATTCAAAGTACTATTTTTCCAGATCTATCTTCATAATTGCCCATCTTTAATTATGTGATTGTCATTTGGTAGATTCATTGTTTTCAGCATGTACTAATAAGATTCATGTGAATTATTAATATTAAGGATCAATGCGCATTGTCACCCCATAAATATCTCTGCAAGAGACCATATTTCTTCATCTTCTTGGGTCTTAAAATCCCGTTGATTTTTTTATTTATCTGGTCTTCCATCAACATCTTCACATGAGATTTTCTCCCCCTTCCCCTCTTAGCATCATTGTTCATATTGTTATTGTCGTTGAGCTCCATAAGCCTTTTAACTGCAACCAGAATGTCGTTAGACACATCTTCACTCTTTTGTTGTTGAGCTTGTATCTTTTGTTGTTGAGCGCGTATTTCCTATACTCACCACCTCTTTGACACCAACACAACAAACACTTTTCGATTTTTCTCCCAGTTATCATATTTTGCAACAACAACCACAAAATCTAACTTGTGTGCTTCATCATGAACCCAACGATCATCTAATCTTGTGTAGTAAACTTTCTCTCAGTCGTAAAATGTACGCGCAAATCAAATTTAGGAGCAAAATCTTTGTTTCTTTGATTGGCTTCACATCGACCTTAGGTTGTTTGTTTGACTTCACATCAACCTTAGGTTTAGGTTTTTTTGCTTGGTTTTGCATCTACCATAAGTGAAACAATTTTTAAAAAAAAGTAAAACAATTTTTAGTATCAGTGTGGTTCGCACCATAACTAGCAAACACTTCCGAATTTCAATATGGTTTGCAAGTTAACGCGTGAACCTGACCTGTACAGATATTTTGACGTAAAAGAAACGAAAATGTTAAGGAATGGGGAAGATTTTAAAGTAACATTACATTTGCATTCAACTCAATGTGATGTCTATGGATTCCCTTGATACTTGAATTGTGTGTCTGAAACAAGATTTCGCCAAAAAATACGGGGGTTTGAGGGTTTGGAGTGGATGAGAAAAAGTTGACGAATGTGTGTACTGTTTGTGTCTAAAGGTTCATGCATGTTCACATCTTATGATTTTATTATACAGATTCAAGTGACAACACCTCCATGATGTGTAAATTAATTCCCAATTAAATTTATCATCATTGGATTCAAACTCGATTATCATCAGTGTATTATCGTAATACAGTGGCTCATCCACTATATTCTACTATTGAGTTATTTATTGTAGAATTTATTAAATCAACACTTGTCTCATAACATATATTTTAGATATCGACGACAAACATTTATCCCCTTTTATTATCATATTATATTAAATATTAATCAATACACTACTCTTGTATTTTTCAGATAGAAGAAAATATATATAGTAAAATTGAGTGAGAAAAATGTTGTTTTCGGTTACATAAGAGAAAAATGTTGTTTGTTAATAAAATTGAGGAAAATTCAAATAAAAATAATGTTTTTTTGTCCAGTGAACTAAAAAGAGTAGATCTAGATATAGTCGAGTTATTTTGACAAAATTATCTCATTTTTGCACATGTGTCAATTTATTAAGTTAGATTAGTTTGGTAATTCTTTATATTGTATGGTATTTTCTTTTATGTGTGGATTTTTTCAACAACATGAAAATTAATATTATTTGATGTGTATTAATCTTTGGATTTAAATGATATATACGGCCAATGTAAAACAATTTTACATAGACATCCAATAAAAATCCAACAATTTACCACATCGCTCACTCTTGTATGATTATTTTGAAACTAATTGGATGACATGAAAGACTAGCTAGTGATTTCTTATTGGATGTCAGTGTAAAAATATTTTACACTGATGATGTATTTTCATTAAACTCTTAATCTTTTATTATTTTTGTTATACTACTTTTATTTTATATATATAGATTTTGCTCAACTTCTTTGATGTTTTTAGATTTCTGATATCCTTTTCCTTTTCTCAATTTAAGGGGGTTATGTCATTTGAATTGCTTAATAACACAATCTACTTTGAAAAATTGATGATGTGTGAATTGGTTCACTGGTCATCTCATTAGTATCAGTATAACTTGCATCAATTAGTGTTCAATATTTTTAAATCTAAAACATAGTTGAATTGCTATTTATTTGCTCCTCTTAGCATCTGATGAACTTGCAGGGTCTTGTATCTATGGATGGAGTTTCTGTTCCTAGAAATAAACTTCAGATTTTTGTGAATCATCTTGCTTTTAGGGGAAGAATCAATCAATTATATTTGTGATACTGATATTCTCAGAGTTATACGTTGTCACATCTCACAATTATAACATTTCACACTTTGGTCATGGTGCTCATTCCTCTCACTTTAGGGGGCTCACTCGGCATCCCCCTATCAATGGTGTGATCAAAGTCGATATTCATGATAGTACTTTTGGCAATTTGAACAGTGCAGGTTTTGGAGGGTTGCTTCAGAATCATAATGAATAGATTTTGGACTTCTCTCGGAATTGCTACCAATCTTGTTGCCGCGAGGTACTTGCTATCTCAATGGCCTATCTCATGCTTGAGATGCTTTGCATAAAGAAGAGTATCTTCAGATTCCTTGACTGCCTTAACCTCATAAAAAATGGTGCATCATGCACCATGCCATCATCCCTATACTCCTCATATGGCTCACCTTTAAAGATACCAAGATGGACCTTTGACCTATTGTTTTTCAACACACTTTTAAGAAGAAGAAAATGAAGGTGTTGATTGGTTAGCCAAACAAGGAGCTTATTTAAATGATTTACATAAGATTTGGAGTGATTATCGTCCTCACTTTTCTTATTATATTCTTCCTGATGCTTTGTTTGTCTTTGGTTTCCAATTGATAAAGAAACAGCTTATATATACCTTGCCATATTTTATCAAAATTAAACATATATAATGAATAGGGAACAACACTGCTAGTTTCTAGCAGAAATTCTTAACATTATTTTATGCTATAAATCATTTTCTCACTAGCCCGAGCCCTGCAACACAATAAGCTAGTTCTATCACAGGAGAAAGGTTAAGGATAAGAAGAAAAAAAAAATCCACCATGAGTCTTCGAATGAAAATGGTAACAAATTCATGCCTGAAATCACTGGTTGAACACTGTTTAAAACCATTGTCACCGCAAGGAGGTTTCCTAGGTTTGCAACCGCCGCTTGCAAAGTCTTGCTATTGAGTGATTAAAAATTAATTAAAAAGCACTTTAAATTTATTATTTTTTGTTTTTGTTTTGATCATAAATAATTTAAGTGTAAATAAGATACAATGCAATAATTAAAAGAGCAGAAAGATAAAGACAAAAGAAAATAAGTTGTCGGAAATAAAGAGATGAAAGAGTAGAAAAAGACACAAAAAAATTATCCTGGTTCGGCCGAAAAACTAACTATGGGCCTACTCCAGTCCCAAGGAAAACACATTGAGATTTCACTAAAAAGAATAAAGCTTTTAAAACAGGATTAGCTTAGAACCTTTACAGCCGAGAACTCTCAACACAAACAATGGGATATCACATCCCTTGTGCAAGAGCCTCTAAAAGCAAGAGATATTACCTCTCTTGAAAACTTTGGGATCACACCTAATACAAAAGAAATTACAAGAATTGAAAGATTACACCAATTGTGTAGATATAACAAATTGAAACACATTTGTTCAAAAAAACAAATTGAAATACAAATATTACAAAGTAAACTATATAGTATAAAAAGCTCTCAAGAAAATATTTTAGCAAGTGTAGAATTAGTGAGAGTGATGAGTATTAGCAATATAAGAGAGACAGAGTATGAATGAGAGAAATATTTTTCGGTGAGTTTTTTTGGTGATTTGAAAAGGTGAAAAACACGTCCTATTTATAGGACTTGTGAAAGAAGTAAGTTTGGAAAGGGAGAAATTCTTATGTGAGTCCTCACCTAAGCATTAATGATTAGGTACGACCAATTAAATCATTACAACTCATTAATATATTAAATAATTAAAAGTAATTAATAAAGTATTTATGAAACCAAATCTGGACCAAATCTAAAAAAATAGGAAGAAAAAAAAAAGTCATGTCCCAGTTTTTATTTTTTTTTGTGGCAGATTGTTATCAACTTATATTCCCTCCCAATTTGTATGTGCTGTTATCACCACCAACACTAAGAAAAATAAGAAGAGGAAATAACATATGTGAAGTTAATAATTTTTTGTTTCAAACACTGATATTTCGTTTAAGAAAAACTATAATTTTTTCTTTTTGAGTCTTATATTTTTTTGAAATTCAGGGGCTATTCAAACTATAATTGTTGGATTTGATAAAAAGAAATATATTTAATCATTTTCAAGTAAGAATTTAGGTGAACAATTAATAAGCTATAAGCAAATTGAATTAACTTATCAAAATACGTGTATGTACGTACCTAGTAAAAAATTACAAGTTCGTGAGAAAATAATGTTACCAAATATAGTATGTTTTATCATATAAACCTATAAGCCATAAGCTATAAAATTAAAATTTAGTACCGTGAAATAGAGTTTGTATATGAATTTGTATCAAACTATAATCGCAACTTAAAATCAACATAAAAATTAGTAAAACGCAGTATATGTAGCAAATAGTGGAACAATAATATACTAAATATAATAAATTAAAATATTCTTCACCTAGTTAAACATAAATATATAGGAATAGTGAAAAATAAAATTGTCTTGATCTTGTTTGTCTTGACTCTTGAGTACTGCTACTTGTTTTGATGGTGAGCGCACAACACATGAAAATCAGAGGGAATACAATGGTTAATAACAATCTAGCGCTCGAGATTTTTTATTTCCCTATTTTTAAGATTTGGTCAACATTTAGTTTCATTAATATTTTATTATTTATTTTTAATTATTTAATATATTAATGAGTTGTAAATTTGTAATGATTTAATTGGTCATGCCTAATCATTAATGCTTAAGGTAAGAACTCACCTAAGAATTTCTCTTGAACCAAACAAACCCTAACATATAGTGACAACACTCTTCTTTCAACTTCTATATTCTATTGTTACTGCTAAAAACATTTAGGAGATAACCAAAATTACTTTATCATCTTTTCTCATTTTCTCTTTCAACTTCTTTATCTTATTTTCTCGTGGCACTCTTCTGTCTTTGTTTCTTCTTTTCACCCATTACAATTGGATCGTGGAGGATGAGTAAAATCCCTAGTAATTTGATAGAAATTTTCACCCATTACAATCTTATCGTGGAGGATGATAGAAAGTTTACTTTTTGTTGATAAGATGTACTAGTAAAATTTTTATAAAAAAATGTAGTATTATTTTATTTATCATCTACAAAAGTGTATTTCCTTAGAAAAAAAATCTACCGAAGTGTCATCTAAATAATAATAATATAAAATTCATTAATTAAATAAGTAATAATTATATTAAATTACTTAATAAAAACACTAACATATATGATACTCCCCCTAGATCCTAATTATAGCAGAATATTTACTTTTTAGATACATTGAAATTTTAATGTATCTAGTCTATATTATAGTCTAGATACATCAAACTTTGAATGTATATAAAAAGTTAATTTTTTCTTATAATTAGGACTAGAGGGAGTATGACTTAATGATATAAAAAAACTCTGATTCGACCGATTTAATAGCTATATAATTTTATTATAGAGACCGATTCATTCTACCAGTTTACTCTGATTTAATCCGGTTTGTCATGCGGTTCGACCAGTGACTCAGTGGTTCAACCAATGACCCAATGCCCTCATCGGTTCGATGACCTATCCGATTTTTAAAACACTGTTTTTAAGCTCAGACTCTTAAATTAGTCCATCCTGCCACACCCCCCTTTTAGACGGGCTTAAATGTAGCGCACAACCCGCTTTGCCATCGATACATATTATAGGGGTAAATGTAGCGCACATTTTTTAAAATTCCACATTTAAGATTCCCCTATAATTACATAAGAACAACCCGTATAATACGACCCGGCCCGCTTTGCCATAAGAACAATAAAGAAGATAGGGGTAATTGTGGAATTTAAAAAATGGGAGGTGGGAATCTTAAAATGGTGAGGGGTTATTAACATTTTGGAAATAAGAAAACCCGAGAAGAAGCCCAAGAAAAAAAAATAAAAGAGACGGGCCTTGATCGACTCAAAAATCCAACAACACAAAGCCGCGCTTTATCCTCTCTGCAACTGTGTTTTGTTCTGTTCTGTTCTGTTCTATATGTGAACTAAGCTAAGGTTTTGATCCTAAGACGAAGACAAGGTTTTTGTGTGTACTATGGAAGCTTCTTCGTGTTTTCTTCCATCACCCTCTTTCATTGGATTCAGGTTCCTTCTGTTGTCTTTCTAAATTCCGTATTGTTTTTTTACTTGGTTCTTTAATTCTTTGCTTAACTCAATTCCCAACTTTAAAATGAAGCATTTATGTGTTCAACATTTTGCATTGATATCAATTAATCATTTTATGATTTCTTCATAGTTGAAGTAGCAATTTCAGTGAGGGATTTTTATTTTTAATTTTTAATTTTTAATTTTGAGCTAGCTTAATTGTCATTTTATGAGATTATTAAGACATAATATTTAGTTCTATGTGTGGAAATGAAGATGATCATTGTGGGAATCCATCTCTGAATAGACTATGTTCCAATGTTGGTTCTATTGATTTAAGTTTATGCCTGTTTTTTTTTTTTTGAAATTTAGTTTATGTTATGTCTGTTCTTGGCTATGAAACACTGACACAACACGGACACGTCAAATCGACACCGATAATAATTTGAGAAAATGACATAATTCAGTATAATCATAAGTGTCGGTGTCGAACCAGGACACACCTAATCCAATGAGTGTCCGTGCTTCATAGGTTTGATATATTGTATGATGGATTTGAACACCAGTATTCTAAGGATTTGTCTAATAGGCACAAGTGAGACAAGTCTTTCACCATGCACATACTTGTTTTCACTTTTCACCATTGGATCATTTCATCCAATGGTGAGACTTATTGGCCCAATGGCGAAAACAAGTTTGTGCATGGTGAAAGACTTGTCTCACTTGTGCACCATAGTCATAGACTTGGCCGTACTCTAATGCATAGTTTAGGTGCAAGTCTTTAGGTAAGAGACATGTTTAATATGTAACTGCAGATAATTGTTTCTGGTTATCCTTATTGTATTAGAGCTGGTGGGAGTGTTGACTTTTTAATGTACGTGTTTGATTGCAATAATTTGTGATGACTTGGTCTAATATATTTTGTTATCTATTCCATATTAGGACGAGCAAAGAGCTTCCACATGTGCTCTCGGTGCATGAGTTCAAAAGAATAATATGCTTCTCGGTTTGTAATCAAAAGCAAAGTTACAATGAAAAGCTTTACATTATACCTATTAGGACCATTTCTCGATTCTGCATTTCAAGATCTTTCACTAGGTCGTTGGAACTTGGAGGGACAGGAACGCAAAGTGATGCTTATTCAGGTTATTCAGCTCCTAATGACAATCAGAGGTGCAAATTGGTTCACATGATATCGACTTCTTCCTGATATTATTTATGCCTGTTTTATTTTGAAGGACTCTTAGATTCTAATGCCTAACGATTTTTATCTTCTACGAAGAAAGTATTTTTGTGTCATTGTTATTTTGAAGGACTCTTAGATTCTAATGCCTAAAAAAATTTATTCTTGAATTAACAATGTCCATTGACTGTGCAAATTCCACATTCAACAGATTCAGCAACTATGAGAAAGAATTGGAAGAATTATTTGGTGAAGTGAAAAAAATGATCAAGATGGGAAAGAAAAATGATGCCATAGACCTGCTTAATGCAAATTACGAAATAGTGAAAGAGCGGCTTGATGCAGGCACTAAAGGCATAGAGGAAGCTGCTATTTTAGATGTACTAGCTCTGGGTTACATGGCTGTTGGAGACTTGAAATCTGTTGGTTGTATGTTGAATTTGGTATTTTTTTTTCTCAACTCTCGTCTTGTATATTCTCCAGTCATTTTGATTTCTCATGTCAACGTGGTTTCCATTACTTCAACTCTCTGAATTCATATCATGTAGAGGTTTCATATCATAGGTATAGTAATCAATATTCTATGCCTTTTTAACTGTTTCGAGAGTAAATACTCAAGAATAGAGATTTACAGTATGGTATTAGTACCATACTTTTCTATAATGAGAATAAAGGAGGAGTCAATTGTTGATTTTATTTCATTTTCTACTATGAGTTAAACAAAGTTGTAATGGTTTGTCAACCTTGAATGAATAAATGGTCGCCAATAATTTATGCAGTCAAATTATCTGCAATCCTAGTCCAACAAGCATATTTTCATGTACGAGACTGAATGCTTCCACCTGTGGTTTCTAACTTTCTATCAGTATCGCATGTTTGACTCTCTTGTATGGAAGTAGTTTCTTTTGTATCTGTCTTAGTATATGCTTACCAAACTCATAGTTGCAATAATTACTTGTTCTCTATGATGTGCACTTATATATTTTCTTTAATGGTCAGTTGCAAGAAGTTGTTGATACCTTAAAGGATGATGCACCACATCAAGACTCAATACTTATGCATATGGGAAGTATGTATGCGACATTGAACAAGTTTGAAGAGTCAGTGGACATGTATCAAAGGGCTGTCTACAATGTGGAGAAGAATTTCGGTGAGTGCACTTTTTCCGTTAGTAATGTTAGTCTTATTTTTGATATATTATTATTTACCTGCAATTATGATTGTTGGTATGTTGAGTTGCTTATCTGTTTGACCAAAAGATTGGTGCTATTTTCTTGACATTTTTCTGTCGGGGGTGTCTAGTTAGAGGCTACTTAAACAGTTTTCCATCTCTAGTGGATAGATACCTATAGGAAATGATCCGTGTATTGTTGCGTTCCATTTTTCAAAATTATGGTAGTCTAAATATAATTCTTCTTTTAGGTAAGGATAGCACTATTCTTGTAACACCCTATTTGGGTATGGCAAAATCTCTTGGTTCTATTGGAAAAGCAACAAAAGCAATAGAGACATACCAACATGTAATCACTCTTTTGGAATCAAGTAAAGGTGCTGAAAGTAAGCATTTGGTTGTACCTTTACTTAGTCTTGGAAATCTTTTACTGAGAGAAGGACGAGTCAATGATGCAGAATGTCATTTTACGAGGTAAACTTCCTAATTTTGTTTTCTCATTCCATATTTATTGCTCTAATGGCTCTCTGCTTTTTTCTATATTAACTCTTATTTATTGTTTTTCGCTAGGGTTCTAAACATATATACCAAAGTATATGGAGAAAATGATGGAAGAATTGGAATGGCTATGAGTTCCCTAGCCCAAGTGAAGTGTGCTCTAGGTAACTTCATAATTACTGCAGCAATGTTTTGTTCTCTCTTTAAATGGGTTTGAAGTACATGCTCCAATTTCTTATTTCCTTTTCTTTTTTGTGTTATCATCAAGTTTAGGCACATATTGATGTGAAATATATTTTGCAGGGAAGTCAGATGAAGCGATTCATTTGATCAAACGTGCTCTTAAGGTCATGAAGGATTCAAATTACATGTCACCGGACAACAGTATAATGGAAAAGATGAGGGTAGATTTAGCCGAATTACTCCATACTTCTGGGAGGTAAGCTTTATAAACCTGGTAGTAAGAGCAAAAGATTTAAGTACTTTTGGCATTTAAGAATAAAGTCAGACAACTTTAAGTAATTTTTACGCACTGTTTATATCTTTAGAAAACCTAATGACTTTGTTGTACCGCTAAGAATAAGATTCTAAGAAGTACTGATAAGTATTAAGCTATTTGACTGAAACTTGATGTATATGTAACTAAACACTTATTGTGATTGGTGGTTTCTATTGTTTTACTTAAAGAGGACAAGAAGGCAGAGAGATATTAGAGGAGTGCCTATTGATTACAGAGACGTACAAAGGAAAGGAGCATCCCAGCTTAGCAACGCATATGATAAATCTCGCGACTTCATACACACGGTCAAAGAATTATGCGGAGGCTGAGCATTTGCTGAGAAGAAGTTTGCAAATCATGATAAAGCATAAGGGAACTGATAACCAATCCATCAGCTTCCCTATGTTGCATCTAGCAGTTACACTGTACCATTTAAAAAAAGACGAAGAAGCAGAGAAGCTCGCCCTGGAGGTTTTACGCATCCGTGAAAAAGCTTTTGGAGTAGATTCTCTTCCTGTCGGTAAATTTCCTCTCCCCTGACTGAAAACATGTTCAGCCTCAAGTTTACATGACACTAGATAGCGCAATTGTTCAGAATTCAGATACTTCCATTTAGTTGCATTTTGCGTAGTATGGTTTTTTTCTTCCTTATGAAACCGACATTTATCGTATATTACGCATGACAGGAGAGGCTTTGGACTGCTTAGTGTCTATTCAAATGAGACTTGGTAAAGATGATAGTGAGTTACTGGAGATGCTTAGAAGGATCCTGAATATCCAAGAGAAAGGATTCGGACATGAGAGTGAGCAGGTTTTAGTTACCCTAAAGAAAATTGTATACTACTTAGATAAGTTAGGGAGAAAAGGTGAAAAGCTTCCTCTGCAGAGAAGGTTATCTTTGCTTAGGAAGAAGTATAAGCAGATGGTCCATGACTAAATTTGTAAATATGTTATATAATGTTTGTGATATTTTTATCCCATTTTCATGCATGAGGCATTTTGTTCATATGTTTATGTGTGTTATCAATTATGGTTTCTTTGTGAGGTTAAATGGAGAATGAATCCTCTCGATTTTTCATCTCTTATGTCTTAATGTTATCAATCTCACAGTTGAATGGAAAAAGATGAGATGGGTTTTTTAATATAAAAAATGAAAGTAAAAAGGCTCAATAGGTAAAATGATAATACATGAGAGATATGAGAGAATTTTGTTTGAGATGATTCATTCCCGCTTGAATGACATTCTTTTTGTTCACGTTCGGAGTTGGGGCTCGAATTAGAATGAGAGATAAAATAACAATGTTAAAGTAGGACCGGAGATCAAACTGATGAAACTTCCGAGTGATGGTTCAATTGATTTATCCGGCACAAACCTTGGTTGAATCAGATGACAAATAAATAAATAAATATTTACAAAAGTTTAAAAGAAAATGAATGTAAAAAATCAAAATTGGTTGAATCAATTGTGGTTGAACTGTGATTCAACCGAAATGCAAAATAATCAGGATTCAACCAATTGAAAAACAAGCTTGTTTTTTATTCAACCAATTGTTTACACAAACATGTTTTTACAGGTCAGTAATATTATGAATGACCGCTAAAGTGTATTAATAATTCTTTATACAGATGATACTGGTATGCTCTGGTATAAAATTCTTTAATGATCTCTTAATGGAAGTTGGATCAGGTAGAAATGTTCAATCAAAAGTGCTTTTTCAAAAGAACAAGGAAACATTCACATTCAACCAAGGATGGACATTTTCTAGGAGAGTCTACTGCAATGGTGAAGAATGCATGATTGTCTTCACCTGATTCCTATCATTTCCTCCCTAATTCTTCTCCAGTGAATGTGTTGTTTGATTCATGAGTACTAGTAACAAAATGATGAAGATAACTCTCAGCGAAGATTTTTGTCTTATGTAAATGTGTTATAATGCTATTATATCTCTCTAATGCAATGTCATGTTTGAATAAACAGTTTAATTAAACACTTATTATATAAAAGCTTATGTATAAACTATTTCACTAACAAAATAAAATAGTCACATTATTTTCATATAATTGAAGAGCTTATGAACATGTCATAAGAAGTTTACATAAGCTATCTCAAATAATCTCATTAGTGTTTAAATCGGTGGATAAACTCAATTAATCCAAACAGAACCAATACTAATTCCAAGCAAGATACTAAAGAAAGAAGGGAAAAAAAAACGATCCAAGTAGAAGCAGAAAGTAGAAATTAAGACCATTAGCATTTCAAATATACTGAATCCTTCAATATACAATCGTGGGATGCACGAGAAAATCTTGACTTGCCATCTGGGTGTCGTCCTTCTGATTGCCTCAAAAACCAAATTGACATCACAAATATGAAGCCAAAACTGGTTTGACTGAATTTTTTTATTACAATGAAGTATAACCACTGGTTGGAACCTTAAATGTATGCATAAAATACTAAGACTACCAAGGAGGCCATTACTAAAGTAAACAATGAAACCTCTTGCCGAGAACCGGAATTAGGTAACCATGGATACGCATCGGGTGGTGGCATCACACAGTTGTCGCCATTGAAGTAGATTCTATGAGGGAAACCCCAACCCTTCTCAAAACTGAAATGTGACCTATCCTCCTTTCGAAAGAGTAGCTCAGATTGTACATTACCACTAGGGCCAGCATGATTAAGAAAATCATTATAGTCACTCCCCACAGCATTGCTGTATCATCTGTTAAAACCAACTCATACCAGTAATTAAGAAATCCAATACTAAAGAAACATGAATTAAACAAGTCCGGATAATACTTATTGAACCATAAGGATTTAATGACTTGTAGTTCAAACTGAATAACTGAGTCAGATTATTGAAGTTCGGATGCTGAACTACCAAGTTCCAATCTGAGTAATTCATACGGTAATTAAAATTAGTTATAGAAACCTTCACACGCCAGTATTCCTTGTAGTTAACTTTGACATGCCAATGGATTTGGATTGGGCACATGTGGCTGGTACATTGCACCAAAGGTGATAAATTATTCTTTCCGTTACTACCAGCAACAACCGAGGCCAAATGTGGCGTATTTGGACTGTAACCACAAAGAAAAGAAATATGGGCGTACAACTTAGAAACTAGAAGAAAGTTGCAGTACGGTTGGTGAAAGATACATACTTTACACAACTCCCTGACTGAGATGAGTTACTCTGACAGCCGCATGCACAAGTTGGGCAGGATACAATGGTTTCGTTGTAAAAAGCTGAGAGGGAGACGCAGCAAGTGGGAGTTTTCTGAGCCAAAAATTGTGAATACAGGCACGTAACATTCCATGTCACTGCAATGAATCAAAACCATGGTAAGATTCTGTTGGTTACAACTTAAAGCGAAGTGATTTTGACATTCAATAATTTGGAGAATTTTAAGAAAACTGAAGTTAATTTGTGTTTTTTATCTTAATGAAAATCACTTTTTAAAAAAAACTTCATCTATCAAAAATGATTTTTAAGAGAAGCTACTCAAAACAACTTCCCAATTTAAGCAACTACCCAATTTTTAATAGAAACTACTCAAACCAACTTCTAAATTCTCATTCTTTTATAAACTTCTAAAAATTCATTCTTTTATAAAAAAGTGATTTTTTTGGAAAACAAAACCCTGTAACAAACAGACTCTAAATTGTGGCAGACTAGACAAACATATTTAAAACAGTAAAACAAGCGTAGAAGTTCATTAACTTACTGAGTGCTTGGATCACTCTCCTTTTGTCAGGTTGAATAAACTGAGTAGGTCCCACAATTTTTGCTGGCCCAAACCTGGAAATGTTATGAAGATTCAAATGAATAACCATAAACCGTAACTGAAAGCAAAGTATAAGCAACATGCAGTTAATACATTATGGAGATGTGTACTTTTCTTCTTCAACTTCAAAAGTAATCATGTAATTCTCTGTACGGATGCAGTTGGGAAAATTGTTTGGCTTCATGCCGCTGCCTTTGCTGTGATAGGATTCAACATTCTTCTGATACTTGTCCCTATAATGTTAATATCGTTCAGTATATTCGTCTAAAGACCTCGCGCAGATTTTATATGAACTCCAGGAGAATAAATACTCAATTTGGTCCCTGAAATTGTAAGAGCATATAAACCTAGCCCTCTACATTATCAATATTCCAAAATGATCCCTAGAATTCCATTTTTGGAATATTGTTAATGTAGGGGACTAGGTCGATACAGTCCTACAATTTAAGGAACCAAATTGGGTATTTACTCAATTCTTCGAAAAATGATAATGAAGACAAAAGTAACAGAGCTCAACTGCAAAAGTGACGTGATGGATGAATTTCATTATGCTCTAACTCTGGACTTCATTTTATGTGGATTTCATCTGAAACCACTAGATAGAAATAGATCTCATTATTATTATGAAAGCACGGCAGAACTGAAACAAATAAATCATCCCGACAAAAGAGAAAAGGAGTCCACCTTAAAGACAGTCACTAGCAGAAAACTCTAAACTAAGCTGAGGATCCATCCGGAGATCAGGTTTGACACTACTTTTTGAACATTATAGTTATAATAGGGTAAAAGAAGACTGGTAAATTTAGGATACCGGTGGTAAAAAAGCAAAGTCATAGCTCAAGGATGTCATTCAGAACAGAACTACTAGATTATTCCCAAAAAAGAGAGCTACTAGAAATTTCACTGTGAAAATTAGGTATTCTAATACAGCCTCTACTCTAATCCCAATGGAAAATTAAGCCAAAAAAGGCAAACACGGGGATTTTATCCAATTATGTATCAAGTTTAAGAGGGACAATGTACTTGAATGTATTTTATTCCCAAGACACGGTTTTTCAAAATAATGGAAACATTTTTTATTTCAGCAATGATCAAAAAGCAAATGAATCGAAGAAAATTCAAATTCTAAATACTGAAGCAGACCTATACAATTCCGTCGAAGTAGTTCATTCAAAATTGAGTGTACAACGACACTTTTATTTGATGCATGTGATGTCATATGGATAAAGGTAAACCCAACCCCAAATCTACAAAAACTTGTTTGGACACCATATGTTATGAATTTTCTTCCCCTAATGGAGAATACACAAAAAAATATAGAGAGAGCATGCAACTAAACAGGTGAATAATATGCCTTTGACAATTGAGTCCCATACCATATAGTAGATGAGTCAGGAGTAATACCGAGAAAATATCCCCCTGGTTTCAGTAGAGATGACACGTTTAGAAGAAGTCTCCGTGCTTTCTCTTCAGTTTCAAAACACAACTGCATTAGAGATATTAGTCAGAAGAGGACCAGCAAGCAAATCCGAGGGGACTAAATATCAAGAGAGCAAAAAAGTGTCAGAAATGATAATGACTGCAAGCAAAAACTAAAATATCTCAAAAGGAGTTGTTGAGACACTGCCTATCTGCATTTACTTACTCTATCCTCATTTTTGAGGACTTATCATGCAGAGTAAAAACAAAGGGTTATAAGATAAGACACTATAAAAAAATGAGAAAGTAAATATGAGACCTGCAAATGCTGCAAACAGCAGACAAAATCAGCTGTATTGGTCTTCTCCTCCAAATGCACTTCTACATTTTCCTGTCAAGAAAAATAAGTTAGTATTAACAATAGATACAGAACAGAATTGTATTGTATCAAATTCAGCGGTTTAAGGCGAGAAGACCCCAAAAGTGCACGGGTCAACAGCCGAAAGTTGGTATCATAAGAAAATAAAATATTGGTTTAAATATGATTTTGGTTTTAATCTCTTGTAAGTTCTTTTGTTTAGGTTTTAGTCCTTGCAAATTCAAAAACTATTGTTTTTAGTCCCTGAAGTCATATGTGGGATAATATAATCACGCCATGTGGCCAATAACCTGATATTAGGAACTAAAAGCAAGAATTTTGAATCTGCAGGGACTGAATCCAAACAAAAAAACTCGCAGAGAGACTAAAACCTAAAAACACTATAATTGTGGGGACTAAAATCATATTTAAACCGAAACCATTAGGTTTGGTCTAGTGGTGAAAGAATTGGTAGTATGCATGAAGTCCTAGGTTCGACCCCCATTGGCTCCATTGTAAACCAAAAAAAAAAAAATCATATTTAAACCTTTTGATCCATTTACATCAAATAAGTAACAAGTTCAATCTATAAAACCCTAAGTTGTTTATTGCTAAGAGTTCCAAATAGGACCAACATATTTTTAGCAAAAATGGTTAAAAATTGAGTATTTAAGAAAGGTTTAGGGTGAGACAGTGACTAACAGTTGAAGGGTCAAGCTGAAAGAAATCAGCAGAGTATGATTTCCTATTGCTCTCCCAAGCTTGTCGAATTTGGTCTATCCCAGACGAAGAAACATCTGATACAAATACAATGCAACAACAACAGTGCATTAATTAATTAATTAATTGAGGTGTTAAAGAAATTGAATTGAAGAAGCATATGTTATGTTATGTTATGTTACATACCGATACCAATGTAGTGGGCAATTTGGGCGTCGAGCCATTTATCAGCATCAGTGCCACCACCACAATACAACTCGCAAACCGTGGCGTAAGGGTCAGCGGATATCTTGATGAGAGCCATTTTTGCTTGATGGTTTGAATCGCTTTTGCATTGAGTCGGATAGCTCCATGTGCAAACATACGAGAAGACGTTAGTCACTACATTCAAGTTTGAGCATATTTCCAACATAATTGCCTTCAAGTGCAGGGGAAGTGTGGCACCACCGAACACAATCAGCCTAGGACCAATGTACACAGGCCTCTCCGGCTGCAACCACTGGTGCCTTACCAGTGAAACTATCAGACAGGAAAATATAATAATGCCATAATAAATACACGCAGCAGGTTTAAAAAATGATTACACCAGTAGATCCTGCCAGTGCCACCTCTAACAATTTCAGAAAGGTCTGATGGAGATCAAGGGTTATAGGGGAAACTTTTCAAGCGTTGGAGTTGAAGGGTTTTCAGTGTAGAACACCAATAACAATTTCACAGAAAGGAAAAACAAGGTCCAAAACTAGATATTTAACCAAGTGTAGCCATTGAACAAGGACAAATAAAACAGCCAGTTATCCAAAATAAATATCAATCTCAGCAGGACAAAGGAGTTTATCTAGGTGCAAATAAAATGCTAACAGTATCATTTAGCGGCCAGAAAATGCTATGGATCTGCTACGACTCTTCCACAACGCCGCCATTTCCCTGCAAATCGCGGCCACTATTTCCGCTTCTCTAAATAGCGGAAAGTGGACCTCTGGCGTAGCGGGGAGGGGGTCTGCCGCTACGCTATCCCGCTATAGAGCGCTATTAACATCGTAGAATAAAACACTCACAAATTCAATAAACCTTGATTTCGATTCGACCCAATATTGCATTTTTTGTTCACAACATTGCCATATGGCTTCCCGAGTTCAATCAGTTCCTCCTCCGCACATTCCCATGGCAAGTTTCTCAAGTGAAGCATCTTCGATGGTGGTTGGGTGTACCGGAACTGTTGCTGACTAGAAACCGATACCATTTCAGACAATAACCTTAAACCTGCTGAATTACAATATCCATTTCAAAATCAGCTACCATATCATATTATCTTATAATCATACAACTGTATCCACAATGCATAATTCAGTTTTCCCAAAAATAATTTCCAACAAATTACATTACATTCACTACTTCACACACTCATAATTTAGCTAGCATGATTCGTTTATAGATAACATTATACAAATGCAATAGCATATTTAAAAAAAAAAAAATTGAAATCCAATTAAATCAGTGTGCAGTTGCTAAGGGGAAAAAATAACAAAGCTTAGGGGTAACAATATAGTGCATATGAAATTGAAATTCCAGAAATAAAAAAAACAGAAAAGAGATGTAAACACCAAAACTGAAGCAGCACCATAGGGATGCAGGAAATACTTTCATCTTCGCCGCACAATCAGACCAACACTGCAAATCGAAACAAGACCTTAAAAGGAAAGGCACCAGAGCCACCAAAATTCCTAGAAAAGCTCCCCGTAGATACACAAAACACTAATGCAGACACCAAATCTTCCTAATCAAATTCAGAAACAACTATCACAACACAAATATTGCATATTAAACAATTCCAACTACTCCAACGTTACCCTTATGTTTGAGCATATTTCCAACATAATTGCCTTCAACTGCAGGGTAAGTGTGGCACCACCGAACACAATCAGCACCAATATACACAGGCCTCTCCGACTGCAACCACTGGTGCCTTACCAGTGAAACTATCAGACAGGACCAGCCCCAGGTACATACTACAATACAATGGACCTGAAAGTATACTAACACACCTGCAAAAGCTGAAAGGGTCTCACCCTGAATATGGATGACATTGTTAATAATTGGTTGGTTAAATCAATTGATTGACACTATAATAAAGCAGAACCAATCAACCATCAATAAAGTACTCTGCAGAATGGAAAAAGGCGCTGAAAATTCTTAATGGAATGCATTAAAAAGAATATTTTTATTGATTCAATATGAACAAAAAACAGAAATGGGTCTTTTATAATAGTGCCCTTGTTACAAAGCATAAGCCTAAAGCTTAATTGATATACTAACTATGACTAAAATAGAAACGGATGTCGTGAAGGTAGAATGAGATATTCAATGTTGCCTTCTTTATAGTCACCATATCCCATTGTGTAACTCATCGTTAAGATTGGGGAATAAATCGGTCAAGTTAAAAAATATGTCGGAATCGTCACATTGATCAGGTGGTGTCATTGAATATTGCCCAAGCTGTGGAAGAGAGGTGCTAGGGGAATCAATGCTCTCAGCTGAAACAGCATAGTTGTTATTGTGTATATCATCGTTAAGATCGGGGGAAAAATCAGTCAAGCTAAAAAATACTTCGGTTTCATCAATTTCTGTCCAATTATCATGACATTGATCCTGTGCTTGTGTTTCATTGTTCTTCTGATTCATCTTTGAATTTTTTATCCCACCATCTAAATACATTTTATATTTCTGCAAAAGAACGTAACAGATACAGAAGTGTTAGTGATAAAACACTTCATAAATTTCAGATTCAAATTACACAAAACACTAATGTATGAAATTTAAACAAGAAACTAATATAAAAACCAACCTGCAAATGACTAGCTACATGCTGTAATTCCAAGCCAGGACAATCCATGATCTTCAGAACTTTTTTAGGCTTTGCATCTGAAAGAAAAGGATGCACATAAGTAAGTTTTTTGAAATGCAAACAATTTATTAAGCCTCCGATCAAGGCACAAGAAGGGCCAAGAAAGGGGGGGAAGCCGGAAAACAATGAAAGGTGGAGCTAGAGCTCTAACCAAAGAGCAAGTTACAGACCCAAAAACAGAGTAAAGAAACACAACAACAAATACGACAAGCAGCAGAACAAAACAAACATAAAACTGATGCACATAAGTAAGTTGATTATCATTATTGAGTTCTTGAAGAATAGAATACAAACAAGTGCAAAAAACAAAAAGTCTGATGAAAGATTCATACTTTTAATCCCAAGATGATTCACGACCGACACAAATTTTTGGTGCAAATCATCTGTCCAAGAGAAACGAGCTTTCTTTGCCAGAGGTTGTTTAGAAACATGAACCTCATCATCTCTTCCTCGCTTTTTAAGCCCTTTAGCCTCGCTTTCCTTTTGCACTAGATGTTCTCTTCCTAGCTTTTTAAGCCCTTTAGCCTCGCTTTCCTTTTGCACTAGATGTTGCCGCACGACATGTTGCCACATATTTTTGAATAGATTTTCATCCAGTGGTTTGGCCCAGTAACTACAAGCCCCGTTGGAAATGGAATCCATAACAGAACAGGTTCGGTTATCAAGCGACATCACTACAAAATAAAAATAATAACAGGGTGAGTCACATTTGTTAATTAATTAATGGAAAGGTGTAACCAATGATGAGTTTAAGGAAGAAAATAAAAATAATAACAGGGTGAGTCACATTTGTTAATTAATTAATGGAAAGGTGTAACCAATGATGAGTTTAAGGAAGAACTACTTACTAATCACTGGAATTTTCAAATGTGAAGTCACTTGTTGAACAAATCCATAAGTATCTTGTTGTGGAATATGAGTTTCGATGACAATGATGTCGAAATGTTGTCGGGACAAGAAATGCGTCGCTTGAGAAGTGGTACTGCATGTTGTAACTGCAATAAAAAAACATTAAGAGTTAGAACAAAAAAAAGATGAAAAGTAGTTTAGAATAATAATTAAGGTGTGTGAGTGAGTGAGTGAGAAAGTAAGTACCTTGATAGTGTAATTGATTACAAATGTGGTGAATAGTGTAGAGATCGTAGGTGTCATGATCGACTGCAAGTACTCTAAGCCCAGCGGGGAATGATGGATTGTTAGTAGTGAAAAGGTTCATATTTGCGATGAATGAATGAATGAAATAGAATAATGAATGAATGAATGGATTGTAATGAATGAATAATGGAAGTGAGAGTGAGTGAGTGAAGAGGGTATAAAGTAGAAGGAGGAAAGACTCTGAAAATGAAGAATGAATAAATAAATTGCATAAGTAAGTAATTGAATTGAAGCGATGAAATTAGAGAAAGAAAAGAAGAAATTAAAGAAAGATGAAAACTTTACCTAATTGATTGTTGAATGGAATGAAATGAGAGCGATGAACAGAGCGATGATGAACGCAGCGATGAAATCAAAGCGATGAATGAATGAACAAAGGAAGGAACTTGAAAGCAATGGGTAGTGAGTGAGTGAGTCTCTCAGTGAGTTTTCTGAAAGTGAGTGAATGAAATTTTGACGGCGCAATCAGTGAATGTATTTATAATAACTCGAATTTTTCCGCAACGGTCAGAATGGCCGCGTGACAGCTGTGATGCGTTAAGTTTACAGCTGTATTTTTTTTTTTTTTTACATAGGCTTTTATTGTGAGTTTTCTGCATCATAATATTTTTTTTCCTTTTGTCCTTTTGAAATATTTTCAACCTTTAATTTTTTCAACCTTGAATCTTTCTATTTTCTGTTATATAATTTTTTTTCAAGCCTTAAGATTTATCATCATTGGTAAATATTTCTTATAAAAAGGACATGAGGGACTAATAATTACACGTTTAAATTTAATTCAATTATTAAAATCTTGAGTTAAATAAGATTTTTGTCCCTAAAAATGTATAGGGAAGATGAGATTGATAAATTTAATTATTAAAATCTAGTGATAAATCTTAATTAATTGATATATTAATAAAGCACCTACTATTCTATTTTTAAAATTAATAAAATATCTCTATAGATCATATAAATACTTTTTCACAAAAAGTACCACTAATTTTTTATTTATTTTTTAAGGAAAGAGTACCACTAATTGATTTACTATATTTGGTGTCATTGTTCAATTAAAACACTACTTTTAAGAGGAATTTTGAAATATTAATGCATAATAAAATTAAATGAATATTAAATATACTCGTGCTCCGTGCTAGAACAACCTGAGTTTTCAATATGGAAGAAGAAATTGAACTTTTCAAATGATTTCTTACAACACAAGGAATGATGCAAAAGCTTAGAAGGAAGCAATAGAGAAACAATTTGGACAAAAATAAGCAGCTTCTGCTGCCTCAGCCTCCTTACTTAGCCTTAGCTTCAGCTTTCAACCTTTCCTTCTCCTCCATCAGTTTGGTCAAGTCCTCTTCTCTCCCTTCTTTTCTCAATTCCACCATTTTTCTAAAATAGCTAACAGCATCATAAGGCTGGCTCTCTTTGAAACAAGTATCCATCAACAAGCCATATGTATACTCCTCCTCAGGGTTCACCCCTTTACCTTCCATTTCTCCATAAACCTCCTCAGCTTCCAAAATCATCCCTTTATTACACAACTGTTCAATCAAGTTATTAAAGGACAACGTATCCGGCCTAAATCGATACTCACCCATGCTCCTAAAAACCTGAATTCCTCCTTGAATCTTCCCTCAACACAATAACCATCCACCATGACATTAAAGCTTCCCAAATTAACAACCAACTTGGCGGGAGGAATTATGCTTAAAGCTTCCCAAATTGCAGCACAGAACTGTATAAAATCTTACACAGTACTGTATTTATTTATTGCAGCACAGAAAGTAGTATTTGCATCACACTGAGCCAACCTTTTAGACTCAGCTTTGTGAATCCAATAAGCTTCCTCTTGGTGCAAGTTTTCACTATATTCCTTCCAAAGAGAATCTTCCAATGAAGCCAACCTATCATTATATATGCCCAAGTTTGTTATTGATACCTTCAAGTAATTTGAACAATCTATGCTTTTTTCTTCTTTCTGAAGATATTGCCAAAAACATGAATATTCCAATTTTTCAAATTAGAAGTAACTCTATTTATATTATCAATCCAGCTGCTAGAGGGAACCCAAGCCAATTTAATTTGATTCACAAAATCCTCATGCTCTAACCAAGGTCTAAGAAATTTAAAATAATCATCATGCTCAATTTAGAGGACTTGAGTTCATCCATAGTTGCAGAAGCAAGCTGCTTAGCAGTTCAAGATGCCAAGTATGGGATTTTGTAATAGTAAAAAAGAATTAAAAGGGCAATAACTGGTGTAGGACAGCCTCAAGAGGAAGAAGAGGTTGATAAAACTGACTTAGTGCCTCTCCCAAACAAGGTGAGAGGAGAAAATAAATCATCCCCTTCCTCTAAAGTTGTCTCTTCCCCCATATAGACTTCCAATCACAGCTTAGAAGAATTCGTAATAAAAAGGAAGAGGATAATTAATCACTAATTAATAACACAAATCATCGTTAAAATTAAACTTAAACTGCGAAGCCATAATACACGTAGCAAGTTTTAAAAAATGTTTACACCGGTTGCCACCTCTAAAAATTAAAAAGGAAAATATAATACTGAGCAGCAAATAAAAAATTATGAGACAGGGTTTTTATAATACCGCATTTTCATTTATTTTTGAAATACGGTCGAGAGATTCAGAAAGGTCTGATGGAGATCAATGTTTATAGGGGAAACTTTTCAAGCTTTGAAGTTGAAGGATTTTAAGTGTAGCCATGAAGAAAGACAAATAAAGCAACCAGTTATCAAAATGTTTTAAGACATCTCCAATTCATTTATTCTTTTCAAGCATTTATTTAACTGACATCAATCCTCAGTGTACAGATAGGGTTGATTGTTTACCTTTATACTAAGATCTGTATGACGTGAATACGAGAGGTGAAGCTTGCAAAATCCTCCATCATATATGCAGTGTCCTTCCAAGGCTTCCTGGCCACAACAGCTGTCTGAGTATCTGCAAGCGATAGCATGTAACTCTCAATTCTCAAACTTGTAATGACAGTGACAGTACAAAATAAAACAAGGCATCTGGTAAATCTCTAACTATTGATAAGGTTAAAATTCCTCATGTTTCCATGCTGAGACACTGACTTAAAAATGCATACATAGCACTTGAATTATCACTATTATACACCTATCAAAGATAAGTATAGGCCGGGCTTTAAGCCCTCATGCTAATATATAAAAAAATTAAAAAAAAAATTAAAAAAAAAGAAGAAGATAAGAATAGGCCTTGCTGAGAAGAACGTTACTCTCAGTCTCCAGTCTTTTGCCATCCAAACCAACCATGACCTGGAAATATTATAAATGAATACTGCAAAAAATATCCTCAGTATACAGAGTCACATGCAAGGGAAACCCTTGGCGGAAGGCGGACACATAACTGATGTGCATGAAAGCATTCAAGTTAAAACAAGCAATTTGGAGGTTTTCAATTACACAAAGCAGGTGGCAAGATATCTAATTCTAATATGCTGCCCCTTAAAACAAAACAGCCAAAACATTACCTGTCCACCTCCCTCGATGGCTGATTGAGCAACAGGAAGGTAAGGATTGGTATAGTCTCTGTGACATATCAAACCAATATCCACAATAAGTATTAAATTAAAAAAGCTTGATTTCCAGTAAGCCAACAATACCAGGGAAAACAGAAATACCTGCTCCTGTGGCTTTGAAACTTCACAGTTATGTCTGAATGTCCAGAATATGTGATCTTGAGGGTACATGGTCCCACATTTTTGGGGAGCAGATACCTGATAAAGGGTGGGATTAAAGATCAACAATCTGAAATACCAAAACTGGAGAAATAATACGGCTGATTGTTCCAATAACTACAAAGTTGCAGTCCAGCTCAAACATGGCACTTCCATTTAGTCAAATCCTGCCCAGTTGGCATTCTGTAGCTAATCATATTAATCCTATTAAGCCTGGACTCGGACACGGACACGGGACACAACACGGGACAATGTAAAACATAGGACACGTACACGGCTATATATATTTTATATATTAATAAAATAAAGCAATTTATGAGCACAATTTATAAATAGTCTAATGTGAGAAGCAAAAGTTATGTTTATTTAAACTTAGTACTTCAATCAACCAAAAAAAGACATAATAAATCCAACAAAACAAACCGAGTACTTTCAATTAACGAAAATTATCTAAAACGAAATGATACTTGGGCAACAAGAGAAAGTGAAGTGGACGGCACAAACTCAACTCAGAAACAGAAAAAAATAAAATAAGGAAACTTAATAGTTTTTGTTTTTATAGAGGGGAAGTAGAATATGAAGGTAAAAAACAAAACTCTTTTTTTTTTTTAAAAAAAAAAGTTTGAAATTTTTGTTGTTGTGCAGTGTCCGTCATTTAAAATAATGTGTTGTATCCGTATCCAGCGAGTCCCATTTTTATTTTTTTTGCATTGAACACAACAAACACGTGTCAGATACGTGTGTCGGTGTCCGAAACGTGACCTTAACAACAGAGCCATTGCCCTGTTTTTCCTAATTAACAAATCAAAATGATCCTTCAAACCTTATATCCCCTTATTTATTTATCTAATAAATCTCCCCTAACTAACAGTTCTAACTCCCCTAGCTAATTGATCTAACATTCCGAACCACTTTTCATCCATTTTTGTCCTAATATATATTTTGAAATACTAACAGAGAAGTGCTATCTAAATAACACTATGCAAGTTTAAGGCTTTAAAAAAACAACATATATTTTGAAATACTAAAAGAGAAATGCTTTTAGTTGCATGTATTGGTGGTATCACAAGAAATATAACATTAAAAGTGAGCAATGAGCAAAACAAATGAAAATTTCAAAACCATCAAAACAATTGCCATAGATTTTCTCATTAAAAATCTCTAACATTAACCGCAGAAAGTGGGGGAAATAGCTACGCCAAGAACACAAATGAAATGAACAGCACAAAATCTAGTGACTAATCTTATCATATGTACAAGCAAAATGCAGATGATGAGTCAATGAAGCATGGTTGCAAAAACAAGGCAATGTCCTAAACTACAAGAGTTGTAGCAGTCCAGAAGGAGAATAGGGAAGAGGTAGTGATAATGAAAGGAGAAAGGAGAAAGGAGAAAAGAGACAAACACATAAGCACTGTTTCTCCCAAAGCACTAAGCTTCCATCGAAGATATTGCCTTCACATGGGCCTGCTGATTCATTTATTATATACATGTCAACAAGTTTTCCATATCCTGAAAAAGAACACCTAATCACAAAACTAAATGACCAGCATCCTCGTGATGACCGTGCTAGCAAATATAACTTATGCACACATGTCATTGCTTACCAAGTGCAAGACATCAATGCTGATTGCTGATAGGGCATGCATCTTCACCCTCAATTGTTACTAACAATACATTTCCAGCAACATCTGCAGCAGTTTTGTTATGCACTATTTCTTGCCTGTTTGAATATTGCAGATATACAGTTTTCCCTAGCACTTGTGCAGGCTCCGACAATGAGGCATAGTAAGATATCATTGCAATGGCTTGATTCAAATCTGCCTGTAGGTTATGGTAACAACATATAATTTGTAGCTAACAATCAGTAATTTTATTTCATATGAAGGAAAATAATATCAAAATAAAAATAAAACACTCACAAATTCAATAAAAGCTTGATTTCGGTTCGACCCAACATTGCATTTTGTGTTCACAACATGGCCAAATGGTTTCCCGAGTTCAATCAGTTCCTCCTCCGTACATTCCCATGGCAATTTTCTCAAGTGAAGCACCTTTGATGGTGGTTGGGTGTACCGGAACTGTTGTTGACTAGAGACCGATGCCATTTCAGACAATAACCTTAAACCTGCAGAATTGCAATATCCATTTAAAAATCAGCTACCATATCATCATACAACCATATACTCAAATGCATAATTCAGTTTTGTCAAAATTAACCAGATGAGAGCCACTGATACAGCATAATTATTTACATACCATAACAAGAAATGAGAGGAAAAGGCAACTGCTATCACAGAAATCACATTCTAATAGATAAGACTTTGCATCCCCACAACTGCTAATACAAAAAAAATAGTGACCAAATATTATATTATGCTGTAAAAAACATTGTATGAAAGACTATCAACTATGCTCTATGCACCCCGTTATGACAGATACTGGCTACCGCATGACATAATGACCATAAAATCAATAAATTGTCCTAAATGAGAACCATAATAAAAACGTTGTGTCAAATTTGTATATCAGCAGCATAAATCATTAATACTGCTTAAGTGTGAGCCATAGTATAAATGAGAGGAAACAGCAAATGCCATCATAAAAATACATCCAAAATAGATAAGATATTGGTTTCCTCACAACTGGTAATACGAAAGAAAAAAACCGTAATGATGACATAATACCAAAACATTAAGTCATGCCCTAAAAGTAACTCCTGTCCTAGTAATACAAAATTTTCCAACAGCTCCTGTCATAAATCGATCAAAAAAGTGTCTAATGTGCTGAATGGAACACCTTCCTCCTCAGTTTGTTTTACAATTACCTGCTGAAAAACAGTACACAGACCTGAATACAGAACAAATTAGAGAATATGATAATCAAGCAACAGTTCACAAAATAAAACACAACCAAAGTCTCGAAACTGCAATTCACCAGTAAATAATACTTATAAAAAAAATTATGAGATAAACAACCAAACTCTTCTCCTACGTCATAACCAAAATACTAAAGGGGTTTCAAGACAGAATAGACCAATGTCCAATACAATACTCAATAGCTCAATAGTAAAATAGCATAAAATGGGGAAATCATAAATTGCACGATCCTTTCCAACAAATATAATAATTACATGTACATTGATTAGAAAATTTGGTAACAAATGATGATGATCCAAAACAATTTTGCAAAAGAAATCCTAGCATTATACTTCCTCATCAAGGCATCAATAATTTATTATACATCCTCATCAAAGCACCACAAAATGGCAACCTTCAACCTGTTAGCTGTTCACTTCCTCTATCATTTTTAGCCTCTCCTTTGTCTGAACCGTCAGCTTCTGCCATGACATTGTTGGTTAAATCAATTAATTGACACTATAATAAAGCTGAAAGGGTCTCAACCTGAATATGGATGACATTGTTAATAATTGGTTGGTTAAATCAATTAATTGACACTATAATAAAGCAGAACCAATCAACCATCAATAAAGTACTCTGCAGAATGGAAAAAGGCGCTGAAAATTCTGAATGGAATGCATTAAAAAGAATATTTTTATTGATTCAATATATGAACAAAAACACAGAAATGGGCCTTTTATAATAGTGCCCTTGTTACAAAACATAAGCCTAAAGCTTAATTGATATACTAACTATGACTAAAATAGAAACAAATGTCATGAAGGTGGAATCCGATGTTAGATGTTGCCTTCTCTATAGTCACCACATCACATTGTGTATATCATCGTTAAAATTGGGGAATAAATCGGTCAAGTTAAAAAATATGTCGGAATCGTCACATTGATCAGGTGGTGTCATTGAGTATTGACCAAGCTGTGGAAGAGAGGTGCTAGGGGAATCAATGCTCCCAGCTGAAACAGCATAGTTGTTATTGTGTATATCGTCGTTAAGATTGGGGAATAAATCGGTCAAGTTAAAAAATATATCGGAATCGTCACATTGATCAGGTGGTGTCACTGAGTATTGCCCAAGCTGTGGAAGAGAGGTGCTAGGGGAATCAATGCTCTCAGTTGAAACAGCATAGTTGTTGTGACCTTGAAATTCAAATTGATTCATTTTTGAGTTTTTTATCCCACCTTTTAAATACATTTTGTATTTCTGCAAAAGAACATAAGCAGTGTTAATGATAAAACAGTTGCATAAATTTCAGTTTGAAATTACACAAAACACTAATGTATGAAATTTAGACAAGAAATTAATATAAAAACCAACCTGCAAATGACTAGCTACATGACTTAATTCCAAGCCAGGACAATCCATGATCTTAAGAAGTTTTTTAGGCTTTGCTTCTGAAAGAAAGAAAAGAAAAGAATGCACATAAGTAAGTTGAAGAATAGAATACAAATAAATGTAAAAAACAAAAAGACTGAGGAAAGATTCATACTGTCAATCCCAATATGATTGACAGCCGACAGAAATATTTGGTGCAAAGCAGGTGTCCAAGAGAGACGAGTTTTCTTTACAACAGGTTGTTGTTTTGAAACATGAAGATCATCATGATCATCTCTTCCTCGCTTTTTAAGCCCTTTATCCTCGAATGATGGAATGTTAGCAGTGAAAAGGTTCATATTTGATTGTTTGTTTTGCGATGAATGAATGAAATAGAATGATGAATGAATGAATGGATTGTAATGAATAATAATGGAAGTAAGAGTGAGTGAGTGAAGAGGGTAGAAAGTAGAAGGAAGAATGAGTCTGAAAATCAACAATGAATAAACAAATTGCATAAGTAATCGATGAAATTAAAGAAAGAAAGAAAAGAAGAAATTAAAGAAAGAAGAAAACTTTACCAAATTGATTGTTGAATGGAATGAAATGAAAGCAGTGGATCAGTGAACGATGAACCAAGTAAGGAACTTCAATTGATCGATTGCGTCTCTCTCACGAACTTCAATTAAAATGGCGATGAAAGAAGGAACAGCGATTGTTGGGTCAGCGATGAATGAAATTAAGAAAACGGCGATATGATCAGAAAGGAACGGCGATTGTTGTGAAAGTGAGTGAATGAATGAAATGAAATTAAAACGGCGCTATGTTACTATGTATGTATTTATAACAACTGGAAGAAGAATTAGGGTTTAATTTTCCCCAACGGTCACAAACAGCTGTGATGCTGATGCGTATGAGTTAACAGCTGTATTGTTTTTTTTATTTTTTTTACATAGGCTTTAAATAAATATGTCTATTTAATTGGGATTATTTTTTTTCTTTACAACAGCTGTGAAGGACTATTTTTTTTTTTACTAGCATACAAAATAGGTCTATCTAATTAATCATTAGCATTTAAATGAATTTTTATTTTTTTTAGTACATTTATTTGATTTAATTTTTTTATAAGGGTGCAAATGAAATTGTGTATTTGATAAATAATAAATTTATAAAGGACAGGAGGGACTAATAATTACACATTTAAATTTAATTCAATTATTAAAATCTTAAGTTAAATAAGATTTTTGTCCCTAAAAATATATAGAGAGTTTTAGTTTTAGTCACTAAAAATAAAAATGTAATGTTTTTTGTTAATATTATTAGTGGATGTCCATGCAGGTTATTGGCCTATGTATATAATATATGTTTCAGTGTAAATCTTAATTATAATGGCGAATAGCATAAACTCTATTCCCTCTCTTTCTCTCTTCATCTCTACTCTTGTTTTCATTAGTTTGGGTCGCGAAGACTCAAAATAGAGATATACGATTAAGTAAAAGAAGCACATATATAGAAGTTTTGATATTAGAACTGATCATTCACTCAACACATTGGTTACCATCCTCAAAATTATGAATAACTTTAATTTATCAATTTCATCTAATCATATTTCTAATCATAGGAAACAATTTATCAATATCACTACTCAAATCAATTAAGACTTTTGGATCACTTTTCAACCACCACTTTCTTACAACTATACTACAAAACTAATTTCAACATAAGATAAATAATACCTCACATTTAAGCACAAACCACATTACAATTGCCAAATTTGCAAATAAATCCAAACATCCACCTTTAATTCATCTATTATGACTTTTTTTTCTAAGGAAAACTCAATTTTTAAAGATAGAGAGAATTATAACGAAAACTCAATGTTAGGATTCAGGAACACATTTCTTTTCATAAACCACTTTAGTCATTTATCTTTTATTTGTAACATATAGGTCATTTAACTTATTGTGTCTCGCTTATATAAGGCGTTTCTATTTTGTAATTCCGTTTATCCCGGCCTTTGTTCGTCGTGTGCAGAGACCGATTATTATTAATAATATTTTGCTATTAAAAAAAAATAGTAAAAAGGTCATTTAACTTATTTATTTGTAACATTTTAGTTATTTATCTTTTATTTGTATATTATAAGTTTTTTATCTTATTATTTTGTAACATTTTCCTTCTTTATCTTTATCTTCTTCTTTTTCATTTAGGTCCTTTATATTTTATAATACGCATGTATAAACCCTTTTTTTCTTATTTTTTATTAAAAATATACTAAATTTTATTTTTTAAAATACTTTTTATTTAAATTCAACAAATCCAAATTTTGTTGAACATTGTTCATGGATCTTCATCTTCTTCTTTAAAAAAAAAAAAAACTCAAAAATCCACAAATCATTAACCCTAAATAATTGTTTAATAATTGTTTGTCAAAATATCTTATAGATTTAGATCTGAACTTCCATAACCACAACAGCAAAAGTGGCAAATCTGACCAAAGAAAACTTGACAAAACCATTCCTACGGAGGTTGGTGCTAATGGGAACTGTTGTGAATTCGTCAATAAAATCACACAAATGAAAACTTAATGTGTAGAGCAATAGAACGGTAACCAATAACAAGAGAAATAAGCAATAATAATAACAACCGATAAAGGAAAAGAAATAACACGATAATTTGTTTACCCAGTTCGGTCAAAACAAACTACTCTAGGGGAGACAGCATCCCCTCCGTTCCATTATATCAAAGAGTAACTTTACAAAGAAATTCTCAATTGGGTTACAAGGATTAATCATAATTCTACCCAAATTCCGAATTTCTTCCAGTGTCCAAAAGACTCGATTTGATAAGTGTTTCCCAATGTGTAATCAATTCCCTTTGCTCAACCCTAGAGTTATACTAAGAGACAACCCCTCTTATTTCTCTCTAAAATCCTAAACTTGTGTCGACGGCAAATCCTAATTGAATACCCTACATTGTTGCTCCTTGTGTCATTTTTCGTTTTATATTATTTTGAATGTTGCCTATATTTTTCTTTCAAGTGTTTATGAGATTGATTTTATTTAATTTACTTGAGTATGAAAATATGATATATGTTTAACGATGTTACAAGGCCACAGTGGGATGAGAAGTACTCCCTCAATCCCCATTCAACAATACTAAAAGATTCTCCCTCCTTCCCCCTCTCTCACGTCTCTATCTCCCAATACTATAAGGACTCCATTAACAAAAAATAATTGTAAATTTTATATTATTTTTCAAATGAATATTAACATATTTTGACTATGTTCCTGTTCTCAAACCTTTTTTTTTTCATTGTACCACAAAGAAGCAATTTTCACGTGTGAGCATCAAATGGAAAAATCTATGTATGAAATGAATCTCCACTCACATTGATAAATTAACATCCCTAAAAAGGTTTGAACGAAAGTTTATGAAAAACCTAAAATTGAAATTAGAAAGAAAAAAAATCATAGAGTATAAAAACTCTCATAGATTGGGATATTTGTCTTTGGGTTTTGAGTGTGCAATTTTCATTGAAAGAATAAGAAAAATATTTAAAAATAATTTCCGAAGAATACTTCACAAAAAATGATCAGTTTTTTACGGATTTAATTTATTCTTATTTTAATGTTAATATTTTCATCAAGGGTTTCAAAACAATTGATTTTGGTTTCCATCCTAAAAAATCTGTAAGAGTAAGACAATACAGCTGAATAAATAAATAAATAAATAAAATCTAACGATTCTAATATAGACGACAAACTTGATCTACTATTCACCATGTTGTGGAAAAATAGCTTCAGCTAAACACAAACACAGTTTGGTAGAGGCTAATTAGAATCTTAAGTAACCAGTACCAAAGGAAAAAAAAATCTTAGTAACCTACCAAAGAACATCTCAGGATGGAAAGGTGATGATTTTCACAGTTGGAAATAAGTAAATTTATATCCGTAAGCATATTTTAAATGGTAAAAACATTGCAAAATGTAGGAGCTAAGATTCAAACTGAAATTTTCCACTTATTCACTTTAAGAAAAAAATTATGACCATTAGAATACTTCGGATTATCTGGTTTTTGTAACATTCCAGTACATAATATTCAAGTATATGCAAATCAATTTAAATTTGACAATGCAGGAAATATCGAACTGAAACTGGCAATGAAAATAATAAAACAATTATACAATTTTATCTTATATCAGTATATAAAAAAAAATTATATCACCAAACCATAATAAGGTATACAGGAAACATAACAAATGCCCGAGCAAAGCAAAATTCACAAATTTTTATATAGACACAAGGGAAAGATATCAATTTAAAGCTAAACTCAGACAACTGTGTTCCAGCAAGAGAAACAGCAATCCACCTCCATTTAGTTGGTTCTTTTGATATCACCACAATATACGACCAGCTTTTGTACCAATCCACAGGAATAGCCAATATATGATTTTGCATACCAATTCAAAACAAAGAAATAAAGAAGGTTTGATGATATCATGAATGCAGTATGATTTTGACCTAAGACACTGACGGACATCAAAATAGAAATGCATAATGCAAGTAGGAAGCAACTTTTTCCTATCCTGGGTCAACAATCACAAATGACTCAGAGAATAGAAAAGCAGTTACGTGTAGAAAAAGTAATATGGATGATAAACAGACTATGAATACACAGTGAGGTGATGAAAAAAATGACTCAAGAAGATGCAGGGTTAAAAGTCAGAAAAGGAGAGTATCTATTTAGAAACAAAGCACTTGTGTGGTGGTGTTGATGAAAACCAGTTCAACCCTGGGAGTTCATCTATTCCAATAACCCACGACCAGATCAGAAATTAAAAACAAAACATTTTTAGGATAGAACCAGTTTATCTTAACTTCCAACTCGACGTCCAAGTCTGACTAAGAGTAGAGTAGTTTCTCAGTCATGAATCAGTTACCTCTTCTCAGCAGCTCAGCAATTCAACTTACACTCCTCATGAAGATCTAAACCCACATTTGAAATCTCATTGCTAACTTCTTCCTCTTGAAAGTACTGGACTTAATGGTGCTCATGCAAAAGTCAGTGATGCATTCTTGAACGTACCGGACTTAATGGTGCTCATGCAAAGGTCAGTGATGCTTTGGAGATGATGCATGCAAGAGTTAGTGACAACTTGAAGACCTTCAAAAAGATACTTCTGTTGTCTGACCATGGAGACAATCTGACACATGCAATCCCACGACCCACCTCAACACACCCAAATGCATGCAAGTAGTTTATGACAGGATATGCTAACTGAGATGAACCTCAAACAGATATAGCGCGGCTGATAGCCAACTTGGCCCATTTAGCAGATTCTTTAATCATATGATCGTCTGAGGTCAAACATTCGTTTAAAAAGTCTCTGCTTGACAAAGACTGTTGAATTAAAGAAGCGGCATTGCTTCCAAGTGTATCAGCTAGATCTCCAAGGACTCCAATAGCTGTTTTCATAACCACGTCATCCCTGCGGTACGAAAATTCAATGAAGTCACTAAAACAAGGAATATATCACAATTGAAAAAATAAATTGAAAAAATAACTTTTGTCCTTTCTCACATGTCTTTTTCCATGTATATGCTATCCAAGAAGTGGAGGATGTGGGAAGCATAAGGAATCAAGAACTGCGTTTTTGATGAATTCTTAAACCCTTGGAAGATCCCAGAATATGCCTCTAATATCCCATTTCTCAGATTGTTAATGTACTCTGTCATTTCCAAGTCAAAGCCTGATGTGTGTGCGTACATCTCTGCAGCAATTTGTAGTGTGTTCATTGCGTACGTTAAATACTTATTGAAGTTGTCTCCTATAGCAAGTGCTATATCGCCAATGCATGAAAATAGCGGGGGCTTCACAGAACGGTGCAAGTTATCACTTGACAAATTTTTGAGAAGTTGTGTCATAATCCCATCACAGTATGGCAGTATTTTATCCTCCAATGCCCTGCATATGTCGCCTACTACACCAACAGTTACGGCACAAACTTGGTAATCCTCAAAATTCTGAAGGTCAGCCTCCAGAAACTGGTAAAATTCCGGCAGGTATTTAGCAAAATCAGGGCCTATTGCATAGGCAAGGGCTCCAATAGCTAGCATGGCTTCCTCATGTGCAGTGGCATTTCTACAAGCAAAGACCCTGATGAACAGTCCCATTATCTGATCAGCATACTGCAAGAAAACATATTTGGTAGGTTCTGAAGAACCTAGCTTCTGAATAATTACTTGCAAACACCCACAAAGAAGGCCTGTAAGTTCACTCTGTTTTTCTCTTTCATCAGAAGAAAGATTTTGTGCTTCAAGACATTTGTGCAGCTCCATCATGATGACAGCAACCAGTTGTAACACCAAAGGTGCTGTTTCATCTGTTGAACATCTTACTACTTCATTCAAAGTTTCATATGCTGCCGTTCTTAATCGTGATTCTGTAGCATCCTCTCTGTGGGTAACAGTGAGAAGGGATTGAACAATTTCCTGGAAAAAGGGAGTTATAGGAGATGTTAGCCCCACATCCTCATAACCCTGGGCAAGAAAATACAGGGCTCCACAGGCTTTCTCAGCAACATTAGGGACATCCTTCATGCTCTGAAGGAGAACTGTAATAATTTGTTGGGCATTTCCCTCATTAATAATAGGTGTGCCAACAATTGAACTGTGAAGAAATTCAAACATTCGTCCCAAAGTCCAAGCAGTGGTGTCTTTAACATGGTTACTTGGATCCTTCACTAGAGCACTGAGCATGAACGGAAGAGCGTGATTAACAAGAGGTACTAATTTGTCCGGGGAAGGCCCCTCCAAGATAGAGCCAAATGCATAAGTGGCTGCTTCCCTCTGTCTCCAATCTTGTTTTGTAATGTTCTCCTCAATGAAGGGCATTACCAGTGGTACAATATCATCTCCGGTAGTACGAGCAACTAAACCAAGGCATGTACCACCTGCCATTGCAATATTCCATGCACCTTCATCCAGATCTTGATCCTCTTCTTGTTTAAGTAATGTTTCCAACAGTAGAGGCACGAGTGCAGGAAGGGCTTGCTTAATGAAATAAAAACAAGGTATATCAGAGTCCCCGGTGGTATCACCCACATATTCTTCCAAGATATCAGTCTCCTCATCACAAATCGTGCTCCAGAATTCAATGGCTTGGAGAGCAACAGACTCCTCATCACCCCTAACAGCCTTTGCTGTGATGTTATATATATCCTGGATGTAAGGAGCCAGCTTTACATAATACATGGCAGCAATTGAGACCAAACATTCAAAAGCTGTCTGTCGTATTTTCACTTCGGGAGACATAGTTGTCTCACAAACAACTCTCATGATATATTCACGCTCCATATCATTGCTAAAATTAGCCTGTGCGAATCCAAGAGCATTATATAATGCCCTGGTAGCAGCAAGTCTTACGTCATTGTTCTTTTCAGATGAATTCATACCTTGAACTACAGCAGTAAGAATTTTATTTACTTGGTCTTGATCAACAACCTCATGAGAGACCTCTTCACACAAATATCCCAGAGTCTCCAAAGTTGCTTGCTTGACGTGAGCAGGAACTTGATGAATATTTGATAAAAGTGATCCTATCAGCTCAGGCCACTGTTTCTGAGGAAGCTCAATTCCAGCAATTTTGGCAACAACTTGAGTTGCTGTAGACCGAGCCTCAAGTACAAGAGAAGAGAGTGTTTGCAGCAAGCATGCCTTAACCTGGGCCTTTGCTGCAGAGTCCAATGACAACCATCTCTGGACCAATTCTCGCTTTCTGTTTTCATCCTTGGCATCCAATGCATTTTTAAGTATCAAACCTGCCAACTTTCGGCTATCAACTGGTTTATCTTCACTTGCTAACTCTCCAGAAAGAGAGACCAAGAAACCTGGAAGGTTTTGCTCCTGAAATTGCCGCAGACTTTCTTCAGCATGCTTACGTACAGTCCCATCAATGGATTGAGCATTCAAAAGTGCCTGAGTAACTTCCATCGCCATGCTATACCTAATTGCAAAAAACAACCAGCTCTTAATATTCCACTTATAAGTTTAAAAAAAATGAAGAAACATAAAAAAGCGAGGCAAGATAATGAGTCTATCAAAGAAACGATTAATTTATTAATAAATAAATTATCAAGATTGCAGATCTAAAGACCAACCAATTGGCCAGCAAGTTGATGGAAACAAAGCAATATATAAAGATGGCCACAATATAACAGCAATATATTATGAATCGAGCAGAAAAATAAAGCAAAAATACAATCATATGACTATGGTACAAAATGAACCAGGAAAAAGACGGACAGCAAAAATTTATTCAAATGAAAACTGAATTTCTCAAAGTATAACATACACAATATGCTCGAATAAACTAACAATTTCCTCCTAAACTATCACTCTCTCTCCAATTTAGTCCATAAACTATATAAATATAATCATAAATCCCTAAAGTATATGAAATCCGTCAATTTGGTCGCTAAACTATATGAAAACCCGTCAATTTAGTCCTTAAAATCTTAATAAGTTAATAGCAGGGTCTAAATTGACAGTATTCTTCAGGGACTACTTATTATACATTTATATAGTTTAGGGACTAAATTGAATACAAAATGATAGTTTATTTAAAAACTAAATTGATGGTTTATTCATTCTTTAATGATAGTTAGTTCATATGTGTAAAAAATTAATCGAGTTTTTCGCTATCGATAACATTTATCAACATGAAACAATAAAACCAAGCAAATCTGTAGTTAACCGAATGCAGAATTTACAGTTGACTAAACTATGGCAACTGCGTGTGCCCATGCTTACTTTTCATCTCGAACAAAAATTAACATCGAATGAATAGATTCAAACAAATCAATAATAGATCGGATCCAAATCAATACGAAAACCAATTCAAATAGATCGTAATTCAAAAAATGAATAAAACTAATGTGTCGAAGTATCCTAATACGAAAACCTAAATCGCAGAAACAAAAATTCGTAATAAAAATGAACAGAAAAGTAAAATTGGAGGGAAAATAACGAGAACGGAAAAAGTAGATCGGATAAACGAAGATACCTGGAATCGGAGAAGAGATCTGAAGGAATAGCGAAGGAAGGAGAGAGTGAGAGAGAAGAGAATAACAGAATAGAGAGTACACACAATTGTAACAGCGGTTACAATCACAAGTGCTGGGTTCGAATTATTATTTTAATTAAAAAATAAAAATAAAAAACAATAATAGAATTTTTATTTATTTATTTATTTATTGGACATTTTCTTAAAGATGGTACTATTGTAAATTCTTACAATATTTTTGTAAAAGAATTTTTTTATAAAAAAAATAATAATTTTAATTTTTTCATAATAAATAAGCATTATGTTTTATACTTTTATATCACAATTTTGGACCAACTTTAAAACTTCAACAATTCGTACTCGTCATAGCTTCACGTGGATTCTCAAGTGGTGATCAAAATGTTATCAACATTTAAATGAGGATGTTGAATGTCTGGACTTTAGTGAAAATTATCAAAGACTTATTAGATTAGTTTGGGAGGTACCATATATGTCATGTGTATCGTGAAGTTAATTCTTGTGCATATGTTTTGGCAAATATAATGTGTGAAAGTAGTGGTGATTTGATAGTTTTAAAACAATTTACAGCTTAATGTTTGATTTTATTTTCAAGCTGGTATTATATTAGAGTTGATACTCCTCATTTAGTTTTATCTTAATTTTTCTTTTCTGGACTTAGACGCTCTTGTAATCTTAAAAAAAAAAAAAAAAAAACAATTTTTTCATTTGACTGAAATAAAATTTGATGCATCTTTTTTTTTGTTTTTTTTATTATTTTGATTGATATTAGATTTTTTTTTAAAGAAAACAAATTTTATTGACGCAAAGCTAGGATACAAAAGGCCATATCTATATGGATATGGTGATTATCTTTTCATGTTTTTCAATAATAAAGTATTGGAGTTTATAACCATCGTTAGTTCAGTGGTGATTGACGTTGAATTTGGTAGGGAGGACCACGATTCGATCCCCGCAACTGCGATCGGGAGGGGCTGAAACCACTTGACGCCAGAACTGACCCCCGAACCAGATTAAACTGGTGGTGAAAATAAAATAAAAAAGTATTGGAGTTTCTATCATAAAAAAAAAATGGAGTTTCTTGTTAGTTGTATATCTATTCTATACTATATATAAAGAGAATACATGAGTTTTTGTGTGAATTTTTCATAATACTAACAATATCCTTGATTTTTTTAGTAGCAACAAAAATATTTTATTAACAAACTCACCATAACATAAGACATATTTTTATTTTTTTTGACATAAGTTAGACACAAACGTGTCTGCCTGGCCCGCTAGTCTGATTTTTAAGTAATAATGATTATACTTCCTCCGGTCCTTAATATAAGATACACTTTTCTTTTTAAATTCATTGCAAATTTAATGTATTTAGTCAATAATATGGACTACATATATTAGATTATCAATGAATCTAAAAAGTAAAATTTCTCTTATATTAAGGACCGAGAGAGTAGTTAATAGATATCGTAAAAATAATTGCATGTAGTAGCATACCCTCTAACATCGATTTTCTTTTGTCAAAAGAAGAATTCATTTTTCAACTTTTTTTTTAAGCAAAGGAAATATATTAAATAAGGAACAAAAAAAATTAAATAAAAAGTTGGAGGATATAAACTATTTTTCACATAAATAATAAACTTCATACTTATTAGTAAATTTATTTAAAGTTCAAGTTTGATGAGATTGGTTTTATCAAATTAATCAATTTTTAAGTTTTTTTTTTTCTTTTTTGACTAAATACCGAATTTTCAAAAACAAAATGAAAATATTAAATATGAATAATTTTCATTTTCAGATTAATTAATTATTAGACTTTATGGGTACAGGGCGTACAGCGCGGAAAGGCGGTGCCTTTTGCCTGGACGACGGGCCCGCGTTTGAATTCAATGAATCATCAATAAATAAAAAAATAAATCATAAACTATTATTGTTTGTTTGTGCCTTTGTGGGGTCGTTTATTCATTCATTCATTCATAATAATTGAAGTAAAACCAACTTGCCAAATTCAACATTCTGCAGCATTACAAGCGAAGAATTCAATTACAGGTACAGATAGTACACCTGCTAAAAAAGGTACATATGATAAGGTCACATTACTCACATAATAGTGATACCAGCATATACTTGAACATGTAAAGTTTCTAAAAAGAGAATTTATATGGAATTTATAGTGATAAACGTTAAATATAAAGTTAGCGGAAGAGATGAAGAATAAACTAGTATAATTTTTTTGAATCATATCAAATACATTCACCATTAACAGACAAATTCATTTAAAATATGTGGTGCATGTTTGTATCAACTATCAAGGTTGAGATTATGATTCCAAAGATGCGTGTTAATGGTTTGTCACCCAACACAGGTGCATATTTGGATCTCAATTGCAACAAGTCAATAACAACTAGCTCGTGAACCGTGAACACCTCCTTTAACAACTAGCTCACACACTCATCTTCGATTCAATGCAGACGTACATAGATGAGACAATGAATCAATGATAAGCATCTAAAATGCCAACTTGTGAGACAGAACAGAACCATTCATAAACGCTTGGGACAGGAAGCTAAGATCCGTGTAGGAAAACAAAAGAAAATGAAGAGATTTGTAGACTACGAATTTTGATTTGGAGGGAGCCAGACACAACATTCGCAAATTCATGGTCCAACCCACTACCATGCCTTCTGTGTTGAAGAACATTAGTGGCTTAGCCACTACAAAGAGTTGCGCATTGGCAGTAAACAAAGTGAGGAGTGAAATGATGTCCCCTGATGTTGACTAATAAGACTATGGTGATGCTCTACACAGGACTGTTGGTAGAAATTGGACTTTACCTTCATATTGCATGCAGAGACTCAGTCCACAAAACTATATAATCATGCGACAATTTTTTGGCGATAATTGTTAATGAAAGTGCTCACAGTTTTGTAGCTTGTGTGATTAAAATAAAGTTTATGAAGATATCATTAGACATAGAAATAATGCATTTTCCAAAGGTATGATAAGGGAGTCCCCGTTAATACTTAATACATGTATCGGGTATGTATCTACCGATTAGTTTAAAAAGAAAAGATATTCCGCAAATCAATAAATGATTTTCCGGCAATCTGGATTCCGATCCTACACCATTTGCGGACCTATCCCCCCCACCAACAATAACTATCCCCTTTCATTGTTGGAGTTGTTGCTGCTATAGTTTTCTCGCATGTATCATCATCCCTCATATAAAGAAATGAGGGACCAAAATAAGGAGTTTGAGCAGAGGAAACAACATAACAGAATATACTTCATTAACCATTACCTAAGCAGTGGATAGGTGTAGACTACAGTTAAAAGGGTGTGTACACCAAGAGTAAGGGCAAAAAATTCAAGTTATATGGACACGTGCATCCTGAAGGGATTTGGGCAAGGATGTACTAGCCAAAAGCAGCAACATACAAAAATGAACAATCATTTTACTTCTCCCTCATGCTGCATAAATGGCCACTTGGAACTACAGATGTCACGCGAAGAACTGCCATCATTATCTTCTGAATGGATGTCTGCACTATGTTTCACTAAGTATTCAGCTATGGCTTCTCTCTCGCACGTTACAGCGTAGTGCAGTGCAGTTTGTCCATCATTATCCTTCAAAAAAGAAAACATAAGAACAACAGAAAGTAGCAAAATTGAGTTTGACATAAGTTAAAATATGCACAAAATCATATACAAAAGCTTGTGCTATACTACACTATGCAACTTATGCCGCGAAGATTACTCAAAACCCAATAAAGGTTCCGTCCTGTTTCCATTCTAAAGAGCAACAGCTAAGACCTTAAAGCATATGGAAAGCTCCTGAAAGGCTGCATTAAAACATATACTGATGAATACCTTGGCATTTACATCAGCATTCTTGCTGATCAACAGCTCTGTGACATTAAGGTGGCCACGATCCACAGCCCAGTGTAATGGTGTCCGACCCTCACTGTCTGCACACATTTCAAAAAACGCATGTTGTTAAGAAAAGGAAAAGTAATAATAGTATAAAGCTATTATTAATTTGATAACCCTCACACAATCAATCACAATAAGAATGCTGAGGATACTTATAGGACTTAATGATAATCAAGAAAATAACATTTTTTCACTACAATCCAACTCTATAGGCAAAATAATACAGAACTTCCAAATTAGCAGAGGTCCACGAGATTCCTCATCTCATGCCACATTGGCAATTCAACTTCTAATTACCAATCAACTTTCTATCTTTTTTTTTGGAATACAACAGGGGAAAGAAGCCCAAGAAGAAAAGGAACTAAATGGTGGAAAGAAACACCCCTAGAATCAACAACAATAACCTGAGGCTTGTTGAAAAACACATAGCAACTGACTTAGTTTTACACAATTCTATAGCAGTGAAGCATGCATATGCATGCTTGTGTTAGGCTAGTCAAGCAACGCTGCTAAAATACAAATTTATGTTTATCTTACTAAAATAGGTGAATGCGCAGAACAAAAGCTATTAATGAGGGACTTTGACTATTTTGAAACCAAAAGAAAGAAATTAAAAGATTATTGACAACTTGCAGCACACTTGAGAATAATGCATAGTACAGTTGGAAAAACATATATCTAAATAACCCACCCTTCAAATTCACTGAAACACCATTTTCAATACACTTGAGTAGATTAGCCACATCTCCTTCTCTTGCAAATCCGTGAATGGCGTCCATTTTCCTGTAAAGAAAGATAATGAAATATCAATATCTACCAATGTTTGGTTTTCCCAACTGTAGCCTTTTGATGAAGAAACTTCCTGATTTTTTATTGTTATTGGTGTTCAAATGTTATTCATTAGATTAGATATAATTGGCACTTGGTATATTGAAATACTGTCAGTAAAATACTAAAGTCTGCTAATTTATAAATTAACCTTGTAATCAGTCCATAAAATCCTTAACTTCACCAAAACGTCAATTGTTTAATGGGAAAGGCATACACGGCATAGGGGAGAATAGGTGATTAACAACAAGAAGGTGATGCATAAGGAGGGCAAGATACGTGACAACTAAACGGATACTATATGAGAAAGAAGAGTAATGCTATGGTCACACCCACTATTTTTTTAGGATTTTTTAAGGATTTAAAAAAAAAAATAGAAGGTAGTGTGTTAAAAAGAGTGTGTTAGTGGGTGTGACCATAGCATTACTCTTCTTTCTCATATAGTATCCAAAACCCTTTGACAAAATGCTATGCTTTGGTCCACATTTTTTTTTTTTAAAATCACTTACCTAATGACCTATTCAGCCGGTAGAGAGAAAAAACAAATTCCTGTATGAAAAAAAAAAAAAAAAGAGAGAGAAATCAATTGCGTTCTCTGCTCCTCCGCCTCTCCTCCTTCTCATTCGCTCCATCTACACGGGATCTCGTCTCTGCGAAAATATGTTTTACCCAGTCCTTTCAGTTGCAACCTCTGATTGCCGTCAAAATCGCCGCCGGCAAGCTTAATCGATTTTTAGGTTCCCTTTCTCTTTAGACAAATTGAGATAGGTATTACAATGGGTATTATCCATATGCTGAATTGATTGAAGAATTCAAAGAACATCAATTTGCTATTGATGTTCTTTGATAACACTACTGAAAAATGGCAGATTCAATTTTCTTCAATTTTTTTGGGAGTTGAGTTTTAGGATTTTGGATTGGATTTTGTTGCTGCATTAGAGTTTGTTTCCTTTTGTGTTTACTTTTGTCAAAGGGTTGCTGCTGTGCGGATTATGTTTCATAAAGGAAGAAAGTGCTTAATTTCAATGTCAAAGCATATGTACCAAAGCATAAAGAGAACTGCATAATTAAACTTTGCACAAAATCTGCATAATTAAGTGGGTGCTATGGCTTGTTTTGTCGATTCTGTAACATTCAAACATATGCAGCAAGTGTGTGGAAGAAGGGAAGGAAAAATATTCAACGGAGAATAAGAAATGAACAGTTTCGGGGAGTGTGAAAATAAATCTCTTAGATTTCCCATCAACCGGTAACAAGTAACTGACTTAAAAAAAGTAATGATGTGGACCAATAGAAGGTAGTGTGTTAAAAAGAGTGTGTTAATGGGTGTGACCATAGCATTACTCGAGAAAGAAATGTATTAGTTTTACTAAGTATGTTTGCCTCCTCCAATGTGATCTCTAGGTTTAGAGGGGAAAGTAATAAATTTACACCACTGTTGATATTTAACATATCCATAATTTGATATGCATCTAACCTAATATAATTTTCTCATCAACAATTTACAAGTCTTACTTTACCCTCTAAAGTAAATCACTCATTTTAGAGGAGCCAAATCTGGTAAAACAAGGGAATCTCGGAGAAGCAAACCAAAGATTTTATGCTATCCTATCCTTTATAATGCAAAACTTAGAAAATTCAGAGTTGACAATACAAGAAACTAATATAAATACTTCATTACTTGTATAGAAGTTAGTTTCAAAACTCTAAAAAAATATTGAATTAAAAAAGTTACAGAAGGTTGCCTTAATCACTGGAATCACAAAGCAATATTCACCTTGCTATGTTAAAATAACAATGTGACTTGTAATGTTTAAAACTGACAAGTCTCTCTGAGTGTATCCTAAGCCTTAGCATATAAAAAGAAAAAATTAGGATGGGAAACAACTAAATTTGAGTTGAGGGAAAAAAAACTGAAGATAACACTATAAGTACCAAGCAAAGATATAGAAGAAGCAATTAGTACCAAGCTGTCTTGCAAAAAGCAGCAAAATGTACATTCATGTTACCAAAATGCTGTCTGGTGTTTGAGTTTTTTATTTAAAAAAATAATAGAATATGCTAAATGTGTAATATATGAAGACCCAAGGTAAGAGGAGGAAACTGCATATGATCGTATCAGAGCATTCAAAAAAGATCTTGACAACAAAGACAAGATTAAAGAAGGGGAAAGGAGACTTTGTACATGGAGTGAGAATTAGTCTCACTCCAGATAGATACATGCACAAAAACAGAGACAGAGTTTTATAAAATCTTACGAGTCATTGCCGCATTCCTCTTCATAAACAAAAGAGCTGAATACTGGTCCCATTGGTCCTCGAGCGTCTGAACTAGGGCCACTACCGTCACCCCTTTTGCTCCTCTGTCACAGACACAGCAATAGTAGTAAGGTAGTTAGAGACAAGATAAAAAAAATCACACAAAGACACGCATAACAAATTTAAGTTGTAAACATACTACTTTCATTTCAAATACAAACATTCTCCCTTTTAAAGAAAGAAGTAATGATTCATCCATTTAGAACACGAAAACAGGCTTATTAGCTCACCAAAGGGGCACCGTCAAGCCAAGTAGGATATAGCTCCGACACAATATCAATGTACTTCTGCATTGCATCTTCAGGAGGCATCGCACCCAATTTCTGCCACGCTTGCCTACAAAAAAGATGGAGGGAGACATTAGCATCAAAGCAAACAAAACAGTTAACAAAATAACCTCTCTTTTTATGTAGTGCAGAGAGATAAGATAACCACACTTAACCAATGCACATAAGAATTCATAAGATGTTCCAAACATCATTAAGCTCCCAATTAAACATATTAGCATTAAAAAAAAGCCTATTTGTCAAACTACAACACAAATACATCCAAAATACGCCATTTTTGACGGATCCCATTTCAAGTTTGATATTTAGGCATATGCTAACTAGCGTACCAGGGGCACTAGCTAACGTTACAAATTTAGAAATTTTTTCTTGAAAATTGTATAGTCAAACACCTTGAAAGTCTAAATTTTGCTTGTCTCAATACATATCTTTTCTTTTATTTCTTATTTTAGTTCCATAACTAGTGCATGCACCGGGTGGACTAGTTAGCATGACCCTTATTTTATTTTTGGAAAAGGAAGTTATCCTCCACGGGCAACTGCAGTGACTAATTCATTAAAGCAACCAAGATCCATTTAAGGGATTGACATCTCCCAACAAATATATTTCCATACCAATTTCAAGTTTGCAATTTTTTTTTTGGTTTACATTGGAGCTGAGGATCGAACCCGAGACCTCTAGCATAATACCCAAACCCCTCGCCATTAGACCAAACCTAATGGCTTAAGTTTGCAATTTTGAACAATAAACACAACAAACATTGCTATTAAAACACATAGACCAACGCAAACAAAAGATTCCAAATATATCATGTTGCGTAATGTTAAAGCTCTTTCTTTCTTTTTTTGTCATCTTCAAGATTCAAACTCACAAATAAAGAACAGTTTCAAGAAAAGTGAATACTACCATTTAGCACGAGCCGTCATTTTAAGAGGAGAAGGTTGAGGAGTACTACAAGGACCTTCAGTTGCAATCTTATACAACCCATAAAGCTGAAGCTGAACATCATTAGAAACTTTCTGCGACAACCGATCAGCGGCGGCAGCAGCGACAAAAGCAGTAGCAGCGCTAAAAGCTTCATCCAATTCAGTACTCTCAACACCTTCCCAATCATCATCATAATCATCATCACCACCGTCAACGCTTTCATTTCTAACACTACCTTGTTCAGCCATAACAGATTCAGCTTCGGTTTCGAGACGGTGGTGAGAAGGATCAGAAACGACGTCGTTTCGTTTGGAATCATGATCGGGAATTGTGTTTGTTGTGGTGTTGCGTGTGATTGTGAGATTTTCGTTGTTGAATGAAACGACGATTGAAATTAGTTTAGCGAGAAGGTAAGAGAAGATTAGACCAAAGATTATTGATTGAAGAAGGGATTGCCAATCATGCCATTCACCAACAACACCCATTTTTGTGTTGTGATTTGTGAATGAATGAATGAATGAATGAAAATTGAAACCCTAGAAATTAATTAATGACCTAGGTTTTAAGGGAATTTTTTATTTTGTGTTTAAGCTTAAGCGTAAAACTAAAACCCTGTTTAGTAGTTAATGTTTGTTTTGTTGAATGAGACAGTGAGTGAGAGAGTTAAACCGTTGGAATTGGAAATGACGAAATAGAGGAAGATTGTTGTGAAGGAGTTGTGAGAAGAACCGATTTGATGAAACGTGAGAGAATTGCAGTGTTGGCGCTTGAGGGAGAGTTATCTGGTGTTTCTAGGGATAATCGTGCGATGTTATTTAAACAGTGACACGTGTAATGATCATTGATTGTTTTTCAAAGAATCTACCGGTGAGCGGTGATATCACGGACAAGAATTGGAATATTTTTGCTTTTTTGAATGCGATGGACCACGCGGTTTGGTGGGCTTTTGATCAGCCAGCCCTCTTTATTTAAATGAAAATTGCTTTTTAGACCCCCCCAATTCTTCTCCCAAACCCCCAATGTTGACCGTTTTACCCTTGTGAAAAAACGTTCCGTACATGAAACCCGAACGTACATAATTTCGTCTCCTATAACCCGAAATATTGCTACGCGATGAAAACGTATGGGCCAGAGGCTATAAAACATGCGTTCGGTAGTTACGAACCGAATATTGTTGTTTTTATCGTTTCGGTACGTACAAACCGAAAACGCTGCGGTTCGATCTCCAGTTACCGAAGTAACCCTATATAGCCTAGGTGACATAAAACTGTACTTTCATAACCACTTGGACACTCAATCGGGATTGTTTCGATCTAAGGCGTTTTTGGGAGGTTTTGAAGGCATCAAAGCAAAGTTTCATCACCAAAAAAGGGATCTATACTCATTTGGAGTCATACAACAAGTAATCTTTACTTTAAACTGTTTATTTTTAGAGTTTTCAAAGTTTACCTGTCAAACTGCGTTTTGGTAGATAGGTATCGAATCCAGGGTTCAGTAGATACAAACTGAAATAATAAAAAAAATCCTGATTTGCTTGTTTTGGTTGAAATACTTAGGTGTTGGTATGGCAGAACCTCTAGAAGATAACTTACATCTCCTTTCCACAACGAGACAGCAACGTGTTTTCCAAATCCCGGCAACAAGGACAAGTCGGTCGGACCACCATCATAACATGTAACTGGTGTGGTTTTACTTGTGGCGGATTTTTTCTTTGTGTTACTCTCTTAAGTTTTTTCTGTGGTTTTTTAGGTTCTGGTGGTGGTTGTTCATGTTCCTCTTCTTCCTTCACTTCCTCGGAAAATTTTTCATCCTCATCATTCAATTCATCCCCAAATTCATCTTGCAATTCGTCATCCTCATACTCAGCACCATGTTCATCCTCATTGGTTGGCGTTTAGATGGATCGACGGTAAATATTCTATGTCTCTGTTGTCATTTGACTTGAGTGATGAGGTGTTCCTTACAACACCCATCGGGGTAGAACATTTTTCTCCATACACTCCGATGCAACGCTTGACAGTGTTAAATGAATCACTTGCTTTACTCTCAAATTATCACGATGATATTGTTTTTCACATATCTATTCTTGGTGAACTCGGTGTGAGTGAATCATGGATCAAACTATATATTTATGGCCCCTTACCTTCCATCCGATGGCCCCCAATTGGATTTGGGAAGATCGGATATATGTTCATTAAAAAAAAGATAATGAATTCGTCTATTAATTTGAGCACCCAAATGATTGAGGAGGTTGATACTATTACTGGTGGAAAGACATGTGGAAAGACACGTGAATTTATCTGCGATCTTTACAAGGAAAGCCTTCTTTCAATTGGTGTATCAAGTAACTAGTTTTCTCTCTTCTCAAGCACCAATTGAAAATGGAGAGCTTAATAAAATAATGCTTCAACCATATATTTTTTCCCATGTTGGTGAGTGTTTTAATTTTTAAACAACCTTCAGCCATATATTTGTTTCCATGTCGTCGGTGCATGTAAGTGAATTCAGATAACACCATAGTGTGTGAAAGTTACATTTTATCATCTCTTTGGGAGCATAAATCATAATTTTGTTGTACATTATTAAACTAAACTTCTCAAAGTTTTCTCGTACTTTATTCAGCAATTGTTACTTTGCTTTTTCATGGAGTTGAATAGTCGTTGCCTTATGGTATTGTGAGTATATAATTTTTGAGAAACTTTACCATACTATATAGGTATACATAGTAAACATGGTAGAGCTATATCAAAACAGAGAATACAGCAGACCTATATATTGGTTACTTTTATTTTAACTTTTTTATTTTAACTTTCACCACAAGTTTAATCTGATTCGGGGGTCAATTTGACATCAAGTGGTTTCAGTCCCCTCCCGATTGTAGTTGCGGGGGATCGAACTGTGATTTTTCCTATCAAGTTCAACATCGATTATCACTGAACTAGCTAACGATCGATGCTTTTATCTTAATTTTTAATCAATAAGTATATATCAAAGTCAGTTTTATATATACCAATCGTCAGTTGGTTCAGTGGTGATTGGTGCTGAACTTGGTAGGGAGGACCGCGGTTCGATCCCCCGCAACTAGGATCAGGAGGGGGCTGAAACCACTTGATGCCTGATCCCCGAATCAGATTAAACTGGTAGTGAAAAACAAAACAAAAAAGTCAGCTTTATATATAGTAATGAAATAAATTTAGGATAAATGTGCGGTGTATTAGTTTTTCTTTTATAAACAAAATTAAATTACAAGGAATACAAAATGTACTTAACTCTTACAATTCACAAATTTTAGATACTATGAAGGCAAGTTAAATGATTATTATACCGATCAACATAACCATATGAAATATTGGTCCCAATTATATTGAGAAATCAAAACCACAAGATATACATAATTTGATCAACAAGTACAAATAAACTTGGGAAAACGACTCTAAACATAATATTATTCCTTGAGATTCCAGAGACGCCAAAGATACTATGTCGTAATTTGATCAACAAGTACAAATAAACTCGGTAAAACAACTCTAAACATAATATTATTCCAGAGACGCCAAAGACACTATATATCGTAACAAGCCAAACCAAATGTTTTCTCTTGGAACCTTTCTTGCCTTTCACCAAATTGCCAAATAGATTAAAATGACTTCAAGTAATTTCAAAAATAATATTGTCCACTTACATCCAATTATAAATTTTCCTCCACACTTTGTTGCGAGATTAAGCTATTAAACAACACATGATGAATCTTTTCAACCTCTCAAAAACAAAAAGTATTAAAGTATTAAAGAAAACTTTTATATATATAAAATATACATAAATAAATAGATATTGTATTAGTAAAAAACTTTTTTTTTTTTTTACAGAAAGTCAGAAAGTGAAAAAGCAAGCAAAAAATAATATAAGAAAGTAAAACAATTATATAAAAAAAAAAAAAGAATAATTTCTATAAAAAAAAAATAGAAGCTAAAAACAATAAAATAAAAAATAAAACAAATGTTGCGCATCCAGGGAATCGAACCCTGGTCAGTACCGTGGGAGGGTACTATGATACCACTACACCAGATGCGCCTTGTGAATATATGGCCAGAACTGTCGATATATAATTATGTTCACTGTCAAAACTTCGAAGGATGCACATAATGACATAAAACACCAATTGATATCATTAGTTTTTATAGAAAAATTGATTGATTTTACACCCGCAACTGTGACAGTAACAAGTGCAAGTAATTAACCATACCATTATTAATGTCTTCAATTTTTAATTTGAAGTGAACACAAATGAAACAATACATTACAAAGAAAAAGAAAACAATTCAATTTACTTTTGGATGTAATGTAGAAAACATATACTAGTTCTCCTCATCAATGCACTCTCATATACTATCATGGATTCATGATATAGTAGCTTATAAGAAAAAAGAAGACATGAGTGAAGATATTGTTTAATTATCATCGACATCCTAGCTCGGCTCTTCCATCGTCACTGATGGTCGTATTTCTGCATATCTTTTGGAGATCAATGTAACCAATGATAGTGTCCTCAAAAACTGCACCATCTAGCTTAGCTTCATCAAAAGTGGAGCCCGATAAAACTGTGTTCCTAAATACAGCTCCTTCAAGATCAGCTTTCCCGAAATTAACACGATCCAAGACTGCATTTGAGAAGTCCACACCTGTACAAGATCCCAATCGGGTCAGTGTCTTGCCAATATGACAGATTGATTTAATTGGTACACATTGTTAGTGTAAACATATTTTACACGGTCAATCAATCATAACCGTCAAATCATTAAAAACATTTGACTTTATTCATAAGTACTTCTAAAGTCATTCATTTGATGGGTTGTAATTTGCCGGCAGTGTAAAACTTTCTACACTATTGTATACAATTTCAAGCTTATTACATGTTTTGCAACATAAATGTTATGCTTCATAAATATAAGTTTATGTGTTCCAAATGTTTAAAATTGTATGAATGTATGTATAAACATGTATTTGTCATATATGAAGGCTAAAAAAATCATCAACATTAAGTTGATTTTGTACTAGTAAAAAATGTTACCTCTAAAGCTGCCACCAACAGCATAAGCCTTTGACATTACAACTTCTGTCATGTCAGCGCCGTCAAACTTGGCATCAGACATTAGTGCTGCAGACAGGGTCTTCCCCTTCAGGTTGGATTTTTCATTTGTGAAATCACATTTCCGGAGATCTAATGGTTTGTCATACACACCATTCGCCTGACCAATTGTGTTGCCAACAAATGCACGTTCGCAGCGATCGGGCTCAGTTGACAATGGGGGAAGTCTCTGCAAGAGAAGTGTGAATCACATTTGTCTTTCACAAATTTAAACTTAATAACATTTTTTGGCACAATACATCACTAAAACAGACTAAATTTGCATATTTCGTCAAAAGAAAATAAATAATGACATGTTCTTAAATATTCAATACTAGCCTATATGAAAAATAGACCTTGAGGTTGACCATAAAATGGGAGTTTTATAAAACATTAAAATAAAGATGTATAAACAAAGAACCAGCCCCAACTAAAAACAATATTGGGTTGGTAAGTAATAGTAATACTACTCCAAGACTTCGTAATACAAGACAGGATCCCATAAAGACTAATAGAGAAAGACAAGTGATATCGGCAAACCTAGGAAGGACATTTACTTCAGGATTTAAGAGAAATATCTCTAGAGACAGATTAATTTTCGCGCAAACTTGTAATAGGCTTCTGTTGGGTCATGAGGGGTTTGGGGATCTAGTGGGATCCATCAACGGGACACGCCACCTGAACACCTTTGTCAAACTCGACATGAGGGGTCCGAGGATCATCTCATCGAGCCTCAAACAACCACATAAGTGAGTTTGACATCACATCTTAACCCAAAACCTTAAAACATTAGGTTTATGGGTCTTCTCACTTATAAGTTTCACCATCCACTTTTCCATCCAATGTGGGACTCAACTCACACTTGAAATATCAAGAGCTTCCTAACCAAATCCAATTCTAAGTTAATTAAGCTGGATTAGCTAGATGCAATAATTAAGGCTTGTGGCCTATAAATAGGACAGGGGTTGAGAGGAAGTCTATTCAATTGGCGAATCAAATTGAGACTACAAGTGATCAGATTTTCTCGAATAACCTTAGAATGTATCTTCATTCTTCTTCTATACCAGTTGGCTCTTATCACCACACTTCAAACACAGCAGTAGTGGTTTACCACAAGTGCCCAAACTTGTCAAAACCTAAATGTTTTAGTTTGAACATAGTGTCACTTACAAGTTTACAACTAACCGTTAACAATTATATCACATGTCCTCAAGCCTCAAGATATCTGTCCAATGGTAAATTGTAAACCAAAGAAATATTCTCCTTATCAACTGTGACTATGGATGGATCGAATCATAATAGCAAGAAGATAATCAAAAGATAATTTGAGAAAAAATATTTTGATCTCTTCCAAGTTCCAACCCGAGTGGTTATCTTGTGAGAGTAAAATTTGTTTATAATATCGTTGCTATATCTCAAACAAAACACCTAATATGTTCAGTACTATTATCATGCACATGTAAGTAATTTGGTACAAATTAATAGGAACAGCAGCCAAATCAAGGGGTTTCGTTGAACTTGTGTTTGTTGAAAACTCATCTATTAAACTCGTTGAATTAGTGTAGACACTGCTAAGAGTTCCACATCAGTTGCGAGATGGCTTGACCATATGTTTATAAGTGAAGGCAATCTTCATCTTACAAGTTAGTTCTATAGGGTTGAATTAGGTCCAACTCCCAATTCTAAATATGACAGAATGATCAAAAACTAAGCCAACAATTTACGGGCCTATTTAGACCGACTTATTTGAGCTTATCTACCGACATGAACGTGTATGAAAATGGTTTATGACATGCTCATAGAGAGATCTATTAACTATTAACTTTCATATAAGATACCTAGGAAATGCATTGCATAGAGTGATATCATGATATAGCTTAGTTATTGATGAGTGTTACTAATATTGAACCTGAGTGGCAGCAGTAACAGGAAATGAAGCAGAAGTAAGAGTATAAGCTGCAAGAAGACCACAAGCAACACCCTTGATTCTGTTGAAATTAAGTAACCTTGCTTTATTATCAGATCCATCTAACTCAGCTTCACCTACAACTGCAAAAAAGTAAAAACATTGGTCACATATAACAAAGCTAAGAGAAAAAATAGAAAGAGTGATACATACCAGAGCAAGTGATTCTGAGAGATGAAGCTGAAATAGTGAAACATGAACGTTTGGTTGAGATGTTTCGTATGGACAAACCAGTTCGCGGGAGTGAAATTGAAATGTTGGCCATTCTTCTTTCTTCACTTCAACCCACTCCACACCTGAGCTTATCTGCGGATAAATATGTTACCTGGCATTACACGTGGCACTATGCTGCTAATAATATCTATCAATTTTTTAAATTTTCTCTCAAAAAGGAAAAATAATAAAAAAATTGAGAGGGGCTAAAATAAAATTGAAGGAAATGATAGAACTTTACTCTTAACTTAAGTCTTTTCGTTGTCCAAAAACCTAATTTTGTCTTTCACTCCTTTGTAATATTTTGAAAGATAACTTTGTTAATTTTTGGAAAATAACTTTTGAAATTAATAAATTTATGTTAGTTTGCAGCTTTTGTACTTTCAGTTCTTCTTCAACACTTAATTTCTTGAAAGTTCAAAAATAACTTTAAAATTTGATGAATTTATGTCAGCTTGCAGCTTTTATACTTTCACTTCTTCAACATTCAACCTCTTAAAACCTCATATTTTTTAGGTCCAAGATCAAAATTGCTTCATTCATTAAAGTTTTATCCACTCATGTGGCATCAAATAATATGTGTTTTAAATTGATTTTTTTTTATTTAGTGTATTTTTTATATAGAAAATGTACTGGTACATATTGGATTTTGTTTTCTTAGACAAAGGTACATATTGGAAGTTATGTTCTAAGAATATAATAATGACATTTCAGAACATAACTTTTGAAATATTTCAAAATTAAACATGTATCGAAAGTTATCTTCCGAAACTCTGTAAAATTTACATGACCTACACAATAAAATTATCAATAAAACAGAAACTTTTGAAGAAGAGAATAAAACAGAAACTACTGAAAACATATAAAAAAAATATAAATAACTACTCGCCAATAAACGGGCGGACTTGAGTTGTTGAACCCGGATACCTAAGTTGCCCCGCCCCGCTTTTGGGCGGGCTTAAATGGGGCGGGCATGCCCACTTTGCCACCCCGTAGGAGCAATATGCAATATGGGGACTTAAAAGCAAAATTAGAAATGATAAAGGGCAGAAATGAGAATACGAAATTAGAAGATAAGTCAAAAGTCAATGGGCCAGCAAGCCAGCCCATCTGATCCGAAACAAGAGTAACGCGTTAACGCAAAAAATCTGATTAACAAATTAACGAACACCGTAATAATCATACTCTACTTTTTTCTTTTCTGTAAGATCATCATTTTGAATTTCAATCTCCTAATTCTGATTCTGATTCCATCGTTAAGCAACGAAATCAATCCAAGATGGAGAGATCAGATGGAGAAGGTTTTTGCTGGAACGGCATGGCGAGCTGGATAGGTATGAACCTTGCAACTGCCTTCTTCTCATCTCTTGAACGCTGTTCTTGCATCAATCTCTCAACCTCCGATGATCCAGACGATGCTCTTCTCATTCTCCCTTCCGATTCCCAACGATTTTCCGATACTTCTTCTCATCTTCATCCTCCTCCTTCAACCACCGACGAGGCTGCCGCTTCCTGACTCCGATCAAACTATTACCGGTAGTTTATAATAATATTCTCCCCCTTTTCTTTTTTGCTTAATTTCTTTATTAGTTTAGTTTTATCAATAAACAACATGGATTGTAACTTTTTGGATCCTAATTTCTGATTATATACATGCCTCCTTTATGTTGTTTACTTTTTTACATTCCTTCATGATTATAACTTGTAGCCTTCAGATTAGCATTTTGTTCCAACATATAATTAAGAGCTTCTTTTGAGAGAAAAAAAAATAGATATCTGTGAATTAATTTGTTTGTTGAATGTATATTAGTACATTTGAGTTGAGGAATGAATTGAAGCACGTGGACACTCCTCAGACACCGGACACAACATCGACACTTATGATTACACTGATTTATGTCATTTTCTCAAATTATTGGTGTCGACGTGTCCGTGTTTGTGCTTCATAGTGTCACACATGATCAGTTAATGGATAGTATTTGTTTGAAGGGTCTGATCTTTTGTATGAATCTACTAATTAATCCAACACTACTAGATAGAGTAGTACCGACATTTCTGATCAAAGAGTTGTCTAAACACATGTCAGTGTTTGACACAGAGATCATTGACACTACATCGACATGTGTGACTGTAATTAATTAATTAATTAATTAATTTTCTCAAATGATTAATGATGTTGTTGACGTGTCACTGTTAGGGTCGTGTGCCGCATGACTTGTGCTCTTTGTCTGTGTAAATGTTTGATAGCTTCTAAATGCAATATCGGGTTTACTGTTGCACAAATATCTCAGGGATCCGACATTTTGTTTATACAAAGTTTCTTCAACTTTTCTCCTGACAATCTTTTCAGTAGTTTGACATTTGATTATACATGTGCGTGTTGGGTTGCAATTGAACATTTTGAACCTTTTCAATACATTTGGAGTATACATATAGGATTGTTCCCTTAGTAAACAGATTTCATTCCAAAAAGCATCAGTATCATAACATACTCAAATATGTCAGATCAAATTTTGAATTCCTCAGTTCCATTTAGATGATTTCCAATTACAAGTGTTTCATCAACATGCAGGCATACAAACAGCATTTTAGCTTTGTTCTTCACTCTCACACAAACACCACACTCTATTGCACATTTGGAGAAACCTTGCTGCAATAAGGAGTCTATCCTTTTGTTTTAGGTCCTTGTGCTTGTTTTAGCCTCATATAGAGATTTCTTCATCCTATGCACATCTCTTTGTGCCACTGACCTACAATTAAGGTGGCTGCACTACATACACTTCCTTCTCTAGTGGCCCATTTAAAAAGACAAATTTGACATCAAGCTCAAATAGTGGCCATCTTCTGATACTTGTCAAAGCAACCACCTATCTTATAGTTTCAATTATGGGCAGTAGGGAAAATACATCAGATCAGAGTATACCAAACCAGCTATCTAGAGAAACATGTTTGCCACCAATCTTGTTTTGTACTTGTTAAATGGCAATGGATTCATCTCGCTTCAATTTCTGTTTGTAAACCCATTTTGGAGCAATTAATTGCTTGCTAGGAAACAATCTAACAAGTTTCCGTATATGATTTTGTCTATTGCTTTTAGTTCCCCCTTCATGGTTTCTTTCAACACTTTATCAAATTGTATTAGGTCCTTCTCAGTTGGTATTTCACCATGAGAAAGTAACTCAAAGCCATCATATCTTGCTGGCATATGTCTATTTCTTTGTGGTCTTTAACTGTTTTTTATACTCTCTGTGATTTATGTCACCTTCATTGTTTTACTCTTCAAGCATAATTGTATCTGCTGATCCAAACTTGTTGCACTTTGTTTTCCAGTCCTGCAATCCCATCATTTGTTTCACCAATTATCACTTCTCTATCAGTCTATTGTATGCACTTTTCTGAGTTATAAGGTTATATAACCTATATGCTCCCTTAGGATAATACCCCTCTAAGATCACCATATCACTTTTATCTTGTAGGTTTCTCATGATCAGAATGAAATTGATCATGATTGCTGGAAGATCCCTTATTTCCACCTCTTTTGTTCCTCCATTTGCCTTAGTATAAACTTTCGAACTCAGTGTAAAAACAATTTTTTGTCATTGTCATTTATAGGCAAATATGGGGTTTGGATGCAACTTTTTATTTATTTTTTTGACCAAAGTTTGGAGGCAAACCTTTACCTGAATGTAACCAAACATTATCTAATGTATAAGCTTTTTTAAAATAAGATTTATATTTATGGTCTGAGATGCTAAATGGAAATTAGCTAAAGAAGTGACTACTTGAACTAGAGTGTAGACAACCAAATTTGCATGTCTCCAGATAAGCTCAACTATAAAGTTTGGCAATACTGGAAAAAACTCTTTGCACCAATGAATGATGGATCCATATTTTGGTCCTTCTACATGTTTGTCTCAAATGCTATCTGTCTTTAAAACTACAAATTGTAGCTCCATTAGTCACCAACGAATAGCCTTGAGCACTATCAAACACTTCTCCTTCACTAACCCATAGGTAGGAATTAAACCAAGAAGTTAAAGCTTCTACAAAGTGCCCATTTTGATTTCTCAGCTTCACAAAGCACCCCACAGTTTATCAGTTAAACCTCAAGTCCAAAATATCCCACTCGTCGTAGAATATGATCCTGCAATTGAGAATTGGCATGAGTAAATTTCCAAATCAAGCAAACAGTTTGGGCTCGATTAACAATCTGGAGAGGTTCTTTAGAAATTAATCAGGTAGGTTAAAATTTAAAAACATAACAATGGAATGTGTATAGTTTAGGAACACAAACATTACCAACACAAAACATCTCTCTTTCCTATTTAGAGGTGAATTAATATGTAAATTTTAACTTCATCAACTTTAAAAATTGACTATCCTTAGAGCACATGTTAGCTTTTTCCATATAAAAATTTATCAACCTTTATCTCTTTAATCTTCTTAACAAAAGTTCTAAAAGTACTTATAGCATGATCCTAATTTTAATATTGAACTAGTTAGTTAGTTTACTTATATTAATAGTAGCTTTTTCTCCTATTCTTCTAATCAAACTCATCACTAAGTAACGTATAAGCTCAAAGTCTTTTAAGTATATTCTTTTTTTTTTTTTTTTGGATTAATTAGGCGAGTTCTATGGGTAGACACTAGTTCATAAAAATTATCAAAAAGTTAACGTTCAATGACAATGAATTAATTGAAGTTTTTTTTTTGTTGGTACAAGTAGAAGAAACAAAAGAAAAGAAAAACAAATTATCTAGAAAAGAAAGTCCCACAAGCATCAGCTAGCAGGAGAAGATTCATTCCAATTGGGGGATCAACTATAGGAGAATATGCCTCAGGATTGGCAGCTCCAAATTTTGCAAGGTAGTCCGCGCGTGCGTTCAATTCAAACTACATATGTATTTATTTTTGTTGTTTTGATTAAAGTAATATCAATTAAGTCATTATCTAAATCGTAAAAATGAAAATGGCTATTAACCTCTAATTTCAAAAGACAACACCGGGCATGGTTGAAGTTTTGAACATTTTCAAGCATTGATCCATAATGGTATCTTGAAAGTAGATGTTTATTGTCATTTTTATTTTGATGACTTATAGTGACTTAATAGATATTGATTCAATAAAAATAAAGAAAAATAAATATGTATTTCATATTGAATCGACATCAATTAGATCACCACAAAGACAAAAAGAGTATCATTGATCGTAGAACCATGAACCGTCGAGTGAGTTCGAGTTGGTTCATGCTTTCTATATATATATAAGTCGTTGTACGCTAAGGCAAAGGTTGTAACCATGCGTCATGCGTGCTGTAAGCGGGCTATAGTGGGGGAAACTGTAGGAAGGGGGACGACCTGCCGAATTCACATTTTTTAATACTAATTTTTAATATTATTCACGGTGGACCATATGATTGTGATGGTGATTAATTAATGGCTTTAAAACTTTTGAAATAAGCACAAAACTTTCACACGAGCCAGCCTCACTATCATTTGATGGAATACATATTTAGGAAGGGGGGAAAACATGTTATGGGTCCCGGAAAAATGATGAAAAGTGAAAACACATTTCACCAAAAGTAATGTCCTTAATTAAAACTTTTGAAAAAAACACAACATTGTTAACTTGGTGGAGATCAAACTAATACTAAACATTTACTCCCTCCGTCCCAAAAAGAATGACCCATTTTGAATATATGCACTATTCATATATATTGTTTTGACCATATTTTTCTACTAATAAATAAAAATAAATATTAACATATAAGATGTTGTTAGATTCGTCTCGATGAGTATTTTCAAAATATCAATTTTTTATAATTTTTACTATTATACAATTAAAGATATTAGTCGCCAAAGTTATGCATTGGCATGCGTGTTTCGGTCAACTGGGTCATTCTTTTTGGGACGGAGGGAGTAATCAAAAGCATTTTTAATGTAACTAAACAATTAATTAATTGCAATGATGATGTACACCACCTATAGAGCGCAGACAATTGTTGCATGTTTCTTTGTCGGGTTTGTGTATATTTTTATCAAAACATATCTCTCTGCTCCTAAGTTAATCCAAAGTTATGCTTTTTGTCCTTTACTATTGATTAACACAGCTTTTAGCATTTGATTCTCTGTAACAATGTTCTTTGGTAGGTAACACTGTATATAGTGTACTAGTTTCTTTGGGTCTAATGTCAAAAGGTGAAAGTGAAACTGTCACGGATAAAAAAGCAGGTTAAGTAAGATTGCAAGCAAAGTCTAAATTCACCTCCTCAAAAAATTAATCACCCTTTTTTTCCTTGATAATGTCATTGATTAGATTAGATTCCTTTGTAGTGTCTATATGTGCTTGTAATGTTCACAACCATGTGCTTTTGATTTGGTTTGTCTGTTCTTGCTTTATGGTTCCTCCGTGGAGGTTTAATGATCATATTTTGTTTCTTCTACAAAGTGTTTGGTTACCAACTGTTTTAAGATGCTTAATTTTCTTTAATAGTAAGTAGTACTATACTCTTATATCATATGTTAAGTGCCTGTAGTTTTAAATATTAGTAGTAGTATTAGCTAGTATCTTTATTAACTGAGTTTGAAATAAACACTTACAATTAAGTTACTGTAATGTTGTAAAAACTACAAGTTTCAACAAAATCTCAATGTTATGGTGATTTTGTTTAGTTCACTGTTTTATGCGAGTGTCACATTTGCTTATTTATTACTAAATAAAGGAATTATCATATATATTTTTTTGATAAGAACAACACGAGGAAATTTGTTTTCTCTATATCATCATCTAAAAGAAGCAATAAAGAGGAGGGAGGAATTGACATCTCAATTACCCTAAAGTCTCCATTAAGGTCGAGGTTTGTCAATTTATCTACACTTTGATTAACCTCGTGATAGACATAATTAACCTCACAACTCCGCTCTACCTAATCAACAAGAGATAAAGCTTTGCGAAAAAAAAAACATAAAGGTTACCAGTTTTTCGAGAACAAATTATGGCATAGGGATTACTAAATTTGTTACAACATTTATCCCTAAATATAGAATTCTACTCCTCCATCCTATAATAATTGCCACATTTGTAACAAAATTTTGACTCAAATAAATTGTCACTTAATTTTCAATGTAACGCTAATTACTCTTTTTCCAATTTTACCCTTAATTTCAATTTATTATTTTCTACTTTATATTTATCATCATCTCTTTTTTTCACCTATTTTTTTTTTTAATTTGTGTGAAATAATCAAATGTAACAATTAATGTGAAACGGAGGAAGTAACATTTTTTGCCGGATCCAATTGTCATTTATAGTCAATCTTATCATTTATAAAATACTAAAATATGATTGTATATTGTGAAACATGCTTATCTATTATTAAACTTACTTTTCAATAGCAAATTTGTACCGGCCATTGCTAAAGTCAATTGTTCAACTTATTTTGACTTTTTATCTAAAATTAGCCCTATCATTTCCTAAAGAAGACTCGTCATTTTATTTTGGTTAATTTTTAAAATATACTTTAAACCTTTTTTTCACTCAAAAATATACTTCAAGCCTAGATTCACATTGAATAGGCTCTTGAGCAAATCTTATTGCATGTGGACGGCTTTGAGTATTAAATTTAGATGGTAGGTTTTACCCCAACAAAAAATAGATGGTAGGTAATATTCCATCACCATATTCTATCTACAAGTTCATGAATCACTATTTGGCTCAACAGGTAAATTTGCATTATTCTATTCCATTTTATTTTACTTTTTCTTTTTAAAACTTAGTGTCCGGTCTAAATACCGACTAATCTAAGAGACAATAATTTCACCGCTCACTTGCGGGATGCCCATTTAAAGTCAGAGTTTTTTTTTCTTCTTTTTTTTCTCATAACCTTAGTGACTTGGTGTTATTTGAAATATGATCTGGAAAGGTATATTTTCTTAAAAGACATGTTATGAATCTCTCCAACCACATAAGAGAATAGCACATGGTTGAAAAAAACTTCAAATTATTTGCAATCAAAATGCCAACGGTTTTATAATTTTAGTGCAAGACAAAAAACACTATTATGCAACTGTTGTGACAAGGAAACAAAGTTTGTTAGGACTTTGGTGGTTTATTCCCTTAAAGTACCTTTACATAAAAGTATCATGACATAATTAATAAAACCTTGGTTATGTTATTGCTTGAGAAGGAAGGTGAACTACCATATTTGTTGCAGTCTAACTTTTTTTTTTATTGTTCACTTGTTGAAAATGAGTGTTCTTTGAATTAGTATTATATTTATGGTAAATATATTATATAATGTAGTTGTTCTTTTCTTGATGACCAAAAAGAGCTATCAACATACAAAGAACTTCTGTTTTCACTTCTATTTCCATCAACCAAAGGCCAAACCACCAAATATCATTACTTACAATTACAAATTTTGTACATTAAATTGGAAAGGACCAATATAGTTGTATCTTAACTAATCAAAAGTGATGTTGGCCTAAAATTGAGACCATATACAGAAACTATTTGTTAGTAATAATGACATTTGTCAGCACTACAGGAATTGCCAAAGACTTTGAGCCACTAAACAGATCATAATCACATTGCTTGCTCATAGTACTGTTTACACTATCATTGCAGCAATAGGCAGCTAAAAGCACCTATTCAAGCAAAACCAACTGCCAAACACATCTTTACAACATTTCCAAGTTTAACCCTTTTGTACAAATAACCACAACATCACATGGATGGCAACATTGGCAGACAAAGATATTCATTCATCCTATCATTTTGATTGATCAAGAGATAACTTGAGCCACCAACTCTTGAAATCTCAACCTTTCATCTTAGCAACCAAAAGGGTTTTTTAAGGTCCCATGGTCCTACAACATATCAAAATTATCTATTTTAGGGGCCCTTACAAGTTTTCTGACACATGACTTTGCATCTCTTTTAGGGGCCAGCAGATTCTAAGCCAATTAAGACTTCAGATCAAGACAGGCTAAAACTTGTCAATTTGCCAATTTGCTAATTACATTATAATTAGAACAGTGTCATCACTTGTCATTAACCTCAACAATCTGATATTCATGCACATGGTTTTGACCTCAATTTGCTTTGTTACCTGATGCTGCCAAATTTAACATCACTCTCAACCCTCCAAAAACCTTGCAGCATGTTCTAATTTTCTAATAAAGCAATGAATGAGTCTTGATATTTCCAACCTAGGTTAGGTCACACTTCATTTCAAACAGGTGCAGCAGGTAGCCCATAATTTTGGAACGATTTTATCCTCCCGTCCCAGCCTGCAGTCACAATGACCATACCCCACGCATGAGCACAGACGGTACTCTTGCAAGAAGATTTCAAGAACTTGTATTCGGATTTACGTAGCAATGATGTTTTCTTAGTCTTAGAGCTCGGAATGGGAAGCTTCTCTTCGGGCCAGGTTGCAGATCCTTTTGGAAAAGACTCCAAGAAAAATTCTTGGCCTAGAGAGAAAGAAGCAGGTGGATTTGGGTGTAATTGTATAGCAACTTGAGGTGATTTTTTATCCAAGATATTCAATTGTTCATTTTCAGTGATTTGAGCTGTCAAACCATGCCAAGGCACTGCAACGGATGCGTTTGAGAAAAACCGCTCAGAAGACCTAACCTTTGTAGATTTCGTGGGAATAGACTCTTCCTGATTAACGTTCCATAAATATACATTCGAGTCCTCGCATGCTGATAAAATATGTTTCCCGTCCGAAGTAAACGATGCACACATTGGACTACCTGTGTTCAGGCCTGAAAATAAAATATGAAGAACCTTAAGTGACAGAACATATACTAAAATTAATGCCGGATTAGAGACTACTGAATCAATAACAAGGATAATCTCTAAAATTTGAGGCTACTGAATCAATAATAATGATAATAATGGCTGATGCCGATGGTGTAGTATTTTAACAAAGGAACATACTTTTGTATTTGCAAATCACATTAAGCCCATCAAGGATTCTGACTTGTGAATCAGCACAAGTAACCATAACTTTGTTAGAATCTTGAGGAAGAAACTGAAAACAAATAAAATATTATCAGTTAATCACCACAAAATTGTGAATGTACATTTAGATAAACACAAATGTTGCTTAAGACAAGAAGCAAAAGAAAAATACCTGAAAGCCAGTTATCCCTCTTCCCGGAAGTTTCTTTTTACCAATTAAGCATACATGGGAATCTAACTGCAAGTGATTATCTGGTTCAACCAAAAAATGAAAACCAGAAGAGTTAAGGACCTCGCTCAAGTCTTAAGTGATTGTAGTAGTTTAAAAGAGTAATGACAATCACAACATCCCAATATAATTCGAGAAACGTTGACGTATACAAAATCTTTTTACTTCGTATTCAAAATCCGTAGTTTAAAAAATAAAACAACATAACATATTGATGGTGACAACTAATTACATTTCAATAGTACCAAAAAAAATCTGTATAAGGCTTATACCTGATATTTTATAAAACCGACAATCTCCTTCCAAAGAGCCAACAATCCCTCCCTGTTATGCAGCATATTATTCATATGAAATCATTTCCTCTATATTATATGTTTAAAATCAAATTGAAAATGTTTTTTATAAAAATAATACCTGCCCATCAGGCCGATAACATACTGCTGTCACTATATCTTTGACATCAGTCCAATCAACAACCTGACAATCAGGAATTGTCCAGATGCGAACTTTTCCGTCTATAGATCCACTAATGAAATAATCTTCATCAACCGGATTGAATTGTATGCTTGTCACTGTACAACACCATCAAACACGAACAAATTGTGAGACAAACTGTTGTGATTAAACAAATTAGGATAACAACTGAAGAAGCCAGATAATCATAATAGAAATGCAACAAGACGCACCGTAATTACTGTGTGAAAACACTTTGAAGCAATGGTCATGATTCACTTGCCATAGTCGGACAGTTTTGTCAACCGAAGATGAGAGAAGATACTACATTCAAAAGGAAGATCAATAACCAATCAATTTTCCATAAACTTTGTCTATAATAATTAAATAACTTAATAACATGATAATAGTTAATAACATTCGCTCACATTCTTCTTTGACCAAGAGAGATCCAAAACTTCACTTCTATGCCCACGGAACTCACGCAATGGTTTTTCCAACAACCGAAAGATCTTAGGCGGAAAAATGGCACAAGCTGAATCTGATGTTTTTCTCACACTCTTCTGTTTGATAAGTTTTTCCTTATCCACAAACAATGGTGTCAATTGAGAGAGATTATTCACCGTAAAGTAAATGCACGAGGGGTCAATTTCTGGAATGTGAGTTTCATTACATCGATCCTCCTCAACCACTTGCCACAAACGAACAACCCCATCTTCACCACCAGTGGCAAGATACTGCCCATCAGGACTGAATTTCATGGTCAAAATCGAACCTTTGTGTGCTTGAATATCTTGCCTCAAGTAAAGCGATGAAAGTTCCTTCATTTTCTTTTTACACGAACGGACCTTTACTTTTTGAAGCCTACACCCGGAGATTTTCATTCTCCCTTCTTTCCCATTATCATCGCCACCTTCCCCTTGACTATCAACCATACACGTCATTGATTTCAATCTTCTAAACCAACCCCTTGTTGCCTTATTCATCATTCTAGTATCCACATCACCGTTTGTATCCTCAAACTCCCTAGTAGCCACCCCAGGGACATCGACATTCACCGAATCATCAAATTTGTTAGCAACCACCAACTGATCTAAACCATCGATAATCTTCCGTCCCCCCTCTTTATCCACATTAGCCCCTATTCCCTTCTCTAAATTTCCATCTTGACACGGCAAGTTACTATCCACTAAACCAAACTCCTCTACCGAACTACCGCTAGAACACCGAGACAATGACAACCGACTTGAACTGAATTCCTCTTCAGAATCACAACTATCTCTTACTCTATCTATCATCTCTTCCTTCTCAACATCTAGTAAATTATCAACTACAATTCCATCTATACTCATTCCCATACTCTTCATAAACTTCCTCCTACGCTCTCTCACACTCTTCGGACTCCGAACCCAAACATCATAATCAAAATCAACAGACACAGACACCCCTTTATCATCATCATCATCATCATTATCAGAATTTGCATCCCTAATGGACACAACATCCTCTTGAGCATCAAAAAACCAACAATCCTGATCACTGAAACTACCCATGATTGTCTGAGTTCAACCCATTAAACCCCTCTTCAATGAAATGCGTCAAAATCCAATCTTTCACTTCAAACGAAGCCACCCAGATCATAAACTATGAACTACATAAAAAAAAAACAGCACAGAAACCAATATCAGCAAAATAAACATTTTTAGTATTTTTACTAAACTAAACCAAACAACAAAGACAATAGTTTAATAATAATAAGAAAACAGAAACCGAGAAATTTAATCCAATCCAACATAGATCCCAATCAATCCATAATAACCAACCAAACAAACAAGCATGTCTTATAAAAGGAAGAAACAAAAATTCGATAATTTATAGAATGAAAATAAAAAATAAAAAATACGGAAATTGAAAACGGTGGAAAGAACATTAATGAAACCGGTGAAGACAAAAGATGATAAATTAATGAAAACAAATGAACAAAGAAGGGAATTTGACAGATGAAAAGAAGACAAATTTTATTTTGAGTAAAAGAAAGAAAGTAGAAAAAGTGTGGTTGCTTACACGGGGCGTGTGGATGATGGTGAAGAGAGCAATGGTGGTAGTGAGGAAGAGAAGAGAAGAGAAGAAGTATCAAAGAGAAAACGAAACGAGAATAGAAAGTGGACATGTGGAGAGTGTATATATATATGGGTGGGTGTGTTGCAGTGAAAAAAGAGAGAGGAAAATTCTGTTCGTTTTCAATGGAACAAACCAGAAAGGTTTGTAGTAAAAGGTCAAAATATAACTAAGGAAAATTGTTTGGTAGTAAGCTAGAGGTTTTGAGTTCGATCATCAGTTTTATTATAAAAAGAAATTATTTTAAATGTGTTGATGTGAGATTAGAATTATGTGGACTGACTGCCTGCAGATGTACAATCACATGTTTCTGACTGTCTGATCTCGATTAGATAATTTAAAATTTGAAGACTGAAACTTTACTTTTTTATTCAATCAAAACACTTTTATTATAGATTATTCGATCAAGATCGGACAGCCAGAAACGCGTGATTGCACAACTATAGGCAGTCAGAGATTGCATTGGATCCAGGTTTGTTGACGTGTATTATCAAGTAAGATGTGAATAATGACATCATGCAATTTAAGTGTCATGTAGTTAATAGTTGATTTAAAGACATTGATCACTTGATAAAAAAAACGGTGAAGGGATAGATTAATTTAACGCGGTAAGTTGAAAATGTAAATGATGATTTTGATATAAAGTGGATAAAGATAGAGACAAAAATTATTTTAAAATATTGGGAAAATGAGGGTCTTATTTGAAAATGAGTTACAAAGACACGGACCTAAAATAGAAGAAAATATAGGAAAGGGAGGGAGGGAGCGAGAGAGAGAGAGAGAGAGAGAGAGAGAGAGAGAGAGAGATAGTATTGTTTATTGCCAAATATCGAAGAGTGGTATTGGACTATTGGTCACTTCTCACTTGTTAAGAAAATAAAATTATAAAATTTGAGTTAAAAGTGATGTATTTAATTTTTTAAAAAGTTTAAAAGTTATTATTTTTAATGTAAATTTTTTATTTTTTGTTTGTTTAATAGTGTTGAACTAGGCAAGACCCAAAATTATGGAGTGGGTCTCATTCACTATGGTTGTCATAGGTCCAAAGCATTTGTGGGCTTCTTTCCTGATCCATGTTGTCATCGCTATTGGATAAGAGTCGGACTCAGTCACGCCTAAGGACGAAAGAGGTTTGAAAGAATAAGAACACAAGAGATTACTTTTTACATTCACTCCACCATTATCTCATTACTCCCTACACTCTTCCAACTACTCCTTCCACTATTTTCTTCACTATTCCTATGACATTCTTATATAATATATCATAAACATCAGAAAAATACATCATTTTTTCACCAAATACACAACTTCTCAAAGGTCGGCACATGGTATACCGCCTACCTGATGACCAATTTAACTTACACAAGAACAAGGGCATTTGTTAGCATCACATTATCTATTTGAAGAGTAAAAACAATTAGGAAGGAGAATTTCATTTGATATCTAAGTAGAACTCACATGTATGATTAATTTATTTATGATTTTTTAATATTAATATTTAATAAGCACTTTTTCTTTCAAAGTCAACATCGCTAAAAAATTTACTCAATAAGTTTTGTTAATAATTTTATATGGCTTAAAACCTGGGAGTGTGCTTCTCTTTAAGGTCTCATGTTCAATTCTCTCTGGTGTCTATTAATATTTGTAAAAAAATATCAATAATTATATAAAATTTCATTGCAATATTTCAATAAAGTATTTTGCTCCTAAAAAAAGTGGGCCTTTGGCCCTCCTAAAAATAGTATTCTATGAGTAAAAAAAAATAGTGTTCCAAAGTAGAATAAAAACAAATAAATATTATTTTGAGAGGAAAAAAAAAGCATAATCTGATAAAAATAATATTAATATTTTAAAAAATTATTTAGATTTTAATACAGTTAGAACAATTGTTATTGATGAGTCAAAATAGACCACTGTAATCTAAAAAAATACTATATGGCCATATTGTGTGTTTGACCCGAAAAGTCAAAAGTTCCTACTTCCTACTTCCTTTGTTGTATGCTGATCGATCAACGTTATTCTAAGGCTGAGTTGATTTCTAAAATATTAATATTTGTATATTTTTACTATTATTTGTGGAAAGAGTAAATAACATACAAGGCAAAATGAATGACCATGGATGAGGAACTGGTCAACTGTTTCATGTTTTGAACAATTTGTAAAATTAATTTTGATATGCATGGGTTTAGTTTTTTTTTTTTCAAGTAAAAAAGTGTTTGGAATTCGAACTTCAGCTCTTGTACATATGATGTGACGTCCCTACTAATTGAGCTATGATTTGTTTTTAAGTAAAAAGACGTGTTTAATTGTTTTTAAGTATAGTTGATTTTGTATTGTCAAAAAAAAAAGTATAGTTGATTTTGTGTTCGATATTTAGAGTTATGATTTGTAATTTTTGAATTCAAACATAATTTTTACACCGAAATTTATTATTCAACGTAAATGTACCAAATATATATCACCTTGCATAAAACGTACTTTTAAATAAATCATTTAAATCTAGGTTTTTTTTTTTTTTGATCAACCATTTAAATCTAGGTTTAATAACTCTCAAAATGTGAAAGAATGAAAGAATTTAGGGTCTGTGTGTGAGAGGAAATTGTGTGCAACACAAAGCTAAAAGATTTTATTTTTTTAGGGTCTGTTTGTTTCGAAATAGATGGAGGGGAGGAGAGATGAAGGAATACCTTTAATAAAGGGTAATTTTGGTAGATGTTCTCAAATATCTCAAATATTTTTTTTTTTTGTAGGTCGTTAGAGTTTGAGAGAGGTTCTACAAAAAAAATATATATTTGAGAGAGTTTTTTAAAAAAAAAAGTATATATAATATTTGAGAGAGTTTCTATATTGAACAAAAAATATAACATTTGAGATATTTTAGAGTTTTTACCAAAATTACCCTTTAATAAAAGTATTTCATCACCTCCCCTCCCCTTCATCTACTTCGAACCTCGGTGTTGTTTCAATACATGTATCAGTCATTGTGATTGATTTCAGATGGTTTAACTTGAAATGCTTGTCACTTGAATTGATTAAAAATATACAATTTGAAACCATATATTAGAGTCAATTGATCATGCATGTCCTAATAATATGCGACGAGAATTAATCATGATAGACCTGTCTAAATGACAATCCTACATATGAGGGCACTCATCTAATCGAACCTCAATTAGATCGGGGTCATATACCGTATAAGAAACGTGTACCGACCAAAAAAAAAGAGAGAAACGTGTTAGGTGAGAGCTGTGAGCAATAACTTTGATTACTGGATCAATTAGTGAGTACTAATGTGATGTTTCTTAAATTCAAAACTAGTAGTATTTTTTAGTCAAAAAAAAACTAGTATTTTGTTTTAGTGTATAATAATAAAGGTAAAATAATAATGAGGTTTGAATATATGATGCATGTGTATAATAAAACCGACTCTTAAAAAAAGGGAAGAAGGCATAACAAGTAACAACCATGAGAATTTTCTCTCAAAAAACAGAGAATTTGAATGATCAATATTTCACATCATAACCATGTAAAATTTAGCTCAATTTTTGCGACCTGAATCCCATGCAGTTAAAGAGTTGTCTAGTCATACAGTCATTGCATAGGAGCTCTTGGATTAAATTTTGATCAAATAAATAAAATACATTAATAAAAATGAATGACTCAGATTAACCTACGGTCAAATAGTGACGGCAAGGGATCTATTTTCCAGTTTTTGATATTTTATGGGTTATAGATAAAATGTGAGAAAAATTCAAAGTTTTATTATTGTTACTATCCAAAAAAAATTAAGTATTATCAAGAGCTATTTGTTGTAATTTTATTAACTCTTCAGTTCATTCTCTTATGTTATGTGGTTAGTTTTAACCGTTGCCTTGTAATGATCGATAATTTTCAATGATGTAATTGTTTATTGTTAATTAATTGAATAAAGAAGTGAATTGAAGGAACATTTCGTTTGAACGAGTCAAAGTGAAGTAGCGTTGCAACATTTCATTTCTTAAGGTGTGTATTATTATTTTTTATAACATTGTTCTTTTTGGTTTTATATCTATATCTATATATATAATTCCTAAATAGTTCTCCTAACCCTAATCCACTTAGACCAATCAAATTGTTTCATTTAGCCACATCATCTATATTATTATTATTATTATTATTAGTTATTATTATTATTATTATTATTATTATTGTCATCTCTATACTTTTCATATTCTACATTTATATACTTATGGTTTTTTAATATACACTCACTCAAGCTTTTACTAATTAGCTTTTACTTTTTTTTGGTGAATATAATAATTTTTGCTTACTATATTATAATAAGGAGAATACAAAAATACACACTAATTAACTTTGTAACTCCCGGTAATATATTTTTCATCTCTTAAGTCACAATTCAATTTTCATCCCTTGGACTCTTCTACCAATATTTTAATATATAGCTTACAACTATTTTAATTTGTATCCTATTCATATTTTCCTAACTAACCATTACGAATGTTAGAAACAAATATTTTCATCCCCTGGTGCTCAATCATGTGCTTAATAAGATTACCATTTGTGTTTTCCGGTTGAATGTGAGAATAGATTTTTTCATATCTTATAATGTGCAATTTCTCTTTCCATTATCTTGCCTCTTCATCTTTTGTGCATCAGTATAAATACTTATGTTATTTTCTAAAACCATGATTTGTTGTAGTTATTTTATTTTTTGCAAAAATTAACTTTTTGCATAACAAATAAAATTAAGAGAATTTGACATTTTTTGTTTGTTGCAGATCATACATTCAACTTTTGTGTTGCACATCATTTATAGGTTTAGTTAATTGTTACTGTATATGTGTATTTATATTCTATTATGATACAAATTAAATAATATATACTTTATTTTTAATTGAATTATGTAATAGTTGTTTTACTTTCCTTTCCTTTACTTTTTTATTTATTCATTTTTTTTATTGATATACTTATTTTTATAATTTTTGATTTTAGGCTTTGGGTCATCATCTCTTACTCAAACGAACTGAACTGTGAGGTTGATTCTCTTCACATATGTCCCTTTGGAATATTTTTAAAAGGTATGTACCCTTTAATTTTATTTGTTTTATTTGAGTTTTTCTAATTCTGTCACTATTTATATGCCAATTGTGTGACTTAGATTTTGTCACATATCTTTTCATCCAATCCTTTGTGTGTTTTGAAATAGATTTATATGTTTTGCGGAGATATATCATATTACTCCTGTATATATAAATTTTAGATAGTTATTTTGTTACTCATGTAAAGTAAACCATAATCCTTAAACCAATAATATTTCTTTATTTAACCACTCACTTACAATGTCACACCACTTCTCCTTAGAAAATAAATCTTTTGAATTTCAGATTCTCTATTTTATTATTATTATTATTATTATTTTGATAATATGTAATGTTTCAGTTTTATGCAATTGTAAAATAAAAATAATTGCATCACACCCGTGCATCGCACGGGTAAGGGTCTAGTGAAAATATACATTTATAACCCAACCCTAATCAAATTGTCGCCTCCTCACAATATTAAGTTTTTAGGGATATTTTTGGAATTACAACATTAATATAAGTTGACATTTGCTTATATTTGAGTTAAAAAAAATTATAATGGTTTTTGCTTACTGGACTGGGCAATGGGCTTAAAGACAAAATCAAACTAGCCCAATTAATATGAGAAAGGAAACAGGCCCAAAACAATTAAATTCTAAGTGTCCATTTGGCGATATAAGGCCTGGGCGAGGTAGGTAACGATGGATAACGCCCATAAGACGGATTTACCCACGAGAAAGAAATATCTTCATCCTTCCCTAGCGATTAACTTGGGAATGAAGAAAACAACTCCTTGAAACTGCCATGGCTTGGAGACCAAGGTTTTTATTCCTACTTTCACGCTGCATCACCGGAAAAGGCGCTGAAGACCGGATTTTTAGGAGCCCTTGCTTGGAGAAGAAGACTAGAAGCTCTATAAATAGCTCCTTACTTTCATTTGTAAAAGGACGAATTCTGATATATAAAACTCCCAGGGTTGTTGGGATTGAACTGAGTGTAATCACACCATTTGATCAATAATACAAACCCCCTTGTTTTTTACCAGAACATTTTGGCGCCTCCGACGCCTGCCATACAGCCTTTATGTCGAATACCTGCAACTATTTTTACAACGTCATGCCTTTTGGATTGAAGAATGCGGGAGCAACATACCAAAGGTTGATGGACAGGGTCTTTGCTGAGCAAATAGGGAAGAATTTAGAGGTATATATCGACGACATGGTAGTAAAAACTTCCGAGGGAAGCCGCCATGATGATGATCTATTGGACATCATGGGATCAGTAAGAAAGTACAACATGAGACTAAACCCAGCGAAGTGTTCCTTTGGAGTACGAGCCGGAAAATTCTTAGGATTTATGCTCACCAGCAGAGGAATAGAGGCCAACCCCGAGAAATGCCAAGCCATCATAGACATGAGAAGCCCTACATCCGTGAAAGAAGTACAGACCTTGACAGGCAGAATAGCGGCACTATCCAGATTCCTATCATGTGCGGGCGAAAAGGGTTTCCACTTCTTCGCATCTCTTAGGAAAAATGAGAGATTTTCCTGGACGCCAGAATGCGAAGATGCCTTCAAACAACTAAAAGAGTTCCTGGCATCACCGCCCATCTTGACACGCCCATTACCAGGTAACACCCTTTACCTATATCTCGCAGTTTCGGATAGAGCTTTGAGTTCAGCTCTAGTTCAAGAAATAGAGGGCGAAGAAAAACCTATATATTTTGTAAGTAGAACCTTAAGGGGAGCAGAAACAAGGTATCAAAGAATAGAGAGGTTATCTCTCGCGGTAGTTGTCACAGCCAGAAAGTTAAGGCAGTATTTTCAAAGCCACCAGGTAGTTGTTAAAACAGATTACCCTATCAAGAACGTCCTCCGAAAGCCAGACTTGGCAGGAAGGATGGTGGCGTGGTCCGTGGAATTATCGGAATTTGACATCACCTTCTCACCTAGAGGGGCCATTAAGTCACAAAGACTAGCTGATTTTGTATTGGAGATGTCTACTCCACCCACAACAGAGAAAACGGCGTTTTGGACACTCTCAGTTGACGGGGCCTCCAATGTGCGAGGAAGTGGAGCCGGAATAGTACTGGAAGGACCGGATGGCGTGATGATAGAACAATCACTACGTTTCGCCTTCAAAGCTAGCAACAACCAAGCGGAATACGAGGCTTTGATAGCAGGAATGAAGTTGGCAAGCGATATGGAGGTAAAAGAGCTAAAGGCCATGAGTGATTCCCAACTGGTAACCAACCAAGTATCAGGGAAGTTTCAAACGAAGGAGCCGCAGTTAATCAAATACGTGGAGAAGGTGCAAAACCTAGCTAAGCATTTCGATTCGTTCGAATTAGTTTACGTTCCCCGCGAACAAAACATGAGAGCAGATCTATTGTCAAAGCTGGCGAGCACCAAAAAACCAGGAAGCCATAGAACCGTTATCCAAGAAACCATAAAAACTCCCAGCATCAACGGGGAAGAGGTAATGATGGTAATAGAAGAAGAAGACTGGAGATCGCCCATTATCCGGTACCTCCAAAAGGATGAGCTCCCGAAAGAAAGGGAAAAGGCTTTTAAATTGAGGAAAATGGCGGCATGGTATTCAATGGTAGGGGATAAGCTATATAAGAGGGGATTCGCGTCCCCCCTCCTTTTATGCGTCAGTACTGAAGAAGCCAAGCGCATCATGACTGAAGTACACGAAGGGTCATGTGGTAGTCATATCGGTTCAAGAGCGTTAGCAGGAAAGATATTGAGAGCAGGATTTTATTGGCCAGATATACATGATGATACCGCCATGTATGTAAGAAACTGTGACAAATGTCAAAGACACGCCAACCTGCATCACGTTCCGGGGGAACCACTAAAGTCAGTATTATCCCCTTGGCCCTTTTTCATGTGGGGTGTAGATATCGTTGGTCCATTTCCGGTTGGCTATAAACAAGCGCGATGGATCATCGTCGCCGTAGACTACTTTACAAAATGGATTGAAGCAGAACCGGTGTCCAGCATCTCGGCGGAACAGGTAAAAATCTTTTATTGGAAGAAAATCATCTGCAGATTTGGATTGCCCAAATACATCGTATCCGACAACGGTACACAGTTCGCCAGCGAAAAGGTCGTTGAATTCTGTCGAAGCAAAGGAATCAAAAACACCTTTATATCAGTGGAGCATCCACAAGCTAACGGACAAGCAGAGTCAGCAAATAAGGTGATACTAAGAGCCTTAAAAAGAAGGCTAGATAGCAAAGGCGAAGCTTGGGTAGCCCACATCTCACCCATCCTCTGGTCATATCACACCACTCCCCAATCCTCGACAGGAGAAGCGCCATTTACAATGGTCTATGGTTCGGACGCGATGATCCCGGTGGAAATAAATCCTCCTAGTTGGCGCAGAGAAACCACGACGCAGGAAGAGAACGACAGAGCTTTGGAAGAGAACCTAGACATGATCGAGGAAAGAAGAGAAAGAGCGCATTTCAGAGAATTCGCCATAAAGCAAAGAGCCGCTAGGCGTTATAATACGAGAGTCAAACAAAGGAGTTTTCAAGAAGGCGACCTGGTGCTGAAAAGACCTATGGGAAAGGATAAAGGAGGAAAGTTCGCAGCAAACTGGGAAGGCCCCTTTCGGGTGCAAGAAGCTTTCGAAGGAGGAGCATATCGCCTAGAGACCATGGAAGGAAAAATCCTCCCAAGGACATGGAACGTAGCAAACCTAAAGTTCTACTATAGCTAATCACGGAGCATCACTTTATCGGTGGAAGAATAAGTAAAACCATTCTCTTCTTTTAGCAATATTTTTAAATGATGTATAAGAACCGTTTTCATAAATGAATAAAAAACAATGAGACACTCTTTTCCCCTGTTTCAACGGGGGTTTTTATCGAGGCTCATTGAATTTCAAAATTCTAGTAGTTTATATCTTCCTGCATATCCCAAAATATTTGCGTCAATAAAGGTCAACCTGATTAAGTTACGGGCTCCGAACCAACAAAAATGGTTATCTCAAACTTGAGCTCTGAATCTTTATTTAAAGATCAACTCAGATGTGAGCGCTGAACCAAAAACAAGGGTTACAATGCCTTGGCGTCACCTACGAGTTAGGTACGTCAGAAAAAAAAAAAAATTATTAAACAAGGGTTACAGTGCCTTGGCGTCACCTACGAGTTAGGTACGTCAGAAAAAGAAAAAAAAATTATTATTAAACAAGGGTTACAGTGCCTTGGCGTCACCTACGAGTTGGGTACGTCAGAAAAAAAAAATTATTAAACAAGGGTTACAGTGCCTTGGCGTCACCTACGAGTTAGGTACGTCAGAAAAAAAAAAAAAATTATTAAACAAAGGTTACAGTGCCTTGGCGTCACCTACGAGTTAGGTACGTCAGAAAAAAAAAAAATTATTAAACAAGGGTTACAGTGCCTTGGCGTCACCTACGAGTTAGGTACGTCAGAAAAAAAAATTATTAAACAAGGGTTACAGTGCCTTGGCGTCACCTACGAGTTGGGTACGTCAGAAAAAAAAAAATTATTAAACAAGGGTTACAGTGCCTTGGCGTCACCTACGAGTTGGGTACGTCAGAAAAAGCAAAATTAAACAAGGTTGAAAGGCCTTGGCGTTACCTGTAAGTCTTACGAGTTGGGTACGTCAGAAAAAGCAAAATTAAAAAAGGTTGAAAGGCCTTGGCGTTACCTGTAAGTCTTACGAGTTGGGTACGTCAGAAAAAGCAAAATTAAAAAAGGTTGAAAGGCCTTGGCGTTACCTGTAAGTCTTACGAGTTGGGTACGTCAGAAAAAGCAAAAATTAAACAAGGTTGAAAGGCCTTGGCGTTACCTGTAAGTCTTACGAGTTGGGTACGTCAGAAAAAGCAAAATTAAAAAAGGTTGCAAAACCTTGGCGTCACCTGTAAGTCTTACGAGTTGGGTACGTCAGAAAAAGAAAAAATTAAAAAGGTTGCAAAGCCTTGGCGTTACCTGTAAGTCTTACGAGTTGGGTACGTCAGAAAAAGAAAAATTAAAAAGGCGAGATTATCAACACCGCCAGAAGAAGCTTATACACAACCAAAGCAGGCGATTCATTATAACGCCAAAAGACAACAGGTATAAAGTTATTTGTATCAATTTACAATTATTATAGAAAGTAGAAGATGTCACAGGTGCAAGGACAAAGTTTCCTAGACGAGAACAACAGAAGGCGTTACCTCACAACGTAATGCAAAAATAATCCATAAAGTTATAAAGAGAAGAAATCAGGCGAATAAAGAAATTTATAAAGGACCCAGCCAAGGGGCAAATTGTTCAAAGCCACAACAGGGCATACAAAATAGTTACAAAAAGCCACAGAAGGGCAAGAACAAAAATCATTACAAACAAGATCATATCATTCACTGGGAGGCACATAGGGAACAAGCTTTCCTTCAATAATCTGGTTCATAGCATCAGCTTCAGCTAGGCGCTGGGCGTCGAGGTCTGGGAAAAGAAGCTTGACCTGCTCAAGGGCATAGGCGAAACCTTCCTCGTACTGATTGGCAGCATACAATTGAAGCTCCCTCACGTCAGTTTCCAACCTCTCCTTCTCTTCGCCCAAGGTCCCCACGGAGAACACCGCTGCATCTTTCTCTTTAGAAAGCTTAGAAATCACCTCATCTTGTGCAGCAGCATTCTCTTTCAGCTTGGTCTCGGAGGCGGCATAACTTTCCTTCACCTTCGCCAGCTTATCCTCATATTCCTTCTTCAACCTCTCCGCCTCGCCTTCCTGTTCTTCCTTCAGCTTCTTAATATCATCCTCCAGCTTCGCCTTAGTTTCAGAATACTTCTTCTCAATATCAGCGAGGTTGTCATCAACCATCTTCACTTTTTGCCTCGCCTCCATAACCTCTTGCTCCTGGCGGTTTGTCAACAGATAATTGAGGAGAGTACCCTTGACTTCATACTCTAAGGCTTTCTTCCTCAGGTCTTCCGTCGAAGTGTTGGTGAAGCGAGTCATGTCACCCACCATGGTTACTCCTCTCTCAATAAACTCCAGAGGATCGAAGGAGCTCCAGGAAAGGGGCGCAGCATTTTCAGCGTCTTGAGCGGGAGGCTGAGAAGAACTGGAAGCCGCGCCTTTGCCCTTGTCAGCGCCCCCAGCCTTCTGAGTAATCTTTTCAACTTTTTGCTTTTTGGGAGGAGGAGGAGCAACACCCTCGTTCTCCTCTGCTCCAGAAGCCGTCTTTCCCGGGATCTCGACACGGATACGCCCCTCATGCTTCTTCTTGCTCCGCCCTTCCTTCATAGCAGCTTCCTCCACTTGTAGCTTTTTCAGGGGATCAGTCACGGCGACAACAGGATTGGCTCTTTGCTGGCGAGCTTTAGCCAAGAATGCCAGTCTCTCCTCATTAGAAATAGTCCTCATTCTCTCTGCAAAAGTAAAAAGAGACAAAAAAAGAAACACAAGAGTTAATAACGAGGCGAGATCAACATTAAACAGAAGTAGAAAAATACCAAATGCGTTACTTACGTAAATACTCTCTCAGGGCTTCACTATTACCCTCACACCTAAGAATGTCGGCGGTATCCATAAGAGCATATGAGTCAAGGAAGCTGACGGTATCTTGTTCAAAATCACTCAAGGCCTCAAAGACGGCCCCCTTGATAAGCCTAGGGTTATTGGTCCAGTAGAAGGGAAATAAAGGATCTTCTACCTCATCATACATCAAATCCGGGAATTGATCGCCACAGCGAACCCGGAAGAAAGAGTTCTTAAAATTCTTGAAGTTGGAAGCGTACAAACTCAAGAGGCGGCGGTTAGGTTGACTACTAAGGGAGACTAAAGCTTGGGGTTTCAAGTTTTTAATGTGGTAGAAGGAGAAAAAGACGCCAATTGAGGGCTCCAGTTCGAAACCTAAGCACATCACCTCGAAGGCTTTGACAAAGGCCCAACTGTTGGGATGAAGTTGGGTAGGGGCGACGTTAAGAACCTTCAACATCTCCGCCTCAAAGGGGGTAAAGGGCAGCCAAATATTGAGGGGTTGGATCACGCCAGTATAAAGGTAGAAATAATGCGGAGGTTTGTCATTCTTAGAAAATACAAACTCATCCTCTCTGACAGGCTCGGTAATAATAGAATCTTCATGTCGAGAGTCGGAAAGTTTGACGGCTTTCCTAAAGCTCCTCACCATTTCCACACTAGTATACTTCGAAGGAACTTCCATGGTGACTGGAGTATAATCAGCAACGACCAGATCTCGACAAGGATTCTTCCGCTTTCCTGTGAAAGAGGAAGGGGAGATTATGACACAATCACTGTCATTACCACTATCACTACTGCTATCACTATCACTACTACTACTCCCCACATCAAAACCCCATAATTCCGAGTAAAACCCTCGGCTATTAAGGACGCCGTTAGCCCTAGTATAGTGGGCGCGAACTTGTTGCGCCCATTCGAAATAACTAGGAGAAGAAATAGGAACCCTCTCCTCATCATCATCTAACTCCCTCAAAATAACCATTTATCAAAACCTAATCAGAAAACTAGGGTTCCTACTCAAGACAGACCAAATCGGCAAAAAGGAGTAAGGTATAAAAGAAAGAATACCTCAAAGGAATTGACAAAGCTTGGAGAAATAAACTGGAAGCGTCCTAACACGAATCGTTGAACAAAGGCTTGCTGGATCGAAGAAGGATATGCGAAAGAGAATACTAATTCGCGAGAAGAAATAAGTAAAGGGAAAGAAGAAACGGAGATACTACTTATAAAGAGGGAAACCTTTTCGATTGATTGAAGTCCAGAAGTCGAAGTAAGAAGTACCAAGTGCGCCGTCGGATTAAATACGTGTCAAAAAGCGTGTATCCCGAGAGTAAGTTTTGGAAGATTTATCGTCAAATAGTTATCACCCTAAAAGGCGAACATGAAGTCGCCTCGAAGCACAATGCACCTCTGGAATGACCACGCCAAAAGTACGAGCCTCGCCTTTTTTGGGCATAACATAAATTAACAGGAAAAACGCCCAAAAAGAGAAGAAATTCAAGATTAAGGAGAAAGCAAAACACAAGAACAATGAATTCAGTCCTAGACCAAAAATCTTTATTAATGTCGAAAAATAAAGGTACAATGATAGAGAGCAAAATTACAAAGAAAAACTAATCTTGAAAGTCCTATCACTCGGACTCTGAATCCTTCTGCACAGGCTCAGGAAGCGTCATCTTAGATTCCACGGTAATCCGGGACCCTTCTTCTTCACCCGACGAAGAAGCGCGAGAAGAAAGCTCGGGAGGAACATAGGTCTCCAGAAACGAAACGTAATCCTCATCGCCACTACCAGAATCGGAGGTATCCGAGGAAAGGACGATAACCTCCACCTTTTTGACATCCTTTGACCTTCGGGAGCGAGTGGAGTTGGAAGTAGACACCTCTCCCCTTTTCTTTCTTCGCTGAGGCGGAGCGCTTCCGGCAACAGGTTTTTTCGCATTATTATTTTCCATCATAAAGATTCAAAACAAGATTGGTGAAAATTCGAGTTTTTGCAGGGGATATTTATAGCCAATATTCAACCTTAACATCGTTATTAACGGCAACAATAAGTGCATGGAAGGTCGTAACCATCAAGTTTTGACTGTCTCGATAAATACCACTTTTATGTTTCCAAGGAGTCAAAATTTGACCCATTTTAGTTATCGAAGATCGCAAAGGAAGGCGGTACTAAAGGGAACAGAAGAGCAACACGTAAGGGAAAGAAATTGCTTAATATCCAAATTTGTCGCAAAGAAAATACAACGGAAGCAAAGAAACAGAATGAAAATAACAAAGATCCCAAAATACATAAGCAAACTACAAATACTGGAAAGAAAAGTACAAAACGGAAAGATGAGCAAACAAAAAACTTCACGGCATAGTAGAGCTCCCCAATTCACCAGCATCGGCAACGGCGATACGGTGCATTTCCTCCAATGCCCGTTTCACCCTTTTCGCCTTCACCATGTTTTCTTCAATAGGCTTCAAATCCTCTCTCAGTTCGTTCTGCTTGTCCAATAGGTCCACCAGGGAGTGACGCCTAGAAATCAGCTTAGCGACATCGTCCCTGATTTCGCCTTGAAGAGCCCTTTTCCTCTTCACAAGCGGCTTCATCTCCTTGTTCAGCAGCGCCAAACGATCGTCCACTCTCCGCTCCTCGTTGAAGCATATCCCTAAGATCTCCTCCTGCACACCCATGGTTTCTTTCGTGATCTCTATCTGACTGTCGACAGCTTCGGTAACTTTAGCATGGCACTCCTTCACATTTTCCACAGCAATCACAAAGGACGCATTATCCTTCAGTTCCTTCTCCAAACGTAACACACTATCAAGAAAGCGTTTCTCCTCCTTGGTTAGCCTCCAGCAATAATCGTTCAGCTCTTTGACGAACTCTGAGAACTCGCCAAAATCATCCATCAAGTCCTCCGTGCCTAGGGTCAACATACGCCGGAGCCGCTTAATGACGGGGGAAGCCGGGGATTGACCACATTCGAAAGAAGGATTTTTGGGAGACATAACTCTGAAAGGAAAGTTTAGAACTTTGCAGGTAAGAAGGGATGAACTGATTATTTCATCAAAGTCCCACTTTTATAGACGAAGAATCTCATCGTGGCAGCATCAGGTGGGGAAACGGTTAATGAGAGTTGCCCAGGAACGTCAGAACGTGCACCAGAGAGTGGGAGAGAAACGCGGTATACCACGCGCCAAGAATTATGGAGGGAAATTCGAATTGTACTTAAGCATTTCATTCCTACGGATCTCATGCTTGGGGGGCTGTGGACTGGGCAATGGGCTTAAAGGCAAAATCAAACTAGCCCAATTAATATGAGAAAGGAAACAGGCCCAAAACAATTAAATTCTAAGTGTCCATTTGGCGATATAAGGCCTGGGCGAGGTAGGTAACGATGGATAACGCCCATAAGACGGATTTACCCACGAGAAAGAAATATCTTCATCCTTCCCTAGCGATTAACTTGGGAATGAAGAAAACAACTCCTTGAAACTGCCATGGCTTGGAGACCAAGGTTTTTATTCCTACTTTCACGCTGCATCACCGGAAAAGGCGCTGAAGACCGGATTTTTAGGAGCCCTTGCTTGGAGAAGAAGACTAGAAGCTCTATAAATAGCTCCTTACTTTCATTTGTAAAAGGACGAATTCTGATATATAAAACTCCCAGGGTTGTTGGGATTGAACTGAGTGTAATCACACCATTTGATCAATAATACAAACCCCCTTGTTTTTTACCAGAACACTTACAAATAAGATCGGAAGGTGGAAAAATATAGTATGAAATTTGAAGAGTAACTAAGTGGTTAGACACAAGTAGTTAATAAATTTATGTTAACTAGCGGGGCAGGCAGACGTGTATCTAACTTATGTCTAAAAAAAAGAATATGTCTTATGTTACGGTGTGTTTGTTAAAAAAATATTTTTGCTGCAAAACTCATGTATTCTCTTTATATATGGTATAGAAGAAAGGAAATAAAACCACCAAACACTTTGTGCACCGAAGTTAGTTTTAATTTTGATATTTGAGAGTAGTTTTTTTTTTTACTATTGATCATTGAAAATTTTTGAAGGGTAAAATTGGCAATAAGAAAAGTTAAGCCCAAACTCATCTATCATTTTTATATATTAGTATAGATTATAAGTCGTTCAAAAATATTCAAGTTCAAATTCAAATTGAAGCAACATCGGATTAGACTTTACTTAGAACACCATAATCGGTGTTTTTTGTAGTGGTTTAACACTTACCAACAGTAACGGATCTAGAAATCAATCACACGAGGGTTGATTTTTTTTTAATAATAAATAATAGTGTTAAATATATTTTTTGTTTCTATAAAATAACGAGTTTTTATGTTTACAAAAAGTTGATACTTGTAGTCCTCAAAATAGTTCCTATAAAATATAAATATGGACTAAAAGTAAAATTTTGAGAGACATAACCTAAAAACTCATAATTTTATAAAAACTAAAAATATATTTAACTTAAAATTATCAAATAAAATCACAATAACTTATTTCTAAGCACCTAAAACAAGAGTGAGAATAAATTAAAAGATATCATTACTCATTAACAACTTATATAAATTAAAGATTATACATATGAAAGATGTATGCATATGGGGGTGTGGGGGGGGGGGGGGGTTGGAGCCCCTGCTTGCCCCCCTACAATCCGTTGCTTGCCAATGACATCGTGTAGAGAAAGAAAACATGGACGATTAGCTTAAAGCAACATGGTATTGGCTTTAGGGTATATATATTGTGAGATTAATGAGACATATTTTATGAAAAAAATTAATGTGTTGGTATGAATATTCAGAGAATATAGTTGAATTGTTATATAATTAAAATAATATAAATAAATTTGATGGGATTCATTCAAATTATCAAGTTAGGTGTTATGAATGTGTATATTCTTACATTCCAATAATTTAACTCTAAATCCAAAAGGTTAAGAATTAAAAAATCATATTATTATGAGAGTATTTTATTGTAACCGTGTGAGAAGTCGGATTAAGGGGTTTCTTGTCTCCTTTAGTACCATACAAGTGGAAGAAAGTCAAAAGAAGATGCCAACCATTGCTTCCAATTAATCCAACATGATTCATTCAATTGCTCATTAACTCTTTTGCCACCGTTGTTAAAAGCCTTGCAATAGCGTTTACATTAATTACTAGCCACCACACCACCGTCAAGTACATATAACTTCAAAATGTTTGGTATCTGTCTTATTATGTATGCTTGATTAAAGTGCAAAAGCAAGAATACTTATCACAAAAGATTGACAAAGAGTATTGAAAAGGAGAGGTAACAAAGGGAGAAAATGTATTTTATTCAATTCAATGGGCGTACTCTAGTTGAAAATCCAACAAAATGATTCAATGTTTCATTCAACTTTTTGTTATGTTCTTGTTTTTTTGCTATAGTTTGTTTTGGCTTTTTTAACCGGTAGTATAAAATAGCGGATAACTGATAAGTTAGCTTATAGTGTATAGTTTATAAACAAGTTTTTAGCTTATAACGAATAAGCTAGCTATGTGAATTTGTAGTCTTTAGTAAAATTATTGGCGGTTGAACTAGCTTATAAGTATGAAATGACATAAAAAAATATGTTTAATTAATATTTTATTTTCTCCAAGTAAGTTGATAGGGGTAAAATTGAAAGAAAAAATATAAGCTATTAGCTCATAAACTACTTGAAATTGCTATTTTTTTAAAATTGTTACTAAACGGAATTTTTAGCTTATAAGCTACTATAAGCTATCTTATTTCTTTTCTCAAAGTGAGTCTATCTCGATTCTTAAATGTATCATAACAAAGGTAGATATCATAAGTGTATCGTAACAAATCATGAGTTAGTTTTAAATAACAATCTTATTTTTTTTTACTTTACTCTTTATTTATATTACAGACTCAAATGACTATTGTAGTTACCAGATAAGTTTTAACATGTACCATTTTTATAAGTGATTTATCATATAACAATATTTAAAATTCAAACGACGACTGCGTCATTGTTCGAAAGTATATGTTTATGTCATTTTTATTTTTGCGATTGAGATAATTACATAATTGATATTTGTTTCATTAAAATAATAAAAAGAAAAAAAAATTGTAACTCATATTGATCATGTTAACAATAGAGAGATAACCAAAGACAAAGAGTAACTAGGGTTTCATAAAATTGGAATGACAACATTGCCTTAAGAATATAAGGGTTAAATAGAGAATATAGAAAACCTAAAATGATTAAACTACTAACTTAAAACATAAGTTCAATACCTTAAACCCGCTAATATTTATTATCTAACACCTCCCTTCAAACTTTCATTGCATATCATGTTAACAATAGAGAGATAATCAAATACAAAGGGTGACTAGGGTTTCATAAGATTAAAATGACACATTGCCTTAAAGAAAATAATGGTTACATATATATATATATATATATATATATATATAGAAAACGATATGACTAAATTACTAAGCCTCTGTTTGGGAAGGCCAATAAGTTAGCTTAGAGCTTTTAAGCTAAAAGCTCTGTTTGGTAACTGATGACAGTCAATTATATGATATTTTTAGTAGTAATTTATGTAGTTTTAATAGCAGTTGAAGCCCAAAAGCAAGAAAATACCTGGAAAAATGAAGTTACTTGGCCCAGAAGTAAGAAAAGTGGGAAAAACAACAAAAAAGGGCAAAAACGTAATAAACAGCGCGAACCATCGTACCCACGATGAGATCCGGCATGGTGCAGTGAGTAGGCGGTTTAAATTGAAGAAAATCTGCAACAAATCTTTTCCATCGTACCACGATGACTTGTCATTGTGGCACGATGATGACGGCAAAAGCACGCTGACGGTGGTTCTGCAAGTGCACAGAATCGCTACCCAGTAATAAAGTGATAAGTTTATCGTTCTCCACAGGGATTGTGTCAAAATTACTAGTTTCGCTTAAGAATGAATTTGCATTCGCTTTGGTGTTTGGTGATAGTTGTGCGGGTAAAAGTAAATTGCAATAATTAAAGAGCAAAAAAGTAAATTGCATGAAAGTAAATGACTGTAAAAAGTAAATGGTGCGTGTCTGTCCACACACGTGGTTAAGTGTGGTCGGATCCCTCCCTTACTCCTGCTTGTTGGTTATTCCATTGTTTCCCTATAAAGTGCACTTAACCACCGTCAGTAACAGTTTTAAAAAAGAGCTTATAGCTTATTTTACTAGCTTATAGCTTATAGTTTTTTCTTTCAATTTTACCCCTATCATCTTACTTGAAAAAAAAATTAATTTTTTATGTCATTTCACACTTATAAGCTAATTTAACCGCTAATTTTACCAAACGCTATAAATTCAATCGGCTAGCTTATTTGCTATAAGCTAGCTTATCAGTCATCTGTTTTTTTACCAAATAGAGCTTAACTTAAAACATAAGCCCAATATTAAGCCCACTAATATTATTATCGAAAAGATCTAATGTCAATTATATCACTATTTTGGTTGTAAAGATTGAAAAATAATAATTTTTACTTTTAAAAAGTACTGTCAAAATCATTAGCATTTCTAAAAAATTTCAACACTAATTCACAGTAAACCACTCATAACACTCACCCTAGTTACTCTTTTGGATTGGACCTAAGTCCAACTTGGCGCCTAGCTCGATCCAATTTAGTGTTGTGCTCGACCCTTATATGTTGGTCCAAGACTACGCATTCATGCATGCCAACGGTCATAAAATTATTTTTTACTCCTGGAACGGCCGATATTGAAATGATTAGTGTTTACTATCAATCTTGAGTCTTTGCTGCTATTTCGACAACCATCAACATCGAGGTTATTATACCCGCCCTCACATTAATGGCCGTAAGTCATGACTCCGCATTGAAAACTATATATCTTTTTCATATAAAGGGATCATACATCTTATTCTTATCCTCTAAACTAAACCTCTCACTACTTCAAGCAATTTTTATCTTGAGTGTTGAAGTGTACGTCTTGCGGTACGCTTCTCTCCCTTCACAATCATCGTTTTGAAACAACGATTTCACCGCAATTTCTTCTTATTATGATCAAGTAATATCGGTTGACAGTTACCATACCACAATATTATTGTCAGCTTTCGAGTATTTGGACAAAATGAATAAATAAATAAATAGAGTTGCTTCCGTATAAAACAAAAATGAGAAAGTTGGTAAACAAAACATTCCATGATTCGCGAATCATCATCATCGCATTCAATATTCATGGCTTATAAAATTAGGGTCATCGTTTTCAAAAAGAAATATGTATGCATTTTCCATACTCCACCCATGGCCATGACATGTGGACATCGTGTGCCTCACACAAACACCACAGTCCAAAATGATCCTATTTCTTTCTCGACCCTCGTGCTTAGTATATTTGACTTCCCATGGCACCAAAATGGGCAACGGGGTTGGTTGTACCGTCAATCTCATGTTGTTGCTTCTTTACTACTAGTATATGTTGCACGTATCTACTCCTTTCCTTTCTATTCTATATATAAGAAAAAGTTTAAAATTTTTTTTTTTCTTATATATAAGGCCGGATGGAATATTATAATGACAAACTTGAATTTACATATTCTTCTTTTTTGCCGTTGACTAAAAATTTCACTTCAAAATGGATAAATTGGAAGCTCGGATTTGAACTTAACTCCTGCATAGAAAATATAATGTCCTTTGAGCTAAGCTCACAGAAATTCTATGTATGTTGATTTCTATATATGATAAAAAAAAAAAAAATGACCCATTCTTAAATTATTAAGTAGATGGTCAGAAATTTAATATTTAATATATATGAAAGAGAAAAAGAGAAAAAAAGTTTACATTGTATGTTCACAAATTTTGAGTATAAATTAATTATTGTAAAATGGTAGTAAAAATTTCAAATATATTATAATAATAAAAAGAAAAAAAGAAATCGATACAAATGTTACTTTTAAACAATTTATAAAATAATTTGAGAAAATAATTAACTTTTTAAATGGGATGGATACTTTTAAGCAACCGAGAAATATCTACTTAAATTAATTAAGAGCATAATATTTAAAAGTTATACTTCCTTCCTCCCGGATCTTTAGTCTTTTTAATTTTGTCGCAAAACTTTAGCTAGTCATTTTAAGAAACCAATGCACATTTAGCGGTACTTTACCATTTGTACCCTTACAAAAGTTAAATCATTAATTAAATATAGGCTTAAATGCAGTTTTACCCCCCTATTTTGAAAAATGCGGAATTTTACCCCCTATTTTAAAACACGGAATTTTACCCCCCCTATTTTATAATTTGTTGGATTTTGCCCCCCCACCAAAATTCTGCACAAAATCTGCTTCTGAGCCTCAAGTTCAAAGCTTCGCACAAAACTCAATTTGGATCAATAATTCACCAAACTAGTACCGAAACGACCGAAATAGAGTTAGTTTTCCACAGAATCAAACTCCACTAAATTTGGAGTTACATAAAGAGATTAATTATCGTTTTAGTGAAGGTCTGTCTAATTACTAATGCTGTAGAAATCTACTCGGGACCTTCAAATTCAATATCGTCTACCGAACGCATCGTGACTCCAAATTCGACGAAATTGAAATGACAACAAGGGTAATTTCGTTAACTTTCTATACATGTAAATACTATTAAAAAATGAGCTATACGGTGAGAGGCATGACGAAAATGGCAGTAGTAGTTTCATACGATAATTAATTTGAATAGACCTCCACTAAAACGGTAATTAATCTCTCTCTGTAACTCCAAATTTAGTGGAGTTTGATTATGTGGAAAACTAACACTATTTCAGTCGTTTCGGTACTAGTTTGGTGAATTATTGAAACAAAATTGAGTTCTTGCGAAGCTTTGAACTTGAGGCTCAGAAATAGATTTTGTGCAGAATTTTGGTGGGGGGCAAAATCCAACAAATTATAAAATAGGGGGGGTAAAATTCCGCGTTTTAAAATAGGGGGTAAAATTCCGCATTTTTCAAAATAGAGGGGGTAAAACTGCATTTAAGCCTTAAATATATTTTCCCTTTCTTAATAAAGTAAGAGTAAAAATTATTTTACTTATCATTTCTTAATCTCCATGCAAAACTCCAAAAAGACTAAAGTTTTGGGACCGAGAAAGTAGTTACTAGTTAGGCAACCAATTCTTTTATGATATGGGCATGGGCCTCATAAGGGATACGTGCAAGATATATTTTTTAGTGGTCTTATGAATAAGTTAAAGAGTTTTTTTCTTTTCTGTTCAATTAACCTTTTTCATGAGAACAGTTAAAATTAATTTAGGCCATACATGTTTAGATAAAGAGATTATTTCCAACATATAGCACATATCATCAAATAAAATGAAATAAAAATATTGTTTTTGTATATGTTAAAAATTATTTTCATAAGCTATCTTGAAATTTATAAAAATATAAGTTGGAAAAGTTTCCAAAAAATGTCATAAACTGTTTTTATAATTAAATTCTGCCAAACTGTCTTTGTATAACTTATCCAATCAATTGTCAAAAAAAATAAAAAATTATCCAATCAATCCTTCACTTAAATTTATAAATTTAATTTGTACATTGTTAGCGTAGTAAAACTATATACACACATGCCACTGATCATTTTATTCTACAATTACAATCATACATATAATCACATTAATTGGCTCCTATTTTATTTATTGTTTGATTGAGCTTCTTTTGGACTTTAGAGTTTAGACCCATTTAGTTTATTACTTTATTATCCATTTAGTTGCACGTATAAATGTAGTGTTTTGAACATATTTTAACCTAATTAATGAATGAAATGAAGAAAAGATATATTTTATTTCTTAGATGGCTTATCTTATTCTTTCTTAGACCTAGCTTAGTTTTGCATAGTTTTTTTTTTTTTTTTTTTTTTTATTGATAAGCAAGAATTGGATTATAATAAATACAAGGGGTACTCAACCCTTACAATCCAAAAATAATCACCTTAGATACAACGAAGACAAGCTAAGGGATTGTTACACCAGTCAAGGAAAGCTACATTAGCAATGTTCCTTAATCGTTCGATGAACCAAAACCAAGCAATATAAATAATTTGATCTACTAAAGATGAAACATTAACAAAATCTCCTCTAAAAATAATATTATTGCATAGTTTTCTTTGATTTAGTTACAAGAGACTATCAAATTGGTGCTTTTATTCATTGAAACCCTCTCCCATGACTTTATTTATTTTGTTTGTCCCTTGAGTCGGCAGTGCAAGTTTCAAGCAAATGAAAATAGAAAAAAATATGTATAGTATGGTCTGTAGGATTCCAAGTGTGAGTGATTAAATCTCACATAAACTATGTAAGTGAAGAATGTTGAATTTATAAGAGAGATAATTCATTAACCTAATGTCTTAAAGTTTAGGAAAAATATAGACGATTTAGTTTTCACCAAACAAATGGGGTATATGGCACTAAGTGTAGTGATGGTTCTGTATGTGGTGGTCTACCCATGATAGTTGCATTTCCTATGTATGCATTCCAATAAATAATACTCTCTTTTTTTTACAAGATATATTAAATAGTTAATACTACTTTTATTATACGTTAATTAATTATGTATTTCGATTGCTTAGATGGGAACATAAAAGTGTTCGTGTTTGAGGTTTAATTACAACAACGTGTCGTTTAATAAAGGTGCAGAATGCAAAATCTAATTAAAAAAATGAACCTGACGTGAATCGAACACGCAACCTTCTGATCTGGAGTCAGACGCGCTACCATTGCGCCACAGATCCTAGATGGAAGAAACTGCGCTATAATTATTTATATAGCTAACTGTGTATAATTGGGCTATCTTGGTTTGCTATTGGCCCATCGCATGGAATTGGGCTAGAACAAAAACTAAGTAGGCTAACTTAACGACGACAAGGATATTGTGTTAGACAAAAATATAATGATGATTAATTTGTAAATGATCATGCAATTAGAAAGAATTCCTTTTAACCATATTTGAGTGTTCCTTTTCCAAATTATCACTTATCCGTGTTTGTATTCTTTTTCAAATTCATATAACATTTCATTCTAATATATGTGTTTCTTTGAATCGGACATTCTTTGAATCGGACAAGTTCTTTCATTAATCAAGTAGTTAACGAGTTTCGGTTAAGACATAATCAATTAAAGTATTTGACTCCATGAATAGCTAGAAAATGGAATTGAAGAAAACTATACCGTACAACACAAAAAAAAGACATCCAAAGTATATTTTAAATTTTTTTTTTGAAACCACACCTCGCAACGGCTTTAAAGTACTCTCAATAAGTAATTTTTGAAACACATTTTTTAAATTTCACAGAATTCATTTTCAGAGCCTAAATAAAAAAGTTCACAGAATACAACAAATGTAGTGAGGGAAGGTACGGGGGTTTGATCATTCTAATTTTAGGTGTTAGTAACAATACCCATACATTCTCTATTTAGAACAGGCCCAAATTAAAATGAAGATAACATATTGATTTTTTTTTTTTTAAATGAAGATAGCGTGTTAGAAGTAGAATTGTTAATAACCTTTTAGAAGTTTTTTTTTTTTTGGTACAAGGAGGGAAAGAAAAAGGAAAACAAACAACAAACAAATTATCTAGAAAATAAAGTCCCGCAAACATCAGCTAGTAGGAGGAGACTCATTTCATTAGGTGGAATATCTATAGGAGAATAAACTTCAGGGTTTCGTGCTTCAAGTTTGGCTAAATAATCCGCACATGTGTTGCCCTCTCGAAGGGTATGAACAACTTTAACCCTCCAGTCCTTAGCAAGGAGATCCTTGATATTATAAATAATAGCTGCATAATGGTGTCAATCATTAACAGGCTCTGCTAACAACTTGATAACAGATCATGCAAACTGGTGACTCTGGATAAAGAAAATTGTAAATAAAAGTAAAGATTTTATGTAGTAACTTATTTTTTAAATTTTAAGGTATTGAATCTACTATATTTTTTAAATTATATTAGCTTTTATTGTCTTAATAAGTGACTTTGGGATACTTTTTTAGCATTTTTTTAAGAGATCTTCTTTTGACGTCCTATAAGTTTTCTTGCGTGCCTTGTAAAAAGACCAAAATATCCCTTTTGTTATTTAACCGGCGAACACAATTCTCTATTTAACTTGCAGACGTGTGAAAATATCGTTGTTTTGTCTACCAACTAAGTAGCGAACCACAAATGTATCGACCGACTTTCAGACACAAACAATATCCTTCTCCACCAACTTTTTTCCTCCACTCCAAAACCACCTTTTTCACAAAAAAAAAGTTTCGAGGTTCCAACAAACAAACAAAGCATCAAGGAACTCCATAAACATCCCATTGAGCTAAATGCAAATGTAATATGAATCTAAAACCTTCCTCATTTCATTTTGTATGCATTTTGTTTTTATTCTTTTACTCTAAATGTGCTTGTGTTAATATCCAATAATATTTTCGAATGGGTTAAATCCATTTAGAATACATGCACATTACCTTTTGACTATCACATCACATAAAAGTTTAAAGATTAATCACTTGAATCAGATAAAAAAATTTCCCCTCATATTTCCCATCACTATTTTACTAATGTGGAATTCCATCATCTCAATACCAATGAGTCAATGACTAAACTCAAATACTTGTAACTTGAATTGACACAACACTTTCTTTTCCATAGATTTAGATGGAATCTTCACTTTTTAGGTAGGAAACATCGGTTATCCATTTCTCTTTCGGTCATTTGTTTGATTAAAGAGGAAACAAAAGAAAGTAAAACAAAAGTTAAATATATTTTTAATCCTACAATATTATTTTATTTTAATTTTAGTTCCATTAAATTTTAAAAATAATTTTAATCCTCCATAATATTGCAGTTTGTAAGAATAATTTTTATTATTTATTTATAAAAAATGATTACTTTTTAGTCCTTCAAAATAGTTTTTAGAAAATGGAAATAAAGACTAAAACTCTAAAAGTGAAATCTCTACCAAAAAAAAAAGATAAAATTGAATTATTATTTTTTGAAGAAATAAATTTAAAAGCTCATAATCTTACACTGACTCAAAACATATTTAATTCTAAAATAAATTATGAGTATTGGTATCCAATAATCAATAACGATACCTACCAACTCACTTTAATATAAAAATGGTACCATGATTTTTTTCAGTCGGACATAATTACTATAGCCATGATATGAACATGCACATTTCCAGTACAAAGGTGTATGACGTTAAAGCAAACTTTCTTTTTCTTTTTCTTTTTTTTCTTTTTTTTTTGGTACATAAAAATAAGCAATAAATAGGGGGTGTTGCGAGACTTAAAGCAAACTTTCTAATTGCACGTTCTATGCCTGCCTTTTAAATAGTGAACCCAATACCATAATGCATTTCATTGACGCTTGCAAATTGAAAGACTAATTTTTACTTCATAAGGTATGTGTCCACTCAAGTGATGGTGACCTTCTCCACTTAAGAAAAATGGTCTTTTCTCTTTTTATATATTTATTTATTATTGAGAAGAGTGAGCGATGCTTAATAAAGTTTATAAAAAATAATATTATCCATCTTACACGTTAATTTTGTAAGAATGAGTTAGGTTAAATACCGTAAAAAGTAGTGTTGGATAGCTCAAAGTATGCAACAATATGGTGGAAGATGTATGCACAAGGCAAGCCTAACTAGCAGTGAAGAGAAATGCACTACAATGGCTATGGATATGTTTATAAACAAGGATGAGAAGCTTATAACTAACTATAGGAGGTTGTAACCACCTCTAACTACTTGTAACAACTAATAACTAACACTACTTGACAGTTGGCTTGTTGCACAAGCAATTGTCTTATTCCTTCAATTCTTCCCTATCAACAAATACAATAGCAACAATGCTTAACAAAATAGTTGTCAAACTCGTGGGTAGATTCGTACGACTTTACAAGTATAGGAGATAAAAACGAGTTAAATCGTGTATAGAATCGTTATTTATAGACTCGGGTAAACTCAAGTAGACTCGTATGAACTCGTGAGTCTATGGCGAGTTTACGAGTCCAACAATTATTTTGAAAAAAAAAACCCAAAAATGGTCTGAAGTCCCCAAACTCTAATATATATATATATATATATATATATATATATATATATATATATATATATATATATATATATATTGAAAATCCATTAAACCCTTGATCTATTTTGTACAACATTACATATTCAGAATTAGAAATATTGTGGAATTTGATATTGGGCATGTTTGTTATAGATTTTTATAAAATAGATTCTTACAGTCTAATTAATATAATTTTGTGTAAAAAAAATTACAAAGAAACTTTTTATAAAAGCTTCAAATGAAAATTTGGTTTGAATAGTTATTCTTAAAATATTATTTTAGGTATTTCATCATTTTATTGGAAAAAAATTTGGATATCAAAATTTCAAAAAAATCACTTAATTTTGAAGCTGTTTCAAATAGATTTTCGTAAAAATCATTTTTGAAATACAACTTTTTGAAAAAATTGTGATTTTGACTATGTTTTGATCTTCAATAATGTATGTTTATGTTATGTGATGTCAAAATTAGTGTTTCAATTTAGAAAAAACGAATATAAAAAAACTTGTAATATTTTGAAAAACGGTTTTAGAAAAGCTATTTTCAAAAATACAAAGAAAAAAACTATTTTTTTAAAACTTAAACAAACATGCCCATTATTGTTACCAATGTTGTGCAAAATGGTGGTGGTGGCAATGTTGAATTAGGTGGAAGTTCAAGCAATCCAATATTGGTTAATGATAAAGAAGGTGTTTCATCTGAAACAGAGTTTGATGATGATGGTCAAATATCGGCGAAGATGGATGGTGATGATGATGTTATTGGTGGTGGTTATTTGGACAATGGACAAAATTTTACTGAAGTCCCATGTATGCTTCATGAGCTTTTCTTTATGTAGTAGCAAATTAAGAAGCAACTAGTACATTAGATACATAGTTTTGCCTTTTGTTTTATATCTATATATCCATGTCACTTACAGGTTTTTGAAAGTAATTTTAATGTTTAATAGACTCGTACGAGTCAAGTCTGTGAGTCGAATTTGCGAGTCGAGTCTACAGACCTTTTACGAGTTTAAATAAACTTGCAAGTCTGATAATCTTACTTATCAATCAGGATCACCAATCATTTATATTCATGAAGTTCTTCAAATCTACTATGGTTGGCACCAAATATTTAAGTTGTTTGGTATTTAATTAGGTAATGTTTGAAAAATATAGAAAGAAGAACCTAGGCAATTATAGAGTGTAAAAACAAGTGAAGAATAAATCCCACACTATATCTTAGTCATATAGCAACGAATTAGTACATAGTTGTAACAACAACAAAATAGTACATAGTAATAGAAAATAGGATTCACAAATAAGACATACATGAATTTCTACTAATAATAGAAAAATGTTGAGAAATAAGGTCCAAATAATAAAGTATTGCTAACACTCATCTTTCATAAATAAGGGGCTAGTAAAACATTCTTTGATCTCTCCATCCAATATTTTACCTATAATTTGATAATAACACCGCTTTGAACATGAACTTCTTTTTCTTTCTTTTTTTGAAAAAAGAAAGCATTTTATTAGGCTCAAAATTAAGAACAATATATGCAAACAAAGATACATAGTTTGTAAAATACACAAAGGTATGAAACATACACAAATTGATATTGCACACTCAATCTCCTATTTCCATCAACCACTCCACATCCAAACCTTGCTCAAATGAAATTGCAAAAAATAGTAAAATTTCAACTAATGATCAGATTTGCATAAATTAGTAAAATCTCAACTAATAATTGAGTGTGTTTATTGTACGGAATGAGGGGACAAAATAACCGGCCTAAAAGGCTTTGATGGTGGAATTATGTAATTATCCTTAGGAAAAGAATGTTTAAAGGTGATCACGAATTTGACTTCAAAATGGGAGGTTGCTGAATGCTGAGAATTTGTCATCATGCATATAACATTATTACATAAAATTTTCATTCTTTCATATTCACCTTCGGATCGAGTTTGAAACATACTAATTTCATAAGAATGCTAAATACCTTTTTTTAATGACCGGAACCAATTACTTGTCACACTATATTAGGGTTCATAGAATCGTCAAAAAAGAGACTTTGAAATATTATAGGAGGAATCCCTAGAACATGCAAATCATATGAGTTTAAAGTTAGGGTTTGAAATTAGCTATCCAATCAGATGATATGTTTCCATCATGCCATGTATGGTTAATTTGGACATTCCTATTCTTGAGCTCATGAAAGAATTTGCTTAATCACAAGCAAGATATTCTTGAGCTCATGAAAGAATTTGCTTAATCAAAGTAGAAAATATTATCGTTACCATTGCAGTTTCTGGTTACCATGTAAACCAACACCTTCGAGCCAAGTCCATTCTGATCTACATGCCCAACATCTCAACATAGAGCGTATCACATGAGCCAATTTTACACCCAAACTGCTTAAATATTTACCGTTGCCATCTCAAGATTATTTATTTCAAGTTTTATAAATCTTTATATAAGAAATATGTTTTTTCTGTACGCCCTTCACATCTAACAATATTGGACTTGATACTTAGATACGGTATAAAATAGCGTGTGATGTCGATAGAACCAAATTTTAAAAATTTCAAGATGAGAGATTCAACTCTATTAATTCATGACTTCAACTACTTTCTACATGAGACTCTAGTTTTCCCAATATGATTTAGGTGTTTACCTTTCTGTCTAGTTACAATAAACAAAGTTGAGTTGGGCCATCCCAAAATCACGAATCTTTGATATAATTGGTGTTGCAATTAAATAATTAGTGAAGGATTTGTTGTTAGGAAAAGCACTATATATACATATAAGTCAAGAAAGGAGTGGCCAAGTAAAAAGCCTACTAATATTAGTATAAAGAAATGGTAGATTTTCTGCATAAATTGTGTCCCAATGATATCCTTAAGAAGGGTCTCCTTTCATTAAGTCACTAAGTTATATTAATCAAAATCTACTTAGTGGGTTCCACCTAATTCAAAAGATAGTGATGAGGACCCATGAAATGCCTCTTTGTGATTGAGCTTACCGGCCGTAAAATTATTGTGCTTCTTTTGAGATTGAAATTTTCCTCTTCATAATAAAAGAAAATGACTGGTTAGTAAATCTCCATAAAAAATGACAGGGACTTGTTAACGAAATTGGAAAGTTGAAACATGACTCAGCATTCTTATGAATGTAAAATTAGCCATGATATTAAATTCAAGTGGTTAATGATTTTCTAAACCCTGAGTTCAATTTATAATAAGCATAATTATTAGTCGAATTTTATTTATTTCACGGTTAAACTCTAAATTATCGGGAACATTTTTCCTTAATATATAAAAAGAAAAAAAATCAAAAGCACACTATGACTAACTATAGAAAAACCAAATCAATTTACGTGAAGGACCGTCTTTAACATGATATATAATTCTTCCTACGGAGCTCGTAAAGGGGTTGGAGTCCGTGTTAGGAGTTCCAAAATAATTAGATTAAAGTGTACATTTAATGTAATATTTAAGTGGTGAAATTATCTGATCTAATCGATTAGTCGTTTGAATTGGACTCTTTTCGTGGATTTAAACCTTAATTAATTATAAGCAGAATCCAATCAAATCTTAGAAGAGTCGAGTTGATTTTGATATAAGACAGAATAGAGTTAAATTAATTTGAGATCAACAGATTGATCTCTTCCAACAATTTTTTTTATACACACATGTAGAAATTGAATTTTGGACCATAGTTAAGTCGGAGAGTCAAACACATATTATTGATCACAATTTGTTACTTATTCACTCTTTAACTGTTAGTTTTTTCTGTAAACAAATTTGACAATTCGTACTCACTTTCTCCTCCTTGCCCCATTTTTCAAAAAACCCTAGCTTCTCTTCTTCTTCATTCACCAAAAGAGGGGTGGTTTTATGGTCAATTTTTGATCCAAAATTACCCCTCTAAATTGTTTTTTTCTTTCTTTGTTATTCAAATAAGTGATTTTCACATCTATTTAATTTTTTTCATGATTTTCTGTTTGTGGTCGTCTTATGCGGCGTTGTGTTTATAGTCGTCTTGTGCGGCGTTTGTTGGTTTTTCATTTTGGTACCGTGTTTTGTTGATTCAAATTGACATATTCTCCTTAACTCATTACAGATCTGACGAAGACTTGAACATCAATGTTGCAGATCCGGGAGTATGAAGATTCCAGTTACATTTATTTTGTCATATTTGTAGGCACTTTCATGATGTCGTTGTATGCTATTAACTTAGGTGCTGCAAGATTGTTTGTAGATTCACATTTTTCAGTTTTTAGCAATCGAATTTGTAATGATTTATGTATGTTTCAATTTGAATGAATGAATATTTAGTTTTAGTCAATAAAAAAATTGTTAGTTTTTTCTGGTCAAAAAAATTGATAACTTTTTTATTGTTTTTATAAGTTTTATTGTTTTTTGGGTTAAAAAAATTGACAATTTTTTATATTGTTTCATATGTAATGATCTTTGTACTCGTGTCCAAACTCTATGGCTACCTAAGTACCCGTACCTGTTATCCGCACTTTTGCTAAAAGTAAATAGATTAATTATAAAATATCATATCATTTTAATAAAATTAAAAAAATTTAAAGATTTTAATGTTGACTCATGAAAATTACAGGGGCGTCTCCGAGTTTAAGGAGGCTCTGTGCAAAATATAAAATTGGCCCCTTAATAAATAAATATATATTTTTTAAAAAACTGTCGATTTAAATTGCATATAATATTAAAAAAACATCATTCTTATTCTTGTAAACATATAAATTATCAATATTAAATCAATTGCATTAAATCAAACGAGACAAGAAATACAAAATAATTATCTTTGTATATAACGTCAAAAAGGAACCTCCTATTCTAAGGTTAAATTTTATGCAAAGATTAAAATGGACTAGAACTATATTTACTACTATAGATAACTAATCTATTGGTACTCATATGATACTTTATGAACATTAACAATATATAACTATTATTTTAGGGCCTAAAAATTAATCTATTAATATACATATGATATTTTATAGGTATAAATAATATATAAGTAATATAATAAGACCTCAAAATTTTGAGTTGAGACTCTCAAAATTTTGAGGCCCGATGCCGTCGCACACCTCGCACATGTGTGCAAGCTGCCACTGGAAAATTATAAACAAAATTATTACTAACCTCATGGTAAAATTTATATTTTTTATGACTTATTCACATTTTGTTTGCATTATGTTATAAATAAACATTTTTTATTAAAAATGTGTAATAGTTTAATAGTGTTTTATTTTATTTAAATTGATATACATATATTATTATATAATAATATAAATAAAATAAATAAATATATACTATGTGGGTATGAGGCGGAGTGGGTACTAAGGTACGCGTACCCGCACCCATACATGTGCCTGTATCCAAAACACGAGTTTTTACCCTATTTATTGTGGGTACCCAATAAATATGGGTCAAATTGTCATCCTTAATCAAAAGATATATTATATACATTCTCACATACATTATTAATATACATACGAGTACATTATTAATATACATATATTATATACATATATTTTATCAATATTTTGTTTGTTGTTTATGCAACATAATAATTGTCAAATGCACGTAAAGGAACTAATTAGTGGCATGAATTCCCGTTTCTAATCCAAGCTGTCTGACCCACATTTTCAAATGGGCCCAAAAATTTACCTCGCTCAACCCAAGTCCCAAAGAATTTTCGGTATTTTTTTGAGGGGGTTATATTAAAGTGAAATTAAGTAAGGAAAATGCTATCAAAAGTTACCAAAAAATATATAAAGGAAAATTCTAATGAAAATTCCATAAAAATTATAAATATATTGTGTTTGAAAATGTTTTATTTAACTTTTTAAAATTGTTATTTTCAATACAAAAAAAATATTTTATTTTATTTAACTAGTACTTTAAGGACAATTATTAGCATGATCTAATAAGTAAAAAGAAAAACAATTACTCATTTTTTCCCCATAATATATGTCAGTGGTAAAATGTAGATAAATAAATCTATCTCATTTTATATTTTGTTTTACGATATAGAATTAATATTTATCTTTCTAATATTTTCTCCATATTATACTCTTAATTACTACTTATTTTTCATTTATCTTTTCAATTCATTTAATTTATATTTCACATATATACTAATACTAGTATATATATATATATTAAATAGGGTGTTAGAAATTATCTATTTTATTGAAAAAAGGGTGTCAGAATATTTGTCCAAATAAAAAGATGTTAGGATATAAAATTAAGTTTTCGACGTTCAAATAATATCACTCTAATTAATCTTTGTTAAGTGAAGTGAATTCTCTATGCATTGATCACTGATGCACGGATACAATACAATGATATCGAATATCACCTTTGCAGTCAAGGAAGGAACCGTAGATGTGGGCACAATTATTTTAAGGAGAATGTTAACTTGTGCCCTTAAGGGCACATATTAAGAAGATAAATGTGAAAAAAATTTATTGAACTTGTGGTGTATTTAATTATCTAAATATTAAATTATTTGTATCATTAAATGCTATATTTCTATTTTTAGGTAGCTTAATATGTATCCTTAGGGCACAAGTTAACATGACCCTTATTTTAATTACATACTCATATTATTTTATTTTTTGTCAAGTAGTTTAGTGGCTAGAAAATTCACCTTAAAGATAAATAAGTGAAGAGTCTGGCGGATTCGAACCCCAGCTCATATATATATATATATATATATATATATATATATATATATATATATATATATATATATATATATATATATATATATATATATATAGTATGATATATCTACCAACTGAGCTAAGCTCGCATACAATTTCTTACTCATATTTGCAAAGGAGGAAAAAATTAATATAAGATTGTAATACTAACCACTAATATTGTTTATAAAAATAAAAAATAAAAAATTCTTACTCATATTTAATGTCTGCTTTCATATTTTACTGTACATAAGTTTATAATACTATAACGTACAAACGGTTGAATGAATTCCTCTTTACATAACTCTGCTGCACAAAATGTTGTAGTAGTAATAGTAGTAGTAATTGATATGCTGTTGTGCAGTCTCTCACGCGAAAAATTCTATTGTCTTTGTTTTTTTGGATAATTAATAACTCTGTTTTGGTTATTTTATCTTTTGTTAAATTGAGGGAGAGGGATGTCAATCGATGCCGTATTTGAGATAGGAAAAAGAGGGAGACCGTCCTAGTTTTTAAAAAATAAGTCTTAAATCTAGGCCTCAAAATATTTTTTGGGGTTTAATAAGCGCAACAAAAAAAAAAAACCAAAATCTTTAATTTTGCTCATCATTTCTTATTCTCAATCGAGTACATTTCATTGTATCAAGTATCGAATAGAATTTTTGGTACAATAATACTTGATATGGTTGATAATTGATGAGTTGATATAATGAGGCGTAAGTATCAGTGATCAAATTATGATGCCCAACTGTCTTCGTACTACTCCCTCACGTCTGTACTTCTCTTCTTCTCGCAATCTCGCTCGTATCAACGCATTCTCACCGTCTTCCTCTGATTTTCTTTTCGCAAAGTCTGCAATTCATCAAACATTCCTAGTTTTCTCTTATATACATTTTCCTTTTGTACGTGATTTTCAATCTTTTTTATTCTTCTTCAAGGTGTGCGGTTTTCTGAATTTAATATGTTGTAAATGTTTTTATCAAATATGTTTGAAATTCATGAATTTGTCAAAGCCGCAAATTGTTATCACCATGTTTCAATTGTTTATCCAGCTCTCTTGTTGATTGTTGCATATACATAAAGAAGTTTTTCAAAGTTAAAATCATTAAAATTAAAAACTACTTGAGATCGTCAATATTATAAGAATTGTTGAATGGTCTAGCCATTTTATGTATTGAGAAAAACATGATCAAATATATTAATGAAAACACAATTATCAGTGATTTTGCATCTCTATAAAATTGTTTTGTATGAGTATTTGAATATTAATTTTTTTATACTATTTATTAGTTATGGACCAAATTGTATGTTCGTCTGTATGCCACCAAAATCATAAAAACGTCACTGATGCAAATGGGACAAAGTGGTGGCGGTAACTACATTTTTACTTTCTATTTTTGCAATTCATATCGTCCTCCCATTCTACGAAGAGTTTTTCTTCCCCACTCTCATTTCCATAGATTTAGAATCAACGAATTCCTCCTTCCAAATCTCGGAAGATTTTTTGAAATATTCTTCCCATTGATAATATTTTCATGATTAGAGGTTGCAGTATATCGTTTTGAGATGTCATTTATGTAGCTCGAGCACATATAATATTTAACACATTTTTATTGATTATAGGTTTGATAGATTACTTTGGCAATGGTTCAACTCTATTTTACAGATGCGAACATCTAATTCTATTGATACTTTGGTTAATGTTTGTGATCGAGATTGATCTAAACAATGTGGTGAGGTTGTGCATGCAAGAATATCAACATTGTTGATACTGTTTGGTATTTTTGTAATCAAGCTCGTTGCCCTAACAAAATTGTTAATTTTTGCATTGCGGTGAATTGTATTTTTGTGCTTGTGTCAATATTATTGGAAAATTTTCAAAATCGGCTGCTTTTGCTTCTATTCATGAAGTTCAAATTCTTAAAGCTTTTTCGATTAGGGTGCATATAATGCTCCTAAATTAAAAGAAGCTTATTGGTACTGCCAAAGGCCTATTGGATCACCTGCAACACTGACGGGGCTGCGCTTAGTTGTCCAGGCTTAGTTGCGTAGCGGTATTTTTCAAGATTATTCTGTGGCTACTCTTGGTTGTTTTGCTAAGAATCTTGATGTTGGTTAAATTGTGTTGAGCTCATAAAACATATGTTTTTCATTATCTCACATATCTGTAGAGATGGCAACCATGGTGTTGATGGTATTGCTACTTTTGCATTAAGTCATGCTTTCACTGTAATTAAATTTGGTTTGCCAGAAGATTTTGTTAAGGTTTTTAATGAGGAAACGGTATTTGTTAACTTCCACTTGGTGGTATTGGTCTAGTCCCCTGAAGTTTTTTAATTTATTTGAGAGTTAGCTTGTTTGTCGGGTGAGTAAAAAGATGCCAACACAAATGTATTTACTTTTCCTACTTCCATTTACCTTAAAAAAAAAAAAAAAGATTTTCATGGTCTTATGTGGCTCCGATATCATAAAAATAACTAAATTTCTATTATTTTCAATCAATTAACCGTTAAAAAATTAATATTTAATGATAAAACAAAATAATATTAAGAAATTATAGTAGATATCACATATAAAAGAAATTTTTACACATATTGTATGAAAGTACAAATAAACATAACATGAAATACTTGTATATAAAAATATAAAATATATTTATGATAAAATTAATTTTTTAATAAAAATAATAAATTTCATCTTTAAATTATATTTAAGAGGCTCATATCAGACACTTTTTGAACTTTTTTTATCTTGGTGATACTCTCACTCTTCATCTTTTTTTATAACTTGATTTTGCGCCAGTATGCGAGTTTGGTGGGTTGCACTCGTAATGGATGCTTGTATTATTAATTTGTTATGATTGATTAGGGGTGTTTCAGACTAGTTTTATTTGATCACGTTGTATTCTCGTTTGGGTTGTATCTGAATAGTAAGGTTTAATGTTCCCCAATTATTTTTATTTAATACTAGTTAAAAACCCGTGTGTGCGCACGGCACGCGCCTTCGGCGCGTTATATTGCGTTGGTACGTTAGGTCGTAAGGGTTCTACGGCGCGTTACGAAATTGGTATCAACAAAGATATTTATTGATAAACAGAATAATTAATTGAATTAGAAGGTTGCGTTATCATTAATCGACACAATGTTTGTTTGCGATAATAGTTAAAAAAAAAAGTTAACATCAAATCCATTACAATAATATATCGGAAGATGAATAACTTAGAAAATAACATAATGTGACTACAAATAATTCATTCGATAATGTTGTTGAGTCTTGTAGCATAATACTTAGTCTAAATTATCGAAACCTGACAAACATTCAAGGTTATCTGTTTGAATTCAAAACTTATTCTATCTCCCAATTGAATATTGTTGTCAAAACATAAATTTTTCCATCCTCTGACAATCTTGACATTCTCCGAAGGATTATTCAGATATTTTAAGTGAACTATTGAACTGCTTTTGGTTGGTACTTGTAGAACCAGCTTATGAAAATTGTATTGCCTTACATAATTGCTAAATTCAGAAGGTAATATCTACAAAAAGTAACATTATTTATTAGAATAAGACAGTATAAACAATATGGTATAGTAAGCAAATCAATGAAACAAATAAACTTTAGGTTGAATAACAACTTACAAATTGAGTCTTTGTAGTCTTGTTTAGGTCAGCAAGAGTCAATTCAAAAACATATGATTCAGTTAGTTGACCGGTAATTGACAATCTACTGAAGGATTGACCGTAGACATTATTAGTACACTGATGTATGTTATTATCAATATGTGATATGTCCTCATCAGTTATAGGTGTTCCTTGACCATCATAATAGTCATAGTTTTTTGCATAGTCTTCCAGAAATTTTGCATATTCTGGTTCCATTTCATCAATTTCAAAATCACTATATAAAAAAAATGAATTTAGATGAATTTTGATACATTCATAACATTATTAAATTGCAATCGAATAGATTGACCTAAAATAAAATTGGAAATTGAATATTATAAAATTAATATAAGTTAAATATTAAATACGCTATTGAAAAGATTGAAGTAAAATGAAATCAGGATTAATGAAATTGATCAATATAAAAGCTCATATCAGACATGCTCTAATAAAAACTGAAAAACATTGGTAATACTAGCTCTACATTGAAATTAGACGCTCCTAAAAGAAAAAACATTAATTTGTTTTATATATTTTTTTTGAAGAAAAAGTATGAGTAATTAGTCAAAACACTTGATGAGGAAAGAATAGTATGTAGAAAAAGGCATTTCTCCTTCTCTGATCTTAACCGACTAAAATTCCACTATACTAGCTTCTACAAAAAGACACCAAGAAAGAATATTATTGACTCATGTAAAATACTTTATTTATCACACAAGTAGGCTTCATGTCCTATACACAAATTTCAAGTACGTGTCATCACATCATATAGTAATTAGAATTTCTTATAAAATTACCATCTTACCCTTTCATGTGTGTAATAATAGTACCACTACTATATGAAATTGAAATGAAACCACTACCACTACTAGTACTACTACTACTATATTCCAATTCCATCTCTCAAAAGCTTTATGCACTTTGCTTTTCACTCTCCCTCCTCTAGAAACTAGAAAGAAAAAAGTGCTTGTTTTTCTTTCTCTGAACAAGACTCATACACCTTTTCCTTTTTTCCATTTTTCATCTTAAATCTATGGACACAGCTCAGTGGGCACAGGTAACCTTTCAACTTTTTCTATTTTCTTTCCTTCTTATAATCATCATATAAAATCTCTGCTCTAAGATTTGTGATTAATTTTCAACCATAATAATAAATAAACATGTTTTACTTGATTATTGTTAGTCACTACATATTTCTTAAGGAAGTTTTTCACTTTATATCCTTGACTAAAAATTTAGAATTTTTGTTCTTGTCTTTTTTTATTTTATAGATCCTTTTCCTTTTTTATTTCATTTAATTTTTTCCTTCTTTTAAACATACTTCACCTTTCTTTTTCCCAAGAAAAAGTTGATGAATTTGTTTGTATTATTATTGCTACTAGTACTACCTTCTTCAAAGTGTAAAAAAGCAACTTCTTCTTGTTTTTTTCTTTCTTTATTATTTCTCATATATATATATATATATATTTTATTATTTTGAAAAAATTAGGGTAATATTGGATTGGTTAAACAAATGGATGGATCAACATCAAATTCAAAACCACCAGCATCTTTGATAGAAAGAAGAGCAAGACCACAAAAAGATCAAGCTATAAATTGTCCAAGGTGCAATTCAACAAACACAAAATTTTGTTACTACAACAATTATAGCCTCTCTCAACCAAGATACTTTTGCAAAACTTGTAGAAGATATTGGACTGAAGGTGGTTCTTTAAGAAATGTACCTGTAGGTGGTGGTTCAAGAAAAAACAAAAGATCAACATCATCATCATCATCATCACCTTCAATTTCACAATCACAACCTCATCAATCTCAACCTATTTCATCATCAATAACAAAAAATATTATAATTAATCCTGATCTGACTACTTCTACACATAATCATAATTTTCCACAATCTGCTTCTCAAAACCCTAAGATCCATCAAGGACAAGATCTTAACCTAGCTTATCCACCACAAACAAATGAGGATAGTTATAATAATACTATATCTAAATTTATTGAACTTCCTTATAGTACTGAACAGGATAAAACTACAAGTGCTATGGAGCTTTTGAAAACTGCTTCTTCATCTAGGGGTTTGAATTCTTTTATGCCTATGACTTTGTCTGAAGGTAGTGCAATGTATAATTCAAGTGGTTTTGCTTTGCAAGATTTTAAGCTTGGTGTTAATTTTGGTTTAGAAGGGTTTGAGAATGGTTATGGTGGTTTACAAGGGATTAATCAAGAAGGTTCTGGTGGTGGTGTTGGCGGCGGCAGCGGTGCAAGGATGTTGTTTCCTGTTGTGGAAGATCATCAGTTGAATAATAATAAGCAGCAACAGCAGCAGCAAGTTCCAAATGGTGGTGGTGAATTTGATCATCAGCATCATCATCATCAGCAGCAGAACAATAGAAATCAAGGTGGTGATGCAAGTGGTTATTGGAATGGTATGTTAGGTGGTGGATCATGGTAGATAATTAATTAAGAAGAAAAAGTTATGAAGAAAGTGATTAATATGAACAAGGGTTGGTGCTTTTAATTTAGTTTAGATCATGTTAATTTTAATTTTCTTTAAATTTATTTTTATCTTTTGGTAATGTGGATGTTGTTTGAACTTTGGAGTGATGATTGATGATCAGAACCACTAACAAAATAGGGTACATAGGTTTTTATTATTTATATATGTATGTTGTTTTGCTTTGTTTTTTTAACACTAGTATATGATATTTTAATTTAATTTTCTCTTACTTTATCTATATAGCACCACTTTTTGCTTGAATTTTGGCTTTATTATTTCTATGTTTTGATCCAGAATGTGGCTGCTGCATTTTCAAGCTACCTTTTATTTTATTTTAGCTTATAAATTAAACAAGCTTCCTAGCTCATAACATACCCATAAATGAGAGCTATTATACCTTTAAGTACGGATACTCGACGTGTTTCGGTGTTGAACATACATCTGTGTCAAACACAAGGATAATATCGATACTTATAATACATTAAATTATGTTTTTTTTTTTTCTTCAAATTATTATTGATGTCAATGTATCCATTTTGTGTCTTCATGGGTAATAATTTGTTGAGTTAATTTTCCGTGACAATAATATTGTGACAATAATATTATTACTCCGTTACTTGGGGTTGTTGTATTGTACTACTCCAATATATCATATCATGGTGCACGGTTTGGTGCTACCACTACAGCAAGTGAAAGGATTCCCATCAAAACGACTACTACTGCTGTCAGAGGTCATTCATATCGCCAGATATTTGTTCCCTATAGTATATGTATTTTATATTTTAGTAGTGATGATGGAGATCGAAACGCAGAAGCATGATATATAAGTGCATTTATCATGGTAAATTTGGCAAAATTACCGTGAAGTTTTGTTGGAACAAGTCGGTAATTTGGAGGGAAATTTGGTAAAGAAATAAACAGAAGTGTTGAATTAAGTGTATAGTGTGAATCGAAAAAGTTTAATTAGTAAATGGGAGAATTCCGTGCAGTTGCGCACACACTCTTGATTATTGCGTGCGCAGCCATATGTCTGGCTTGGATCGGATTTGAGTCTCGTGATATATTAATTTTTTAATGCTTAGAAATGAAAAATCATTTTCATTAAATGAGTGCATGTTTATCCGTTTTAATTTCGAACATATTTCGAACATGTTTCTTGTGCCATGTGACCAAGTCACAAACGAAGTCAATTACATGTTTCATTTTACTCTATTCGATATTACGCGAATCGATCAACTTCAGCTCTACGATTTTCTCCTTTTCGGTTTCTCACTTACTTTATAAATAGCAGAGTCTCGGTTGAAAATCACTCCAGATTTGCTGATTTTTGAAATTTTTCCGTCCTCTCTCTGCTCACTTCATCTCTACAATTTTCTTTCTATTTTTCAAAGAATGGCCTTGCCACATCGAACAGATTCTCGTATCAATTAATCAATATCAGAGTGGTTCATTGTATTCATAGGTGTAATTCTGTTCGATTTTTACAGTGCAATAGCAAATCGGTATTCAGTTGAATTGAGTAGTTTTATCCTGGATATTTTGTGATTTTTTCTTTGAATGACAAATTATAAGTATGTTAATTATTATATTAGATTTTATGGCATTATTTTTTTTGGAAAGTTCCGCGAAACGATCCGATAATTTCTTCAATGGCATTATTTCAAAATAAATACAAAATTACAAAGCTTGATTATTTTTTAGTTAAATAAAATAATGATTCAAGTGCAATTTTGTCTTGTCCAATTGACCATTATATAATAATCCCTCCGTGTCATATTATAAGCAAACAAAAAAATTACTTATTAAGTAAAGAGTAAAATACGATAATTTAAGTATGATTTTTTGTGTTTTCCTTATAAGTTTCATCAGTAAATGTAAAATAAAAAGGGGGGTTATTATATCATTTAGTTGGAGGTCACTTCTGGTATCAAATGGTTTTAACTTCATCCTGATCGCACTTGCGAGGATCGAATTGTAATCGTAACTACAAAATCTAACGCTAATCACCACTAGATCAAATAACAATTAGTTGATTATTATTTTTATTTTTTTGTTATTGACCACCGTTAGCCGGTTCCACTATAGAGCTGTAAAAAGGGCCTTAAGGGGCCGGCCCTTTAAGGGGCGGACCCACTTATTCCTGATTATTAATTTTATTTAAATTTTAAATAATTTTTCTAGTGTCGTGAACTTATTCTCGTTTTCTTCAATCAGCACTGTCCACGATCGGCACCCTAAAAAAACTGTGTTTAAAATTTAAATAAAATTAATAATCAGAAATAAATGGGTCCGCCCCTTAAATGGCCGGCCCTTTAAGGCCCTTTTTACAGCTCTTTCCACATAGGGAGTACTTCCTCCATCTTTAATTATAAGCAAAAATCAACTTTTTAGATTTATTAAAAATCTAATGTATTTGACCTATATTATAGACCAGATACATTCATTATTGAATGAATCTCAAAAGTAAAATTTTATTTATAAATCAGGATAAAGAGAGTATAGTATTATACTAGTGTAACAGATTATTTAGTTTAATCACATGTTGTTTAAGAGGTGTAAATTTCTTACCAATTAAATCAATTTAATTTTAGTTTAATCTCTAATCACATATCTTTTTAAATTCTAAAGTAGATTTTTAATTTGATTGATTATTTTATGATGATAAATACTGGTATACTAGTGTTGGGACAAGAAAGTGAGATGGAATGATGGGTGTCAAATCCTTTACAGCAAAAGTGGTCTCCCTATGCATTTTTCCTTTGCTTGCCAACCGATCAGAAAGTGTCAGAGCTCACAACAGTGCCGCCTTGCTCGTCCTTCTCTCTGTCCTTCCATCCATTCATAGATAGGAGTAAATGGGATCTGTTAAAGTGGTAGTGACAGTAATCTACATAACTTGTTCAGTACGATCTTAACAGCCTTTCATTAACTAATGCCCAGTAACTAAACTAGGTTCTTTGAAACAGGAACCAGTACTAACAGTAATTATTAACAGTCACACTAGTACAGTATATACAATACACTACTCTGTTCCTTTTTAATTATGATCAACATATCTTAATATAGAAATTATGTACGCACTTCATTTTATAATGAGTGATTCTGTTGACTATTTTATGTATGTATGTACGTGGGTTGGGTTGGGCTGGATTTGGCCAAATTCGTTACCCAACCCGTTTACTATTTATTGGGTTGAGTTCATAATCAAATCCTCACTTTCACTATTAAATCCGAACCAACCTGATTATTAATGGGTTAAGTTGGATTCGCTGATTGTTCATAAAATTTGAAATTTTTTTTATAGAAAAAAAATACATTTTTAAAAAAACTTCTACAAAATCTATAATACAACATTTCTAACATTTAAATTGAATACAACACACTCATTAATTTAACTTCAAATAAAAATTCATTCATAATCAGAACATTTAATAAAATAAATAAAAGTAGCAAATTCTCACAAATCATATCATTTCTATAACCTAAGGATGACAATGGGTAGGGTACTATATTACTCATCCCCATACCCGCAGTTTGAAAAAATATTTGTACCCATCCTCATACCCGCGTGGGTAACAACCTTTGTACTCGTCTCCATATCCTATGGGTACCTAGGTACCCATACCCGTATGTGTTACCCACAATTTTACTAAAAATAATTCGATCAATTATAAAATATCATATTGTTTTAATATAATTAATTTTTTTAAAAGATTTTAATGTTGACTCATCAAAATTATAAACAAAAATTTTACCAACCTCATGTTAAAGTTAATTTTTTTGTTGACATATTCACATGATGTTTGTATCATGTTATAAATAAACTTTTTTATTAAAAATGTGTAATAGTTTAATAGTATTGTATTTTTTAAAATTGATATACATATGTAATTTATACGAAAATATATATAAAATAAATAAATATATATTATGCGGGTATGAGGCGGGGTGAGTACTTACTCATACCCGCACCCATACCCGTTCATTTTTGCGGGTAATTACTCATACCCGTACCCAAAATGCGGGTTTTTACCCTACCCGTTATTGATATTTTTTGCGGGTGCCCGCTGGGTATGAGTCAAATTGTCATCCCTACTATAACCGGATTGAGTACACGGGTAGACGAATTCAAAAACTCAAATCCAATACCCGAACTGATTACTTATGGGTATGATGGGTTGGGTCGTGGTCTAACTGCAAATTAACGGGTTCACATAAATAATTGGTTGGATTGAGTTGGGTCAGCGGGTTCGTGGATTGATCCGCATCCATGAAAACCACTATGGTCAATATATAATTTTGACGATTAATATTTTTAATTGTATAATAGTAAACATTATAAAAAATTGATATTTTGAAAAATATTCATCGAGACGAATCCAACAACATCTTATATGCTAATATTTATTTTTATTTATTAGTAAAAAAATATGATCCAAAACAAAATATATGAATAGTACATGAAAATGGTTCACTCATTATGTAACGGAAGGAGTATTGAATAATGTAATAAATTTAATGCTTAAAAATTTAAAATTTACAAGTTCTAAAAAATAATTTTTATATTTGTTTTCTTAACACGTGTTTTAAGGATACATGTTAATATTCTGGTTTAATATAGAGTCATGTGTGTCCAAAAACAATTTCAAATATCAAATTTCTATCTATAATAGTTTAACACGTGTCCTAAAGACAGCCTTTTCCTTAATATTCTGATTTTTGTGCATTTTCTTTAGTTGAAAAAAACAAATTAAAGCAAAGGCACAAAAACTGATTATTAAGGGTCCGTTTGGTATGAAGGAAAGAAAGTGGGAGAAAAAAAAATTACGCAAACTAATGCATGAATTTGGAGTAAAGTTAATCTAGGTTTATTCATTGATTTGCGTAATTTTCTTTCCTCTCACTTTCACTCCCTCAAACCAAACGGACCCTAAGTCTATATTGGTCTCGGTCTCCACTTTAAAAATAATACTACTCTTCCGTTTTTACTTTTTAGTCCAATTTTTGGACTAAAAAACAGTGACTTTTAAATAATGTAGTATGTGGAGACATTTTTACTTAGGCATAAAGATATAGCCACAAAATGGTATACACACACCAATAAAAAAAATTAAAAAAAATAAAATAGTCACATCAATTAATATAATTTTAATAATTTTTTCTTTAATTTTATTTTGCTTATGTATGTATGCCTAATACGTCTCTAATTTATAGTTGTGCTTAATTAGTAAGTATTTCTTATGTGATATGATAATATAGATTGATAAACAAAAAATGTCTAATATTGTATGTGTGCCTAATGGACTTAAATTTAAAAGGTCTATGAATGTAGTGTTTTGAAGTATTGATTTTGTCGCACAGAAAGGTTTAGCGGTACAATTTATTATCTACATTTTCTGTTTACGTGTAATTATCTTGAATGTATATATAATATATGATATTTTATATAAAAAAATTGATAAATATGTAGTGCAAATGTGTTTATAAATACAACATTGCTATTTAGTACTTCATCCGTTCAAAAATATAAGCAAAAGTTGGTTAACAAAAGTTAATATATTTGATCCCTACTTTGAATTAAATACATCAAGTTTTTTTGATTTTTTTTTTGAACGGCTAAATTTTATTAATAATGAAACTGAGCGCAAGACGAGCACAGTTCGCAAAATCAAATCATACAAAAACTCTTCACAAAGGAATAATTTCAACACCAATGGCGAAGCCCTAAAGACCCATAAAACCAAGCATCCATATCACCTAATACAATAACCTAGAACAATAACAACAAACCGCCCAGAAAGTCAAACAAAGCAAAATGCACCGTATCCCATCTCCCCGCCCATGCTACTCTAACTCCAAATGAACCAAAACGACGGGCACAAAGCCCAGAAGCAACCACTCACGTACACCAAAACCCGCCACCACAATAACACAAATGCATAAAACCAAGGGCAAAATATCAAACACCACAGCAATACAAACGCAGAGGCAAAAAGTAACCACCATTTGAGCTTCCGACATAGTGTCGGTTGCCAATAGCCTAATAACCACCAGAGAAAAATCCACACAAAATCAGCAACCTGTCAGCGGCACGCCACCATCAAATCACTCTCAACACCCACCACCTGTAAAACTGCAGCAAAACTAAAAACCACCACCATAACGCAAGAACACACCAATCTGTTGCCGGAACAACGAAGCTCCTCCATCACCATAAGGCACTATGTTGCCCGGGTGCGGGTACGGTACCGATACCCGATACCCGATACCGGTACCGGTACGGGGTACGCCATTTTTAGAAAAACTAAGGTACAAGTACATCCCTATAATTTATTTTTTTAAAAATATAATTATATATATCAAATAATATAGTTATATCGTTAAAACAAATAATTAAACATAAAAATATCACATCACACTTTAAATGTAATTTAAATTGTTCGAAACATCAAAATATGAATTTAAAAACCAATTAGCTCAAAAAGAGTCAATTATTTCCCTCTTCATCATCACTAAAAAGAGTGACCTCTAGTTAAGTTCACCGCGAGAAAGACTAGCAATTTCAAGAATATCAACTATATATTAAATAAATTTCATTCATCTCTACGAATATCCCACATTTTTGTTGCACTTTCATTATAAGTATTAATATTTCTCTTTCTTGAGAGAAGACGAAGATTGATATGAATAAAAACTAGATCTTCATCTCTCTTTGAATTTAGTCTATTCCTTTTCAATGAATGAGTGAATAATCCCCTACCGCCAGAAATCGCACCACCACCCATCACCGCACCGCCACTGAAAATCGAAACACAGTGACAAAACAAGATGCTTCACCAAAACCTTTGATGGAGCACGAAACCAACGTGAAAAATCCAGATCCACATGCACAAACACCACACCGCACGTGATGGTTATGAAGATAGAGAACTGGACAAAAGGTGGTGTGGAGGGCGAAGCACCACTCGTCGCACCACCACCTGTGGATTTACATCTTGAAGAAGAGTTTTGGATTAGGTGGGTAGGGCGGCGGCCGTTAAAGTTTAGAGAGAAGGCAGAGTATTGAGAATTTAGAGAGAGAAAAGGTCCAAGTATTGGGTGACACTTTTAATTGGTCGATTCATTTTTGTTTATATTTTGGAACGGAGTCAAGTCCAATACCACATCTATTGGCTTATATAAACACGTACCACACTAAAACCTTAAAACCTTACAAGGATGTCTCACTCTAATATATCATCTACCGTAGGTTTATACTGACTTAGACGTCAAACTGGTTTTTGCAGGTGCAGTCCCGTTGCAATGCCTGGATTTCGATACTCTAGCCCAGAGTATCCCTTGCCTCAATCTACCTTCATTGTGAGTCATTCTCGTACTTTTTTTGTCTATAGTTTTGTTCAGAACAACTTCATTTGTCTTTATAATAAATTTGAATAAAAAAAAAAAATTTCTCCGTTTTTTTTAAAAAAAATTCACTTTTTACTAAAAATTGTTTTTTTTTTTTTTGGATAAGCAAATTTGAATTATAAAAGAGTACAAGTGGTACTCAAACCCTTACAATTAAAGGCGAAATATTACAAATCTTGTAAACAAGCTATAGGATTAGCACACCAATCAGAGAAAGAATGAATGGACTTGCGACCGGCCCGGCCACTAAACCAAATTCATGAGATCGCCGTAATATTATCAACCAACACAGATACATTGTAAAGCTCCGCCTTTAAACCATAATTTCTTTAGACACACTATTGTCTTCCTAGAGATAGTTTAATTTTTAATACTGTTTAAACAATATTAGTCTAAAGCTGAAATTTTCCCTGTGCATAGGCAAAATTAGCCAAAGCTTATTTTATATCATACATGTATCATTTTTTTTAAGCCACTAAGTTTAGTTTAATGACGAAGGATATTTGAGAAATACGCTATATGTCCTACTCATTGTAAACAAAAAAGTATATATCATTTTTTCCCCAAACTATCCATAAATTTATAGTGTTTCGATTAGATAATACTATAAACTATCCATAAATTCATATTTGAATTCAATTATAACGTTACAACTCTTTTGAGATAAACTTGGTTGTCTTTATTTTTTTTAGTAAAAACAACAAAAAACTTTGTTTTTGTTGTAAAACAAAGTTAAAAGAGTAAGAAAACAAGTAGAGAGAAAGAGGAAAGTAAGTTGTAGTATTTCTTTCTTGTGTGTCTTTACATGAAAATGAGAGTGCTATTTATAGGACATATGTAGGGGACAAGAAAACCTACACCATAATGGGCATTCATCACATATTATTCATAACACTCCCCCTTGAATGTCCATTAAGGATATGCCTCGTTAAAACCTTACTAGTAAAAAACCCATTGGGAAAAAATCCTAGTGAAAGAAAAAGAGTACATTATCCTTTATGTGTAAACTGCCTCATTAAAAACCTTACCAGGAAAACCCAGTGGGACAAAACCATGGTTAAGGGAAAAAGAGTGCAGAACATATTTATGTCTCCCCCTCATAAAGACAATTATATATGAGACGAAGAAAATTAAATAATCTTATGTAGTAGTTGTAGTTCCTCGAAAGCTTTACTTGAAGCTGATTTTGTAGAAAGACCTGTCTTATCTTCTTTATTATACTCTTCTCCAAATATGTAGTTTTTGCGACATTATCTTCATGTTGAATCGTTGCAAGAACCCTTTAGAAGAAAACTCACAAATTCTTGTATCTGGTGAATCACATACTTCAATCAAATTACATTCTTGATTTATCTTCTATAGTGCTCAACTTTCCTTGTCATTTTATTTCATAAGTGATTGGATGTCCTCATGTAAACATATAATTTGTTTGTGATCTATACCATAATGAGAATTATACAAATAACCTGCATATCTAAAATAATAAAATATATACTTGATTATATATTGACAACAAATAATAGATCAACAATGTATTTGTCCCCCTTTTTAATCAAAATGTGGTACTTCATGACCAATTAGTTATTCATCATTTGCTCGAACACTAAAATGACATTTGTTTACATCGGTGTTCTTACAAAAATTAGGGTACATAACTGATCTTCTTATCTTTCATATAGAATCATTTTAGAACCTTTTGTATATAAGCTTCATGATTCACAAAATATTCTTTAAATACTTATTTTGTAAGAAGTGACAATATCTCAAGCTCTTCAGAAGTCTATTCATGATATTTTTATCATCGATATAAATCATGAATATAACAAATTCATTGCCAAATATTTTCTTAAAATGGACAAGTTGTCATTTTCATATTTCTCACTTGGAAATATTCAACAAGAATATTTACAACATGCATATATATATATATATATATATATTGCTTGAGTATATAAGGAGACTTATTCATGTTTATTAAGTCATATCTCCAATTGTTTGATATAAGTGTCTCACGAAAATTAAATCCTTCTGGGATTTTCATATAATCATCATTATCAAGTATTCAAACACATTGTAATACATATGTGCTACTAAACTTAATCAATTATAAAGAAGTTCTGAACTCACTTCAGGTGAATATGCCTCTTGAAAATTAATGGTAGACGTTTTTCCTTTTGCGCGAAAAACTAATTTGTACTAATTATTTTCATCGTCAGTTGTATGGACTGCTGGTCCAACAACCTTTTGCTTTGCAAAGCTAGTTTAACAGTATCAATCGCATCTACCAATTTAGTCAATAATTTGATTGTCTATAATCTTTAATAGACTTTGATCTATGATCCTCATTGTCATTTATCACATATATAGCGCTTTATTATGTGCAAAAATATTGTCAACGTTGACTTCATCTCGGTTTCATCGTATTTCATTCATGACATAATTTATTGAGATCTCTTTATTTTCATAAATTTTAGGTACCTAATAAGTTCTTTTGGAACTGAAAAATCAATTATGTCAAATGCTCTTTTGAGATTTTCATATCCTCACTTGGGTCATCTTTCTTTTTAGCTCCTTTTCTTATTTGAGGATTTTTATCTTTGGAACCGATTAACCTACCACGCTTCAGGGTGGTTAAAATTCATTTGCAATATAAGATTGTCCAACAAGGACATCCATTTTGATTGGAGCATTAGCAGCTAATAGTTGATTTCATAAACTTTGCAAATGATTTATCTTTTGAACATCTGATTCAAACTATTTTATATGAGGATCAATGTCAGATAATAACATTAATTTATTTCAAGTGATTCATTTGAACTTCTGGTTCGTATTTTTTAGCTGCTTATTCTCTCCCCCTAATATTGAGAATTTAATTCATCACTTGATAACTAGCCTACGGGGCTGTAGATAAGTCTCCAGTTTTTAGCTCAAAATACTTTATAATAGATGGAGATTCATATTAAATACATTTTCTCAATATTCTTTAAGAATTCATCTTAGTGTATTATATTGGAGCAATTGGAATATAAACAACACATCCAAAAATGCTTATATAAAAAATACGAGGTTATAAACCTAAACTTGATTGCAAATTAAGGGGAGAACTTGCATATAATAACTTTTTGGCTTGATGCGAATCAATATCTCAATATATATGTTTGAATGTTCCCAAAATATAAATTTAGAAGTCATGATCTCATAAGTATCAGTCATGTAATTAACTTTATCAATTTCAACCGACATACGATACTTATCAAATGCTTTCTATAAAATGAGCTCTTGATCAAATTAGTAAAATAATCTCACAAACTTCTGGTTGTGAGTTGATAACAGACATACATGTGACCATTTAGTTGATGCATCAATTAAAATTATAAATACTTAATTGGTCCATATGATCATGATCGGTGTATTGATTTACAAATATTACCTTTCGTATATTTCAAAAATAAAAGATACTCATTTACTTAATTTTTCAACTTCCTTTGGGAACTAGTAACATGTAAAAATTATTAGAATGAAGGAACTTCGGGCCCTTCATTACATATTTATAGAATTTCTTTTTCGCATCATAATAAATCCGGGATAACCCAACCGGTCTGCCAACAATAAATTTAATATGATTTGTAAACTTCTAGTTTACAGTAATTTGTGATTCGATTGCACTAATATATTTATAAGTGTATAATAAACTTCTGGTTTAAAACTTTTCCATTACACTTATTTTATCCAAAATATGTCTCATAATAAAAAGATATATTCAACATCATTACACCTATTTCTTGATATATTGATTTCAACTAAAACTAATATTCAAAATTAGGCCACAAAATAATTAAACCATACGTAACTGATGCAAATCATTGATTAAATCGTTTTCTATACCAAGTGAAAGAAACTAAACATGGTAACTGATAAATTGGCAATAAAATAATTATATGTTGCTTAACCATAACAAATAATTAAGTTAATTGTTGAGAAATAAAATCATGGCAACTTATAAGCAATAACGTGGAGTAAAGTGATAAATATAACTGATAAGTATAAATCATAGCTCTGAGATTTATGATTACATTGAGTACAAAAAATAAAAATTATATACATAGAAAAATAACAAGGTGATTAAAAATCAGATCATTAGAAGAAAAAAATTAATAATCTAACATGAGTTTGAAAAACATAGAATCCAACGGTAAATAAAAGGATAGTGAACAATACATACCAAACAAATTGCCGTGGGATTAATGCTCGATATAAATTTATTTATCAACACCAATTGTATTAAAATATAAGAAAGGAATTGTTCCGTTTGGTTATTTTCTCAATTTTGCTACTTCAAGAGCATATTCAAGAGACATAACATTTTATATACAAATGAACTGTATAAGCAATGATCATTTGAGCAATCCTTCAAGGATGCTATGAACTTTTAGTTCTTCGAAACTATCTTACAAGACTTTCGTAATGATCAAAAACAATTCACTCTTTGCACAATCCTTCATGAATGCTCTATTAAATTTTATATCACAAATGATCTTCATAGTATTCAAGAGCAATTCATTCTTTGTGCAATCATTCAGGGATGCGTGATATTAAGTTTCTAGTTCCTCAAGAACTATGTCCAAATCTTCTAAATAATAATTGAAAATTTCTTTCTTAATAATTAATGATAAACAAACAACTCACACTTTCATAGTGTTGAAGAAGAATTCATTCTTTGTGCGATCCTCCAGGGATGCGGAATATTAACTTTCTAGTTATCCAAGAACCATGTCCAAATGTCCAACACAATTATATAATATTCATTATTTGAGAAGTCATTTGCTTCAATATTAAGGTTTTCTTCTATAGTCCTTCGGGAACTATACCATAGTTGATCTTCATAAACAAAACCAAATATCAATATTTGAGTAATCCTTCGAGAGTGCTTTAACATTGAATTCTTCTAAAATTTATCAGGATTAAATATTTTTAACACATCTAAATGAAAAAAAAATGTGATAAAGAATATTAGCATGAAATAGAGGATAAAAAAAAATAGTAAATTCCTTTATTAACTTTTAGAAAATAATGATAATAACGTTCATCAAGGAATTAGTTGTCATAAGAAATCAAAGGTGACAAAATTAATGGAATTAATTGGTCATAATACATATTCTTAACTGATATAAGAAATGAATAGATAAAATAAAAGAAAGAATGAACTACCATTAAAAGAAATAACTGATACGAGTATCATGTCCCTTGTATTTTTCTTTCTTAATACAAATTCCATTCAATTGCCTTAATTGTCAAAATTTTATAATAATTACATATCGTATGTATTTACGGTCAATAAAAAAAATTGAGTTTGTGAAATATATCGATGACATATAGGTTATAGAAACAATATTTGATAATAAAAAATTGATTGAATTCAAAATTCTAAACAAATAAATTTGATAAGAAAATCTTTAGGATATATGTATATATTGAATTCTTCCGGTTCTTCAAGAACTCCATAATAGATCGTATAAATTATTTGTACATCCTTCAAGGATGTATCACTATTGAATTCTTCAGGAATTCATAAAGTATAAATATATAAATATTGAGTTATTCTAAGTTCTTCAGGAACTTTAGTTTAGTGAATTCTTACATAATTTATAAAATACCTGGACTATTGAATTCTTCTGAAATTCATAAAACTTTATATTTTTCTAAGTTCTTCAGAACTAGATCATTGAATTCTTCTAGAATTCAGAATGGATAAAAGTTTAGTTTTCTAAGTTCTTCAGGAACCAAAAGTATTGAATTCTTCGAGAATTCATAGATTGAATTTTAAGTTCTTCAGGAACTAGTTATTGAATTCTTCAAGGATTAAATTTATAAGTTCTTCAGGAACCTGTTATATTATAATAACAATATCTTTTGCAATCCTTTAAACTTTTAACAAATAAATTATTAATATTATTATTATTATCTTAAAAGCAAAACCAATAAAAATTCAAAGCAAAACAATATTATATTCACAAACCAATTATCAAATAGTAATATGTTAGGAATACCGATCAATATATTTCAGATATTTTCCTGCTGTTGTGTGAGAACCAGCAACAAACTCTCCTTTGCAGCATCGTGTTTTTTTTTTCTACAATTTCATGCGTCTGACATGCGAGTGGGAATAATTCATCATCTTCGCCTGCTTCTCAGTTGGCTAGAGCGTTCGTGCTGATAACGTGTTGTAAAACAAAGTTAAAAGAGTAAGAAAACAAGTAGAGAGAAAGAGGAAAGTAAGTTGTAGTATTTCTTTCTTGTGTGTCTTTACATGAAAATGAGAGTGCTATTTATAGGACATATGTAGGGGACAAGAAAACCTACACCATAATGGGCATTCATCACATATTATTCATAACAGTTTTTTAATATTGAAAACTTTGTTGTTTTAATTTCTTCTACCATTGCTTATTAAAAAAAACAAAATGATTGTCTAAATTAATATTGTTTACATGGCTTATTAATTATATTGAATCATCAGTACCAAATTTTATCTGAGATGGGCTCCCATGTCTTTCATGACCTCACTATATTTCTATTTTGTTGTTGAGTTTCATTCAATTTTCTCCATTTTTATGAAGATTTATTATTCCCCACATGGGCTTCTTCTCTTTCTTTTTTCCTTTTCTTATATTGAAAGCCAAAGAAGCTGGAGCTTGACTCTGGTCTCCTCCTTTTCCAGTGGGGAAGGGGTCCTACAAACATTCCTATTGGTAACCGTGCAAGAATGAATTATATCCTCCACTTCACTTCCTCCTCTTCCATGATAAATTTACTTTTATTATAATCAAATAAATCATATATATTATACATACACAACTTAGTAAAATACTAGTAGTACTAGTATCAATTTAGGATCAGTGCTTTTACCTTATTGTAACTTGTTAAGCATATGCACTATATATATAATATTAAAGAACATAATGGATCGCATGCAGTCAAGATTGATACGGTAAGTGTGCAGTCAACACTTTATTAAATTATTCAGATCTTAAAACAATTTTTATATAAATTTAATATAAAATTTGAGATTAAAATTTAAATTATCTTTGAGAAATGATATTAAGTAATTCAGAAATTAAACTCAAATTCTTTCAAACGTTTGATTTTAAAGAGAATTCATTAACCACTTATCTTAATTTTAAGATCGTCATTTTAGTTTATTTAAAGAACTACTAATTAGTACTCGGTAGTTTTATCTTACTCTAAGTTTTAGGTATGATTAACTGCATATAATAAAAATAAGGGTTATGTTAACTTGTGCCCTAAGGGCACATGTTAAGCTACCTAAAAATAGAAATAGAGCATTTAATGATAGAAAACATTTAATGTTTAGAGAATTGAATACACTACAAGTTCATTAAATTTTTTCCACATTTATCTTCTTAACATGTGCCCTTAAGGGCACAAGTTAACATTCTCCTAAAAATAAACACAATCCAATTCTCTTTCATGCCATCCACACATTCCACAAAGTATCCACTACGAAATGTCAATTGAATATCTTGGATAGATATATAGGAGAATATATCATTCATTTGGATTCCGCGGTACTATATAAATCTTGAATTAAATTCTCGAAAAAAGAGTCATCTATTTATAGGATTTGGAAAGGGGATGATTTAATTCATCAACCAAAGGAAAAAATTCTCATTCCTTATGACCAAATCGCATGGATAGAATTGATGTATGTAGAGTGTAGACATTGGATATCAAAACAAAACCTATACTATAGGACGAATTTTTTTAACCTATAGTTTCTCTCCAATCATGACCTTTTAAATTTACGTACATTAATTAGGGTTTCTACGTACTAGACAAGCTCTAACATTAAGGACAGAAAGGGTAATTATTCATGTAGGTGCGGGACCATATATGTGTAAAGAAGTGCTCATTCATTTTCGTAGCGGAATCATGTTAAGAAATGTGTACCATTGGAATCGATTCTAAGCAATTTGTTTGGCTACATATAGCAACATTTTTAAGTCAAGGTACAAGAATGAATGGGCTACGTACCTAGATGCTTTACATAAATTATCTTGTTGGAATTAATATCTACCATCTATCGATTTTTTTTTTTAAAAAAATATTACGTCCATTTTTCACGAATTAATTACTCTATGAAAGATGCTTGTGAAGTTTTAATTTATTCAGTGTTGTGTGATTCATGATGTTATAAGTGACCAAAATTCGGTGTCTCCATGTGTTTTGTGTATTTTTTTTATTATTCATGAATTGCATATGAGAAATGTTATCGGAGATGTTGTTGGGGTTTGTTTAAAGTCTCGCATTACTTAAGTTTTCGAGTTATTGAGTGTATAAATATGTATATGTGAGAGCAAATTCCACCCCACGAGTTAACTTTTAGAGTTGAAATTCAAGCATATATGTTGTTGAAGTTTGTTTGAAGTCTCACATTGTATAGATTCTAGGATTGTTGAGTGTATAAATATGTAAGGACAACGTGATAACAGAGCCGGATTAAGGACTGAAATGTGTGCATTTGATCCATACCCACATCTATAAATATGTGAGGGTAACTTGATGCTATGAGCTAGCTAAGTGTTCAACCTCAATTGTTCCAATTAATATGAAACTTAACTCACACTTGATAGATCTCATCATCAACATATAGAAAGATGATTGTCTCACAATTCCCAAATTAAGTCTAAGAACTCCTCCACAATTTTTAAAATTCAGTTAAGTAACAATTTTCTTTGGAATTATTTTTATGGATAAATGTTCGTTCGAAATATGATGGAAAATATGACTATTTGAGCTGAAGTATAGGGAGTTTGAATTTTGACGAGGCATTTTCTCCTCACATAAGAGTATCTCCTTCTCAAAAGTAATTGAAATTTCTTTGTAGGTGTTAGGATTTTAAACATATAAAGAGAGTAAGATCTACAAGATTATGTTATTCGGTGGCAGAATCTCATGATATTTTTTGTACAACCAGAATCTCATGATTAAGTACTATTTTACTATAATTTTGCACCCTCTATCTAAGTTTTCAAATTTTTGATACAAAATACAACTAATAAACTCATTTCTACGCCCAATTCATCCGCTATGCCCTCAGAAATTTTTCTCTTCCCACACCCCATGTTTATTTTCTATCCTCTGTTTTTCATTTTGCTTTTGTAAAAAAAATTTGGAATGTATTTTTCGAAGTTTTTCTAGTTCAAATTCGGAAAAATTTCGGAAAACACATTCCAAAATTTTTTTCAAAACAAATTTTTTTTCAAAAAATATGAAAACCACGGAGGTAAAAAATAAACACCGGCATATGAAGAGGAAATTTCCCCTATTAGTCATGCATGCCTAACCGACCGCACAGTTGGTAGGTACTCGCAATTTTTAATTTGATTTAGACCACAAACATGTTACAGTAAGACCTACCGAAACGCGTATAGGTTGGGGAAATTATTTGGTTGGCAATTTTATGTGTAAATTAGGTATTATCGGTGGGGAATTGTAAATTGCTGCATTTTAAAAAGTTAGAATTTTTGTCAAAAAAAAAAAAATTAAGTTGGAATTGAATCTAAATTTTTTGATTAAATTGAAAGAGACCCTTATCATCTTATTCAAGTACACTTGAATATTTTTTGTATTATATATAGTCAAGATAATTTACACATGGATGATAGATAAATGGGTGTTTACGCTGGTTTTTCGTAAATAATCGCTAGTTTAATTACTCGCAGAACCAACTAGTAAATCCTAGAACATGTTTTGTGTATAAATTTTTTAGTGTTCATCATTGAAATAAACATTTGGTAAACTAGTTTGAAAGAACAATTTACAAAGAAAGATGTAAATTAGACAAGGTTCCCTCGAACGAGAGAATTTGAAAGATAAATTGCAAAAGAAAGATTAAAATTGCATAAAATGTAAAAGGTTTACAAGGAAAGTAAATGGTTCACGAATTCATACATGTTCTTCACTTCACCATTTTCTTTCGAACGCATGGATACTTTAGGTTTGTGAATTTTGTATATGAATTGTGACCCTTATTCCAACTAAAGGAACTACTATTTATAGGCACAAGAATGAACAACTGCTTGTGCAAACGTGCTTTGCCAGCTCTCTGAACGCATGAACCCACGATCTCTTGATCCTACTTGAAAAGAATAACTGCTTCTTTAGCTTCAACCGTCGCTCGAATCCAGCCTTCGAACCCCTTGCTATTTCCTGCTAAAAATAATGAAAATAATTCTAAGTCCAGAACACCTTCGAATACTAAGATTCGAAAATCCCCATTCAATTCGAACCTTTTCATATCTTTTATTAACTTATTTAATACGTTTATTTTGGACCGTCATGGATACATTCCATTTATTATTTCCATTCATTTAATTTAGTCGCGTATTTAAAATGACGCATCAAATTAGCATTAAATTCATGTGGTAAAAAATTCGAGATAACAAATTGCCCCCCCAAAAATGCCATTTTCTAATGAATTATTAAATGAAGAATATGACGTTTTTGAAAGATTCCGAATTAAACTTTCACTCTTCCCAAAGACGGCGCTGAGGTCAGCAATCAATCAATGCTCCTTTCAACTGCCATTTCAAACCCCACAATCATCATGACCGCACTTTTATAGGAGTAAATGGGACATGCGTTCCCATAGGAAGTTAAAAAAAAAATTATATTTTCTTTTCTAATTATTTAATTCGAATTTTTGACCAACACTATAAATAGCAATCAGCTCACATATTCCACTCTATTCACTTTGTTCATCTTCTTCTCCGAAAACTCTCTACTTCTCTTCCAAATAACAATTATTTTTTAATGATTTTGAATCTCAGAAACAGCATGTGCGATTTTCCAAGAGGATTGTGAATTTTCGAAAATGAATACACGATTTTATTAACGACGAATAAACAAGTTATATTACAATTTCACTTCTAATTATAACATGAGGAAACATAATATGAAGTTGGATAAGCAATGACATGAGTACTTCCTGTACATATATAGTGAATATTCCAAAGCATGAATAAATCTACATCGCAAATGGAATGAATGGATTGGGAGCAAAGCTGCATAAGTGAATGCTACCAGTTCTCCTTAACAATTTTTGACTTTTCAAGAATGAATTTTCCTTCCTTGTACTTCTGAGAAGGCTCGTAAGCTCTTTCGTATTTCCATCCCAGCACTTCGCGGCAATCACCACAGTAAACATCGGCAACAGTGTGGAGGCCAGTCAAGAGAGTCCTGTCTTCTTTTGGCCCAGTGACAACATTCATTGCATGTGAAAACAGAAAGGCTCGGCCATTTTTTCCCTAGTTTTGAAATTTATGAAAATAATATCAGTAAATGATCTAGGCAAGCTATTGTATGAGATAAAATCATATAACTAAAATAAATGGATGTTTCAATAACAACAACAAATGAAGAGTTTTAGTTAGAAAAAATTCAAGTGCAAATGATAAAACAATGATCCCTTGGGAACATTTTTGCCTACCAAAAATGTAGTAATGATCGAAATACTGCTACCAATTTTGAAATGCCGTTTTCAACCAAAAGCATCTGCAAAAATATGATAACTATGCATCTGAAATCCGTGACAATCACTGCCAATAAGCATCTAGCGACTTTCACTTTGTACAGGCATATAATTGATAGAAAACCTGTTTTCAGCGTCAAAGACCTAAATTGCTGCTATCATCAACCATTATTCTCTAAACAGAATTGCTCTGTCAAATCCCTCAGTTATTTCCATTCTTAATAATATATATACAAGTAAGACCTGTACTGTACAATTGGTGCATTCATTCTAAATACAGTTACCTTATTTACAACAAAACATCACTGTAATGAATGATATTATAGGAAAAATACCAGCCTAGCAATTCTTTCATTTTTATGTCCTAATAGTGAAGAACAAGACAGAGAATTATCCAAACTTGAAACCGAAACAAATTATTCCTTCTTCAAATTCAAGCATATAGCCTGAATAATAGACCATTGTCCATAACAAAATTAAAATGTTTGGGTTTAGAAGTGGGTGGGGGGGTGGGGGGGGGGTCTACTGATATTGTTGATTGAATCACATAGTTTTCTCATGTTATACCTTGCGGTCATCAATATCTCCCCAAAGCTTGAGAGTTTTCTTGGATATACATTGACAATTCGAGATTGTTTAAGGGTGAATCTGATTCTAGGTTTTGTTAGAGTGGTTAGGTATCCTCTTCCTCACCTTCCATGATTAAAACATTGAATTGCTTGTTGGTGCATATATGGCCCGGAGAGAATTTCTCATCACAACGGACGCACAAGCCTTTGGTGAGTTTGTCCGGTAATTCTGTATCTGTAAAGTCTCCTAAATTCCTTCCCTGCTGCAAAATAAACCAGTATTTTTTTGTGCCACAGCCACTGGTGTCACCTGCCATAGTGTTTGGTGTGGTCTGTTTGGAGGGATATTTTTTGTGGAAGGTTGCTGACTTCTAGTCGTGTGCATTCCATTGATTTAAAAGAACATTCTTTTCATCAATGTGTTGTGCATAATCCATCAATTCAGGCAAGATGGTAACCGGATGCAATCTTAATTCAGCCTTCACCACGCCTTTGAGATACTCTGGCTTTGCTGTCCTAAGAAGTCCAGCAAATAGTTCAAAGTGTGTGCGGTACTCTTTGACAGAACTCGTTTGCTTAAGACTCAACAACCTTGAGGGTTGGAACCTCTTGACTAACGCAGCCTTGAAATCCTCCCAGGTAGGATTTGGAGAACAGGATTCCCACCACTGATACCGGCCTGAATCTTTTCTTGCTCTTTAACCCCCTTCAAATTGAAATAGTACTCAACGCGACTAGTCCAACCAAACGCATCCTCTTCGTCAAACATAGGAATCATTAACTTCTGCCACTTGTCATCTGGGTTGCGAAATCCGAACCACTGTGTGAGAAACGTGTGGCAAATCATTTGGTCTGTCCGCACTGATAAACCACACAGTTTCAAGCAGTTCATCAATTCTGTGTTGTGACTCAAACTTCTCAGCCTCCAGGATTCACCACATTTCACCTATCTCGTCGTAGGTTTCCATGTAGCAATCATAAGCGCATTCTAAAAACTCCAAACATGCTTCCATTTTTCATCGTGTATGGATCATGAAAAGGGTGCATAATCGGTTTTTCTGATCCAATGATAGTATACGCGCGGCAGTATATGGAATATACAATGTACAAACTGAATATACACTATCGTTATTATAGAGAGCCTAGTCTCTCCCAAACAAATAACATAGAAAAACAAGCGCGCTTACTCCTAAGCTACACATGTTTGATAGGAGTCCTACTAAAACATTCTAATTGTGACTGACTGGTTCTGTTGAAGAGTCTGGGGAAGCCAGATCAACAATGAGTCAATGCTCCGTGACCACATGAGAGGGACGTAATTAACCACTCACACTTAAAATGAAACATGTCCTATATAATGATTTGGAGATAAGAAGTAAAAGTAAACAAAAAGCATAATAAAGTGGAATATGAAAAGTTGCAGAGGGAGAATTTCAAAGACAAGATAAAGATTACTAAGATTAATTCCACATACTACATGTATACTATAAACATATACTATGAATTAAAAATAAACATACTCTGATCTCATCATCATGTCTCAAAAATGAGGCAGAAAAGTAAAAGATAAATGGTTTTAGTAGTTATTACCTGAAAAGCCTTGGAAATAATATCATCATGGAAAGAAACATGGTTTCTACAATTACAGCAACTGTACAAGCGAGGCCCTATCAGTTCCGCCATGATTTAGTAACTAAGCAGATGAGGAGGAATCAATCAAATATCTTCACCTAAATAAGCTCAATTATTTATGACCTAAAGAATCTGCAATAACAATAACAAGATAAGAAGAAGAAGAAGGAGAATGATATAGCCTATAGATTAGAGAGAGAGTTAGCGTGCAAGAGTAACCATATATGCTACAATTAATTAATTAACTCATCACAAACATCATCACTGAATAATATTCTTTCTCAAAATAAAAAAGATAAATAATAATATCTCATCAGATAAAGACATGGCCGCTTCTAATTATAGAAAATAAAATATATAAGAATTAAATAACTTATTTTCACCTAGAGATTAAATATGTATTTGATCTCACTGAATATAATAAATAACTTTCATTTTTAATCTTCTAAAAATTATTAAATACTTTTTAAATTAAAGATTAAAATATTAAATTAAATTGTGATGTTAGGTTAGGTAGCTGTCAAGTATGTAACAGTTGAAAGTAACTTTGAATAATAGTATCATGTCCTCACTATTGTTGTTTGTTATGTAGGTGAGTGAGTGAGTGAGTGAGTGAGGTGATCAATTATTGCTTTTAAGTTTAAGTTATTACTTATTTTGGAAAAATGAAAGTGAAAGTCTGAAACGGTGTTCAAGCGGCAGAATCTCGGTGCCTATGAATTGAACCAATTTGGATTTACATCTGTGTGTTTTATTTTATAAATAATAATTACACATAAATGAAAAAGACGGACAAGAAACCGCACCGCAAAATCTTTCTGAAAAACTACATTCATAGACATAGAAACGCAACATTGTTACGTCCTTTGAATTTTTTTTTCAAAAGATCCACAACATCTGATGCTAAAAATACAAAAGTGTCACATAAAAATAGTATAAAAACACATTTAATATTTATAAGAAAAATAAAAGAAATTCAATCTTTCTTCCATTATACATTATTCAATTTTAATCCAACAATCAATTGATCACTGACTTGTTTCATCGCACACTGACTTTGTTTCTTTTGGTTTTGTCTACATAAGACGACATAAATTTACTCATTTCATCATCACATTAGAATAGATCTTATTTGCCACTACAAAACATCAATAAAGCACGAATTATTTAAATCTAACATGTACTAGAGCTTAAATCCTCCATCATGTATAAAAAAGTCTTCTTACATAAATAATCATACAGAAAATAATAGTACATTTTAACATTTGAAGTTATAGTACACTTAAATAATGCAAAAACCAAGAGAGAAGTGGATCTCACAACTCCATTCCTGGACCAAATTCTTCAATTGTTTTGGTTGCTAGCGTTAAGACGTCTACAAAAGCGCTGAATGATGCACGAAGAAATCTGGCTTCTATTGCCTCGAAGTGCCTGAAGAGAATGATTTCAAAGGAAGAGGAAAAATTAACTGACAGAAAGTTTGCCTCATATTCCAGAGGATATATTTACAATTTTAGTCATAACATCGATTAATGAATATATTCGTAGTTAAACGAAACATGGTACTGCAGTACTCATTTATCATTTATACATAACACCTCATATATAAATGAAACAGATTCCAATGCAAGCATATAAATACAATGTATTTCAAAACATAAATAACATTTGTTGCGATACGGGAAATGATGAACTACTCACACTAATAGCTTTCCATTAGACACCGTCATGAGTCGTTTTACTTTATCAGGTTGCAACTGCAGAAAACAGAAAAAATGAAAAACTAGTTGAGAAACTACTGCTAAAGAATCAGAAAGTCATATCTTCAAACACACACCTCCTTGTCAACCATTAAGGTAGCATAGACAATAGAAGCATTCTCTTCAGATCCAAAATTCACTTCCAGGTCACTGTAATTGTCATTCCAGTGTATTAATAACAGTCGTTAAAAGTACTAAATAATTTCAGAACACAAAATACACTTTTAGAAGCAATCTTTTCACTTGTAATGAATATTCGTAATGAAAATCTTCCCACAATTTGTAATACACGATACTTAAAAAGAGAATGTTAATTCTTTAACCTTAAAAATGTAACTAATGAAATCCAAAATTAAGATTTTTATTTTCCCTATATGGCATGAACAAAGGACCAGAATGAATTAAAATCTAAGTAGAATAAGATTCTAGTTAAAATTTTCACTGTATTATATAATCTAAGTAGAATAAGATTCCATTGTATTATAGGAGTAGAATAAGATTTAATTATAGTTAAAATTTAACTTAATATGGGCATAACATAACATCATTTATAAAGTGAACTTAGGTATAACATAAAGTCATAAACTAAACTGAAATATTTTTGAAAACATAAGTAACAACATCATTAGTTTTTCAAAACAGTATTGATGCAAAACGGATAAACACTAGTTATACACATTTCAACACTACAAAAAAGTTGCATAAAAAAAAAACACTACAAAAAAGTTAAAACTGAAGAACAACAGTAAAAGATAATAAAAATTTTCATTGCAGAATTATAAAATCGAGAGAAAGAGAAAGAGAGTGACCAGCTAAAGTCCCATTGAGATTTGGCGTATGGTGTGGCATCCATGTGTAACCCAAAAAGCTATCTCTGCAATAATTTCAAGCGACAAAGCTGAGAGAAGCTCAAATCGGAAGGGTTTTAGGTCAATGTAGTATGGTATCCCAATAAGACGATGTTTTTGTGGATTTCTGCAATAAGAACAAACACACTGTGAACGATAAAATTAGATTGGAGCAGGTTGACAATTGATCTGCAATTTTGAATTGGCTTTACTTGAATGCCCGATCCAACTCAGCGCTTACGGATTGGGTTAGATTGAGCTGATTGACCCATTAGCTGCTATTATTACAGATATGGTTTATGCGTGCGATCACTTCGGTGAAAGCAACTCATTATTCCGGGCCACGGTGATAGGTACAACCCAACATGCTTGCCAATAGAAAGGGTAAAAAGTCATGGATACCTCATCAATCGAATCGTCCAATAAACCTTATGAAGTAGAATTAAACACATAGAAGGAAACAAATATTTGAACAATCCAATATAATATGATGGCAGGCGAATCCCTGTTATATAACACATAGCATCCCAATAATTACAGGGACATGACCTCAAGTATGTTAATCACTGCCCAATACTTTGGTACTTAGTATCTTTACTAATTTAGGCAAAACATTGTCTTGCAAGTTGCATGTACCTTTTCTGTGTCTCGACCAATGGAAAGTAGTACTGAATGTTCTTATCCCTACATCCCCATAAGGTCACGTCTAAAGAGAGGAAGAGTTTAATTAGAGATTTTTTAACTATATCTCATAACATATGGTAAGCATTAGTAAAGCATAGAAAAATATCTTATGATATGCCCATAAAATATTTTCATCTTATTTTGAAAAGTTCCTTAAACTTATAGTGAAAGCAAATATTGAGAACACAAATAGTTAACCAATCTTCATATCCAAATGCAAATAACTTATTAAGTATTCAAATTAAATTGTTTATTCAAACACTCCTTAAATTCTAGGGAAAACTGCCCTGGTGTGGGTATGTGCTAGACCCAAACTCATCTAAGTGAGTGTGTCCAAGATTGCAAAGCTTGCTTTCAAATTTCTCAGATAGGCCTTGAAATCTAGACAATCAATCTAGAATGGAGTTTTTTTAATAAATACAAATCTCAAAATAGTAGTATGTCTTCTTTTTCTTGATAGAGAATTAGATCTCTTTATTCACTCATTTTCCAAAAGTATAATTTATCCTAATTTGACAGTTGGCATACACTAATGACGATATAAGTACTCACTTGCCGCTCAGCAGATCGTGAAAGAACACGGCATGATTGCAATGGAGGGAGAGATAGAATAGGGGGAAATCCTGTGCCGTGGGAAAAAAGTTTTGTTCCTTGAACAAAACTTCAAAGACATCATCTCCCTTCTCAATCTCATACTATTGAGTGTGCACTTGTGGAGACTTGACCTTGTTAACTATGAAGAGTGTGAGGATCCCAATAGAATCCTTTCGAAGCGCTCAAACTAAAACGTAACTATTGACTTAAACTTCCCTCTTCTTGTTACCACTTATAACCAGCACTTATAATTTAAGGACAGACTTAATATTTTAATCCGAAAATTGCCATGTTGTGCACAAACACATACCTAGAATTGTTAAGATAATACTTAGCCCTATCAATCTAACATAAAATGGTCCTCTCTCATATTACATATATCATATATCTTTTATTCTTAGACAAAGCGATAAGCACCACTGAAACCCACACACACAGTCCAGCCTAAAAATTTCGACATTGTCGGTTGAACAAGACTTTACAGACCATATATCATATATCTTGGATAGCCAAATTGGAGAAAAGACCAAATGATATCATACCGAGTTACCAATTGAATGCAGATAGGAAACTATATTGTGACAGGATTTTAGTATAGTTTAATAATTTATTTTAAATAAATAGTTTATCATGTCAATTTACTTTTTTAGTCTTGTGGTTGTATTTAAAGGCAATGAGCCTCATTTGGAACACAATCAATCAATGAATGGGCAATTATCTTCTTCTCTCAAAAATCTCTCATTTATGTTTGGATAATCTCATTTGTACCGAATTTTATTCAATTCATTAGAATTCCTACTTTGAGACTTGATTCTATTGGTTTCGTCCCTAGAATCTATTTATCGGTTACAATTGGTATCTAGAGCCTTCGATTCAGCGCTAATGGGTGCAAAATACAAATTGGTGAAAATTTGCAGTGTTGAGGAAGCTGAAGAAAAGATGGCAATGGGTATATGTTTCATATGTGATCAACCTTTTACCGTGGAACATCAATTGCTTCATCACACAAATATTCAAATGATAATGAAGGAAAATGAAGAAGAAACTGAACTGGACGGTGAAGGTCCTATAGAGCAGAAGCAGAATGAGGGACATGGTTCTAAATCTGCAGAAGCTTATTCCCTCACCACCAGAACCACCACAGTTCCTCCTAAATCACAAGGTATAGACACATTCAACCACAACACAAATGTTCACGAACCAGAAACAGACGAGCAAATTCAGAAAACCCCTAGTTCAACCACCACAATTCCACCAAAATCTCCATCCCTCACAAATTCAACTCCAGAATTCTCTAATTCCATGTTGTCTGACAAGGACGACACAAAGAAGACACATGTTGAAGACAAAGTAGTCACGGATTCAAATTTTGAGACCAACGTGGAGATGAAGAATATTGACCCCGACTCTTCTTTCTTAACTGATCTTAACATTTGTTCCAACGCCATCACTCTCTTTGTCGGTTACCACAAAGGAGGATTTCACAGCAACTCAATATCCAAGTATTGCATCTTATGGGTTGCTCCAACATACCCTCCAAGTGTTTGATCAAATGCCCACAAAGCATTTGAAATCCACATGGTTGAACAAGCAACAAGAAACTATGAAAGCATCTATTCTAGTTATGGTACGACAACTAAAATTTCTTCTAAGCTCCCACAATCTCAAATGTTTCGATCCCGGTGGGTCTTTGTCGCTCTTGTTTTTGTCGAGGTGTTTCCTTTCGTTTCTGTTTCTATTGAGAACGTCATCATCAAATGCTTGCCTATTCTCTCCTATTCCGTCACAAACATCTCTGACGATAACCGAGTTCCAGCCAATGCAATCGTCGCCGGGACAAGCTTCAGGCTGGCCATGGGTACGAAAAATCATCATAATCCAAAATAAATGTAGGATTTTTGGTGAAATGTATCAACACACAGTGCAAAAGTTGTATGCAGAGAGGAAGTGTTTGTCGGATACAATCTTCCTTTCATGCTCCGTAGATTGGAGAAAGAGCATATCAATTGAAAAAAACTTGCTCACACCATGTTGAGGAAGGTGTGGGGACCTTGAGTATTCCACTGGTAAAGAATGGCAACATCATACACAATCCCTCAGCAAGAATGCAGTTCACACATCGCAACAATAAGAATCCATCGTCACTGGCGATACCACCAGATCAATATTTCCAGTGGGCAAAAGCAATATTTCAGGTTTTTTTACTACAATTTCCTTATTAAAGATTATGATTCTGATTGTGTTTGGATGTATTATGATGAAATAACAAAATGGCTTTTAAGATGGATGTGGATTTATATACTGAATTTTGTGGAGACAAATTTGTCTATATATTGTCTTTATCATTATCCACTTGAAGACCCTAATTATTCCATCCAACTGTTTGATCAAATGTCAAAGTACCTTGTGGTTGTTTGGGATGCTATCTTTAGCAGGTGTAGAGATCTTGAGTCTGAAAGTGTCTCTCTTGATTTATCCAAAGGCCTTCAAAGGGTGGATATTAAGCTTGTTAAGTACACCATTACCAACATGTTGCATTGGAGTTCTTTGAAGTTTTTTATCTATGGAAGACTAATTAATTATGCAGATATCAAAAGAAGACTTTTTGTTAGGCTTTATGTGGTTAACTCTCTTAACACTAAGTGTTTTAATCTTGGTGGTGTTTTTGTTGCTTATGGTTTGAAAAAGCTCTCTGCAATACCACCAAGGAAAATTGTTCTATTTTGCAATGGTTGGGTTGCTATTCAGCAAACTCATTTTGGAATGGAGGAGCCATCAACATTTTGTTCAAATTTTTTACAGGAACTAAAGAAAATTGGACAAGTGGTGGAAAGTTATTCTTACTATGTCAATGATTATTTTTCTGATGATACACAGTTGGTGTTTTGTTTGCATAACTACATCCATTCATTCATTCTAGATGTCAAGGATAGTAGTGGTAATTTAATCTGCATGGATACAAACATTACTAGCATGGTTTGTAATGCACTAGTTCAGCAAGATGGGGCTTCAATATTCAAATCCACTACATCTCACAATTTAGAGACTCATAACTTGTTCCATGTGCTTGGATTGAAACTTTTCACAACCAAATATGTTGTTGCCTACTCTTCACCAGAGAGATCTCAACTAGTTCTAAATCAGTTTGCTTTTGTAGCTGTGTTTCACAGGAAGATGATCAATAGGGGAAATGTTCGGGATGCTAAAATTTTAATCAAATGGAAAACCTTGCCTCGTAAACATGGTACTTGTGATTATTCATCCTTGAGGACAAGGATGTTTGAAGGGAAGGGTATTGTGACAAGATTTTTTTAGTATAGTTTAATAATTTATCTTAAATAAATAGTTTATCATGTCAATTTACTTTTTTAGTCTTGTGGTTGTATTTAAAGGCAATGAGCCTCATTTGGAACACAATCAATCAATGAATGGACAATTATCTTCTTCTCTCAAAAATCTCTCATTTATGTTTGGATAATCTCATTTGTACCGGATTTTATTCAATTCATTAGAATTCCTACTTTGAGACTTGATTCTATTGGTTTCATCCCTAGAATCTATTTATCGGTTACATATATTTACACTAAAATTGAAATATAACACAACGCATAAACAAGTGAATCTAAAATGCTATCAAAGTGAGAAACATCCCTGCACAATCATCACTTTTACATGAAACACTGAAAAATTAACTTGGGCAATAATAACATTTGACAGAAATTAGCATCGAGGATTGAATCAATGGCCCAAAATTTAACGAGTATAGAGAAAAAATGAGCAAGAAAGCTAAGAGAATGGTATAGGGAATAAGAAATCAACTCACCAAGAGAGAAGACGGGGGTGTGACAGTGGCTGTCCGACGGGTGAACGGCGACGGTGTTCTGATATCAGCGGTGAAGTGAAGGAGAAATGGTGGCTTGTCCCTCACCTTGTGTTATTGTTACGCAGTTTAGCCCAAGTAATTAGGGCTTGTAATTTTTTTTTTTTTCATTCTTAATAATATCACCATGCTCATACTCATCTCTATTCTTACTATGAAATTTAGTTACAACAGTTTGTGAATCAAGCTCAAAATCCACATGCTCCGGTTGTAAATCTTGAACTCATTTCATGGCATGCAACAATCTCAACGCCTCACCAATGTCCACATTCATAATTGGAGAGAATCATTCCGTCTTAGCAAGTACAAAACTTCTTCGATCATCTCTAACGCATACCCCTATACCCGTTTTGTTGAGAATAATGGAGAAGGATGCATTTGTGTTGCATTTGTACCTTCCGATAGATGGTTTGGACCACCTAGTACATGCTATAGTTGGTTGAATACTACTTTGCTTTTGTTTCATTTTTTGTGTTTGGTTCCGATTAATGTCACGATCACACACAACATTGACCGATTCTACTTCATTTCTCCACAATTTATTGTTCCTATGCTGCCAAATATTCTGCTCAAAGTAAAAAGTACACTTGGCGTTCTCACGTTGTTTCTCAATGAGCAAATTCTTATGTGGCATGTTTTTTAATAATTTAATCTAATGTGGAGTCTACGTGTCGTCTCTTTTCAAAAAAAAATTTATCTTTTATTAAATCTATGAATCTATTATAACAAAAAAATATGAATCAATTTTTTTTATCTTTTATTAAATCTATAAATCTATGAAATAACTTAATAACAATAATATTAAAAAGGTCTCAAGGATCCTCAACAATTTACATGGTTCAAATAAATTCAAGGAAGATCATCTACTAATTCTAATCAATAGAGATTTAGTTGCTCATAATTAAATTAATAATCAGCATGAAATATATAATAAAGAGAAGAGATTAACCAGTAAGCTATGTTGATGGATTGGTTCAGTTTAAGTTCTTCGGCCTGTTGTACTGTACTGGGGGCAAGATGTCCTGCATCATGTGTCTGGGACATCTGTTCAACATGTTGCACGTTACATGTTTTCTCCCCCTTAATAAGATGTCTGACACATCTTGTTGAACATGTTGCACCTACACATCTTGTTTCTTGCACAAGTTGTTTTTTCTGAGTGCCTGCTTTTCAGTATATGTTTTTAATGCTCTGCTTTATTGTTCTTACTGCTAAGACAAGTGTTAAGACAAGTGTATGAACATCGTGGACAACTCTTGTCTTCTGTTATACCGGAATTTCAATTGGTATCAGAGCAAACACTCTGTTCTGAATCTGGGTGAGATCCTAGGGAAGATACTATCTGGTTTTGAGCAAGTAAGGAATATTGAAAAATTGTTTGAAATTGGAGAAGTTCATATTGGTTGAATGGTCCCTAGAAGTGGAGGATGGACTATTCATGACAGAGTGTGTATTAAACTTGTCTGTTGTTGTTCAGGCGTGTAGCTTTGGTGATGAGCTATTGTATGGTTTAATTTATTTTCAAACCTATGTTAACCTGTTGCACCTTGAGTGTGGAGTTTGTGCAAAGGTCATTATGTTGTGCCTGAAGTTTGTTGAAGAGTTTTCTGGTTTGAATTCCGCTGCATATTTATCTGATGGAAAACTCCTGGTGTTTTTTTTTAGTGTTGATGATGCAACACTCTGTTCTCATCTGAAGATATATCCCTTGGTGTATTGATACTTGAGGAGAGGTTCAATTAACTTTTTAGAGATGTCAAAGATACTTGAGGGTGATCTCAAGTCCACTCATAAAGGCACTCATATATGAGTTTGTTGAAAAGAGATATCTTGGTGTGTTCCTTGAGAAGGGAACTGATGTCCTCCCAGATGTTGGTACATCTGACCAGCAGATTATGCAGATTCTTTATGTGGAGGTGAAGCTCAAATGTGAAGGACATTTTCTCTGACATATGGAGAATTCTTTTGATCAAATGAGCTAGATTTATGGAATCTTGTTTGTGGCCATGAAACAGATTCTGTTTGGAGGAGAGTAACTTGCGTGTACTAACCATAGGATGCGCATGTATTAAGGGGGAGTAATGTATTTAGGGAGAGTAAAATATTTCTGATGATTGTGTTATGACAGCTTATGCTCTGGTAGTGTGCTTGACGGTTGTGGGAGTGATATGTTCCTGATGTGTGATGTCATGCCTGATGTCTAGACATCCTGATATGATATGTGAGAATTTATTTTTCTCAGTAAGTGGGAGTTTATTCCTCCATATGTGGTGCTTTTTTGAGAGTTTATTTCTCTCCGTTATATAACTTGCACTTCTGATACTGCTCTGATACCTCAATGTTTTTGTTCTTTTGTTTAATGCATACTGACTTTATTTGTCAGAATTTGTGGCTAAAAAAGGGGGGAGTAATGATCTGTGATATGTAAGATCTATGTGCGTGATGTGTGGACAGATGTGCTGACATCTGGTGTGTATGTTGTTGTTGTTGCGGTTCTTCCTTTGATGTGTTAATCTGCTAGGCCTATGTCTGAGCGGAGTAAATGTTACCTTCAGCTCTGCGTGATGTGCATGCAATAATTCCAAAAAGAATTTAAACTTGTAGCATAGGGCATGATCATAATCATAGTCATAGATATGGATGATTCATCGTGCTTAGTCATAATCATAGAAATATGGATGACTTTTATGCTTAGGATCACAGTCATAGAAATATGGGTGATTTGGGTCACGGTCATAGCAATATGGATGACTTAGTTTGTTACATTCATATAAATATGGGTAACTTATACATGCTTATTTATGAATGCACACATGTGTGTCTACAACAATCATTAAGCGTTGATCACTCTAATTGAATGTTTCTGCTATTACAAGGCTGTTGTAGTTCTTATGATTGACTACATTGTATGCTTGTACTCTGTCATGCACAATTTCAGGGGGAGTGGTAGTATGAATGAGTGACAAGTGTGATGCCAGATGCTGAGACTTCTTGGCTTTATTCTCTAGTGGTTGAGAATTTATTTTTCATAGTTCTATGTGTGTGAGAATTTATTTTTCCCCGATGATCTTCTGTTGAATGGATGTACTCTGATTGTAGGAGTTTATTTCTCCTATCTTTGAATTCACTGTGGGAGTTTATTTCTCCCTGTTGTTGTTCCTTGAGGCTAGATGTGTTTATTTCTGCTGTTGCATGCCTCTGATACTACTTACAAGTTATTCGTAGCTGGAGAGCTATCTTGGAAGTAGCTTTGCTATGTGTTACTTTCTTTCCTAGCTGTGTGCTCATGTTGACTCAATGGAAAGTATGGATTGTATCTCTCTAAAGACTGGTCTAAAATTGTTTTAACCAAAATTTGCCAAAGGGGGAGATTGTTGGTTTTTTGTATGTTGACTACATTTTGCAAAAACATCATTTAGCCAAGTGTTGAGACAAATGTGCATACATGTGGAACAACACCTGTGTAGGCTGATTGCGCGTCTGAATGTGTTATAATTTTGTATGCAATCTTTCGAAGATTTGCTTGAAGAATTATTCTACCTTAGCTTGTGCGCCAAGACGCACGTGGTTTATTAATCTTCAGAAGAAGGTTGTATTAGCTTACTTGGTTCTTAAAACTATTATCAAATATTAAGGAATCAAAAGATTTAGTTTTAAAATATGTTCACTGAAGATTGTTGGAGAAAATATAAAAGATTTATTTCAAATAAATCTTTGTGCTTCAAAATATATTTAAAACAAATATATTTATGGAAGGGATACAGTATTAGATGCAAAGAAAGATTTAATTTTATAATATAACCTCTGAAGGTTTTTCTTGGAGCAGAAGTTTATTGATTCAAAGGCCACAAAGTTCTGCTGTATAAAGGGTGCTTCTAACCCTATTTTAAGAACCGAAATCGAAGCTGAAACAAAATATCAAAGATGTAGTCTTTTAGGGTTTCGTGTCTTTGAGCCACTCTCCGGGAGAGTTGGTGTAAGTGAACCACTCGGGTTGTGAGATGGTCACTATGTCCTCACTCAGAAACCTGTAGGTAATGAGTTGAGTATTGTACTTGGAGGAAGCTTGTTAGCAACTCCAAATTGTGAACTTAGTCAAGGGTAGTGATTAAGTGAGAAGATCGTAAACGAGGAGTTTGTTGTGTGGTCTTCGAATTGATACTATTTAGTTGACTTTATCCCTGACTTGATATGCCTCAAGAGTAGGCTGTTATGCTGGACTAGGTTGACAATTCTGGTGTGTTTTTTATGTTTTTCGGTATATATTTTTAATGCCCTGCTTTATTGTTCTTACTGCTAAGACAAGTGTTACGACAAGTGTCTGAACATCGTGGACAACTCTTGTCTTCTGCTATACCGGAATTTCATAAGACATCGTAAACATCGGGGAAAGTTATGTTCTCCTTTCACCAAATCACTGAGAAAACCCACTATCAGTATCTATAGCACCCTGCCCGCCTGATAATCACATTCTACAATTTCACCTACTCCTAAACTTAGACCTAGAACACTATTTAGCTAAGTGCATACCCCTCAAATCCTTGTAGGAACAGTTGGGAAGACTACGATTCGATCCCGCAACTACGAAATGGCTGAAACACTTGATATCAGACGTCAAAACTGACCCCGAAGATAATCTAGTGAGCTGAATATTGGTGGTAAAAAAATGTGTACAAGTTGCATAAATATAGTATGATACGGTATGATTCGGCGTATAAAACTCAAAGTAAATTCGTTATAAAATAATTATCGTAAAACTTATACACATAAAAAAAAAAAAGGACAAAAAGGCAAACAAAAAAAAAAAAAAGTACAAAAAGTAAACGGAGACAGATCGAGATAAAAGAACATATAGAACAGAAAAGTTGAACTGTACAACGTGCGTTTCTATTGAGTTTGAGGAAACGCCTCGTAGAATTCAATTCAACTCACACGCGATCCTTATTCACAATCTAATTCATTCTTAAACTCACTTTCTTTCTACTTCATCGTTCGTACCTTGTCTGCTTCTCATTAACACCATCATGTCTGACGCTTATTGGAGATACGCCGCCGAATCCCAGCAGCAGCAGCAACAGCCGCAGCACGCCCCCCCTGCCATCACCGGCAAACGTCCCCGTCCCGATTACGGTACCAGATTTATTCTCTTTACTCTCTCTTTTTTCAATTTAGGGTTTCACACATACAATTTCCCCCCTTTTCGTTTCTGGGGTTTCTAAAGCTCAATGTTTTAACTGCAAACCCACTTTTCAAGCTGAAATTTTTTATTTTCATTATTATTATTATTGTATTGCATATACATACTCCTAGTTTGTAAAGTTGAAAACTGCTTATAGTATAAAATTTTTCAAGAGTATTTGATTAATATATTTGGCTTGATTGTGAAACTGTTTTAATGGATCTGTTTTTGATGCACTGGTAATAATCAAACTGTTCTGAAAATTACAAATTTGATTCATATGATCAGACACAAGAATTTGATGGACTTAAATTGTAGAAATAAATAAACTGCAGGGCACAAAAAGTGTTGAGAGTTTTCTCTAAATGATATTATCCAAACCTGCCATCCTATACACTGATTTTTTTGGCGAACTTTCTCATTCAGAGATATATATTATAATGAATAGCCAAGTCATACAGTTTCAAATTCAAAACTGTTGTATTGTTAGCCATATCTCGATAAATTAATTTTCATTTCATCATGCTAATGATTCCTTTCTCCCTGGCTCTAGTCTTTCTCTTATAATTAATTTCAATATTGCTTAATTTTGAAGATGTCTCCGGCGTTCATAACTTGGCCAGTTACGTACCCCATGACGATGATAGAGGAAGGCTCCAAGTAATTAGAGATACTGAAACCCTCGATGCATCCTATGAGCGCTATCTTCGTAGTGCGGTATTACTTATTTTTTCTGTTATTAAATGATCAATTATCTTTTCTTGTTGTCTATTGCCCTATTCGGCATTTTGAACTTTTTTAAGGAAACTAGGATCTATTTACTTTATCTTACTTTTGCCATGTATATGAATACAGGTAAGGTACAGACTTGATCAAGTGTATTTTTAATCCTTATACTCATGCTCAAATTATTTCCATTAAATTATTATGGTTTAGCTCCAAATTTCTTACTGGGAGACGGGAGATTTAGAGGACTCATGGAAAAAATTGAAATTCTGTTTTTCTTAAAGAAGGTTTTAGAAAAATTGAGGAATTACATCGTGAGAGTGAAATTTTAAATTCTACCTTGTTTGAAATTCCATCCATGCACTCTGAGCATGTGATGGGATAACTTATGTCACTGAATTGGTCACCTGTTCAATCTAGCTCCGTCACAAGTCGCACGGCAAATATGACATGTAAACAAGTCTATATTTTTAGGCTAACTTATTATATTTGTTTCACCAGGTTTCAACTTATGGTTCGGCACCGTCTAGTAGACCCATTGAAGGGGGACTTCCCAGTCATTCTATTGATGATTCTCATGTTGCAAGTATTGGGGGAGTAGACCGAAGACCAAATGTAAAAGACCAAATCTTGGAATTAAGTGGTGGAAGGCCCGACCATTCGCTTCCACCCGGTGCTACCAATACACTATTTGTGGAAGGTTTACCTTCCAACTGTACAAGACGGGAAGTAGCTCGTATCCTTTCATCTGATTCCCCTTAGTCTATTGTTTTTCATTTTTAATTCCTCCTCCTTTCATCTGATTCCCCTTAAGTCTATTGTTTTTCATTTTCGATTCCTCCTCCTTTCATCTGATTCCCCTTAGTTTATTGTTTTTCATTTTCGATTCCTCCTCCTTAAGACCTTAACACAGTGGTACAGATATTTTTCGTCCTTTTGTTGGCTACAAAGAAGTTAGACTTGTCAGCAAGGAGTCAAGACAAGTAAGTTTAATTAAAAAGTATAAAAATTATATTATTTGCATTGGTGGATTTCTGACTGGGATTATGTGCAGCCTGGGGGTGATCCACTGTTACTTTGTTTTGTTGATTTTGTAAGTCCGGCTCATGCAGCAACTGCCATGGATGCATTGCATGGTAATATCTTCTTTTCTTTAATTCTTGTAATGACAACCTTATCCATCTTTTTTGACAAGGCAGTTTGTTCATTTTCTTATTCCCTTCATGAGCTGATTATATAGAAATTGCTGTAGAATATTTTTTTCCCCGGTATATCTCGTACGTAGATTAGGCAATATCAATGTGAATTTGAGTGATTTATGATCAATCTTCCTCCCATGACAGTGCATCAGGAGTGTGGAACTGCTCCTAGATATCTGATAACAGACATATGATTAGTTTTTTGTGATAGATAAAACCCAAGTTGTCAGAATTAAGTTTTTACGTCAACTCGTTTTGCCTAGGTGGAATCGAAATGTAAATTCAATTCATAAACTTGTAGAAAATCTAAATGTTCATCATCATGGTCAGCCTTGAAATTTTTTTTATCTATCCCAACCAACTTATAAATCTAATAGTCATATTTTATATTTCTGGTTGGAATTGTGACGGGAATCGGATGATTAGGAATGTAATCCATTTTGATATTTCCATATTATGGTAGTATGGAGGGTGCTCCCTTCTTGGTTGAGTTATTTATCTGTGATTTGGATTGCATAAAAACTCCTTTGCTGCATAATGTTTTGGCCATCCTGACCAATTGAACTCTTTATTTCGGACAGTCATATTTCCATCGAATAGCAGCGTTAATGCCCTTCCATGTTATGTTTTACCGCTGAATAATATTTAAACTAGATATATTCTGTTTCACCGAATGCCCAAACGCAAAGACAATTCGACAAATGGGAATGGAGACTGACTAACGGTTACTCACCTTCTTCGTCCTTTCTTTAATAGCAAGTTTAATCCCTTTCGTAGTTAAGTGAAGGCCTCGTATTTTCCCATATGTTCGAAATTGGGTTTGAACGTTAACAAATGCATTTCAGGTTTAATATGTATTAAGCTGAGGTAAGGTATAACAAACGTCTTATAACATCTGCCTGCTACCACGTCTTTCGCCGTCGAGAACGCGGTTAGTTTTTCATCGTAAAACAATGAAGCTTAATTTTGCAGGTTACAAATTTGACGAGCTTGACCGCAACTCTGTTAATTTACGATTCCAATTCGCTCGCAACCCTGGTGCTAGGTCAGGAGGCGGACATCGTGGCAAGCGTTGAATTATGCATTCTACAGGTGATTAATGTTGTCATTTCGATCCGCTCCGCTCTGTTATTGATGGTCATTGAGTGCTGAATTAAAACTTCAATACAAATGGTTAATCGTGTTTAATCTTGAAACGAAAATTCTATGTAGGAATCGCATGTTTGGGGAGGTTGTGTTTACGAGAGGCAAGTGGTCAACCTTGCAATCGAGAATTACAATTGTTTTCGTTAGAATCAAGTTGAACCTTTTGAATTTCGTCTGTTAGCACGCTCGCTTGAGATTCAGACTGCGCATTTGTACTAGAAATTTGTCTAATTTATTTAATATAAACTTCTCTGAACTGTCTTGTTTGTTACAAGTTCAAATCTTGAAAGTGTTTTACTGTAGTTGCGAATATATGAGAACAAGAAGCATGTTTTCCATGAATGTTTCTAGTGAGTCTTTTAGATAATTAATATTGGTTGTATTTTGCTAAGTTGTTAACTAATTATTAATCGTGGCTAGTCATACAAAAAAGTTTTTTCTTCCCTGTAGTTGTTAGTGTTAGGTTTGTAGATGTGATTTATTTGGCGAGTTGTGTTAGTTGGACATGAAATATTAGAGTAGTTACCGGAGGCTATTATTGATCTGTTATTATTGATCACAATTCACAACCAACCCTCATACGAAATTGATCAGATCAGTGTTAGCTGTTACATGATTTATTCTGAGACTTTAGTTCGACGTTAGTTGTTAGTTTGAAGAGTGTTATATATTGAAGGATGATGCTTGAAAGTATCATTCTTTGAATTCGATCGTTTATGGGGTTTCACCAATAAATCTAAATTAATGTAAATTGTGCCTATTCTCACTCTGCACCAGAGCAATCATTCTTGTTCTTCCTTGCATGAATCTTTCTGAAGGTGCATTTCACTTTCTAGGTTTGGGAGTCCTAGGTTTTCAATGTTCGATGTCTGAATTTTTTTCCACTATGTTTTGGAGTTAGTGATGATTTGTCTAGTTGTCTTTGTTTTTCACTGGGTTTGCACCTGATATTTGTGCCATGTTTGTTGGGGCTGGCTTGAAATGGATAGAAAAAGAAGAGAAACTAAACAAATTCAGTGAATTACAAAAGATCTAATGGTAAATTTTTTGCTGCTTAAAATACTGCTGTTGCGACGTTCCTTGTTTTTCAGATATTTTAATTGAGCACCTGTACATATGTAGATCCACTACCCATATCTCACATATATGAAATCGAGTCTGCAAACGAGTGTGCCATAGCGGTTGGCATTTTATTGTTTGTTTACTTTTTCATTCAATGTTCTTCTCCTATACTCTCTAAGTTGTAATTTTCAAAATTTTACGAGAGCTGGAATCGTGTGCCACTCTACCAAACACATGCTAAGTTGTGTATGTGGACGGTGCGAGGAGTTGGTTTGGTTGTGGTGTAACCTTCTCCTTCAGATTAACCTTTTATTACTGGCTTAGTGTTTCTGATTTTAAACATAAACACGCTATGACTTGAGACTGGGGTTGATGTTGGATTATATTTTCGTTTGATATTCAAATCACTCATTCAGTTTTTATCTAATATATGTGATACGTTATACATTACATAATAATTAGTCGAATAATTGTTGTATATTACGCTTAATAACGGGTTCATGATAACCTACCAAAATTAATAAAATAACCTGGAATCTTGGAATACAATATTCTGGTGGAAAATGTTGTGATATTTTTGTGTGTGCCAATAATAGGGGTTAAACTAAAGAGCCAATGAATGTAACTTTCTTTCAGTTATACTGAAAATGGAAATTAATAAAAAACGGACTACAAGGAAGGTTTGGGCATGAAGATCTCTTCATTAAAAATAAATTACAGAATTGAGAATGAGTTACTTTTGCAACGCTAGTGGTTACTCGCGCCCCTTAAGTAGTGGATGTTATAAAATCAGAAATTTTAGGAAAAAATGCCGTCTGCTACTTAAATAACGGACAATGTTTGAGTAACTGGTATGGCGGCAAAAGTAACTCTCATGGAGAATACCATACATGCCAGATTGGACTCATTTACGTTCATCTTAAACAGCAACATCAAACCCAATTCTTCTAAGATAGACATGTACTGAATCTACATCGTTGACGATTTAGTAATTGGTCAAATATGTGGTTGATTTGTCAATCTAAACCAAACAAACATTACAACAAGATGTGGGATCGAAAGAACATCGCACTAAGATGAAAAATCAAATAATGCCATACTGAAACAAAGAAGTCACAAAGAAAATACACGAAAAAAATGTAATCTATTTCAAAAAGTTGTCACGTATTGGGGAATTTGTGGCGTAAAGTTGTGAGTGACGACATTGTGAGTGACGACATCCAATCCAATATTGTCACGTATTTCTCGGGCATATCTAATCTATCGAAGCTCCTGTCCTGTAACGTTATTTGAACTAACTAACTCACCGCTAATTCGGCGGTACCATGATGCATCATCATCATGTATCAATTTATTTTTGACGGCTACCGTATAGACAGTACAGTAGTACTTACCAGATACTATAGTACAATTTTTGTTTTTGACGTTACATTAGTTTTTTATTTTTATCACTACTATTTGACCTACTATACCGTCTAATCTAGTTCAAAGTCAATTATAACATCAAATTGTTTCAGCCCCATCGCGATTGCAGTTGCAGGATCCCAGTAAACTCTTATGAGTAAAAAAAATATTTAAAAATATATAAAAATGATATGTGTGGTGTCGTTTTTTTATTTTATTTTACTCAATGTGTGATATAGTTTTTTTTTATTTTTTATAAATAATAGGCAAAATTACATTACAGGTCCTTTATCTTATTTTTTTATAACAGTTTGATCCTTTATCTTTTTTTTGTAACAATTTGGTCCTTTATCTTTTTTTTGTTGTAACACTTTGGTCCTTATCTTATTTATTTATAAAAAATAAAGGAGCAAAGTGTTACAAATAAAAAAAGATAAAGGACCAAACTGTTACAAAAAAGGGACTAAAATGTTACAAATAAAAAAAATAAAGGACTAAAGTGTTACAAATAAAAGATAAATGACCAAAATGTTACAAAAAAAAAAAAATAAAGGACCAAAGTGTTACAAAAAAATAAGATAAAGGACTTGTAGTGTAATTTTGCCTAAATAATATAAGGGTGTGGCTTTTTGTTTTGACAGCAATAGAAGGGTGTGTTTGTTAAGTTTTATTTTGAAGAAGTGTTTGTTAAGTTATATTTGTATATTCTAAAAATAATATGATAGAAAAAAAACTCCCTTTATTTAGTGAACTGAAACAAAATCCTCTAAAATATGTGGTGTAGTTAAGAATTAAGATATTCTTTGTCTCAAAAACAAACAAACATAGATAAAAATTCGTTTAAAAAGATAAATATAAATCAAAATTAAACAAACAAAAAGATAAAAGAAACAGAATCCGTATATATTGGAGGTGGTTGAAATAATCTTAAAAATCAAATAGTCTCTATAATTATAAATACTAAACGCATCATAAAAATTAAACACAGAAAAAATAAGGTGAGACAACATCACAGGATATCATTGTGATGGCTTCAAGGTTTGAGATTGAGACAACTAAGACTGTGAAAGAGGAGGATGAGGAGAATGAGTATGAAGAGTGTCCTATAAAACAAGTTGAACTAACAGTGCCAAAGACTGATGATCCTACATTACCTATTGTCACATTCAGAATGTGGGTTCTTGGCATACTTTCATGTGTGGTTCTTTCTTTTGTGAATCAATTCTTTTGGTACAGAACACAACCTTTGAGTATCACTTCAATTTCTGCTCAGATTGCTGTTGTTCCACTTGGTCACTTCATGGCTAGAGTTTTGCCCACTCGCGTCTTCTTTAAAGATACTTGGTTTGAATTCTCAATGAATAGAGGACCATTCAATATGAAGGAACATGTTCTCATAACTATATTTGCTAATGCCGGTGCTGGTACCGTTTATGCTACTCATGTTTTGAGTGCAGTCAAGCTTATTTACAAAAGGCAACTCGGTTTTCTTCCGGCGATACTACTCATGCTCACCACTCAGGTTCTCTTCTACCTATAGTATCTATAATTCTATACTTTTTTTTAATTACTTTGTGAAAAGCTAGTTCATTTGTTAATTTTGAACTTATACTAACATAGAATATTTTCATATGCTATTAAACTTTAGGTGCTGGGATTTGGTTGGGCAGGACTATTTAGGAAATATCTTGTTGAGCCTGCAGAAATGTGGTGGCCTTCTAATCTGGTGCAGGTCTCATTATTCAGGTTAGTTTATAGAATTAAAGCTGTTTTTTCAGTAGCAATAATTTTTCTATTAAAAAATGTAACTATATATTCTAAAGCCATGATGATATTATATGAATGCAGTGCTCTACATGAGAAAAGTAAAAGACCTAAAGGAGCGACAAGCCGGACTCAGTTTTTCCTCCTTGTCATGATCTCTGCATTGGCATACTATGTGTTACCAGGCTACATGTTTTCAATGTTGACATCTTTCTCTTGGATCTGTTGGCTTGGTCCCAAATCTGTCTTTGTCCAACAACTTGGTTCTGGTATGAAAGGTCTTGGGATTGCTTCATTTGGTTTCGATTGGTCTACAATTTCTTCTTACCTTAACAGTCCACTAGCTAGCCCGTGGTTTGCTACGGCTAATATCGCTGTTGGATACGTTCTCATTATGTATGTGATGACGCCGATTACTTACTGGTTAAATGTCTACAATGCTAAGAACTTTCCAATCTTTTCAAGTAAGCTTTTTAAGGGAAACGGTTCGGTTTATGACATTTCGAGCATTGTCAACTCTGATTTCCATCTTGATCGAGATGCTTATGCAAAGAATGGACCTGTTCATCTCAGCACATTCTTTGCAATAACTTATGGCCTTGGATTCGCCACACTTTCTGCTACAATTATGCATGTTCTTCTTTTCCATGGAAGGTAATCACTTTATGAATCATCTTATTAAGATCTTTGTGTTTGCATTTGTTTAACTAAGTAAAGATGTTATTGTAATATTGTTTTGTATTTAATATGAAAATATGCAATATCCTCCTCACCATATTTAAATTTTATCAGAAAATATGTGATGTCTAGCAAAATTTTAATTTCACATACACTTACCATTCGAACTATGCAGGGAAATATGGATGCAAAGTAAAAGAGCCTTCGGGGACCATAAAAAAATTGACATACACACAAAACTTATGAAGAAGTACAAATCAGTCCCTATGTGGTGGTTTCACATCATTCTAGTTGTGAACATAGCTCTTATTATTTTTATTTGTGAATACTACAACGAATCACTTCAGTTGCCTTGGTGGGGTGTATTGCTAGCTTGTGCTATTTCCATTACCTTCACTCTTCCGATCGGTATAATATATTCCACTACAAATCAGGTATTTTAAGAATTTACTTGCAAAACTTGCTAACTTGCTAACTTGCTAACTTTATAATGATACTTGGCTAAGATTTCTTTTCTTTCTTTTTAACAGGAACCAGGCTTAAACATTATAACAGAATATATCATCGGTTATATGTATCCGGAGCGCCCTGTGGCTAACATGTGCTTTAAGGTTTATGGCTACATTAGCATGTCTCAGGCACTAACATTTTTACAAGACTTTAAACTTGGTCACTATATGAAGATTCCACCAAGAACAATGTTCATGGCTCAGGTCAGTTTCGACTTATGATTTTTCTCATTATAAATTTCAACCCCTACAAGAGTCTCACATAAGTTCTTTTTGTTAAAAAACTAAACCTGTCTGCATTGTTTGTAGGTGGTAGGCACATTCATATCAGTACTTGTGTACACAGGAACTGCTTGGTGGTTGATGGGGACGATCCCTGACCTTTGCGATACTTCCAAACTACCATCCGATAGCCCTTGGACTTGCCCAATGGACAATGTCTTCTACGACGCATCAGTTATATGGGGACTCCTCGGACCACGCAGAATCTTCGGAAACCTTGGCGAATACTCCACTGTGAATTGGTTCTTCCTTGCTGGAGCCATTGCACCTTGTCTAGTTTGGCTTGCTCAAAAATCATTCCCGGGACAAAAATGGATTCGTCTAATTAACATGCCGGTCTTGTTGGGTGCTACATCAATGATGCCTCCTGCTACTGCAGTTAACTTCACCAGCTGGATTGTTGTTGGCTTTATCTCAGGGTTCGTTGTATATCGATATAAACAAGATTGGTGGAAGAAGTACAATTATGTTTTGTCCGGTGGTCTTGATGCCGGAACTGCCTTCATGACAATCTTACTGTTTCTTACTTTGGGTTCAAACAACATTATGCTTAACTGGTGGGGAAATGATGTTGAAGGCTGCCCCTTGGCTACTTGTCCTACTGCAAAGGGCATCTTTGTTAAAGGCTGTCCAGTTCTTTGATCCTTTCAAGATTTTCATTTGGCTACTTTTTCTGTATAGAATTTCAAAACTTTCAGTTCACCATTTACTTTGGTTATGCATAAGTACTTAGGCTTAGAATAGTGGTTTTAGAATATGCTTTTTTAGTTTATGCAATTTCATTGATGCTGTATAAGACTTAGATTTCTTAATTTCTTTAATGAATTATTTTTACAAGTTAGTACTAAAATTATCTCAATATGATTTTAGATTTCTTTTATCATTATCTTTTAGTTTTGAGTTTTTTATATATCTTAGTTGTTAAGTCTACATAAATTTCAAGAATGAAACTTGAGTTAACCATAACGAGTAAGAACCAGAAAAAATTGTTCATACACTTGTTCACTATTTATAATTATAAGCTCTTGAATTAGTTGCAGAGTTTATAAGCTTCAAAAAAAACACACTCCTAGAAAAACTCCTAGAAAAACTTTGGTTTGCTTAATTTTATTTTTATTTTTAAGTTGTTTGCTTAGCTGAAAAATTTGAAGGATAACACAGAAATATAAAGCAAAATTTATATGAAAACTTGTGCTCTTTGCATTTGTAAATTCCTTACCACAAATATTAGGATCACAATTAGATTCATACTTGATGGATACCTGCAATTGAGAGGATAAAAATCTGCATCTTGGTACAGTTATGGGTTTGTTCGAGAGTCTGTTTCAATTTTTTTTTTTGTGAAAAAAATTACTTTTAGAAATTTTGACCTGTTTGTTATTGATTTTTAAAAAAATCATAATCTAATATCCACCAATATTTGACGATTTCTATGGTCCATTTAAAAATTCGAATGTACCGAAAAATTAAATCTTTAAATTAATAATTAAATGAGTGTTTTTTAAATGATTTTTTTCTTATCAATTAAAAAATTATAATAACTAAATAGTATTTATCAAATCCATCATCACAATAAATTTATTTATTTTTTAATTTTTATTACTCAAAATAGTGAAATTTGATTTTTTTTTTATTAAAAAAATAGTTCTATTTCCCGTCTAAACCTCAATATTCTTGCCTAGTATTTTGACATGTTTGATTGCTCTTCGGTAGAATTGATTTTGCATCCAAAATTAATTCAAACTTGAAGATATAAATTGTAACTTTTGAGCCTAAACTCTAAACATGATTTTTACTTTGAAATTCATAGTTCATCTCACTTTTATAAATTACTTTACATTCAACTCACTTTTAACTAAAATCAATTCATTCAAAACCAATATTTTTTCCTATGAAATCAAACAAGCACTTGATCTGCTAAACCCTGTTGTAAACAGGAGAGGAGGTGCAAGGAATCAGAGAAGTCACAGCAATAAAGGTTCAATAGAAGCATGGGTTAGATTGGGTGATTGGTGAACAGGTGGGAAAATGTGCATGTGATATAGAAAGTATAGAGGAGATTGTTACAGTGGAACTATATGCAAGTAAAATATTGCTGCATCCAGATCAAATGATTCTCAACCACAGTCCAGAACAAACCATTCATGTAAGGGTGTTTTAAGCACACGTAAAAACACTAAGTCATGCAAAATGAGAATTGACAATAGTTGGGGTCTTCTAAATTAAAGACACTACTCTAGACCAAACAAACAATTGAACAAGGCCATGAATGGCAATCTTCACATTTTGGTGTCTCTCCAATGAAATTCAACTCGGCTAGTAACTGAGTTTTGGTAATGGTAAGACATACCCTTATATTAAGGGTCACGAGAAATGTTAAATGATAACTTAAGGAACGTGAGACAGACATGAAAACCAAGAGAAAAATTTGCATAAATGCAGCAAGTCTGTAGTACATTTCCAAGACTTTTGAGGGTGATAATTCTGTAGTCGAAGTAGTAGTAGTACGCACACGGAAGGAAGAAAGATCGAATGAGCGCCGTTCCAATATTAGATAGGAGCACAAAACTGAACAAAACTTTGTATTTGTCAACAACACCCACGGCGTATTCCACAAGTTACATAAAATCTACATAAATATATAAGAGAGCAATTTTTGTACCAAAATTCTTTTCTTTACTGTTTACATGGGTATAATTAAATAAACAACCAGGTTCGCTTATGATCCCTAAAATCTGGATCAAGTTCCAGAAAACAGGACTGCATCCCTAAGTTGGCATTGCAGCTCTTGCAAGTGGCAACATCTTCAATCAAATCGCTCCATCTACAATATAGAACATAAAGATAATGACAATATATTAAAACCAGTGGTAAACCAAAAGTTATATTATCCAGATAAACAAAAGAAATAAGAAAATCCATGCTTGTAGCACATCAAATAAGTGAATAACATAAAATGACTGCTACACACGCACTTAAATAATAAGGAGTAAAATACGAAGGAAACTATATATCAATCAATACCTTCCAAAGACCATCATTGAGGTAATGCAAGTTGTCAATCCCAATTCCCTTGTTGATCGCTTTTCTGAAACCATGAAAGTAGTTGAACTTCTTGAGTACAACATTCAATCAATGAAACTGAAACTAGGCAAGCTATAATTTAATTTATATCTATTTCCACATTGGCCGTAAGTTTGATTTAAAGGAGCTTCGTTTCAAATGTATAAATAGCAACCAAGTGGAAAAATTGTTTGGGGATGTGGTTGCATCCCCCACCTAAACAAGTAGGTCCACATCTGATTACATGAGAGGTTTCGGCTGATAATGAAACATGACTATTAATGTCAAGAAGAGAGTATGATGGTTAGAGGAGCAGACAGAATTTCTAAAAGAGTCTCTCCATTTATTTGGGAAAACATTCCTTTCACATTTGTTTCATTCAACAATCACGCCTAGACAAAACATGCGATAAGACAAGTTTCTTACATGTCTTTTGCTGACATCTTTGTAAATCCAATGGCAAGGGCATGCTGTTTTCCTTCTGCCATGATGGCCTGAAATCAGAAAAATACATGATATGATGAAAGTTAATATAAATTCAGCAGAAAACTCACTTTTTGTGTATTACAATCTACAAATCATAATGGCAGTACCACAGGACATTCTGCCCCCACTTCCTCATCCAAAACACCCCCAGGAGATGTAAGACCAGGACACATTATGTTCGCACCCGCCAAAACAAATCGTATTGCACCACGGTCAACTTGTAATTTCTTCATTATATCTGGATCTGTAAAATAAAAAACAATAGTACAGTTCACATGCAATATAAGAAAGGACTAAGTGCAGAGCATAATGTCTACGTGTGAGCCTAGACATAATATACGAACGGACAAACTGCAAAGCATAATTCTGTTTGTGTTTCATAAGTGCTATCAGTCAAAGCATAGGGATGAAACGATAATTGATAATTTACTGACCACTCCCTACATTTTAAGAATGAGGATCAGTGTGAATTGTAATTACCAAAGTGAAAAAAAGGAACCACTAAGACAATAACTACTGGTTCAAAAAAAAAAAAAGACAATAACTACAGTCTGTTCCCCACTTCCCCTTCCCTCCACGTCTTTCTCTATATATCAATGTTTTCTATACTGTGGGGTAAAAAATAATGCCAGCATAACACATGTAATATCTTGATTAAAAGGTTTGAGGAGTGCAAATAGGGGCAAGTAAATATCAGATTGTCAATAGATAAAGAATCATATGATCTTCATGTTCTCTATTGTTCATGATAACTAGCAAAACTATTAAATACAATTCCAAACATTCTATGAATCCTACCACTCACTCAATAAGAAAACAGAAATAGTTTAATATTTCATCATAAGTTGAAGACATGATCTGGATCTTAAACACTTCAACATATGGATAAAATGAGTCAATAAAAAATCACAGCAATGAAGATATTCCTAGCTTCTCACTGTAATAGAACATATCTTCCGTCACTATGCTAGCTTAGCTCAATTCAGTATATGTCATGACAATCATACCAATCAGAACTTTGCTGCTCCTTAACCTCACAGGTCACAGACATTTGCTATGAACGGTACAGTCAAAGAATTAGGATCCAACTAATTAACATTTTTATTTATGATCTACACAGTTTCTACACAAGTTCCTCACTCACCAAGCAACCATTGTTTTTCCCTATAATGTATTTCAACATCTTATTCAGAACTCACCATATGTGTTGAACACAGGTCAGCTGTATCCTATAAGTGGTTCATTTCCACATATGCATTACTCAAAAAAAGCGAAATATCCCTTATTCTTAAATTGTTCGCCCCCCCAGATGAAAGAATATTAAGAACAAGTTAAAAGTCACAAGAAAGATGAACTTTACATTGATGGAGAAGTCGCAAAGTTGGCATATACGGGCCATCACGAACATTAAAAAACAATGGCACATTGTTCACCACAACCAGATTGAGATGGTTCTGACTACAAGAACAAACGAAAAATCAAACAGTTAGCAGCCATAAATGTTACGATGCAGCAAAAAAAACCTCAAAGCAAGCAAACAAAATCACAATTCACAAACAAACCATTTAGCAACTATAAGAGGGGACTTCTTTGGAAGTATATCATCCAACACCGGTTCAAGTCCAGGGTACTGCAGTGGAATGAATTAGGTTAATAGTCACATAGATAATACAAATTCACGTGGATTAAAAACATATGCATATGATGCATTAGTAATAAATTTGTTTTGTATTAACCCTATGGTCCTGGGGAAGGGGGCCCAATAATCCAGAGTTGGCCGCCAGGTAAGTAAAGTCTGGGCAAAAATTGTTGCCACAAGGAATCGAACTTGGGGCCAATTAGTAATATTTAAGAACAACAAAAAGCCAACCACAAAAAAATGACATCACCTCTTCTGCAATACTTTGGCGTATTCTTCGTTGAACAGAAGCCTTCACTTGATTCTGTGCAGATACCTCTTCAGTTGAAAATCTGAAAAAAGGAAAAAACAAAAAAAAAAATTTACATGTGAATCTAAACATACGCATTGAAAAACATTAATTAAATAAACAATTATAGAATGAAGCAACAAGATCATAAAATAAAGCATAAAGCATACATAATATTTGAGCATATAATTATTGAGCAATTTGGGGCAAAAAAAGGTGTCATAAAAAATTGGGCATTGAATTAGGGTTTATGTTCCATTACCACCGGCAATGGTGCAATTGCTGATTGAAACTCCGAAAAAATAATAGGAAAATAATAAATAAATAAAATAAAAAATGATATAGAAGCAATGACATGAGAATCTGTGTTGAATGAGAGAGTGTACTTTTTGAACATCTTATGGTGCGTTGAGTTTGAAGAATGAAGGGGAAGAAGATTTTGGAGTGAAAGTGAATCTGTATTGTAGAGAGATGCAAAACGCAACAGTGCAACACTCGAGGGTGTTTCTGTATTTGAACCATTATGGGCTGGGCCTTAGCTTATTTCGATTTCTGGCCCAGGCCTATTATCATTGTCAATACATTAAGCATGGGTGAAATTCTCCCCTTACCCCCTTCTCGATACTTGCCCCCCTTTTTTTTGTGACAATTGTATCCTTTTGGATTCTATAATTTGGACATTTTTTTGGATTATAGAAGCCGAACAGAACACAACACACCGTCCCCGTGAGTTTAACTCAGTTTGTAAAGACATTGCATTTCTTAAGAGTGAAATTCTAACTACTAGGTTACTTAAAAAAAAACAAAAAAAAGTTTCAATATATCATACATGTGATTCGAACCCCTCGTCTTCTTTCTCACTTCTTGGTTTTTATTTTCAAGATCTCTCAAAAACTTCAGAATCCAAAACCTCGAACACTCAACTTACAATTCTCCATTTTTCACAAAACAACCTCTAATTCCCCTCATTTGTCAATTTCCAAACGAGAGGTGCTATATATCTCAATGGATATTCCTCGCGAATTTCACGAACCGCTCAATATGTGTTATTGGATTTTTATTTCTAAAACAATTTTGTTAAAATATTACTCCATCCATTCATAATAATTATTAGGTGAGAGTTATAAGGCTGAATTAGTGGCTGGAGATGGATATGATAGGGAGTGAATCTGGTTGAACATTTTAACTAGATAAAAAAATGTATACAAATAAAATAGAGAATAATATTTCTATTAAATTTTCTTGATCAAATATACATGTATGCATTATTATCATAAAGATGTCAAGTAATACATATACTTTGAAAGTGATGAAAATAATATTAATTAGAGAGCGCTATTGAAAAAAAAATATTATATTAGTCAAAAGTTGAAAGAATAATTTATTTTAAACAAAATAGTTTTACAAATTAGTCACTTATTATCAGATGGATGAAAAAAAAAATTAATTTTTTATTAAAAAAAGTAAATTGACTAATTATTTCATTTTGGCTTGTTAAAAGAAAAACCGTTTGGCGCCCCACTTCCCACAAAACCTACAAACCCAAAGAAGATACTGTTCTGGACTGGGCCAAGAGCTGGCCCAATCACTTATGCCCGACATTTGGGGCACAGCCCACTAAGGGGAGACTTCCCCGACACGTCAGCCAATGACGTGCCCTGCTCGACATAATGGGTAAGCAGCACGTTTAGCACGTGCTCATATACCCGCGCATGTTGATCCGTTCACCGTAGCTTAACAGCTAAGCAGCACGTTTAGCACGTGCTCCCTTATCCAGCCACAGCTGTCACGGAGCCTATCCCTTACCCGCGAATAGCGGAACGGCTCCAACCAAGATAGAGGCAAATAACGGCCTTCCCCTACGATACGGGGACTATCTTGGCAGTTGAATCTATTGGGCCGGTTATCCCGGCCCAATAGACCAACCTTTGGCCCAGCGCTGGGGGCACTATATAAGCTCTCCTATACAGGAGAGCCAGGTATTCAAAACCATTCTACACTTTCTTTCTCTCTCTTCTTTTGTATCTCTCTGTTCACTTTGCTGACTTAGGCATCGGAGCACCTGCAGGTACAAACCCCCCCTTCGGTGTGGACGCTCGCTCAACGGACCGGCCATCAATCTATTCTGATCACCAGGTACGATCAGTGGCGCCGTCTGTGGGAACTGAGTTCTCCCCCATTCTTTAAACCTTTCCTCAAAGAAACAAAGATAAAAAACCAAACCTCTCAAAAAACTTCATCATGGCCAGTTCTTCGCAGCCACTCAACACCGATACCGGCGACGATAACGTGCTCAACGTTCCATCCTCTCCGCCGCCGCAGCATAACACCGTGCTATCCCCGGTGCGTGACAATACCACCGCGTCTCACGGTCCAGAAACCGACTCCCGCGACGGACGGGAAACCTCACTCTCTTCCGATGAAGAAGACGTCGAGATCCTAACCGATCGTCAGATGGGCAAACGCCCGCAATTGAAACAAGAAACTCCGGCAAACAACGCCGAACAGCCCGCCGTCTTGGCCAACTCTGAAGTCGCAGCCTTGATCGCTGCCCTCAAACAAACAACGGAGGCCATGCAGGCTCAAAATCGTCGACTGGACGAGCAGAGCGAAAGAATCGCCGCGCTGGAGAAGAGCCGGCGTCGCAGAAAGACCAACTCTCCCCCGCGGAGACACCAGGCTACTCCTTCCCCTCCCCGTCCGGCGGCCGTCAAACATCGACGCCCCGACTTAGAGAGGGTCGAAGTTACTCCTCGGAAGAGGGATCGTACTCCTCCACATCGCGAGGGTAGGCTCTCCCCGGGCAAGAAAGGGAAGCACGAAGCCCCGCGCCGCCATTCACCTCAAGGGTTGACGAACATGACCAAGCATGGCGCGTCGGGCAGCTATCGTCCTCGCAAATCTCGCAGTCAAACGCCCATGCCCGGCGATAATTCTCCCCGGTCTTCCGAGGACCATTCTCCCAATGGGAGTGACGAGGGTGATCCCCGATGCCCCCTGTCCGCAGACATTCTGAGGAAGCGTGTTCCAAAGGGCTTCGAGAGACCTCCTACGCTCCCCGCGTACGATGGCTTGACCGACCCCGACGATCACATAGCCAATGTGAACGCTAACCTGGATTTCAGGAACATTAGCGGTGCCATTAGGTGCAGACTGTTCCCAACCACGCTGAGGAAGGGAGCAATGGCATGGTACCAAAGCCTGCCCCCTCAATCCATCCATTCATGGAGGGATCTGACTGAACAGTTTTCCAGACACTTCACTGCTTCCCGCAAACATCCAAAGACTGTGCACGCCTTGGAGGCCATATACCAAGCCGAGGATGAAACTCTCCGCAATTTCGTCGAGAGGTTCAATAAAGAGGCTGTGCAAGTCGAAACAACCGACGATATGAAAAAATACTTGCTGCAGAGGGGCCTTCGCCCGGGCAGCGATTTTGCTAAAGCTGTGGGCATAGAAAAACCACCCACCTGGGACGACCTCCTCCTAAAAGCTCAAAAGTACATCGACTACGAGGAGGTCCAGGCAGCTGATGTCGCTCGCCTTGCCCGACCTGGAAGCAGCCACCCTGCCCGCGAGTCCACCCACAGGAACGATGACAGGGGAAGCGACCGGGGACATGATAGAGGCGGCGATCGGGGCGGCGAGAGGGGCAGAGACAGAAGGAGGGGTGAAAGACGAGAGCCTCGTGGTCCTCCAAGCACATTCGCCACCTACACCCAACTCGTCAAATCACGGGGAGAGATATTCGCTGAGGTTCACATCTCTGAGTTCGACAGAGCAAATGTGAAACAACCAAAGCCAACCCCCCTAAAACCCGGCCAAGACAAAAATAGGTATTGCAGATACCACAAGAGTTATGGTCACAGGACCGACGACTGCATCCAACTGAAGGATGCTATTGAAATCATGATCAGAAACGGACAACTAAGACAGTTCGTGAAAAGAAACAATGACCCTCGACCCGAAACCGCGGAGACTCGCGCGGTCGAGGAGGTCCCTCCACAGCCAGCCGGGCAGAAAAACGCCAAGCAGATAGCTATGAGCGTATCCCGGCCAGAAGATTTGGCTATCCCCAGCGATTTTGAGGACACCTATACTGGTCCTACGCTTAGCACGGGGGACTACTTCACAGACTCACTCGTCATATCCGGCGGTCACATGGACAAGCACACCGTCGGATCAATAAAAAGAAAATTCGAGGATCTCATCAACACGTCCTCGAATATGAACGCAACGCTGGACAAGGCGAAGGGGCGATCAATGCCTTTAGCCTTCTATCGAGAAGAGCTGCCCGGTGGGACAGCCAATTACCAAATCCCCCTCCTCGTCCGGGCAGACATGGCCAACATGGACGTTCGTCGAGTCCTCATCGATCCGGGGAGCTCCTGCGACATCATGTACGCCAGTTTGTTCAGGACCTTACAGCTGGACGAGACACATCTCACCCCGTACTTGGGCTCAGACCTCACAGGATTCAATGGAGCAACTACTAAGCCTTGGGGTTATGTCGACCTGATCGTCACTTTTGGCTCCGAAGAGACTGCCAAGTCGATCAGGGTGAAATTCTTGGTCGTGGACTGCCCTTGCCTCTACCAGTGCATCATCGGCAGGACGGCCATAGCAGACCTGGTTGCTGTCCCTTCTACTGCCCACCTGAAGATGAAGTACTATACTCATAAGGGGCAGGTTGCTACTTTACACGGGGACATTGAAGCTGCAAGAAGATGCTTTGACGCAGCATCCAAAGGCAACAACTTCATTGGCAAAGCTCCTGAAGCAAAGAAGCCAAAGCCATCCCCGGAAGCACCACCAAAGCCATCCCCGGAAGCACCACCAAGTCTGCCCGGTCCAAGTGTGAGCTCTGTTGATCTTGACAGCCGCACCTCCAAGAAAGAGTATAAGGAGGAGAAAAAGCTGAGGAAGGAGGAGAAGGAGGACGACGAGGCGAGCAAAGAGCATTATCGCCCCATTCCAGATGGAGACTTCGAGATAGTCCAGTTTGGCGAAGATCCAGAAAAAGGAGTCAAGATTGGTACGGGGCTCCCCGAGTTGGCGAGGAAGCAGCTGAAAGCCTGCCTTAGAGAAAATGCTGACTTGTTCGCATGGCACGCTGCCGACATGCCCGGGCTGGATCCAAACATCGCTTGTCATCAACTTACTGTCGACCCACTTGCTAGTGCTGTAGTGCAACGTAGGCGTAGGCAGTCTCCCGAAAAAGCGGAGGCTGCTGAAAAAGCTGTAAAAGACCTCCTAGAGGCAAATTTTATTTCTGAAGCCAGATACACTACCTGGTTGTCAAACGTTGTACTAGTTAAAAAATCTAATGGAAAATGGCGCATGTGTGTTGACTATACCGATCTCAATAGGGCTTGCCCTAAAGATTCCTATCCTTTACCTTGCATTGATAAATTAGTCGATAATTCTTCTGGCTTTAAATTATTGTCTTTTATGGATGCATATTCAGGATACAACCAAATCCCAATGGCTGTGGCCGACAGGGGAAAAACAGCTTTCATGACCGAGTCGGGCAACTATTACTACAACGTAATGCCCTTCGGTCTAAAAAACGCTGGTGCTACATACCAGCGGATGATGAACAAAGTGTTCCGGGGTGAAATAGGCGACATGCTCGAAGTCTACATGGACGACATGATCGTAAAATCCCACGAGGAAATCGACCATACCGCCCACCTACGTAAGGTCTTCGAGCAGGCCAGAAAACACAACATGCGATTCAACCCAGAAAAATGCACCTTCGGGGTACGAGCAGGAAAGTTCCTCGGATTCTACCTAACAGAACGAGGAATCGAAGCCAACCCCGACAAGTGTCGTGCCTTTACGGAGCTCCCAACTCCGAGCAACAAAAAATCCATACAAACCCTGAACGGAATGCTGACCTCATTGTCTCGCTTCGTAGCAAAATCTGCTCAACACGCATTACCACTTTTCAAATTACTAAGGAAAGAAGCTGTGTTCGAATGGACGGACGAGTGCGAGCAGGCCCTCCAACATCTTAAAAAGGCCCTGTCCGAACCCCCAGTCCTCTCGCGCCCGGATGTCGAGGAAGTGCTATACATCTACCTCTCCGTCGCATCTGAGGCCGTCAGCGCAGCCCTTGTCCGCGAAACAACGGAAGGACAAAAACCAGTGTACTTCACGAGCAAGGCTCTACAGGGGCCCGAACTCAGATATACACAAATCGAAAAGGTGGCCCTCGCCTTGATCAACGCAGCAAGAAGACTACGTCACTACTTCCTAGCGCACACAATCATAGTACGAACCAACCAACCCATCAAATCATTGCTTGGTCGACCAGACATGGCGGGCAGGATGCTCAAATGGTCCCTCGAGCTTTCCGAATTCGACATTCGTTACGAAAGCAGGAAAGCACTAAAATCACAAGTCCTAGCAGACTTTGTGGCCGAAATGACGAGTCCAACCTCCTCGACAAGCGAGGCAGACAAATGGACAATATTCGTCGACGGAGCGTCAAGCTCCACGGGAGCAGGAGCAGGAATTATCCTGGAAAACGAAAATGGGATCATCATTGAAGTATCCCTAGCACTATCCTTCCCGACATCAAATAACCAAGCAGAATACGAAGCCTTCCTAGCAGGGCTACGGTTGGCCGAGGACATGGAGGCAAAAGAAATTAAAATCTTCACAGATTCACAACTTGTTGCCTCACAAGTATTAGGAGAATATCAAGCCAAAAATGATAACCTCTCCGAGTATTTAGCATTAGTGAAGGAAAGAATCACCAAGTTCCAGTCCGTGGAAGTGCAACACGTTCCACGCGAGCACAACAAACGGGCAGACATCCTGTCCAAACTGGCGAGCACAAAAAAGAAAGGCGGAAACAAATCCGTCATTCAGGAAGTACTCCCCCGACCAAGCATCGAGAAGGCGAGCAACGTCCTCGACATAAATGTCATTGGCGACCAAAACTGCTGGATGACCCCCGTATACAATTTCCTCGCGAATGGAACCCTCCCTGACGATCAGAAAGAGGCAGCAATAATTAGACGTCGAGCATGCGCTTATGTCGTCCTCGACGGAAAGTTATATAGAAGAGGATTCTCAATCCCACTCCTTAAATGTGTCGACGAGGAAACAGTCGACTACATCCTGCGCGAGGTACACGAGGGGATCAACGCCCAGCACCTGGGAGGAAGATCGCTGGCCAGAAAAGCCCTCCGAGCAGGATACTACTGGCCCACCATGCAGCAAGACGCAAAGGACCATGTGAAGAAATGCGACAAATGTCAACGACATGGGGACATGCACCTGGCTCCTCCCCACGAACTCAAATCTTTGTCGTCACCATGGCCCTTCGCTTGGTGGGGCATGGACATACTTGGCCCCTTCACAAAGGGACTTCACCAAAATAAATTTCTAATAGTCGCCGTGGACTACTTCACCAAATGGGTAGAGGCTGAACCTCTCTCCGACATAACGTCATTCAGGATACTCCGTTTCTTCAAACGCGACGTACTCTGCCGGTTTGGGATACCACAAGCCATCGTCACGGACAACGGGACACAATTCACGGACAAAGGATTCCAAGACTTCCTCGCTGCCCTGGGGACCAAGCAACATTTCACTTCCGTGGAACATCCCCAAACTAACGGGCAAGCCGAGGCCGCCAACAGAGTAATCCTGCGCGGCCTAAGACGAAGATTGGACCAGAACAAAAAGAAATGGGTCGAGGAGCTCGAAAGCGTCCTTTGGGCCTATCGAACAACACCACACTCCACAACCGGGGAGACTCCATTTAGAATGGTATATGGAACAGAAGCAGTCATCCCCGTGGAGGTGGGCGAGCCGTCTCGCCGAACCGAGCAACCGCTCGAAGAAGAAATGAACGACGAAGCTCTCCGTGAAGAGCTTGATCTCGTCGAAGAGATCCGCACGGGGGCATCCCTTCGGGAAGCCACCCTTAAACAAAAAATAGCTGCCCGACATGACGTCAAAGTCATCAAAAGAGAATTCGAAGTGGGCAGCCTCGTCTTAAGACGAAACGCTAAGGACTCCCAGGATGGTAAATTGGCGGCCAACTGGGAAGGACCATATCGCGTCATTGACAAAACAGAAAATGGCGCGTATTATCTCGAGGATCTTCGAGGAAAGAAACTTCCTCGACCTTGGAACGCCCAAAAACTAAAACAATATTACAGCTAAGTTATTGCCGAACTAAAATACATACTCTCAAAAGAGGCTGCTCGGATCCTCAAGCAACGAGCCCGACAGAAAGACAACGGAGAGCACGCGGGCACACGTGCTCGATCCAATTATTGAAAAGGAGATACTTTGGCTCAGGAAGGGCATAGCATCTCCCCGACAAGGATGACCTTTAAGACAAGCTCCTCGTCTTTCGTGCCAAGGCTTAACGCCCAGCTCGCGATGGGAAGTTCAAGCCGCGGGGACGGGCACAACAACGTGTCGGTCTCCGTATTAGCCTCAGAAAACAACTCTAGGCGCTTAGTTAGTTCCCTAAACTTTCTAAGTTAAATCCGAGGACGACCTCCTCGACGAAACGCGCTCGCAACAAAAAACTTGCAAATAAAGAAAAAGGTTTTGTCGCGCAGGCATTTAACAATGTCGAGCAAATACACAAACACCAAAACCAAAAATTTGTTAAGTTAAAAACGAGCAAGCATAAAGACATGCATATTACAAACAGGCATAACTTAGCAAAAACAAAGAGCAATAACATAAACATACACACGAGGAGAATAAAATTGACGAGCAGGATTAAAGAACGAGCATCAATGTTATAAATTACCGGGCATTAAAAACCCATTTGTCAAATATTACATAGTCGGGCACGCAGGCCCCCAAAAATAAATTGTCATGAAGCAAAAAAGACGAATAAAGTACAAGTCATTGGCGCGCAGGCCCAAATAAAACACCGGGGAGGATCAGGAGCTTTCATCATGACCCTCTGGGTTGCCCTCCGGTGCCCTCTCCTCCCCGACAACTTCCTCTTCGACTTCCTCATCCTCCTCGTCCTCATCATCAACCGCCTCTTCATCCAACTTTTCCTCCTCGAGCTCCATTTGTTTATACTCTTCAGGAATAACAATCTGCCCGTTCTCAACCCGTTTGAGCTTGTGAATGCCATCAGTAATCAAGCCATGCTCGGCATTCACAACCCTGAGTTGGGCGATCGCATTCTTCCACCCGTGCACCATACTCGCCAACATCAAGCCCCCTTGCCTTTTGATTTCCTTCACCAAGTCTCCTCGAGTTACAAACTTGAGAGTTTCCTCCTTCTCATCCTCAAGAGGGGCACACTTGGCTTGCAACATAGCCACTTCTTCCATCAGCTTACCCCTCTGCTCGGCACTGCTGACTTTCAGGTCCTCGAGCACCTTATTCGTCTTCTCCAGCTGCTCAGCGGTAAGTCGGGCCTCCTCCATATTCTTGAAATAATTTTCCTGCTTGCTCCTAAGGTCGAGCAGATCATTTTCCAACAGAGCAATCTCAGCCTCCAGCTTCCTGTTTTTAGCGGCCAGCTTCTCAGCCTCGAGAGTTGGTCCCCCTTCATTGAGCACCAAGGCTGTCTCCGCCAGACGGATGACAGCAGCAACATCCTCATTAAGCTGCTTCTGTCGGGCAGATGCAGAAGCGGCCAGTATAAAAGCCTTCTCTGAAGCGGGCACCTGGAGGGGATTCTTATCGAAGTATTTCTGGTCGCTCAAACATGCGGGGAGAACGAAGCCACCGTCCCCCTCTGACAAGTCGACGATAGGCGTCATCTGCTCCTCCCGCTGCCTCTTCGAACGACCACCCGGGGTCCCAGCTGAACTGCCTACCGGGGAAGATTGGGAGACGCTCCCCGAAGCACCCTGATCGCCCATCAAAATGGTTGGCTTGGCCCTCCTCGCCTTTTTCTTTGATTTCTCCCCCTTTTGCTCAGCAGCTATCCTCATCAGCTCGGAGGCAAGATCAGCCATTCTACCTGCAAAGTTAGAAACGTGGTCAGAAATACGGGGAGAAATTCAAAACATCAAAAGTGCTGAACAATAAAAAAGTAAAAAACGGGCAGGAATCAAAGTAGATACCCAGCAAAGTGTTCTCAGCTGCAACAGTCTTGCACGACAATAATAATCTGGTATTAACGAAACGAGGTTCGATCCTCGGTCTACCGTGCTTATCCAAAGCAACCTCCCCCAAACTAGTCACGACCTTACACGGCTTAAAGCCGTCCACATAGGCCTTAAGCTTCTCAAAGCCTGCCATTTCGGCCGAGGTAAGATCCTCGGCAGCAGTCAGATACTCGTCGGTCCGCAAATCGAAGTGCTCCGACGACCACGACAATGGGAATCGGAGAACCCACTCCATCACTTGTTCCCCTTCCTCGTCCAACCGAGGAGTCCCATCCTCGAGAAATACAGGCCTCTCCACGTGCAGAGAGTCCATAGCAAACTCTGTCGTTGGCTTCACCACATAATACCTCTCCTTGAAACCCCGAGCAGACTCGACAAACATCTTAAAAATTTTGCTCGACTGGTGCTTCAAGGAAATCCAACCCTGCCGGTCCCCGACTTTCTGCCGTTGGATTTGGAAGATGTAGAAAAATAAGGCAACAGTAGCTTCCACCTCCAGATACCGACAAAGGATCTCATACGCCCGGATGAACGCCAACGAGTTCGGATGAAGCTGGGAAGGAGCCACTTTTAGCCGGCCAAAAATCCCGGCTTCAAGATCGTTGAAGGGCAGCCGAAATCCCAGCTCCTTAAACGCCATCTCGTACATAGTGAAGCTACATCCAGTGTACGACGAACAAATCCGCTCCCCTTCCGCGGGTGCGTGAACCTCCCAGTTGACCGCACCAGCCTCCTCGACGATAGTAAAAAGCCGGGGATCCTGGGCAGTGATCGTTGAAGCAATGCCCCGAGGCTCGGGCGCAACCCAGGCCAGCACTGGATCCGTTATGGTATCGACCAGCTTATGTTTTGACGTTGCTTGGCTCCCCGTCATTTCCTCTGTATCTGACATTTTGAAAACCTGAAAAGCAGCGAAAAGACAGTGAATTCGACAATAATCAAATCCACCCTTTCACCGCAGATCAAGTGAAAGGGCGTAGGATAGGGCGAGGACGCTGTCCCCGACCATAAGCCCTTATCAAAATGGCAAACTAAAGCAAAACAGAGGAAGCGGGGAGAACTATTTAACAAAGCCTAAAAACGGGGAGAGGCTCCCCGACAAAGAGTTTTTTACAAACTCATGTATCTACCAAATTTCCCAGCGAAATAACGGGGAGAAGGTCCCCTAAAAACGGGGAGAGGCTCCCCGACAAAGAGTTTTCTTCAAATAGATATTCTCAACGACATAACGGGGAGAAGGTCCCCGACATTCATACAATTCGCAAAGACACTTAAATATTCGCGAAGGCAAAAACGGGGAGAAGCTCCCCGACATAAGGGTCAACTAACCTAGCTTTTTGCTACAATAAACGGGGAGAGGAAACAACATTCCCCTCCCCGACAAAAAACATAGAATTCCAGAAATCTATGAAATCTATGAATGTTGTTCATCATCTTCATGGTGTTCATCACCATTTTCCAGAAATTCATCACTATCTACCCCTGTTTCCCAGAAAACCCATCGCGGTTCATCAATACTCATCATTTTTCCAGAAAAACTTCATCACAACGAAGAAACGGAAAAGGGGAAAGCCTAAATCATGATACAAAATCATCGTTTAACAGTAATCCTACCACACAACTAAACACTAAATCACACTAAACTAAAAGGTTTAGAACCACCAAACATAGTGAAAAATGGGTCACAAAAAACCCAAAACAGAACATAAACCCAAAATAACCCAAAGATTGGCTCTAAATCTGAATGCACTCAAAGCAAAAACACAAATCAAAAGGCATAAATTTGGAAATCAAAACAGAGTAGAACACATTACCTGTTTGAAGGAAGACTTGAAGCACAAAAAAGTAGAAGCTTTGGTAAACTCTGAACCTTCGAAAAGCAAAAAGCAAGCAGCAACAAGTGCAGAGGAAACAAAGAGGCGAAGAAGGGAAAAGTTGCAAATGACCTTTCTTCCCCCTATTTATAGACTCTCCAAACCCTGCACCTGCATCACAAAAAGATACGCCCTTTCCATCCTCCACCGTTGATAAAATCCAACGGTCACGATCAAAAGCCATTAAGCGGCCCTGATTGAATCTCATGAGAAAACCAAAGGACGAATCGATCCAACGATCCACAAGCCTCCTCGTAAAACGAAGCAACAATCACATTTCCCCAAGTCATAATTGCACTTTTTAATAAAGGTGACACATGGCAGCAGCAGACGAAACGTCTGTCTTTTCATTTCCCATCAAACAGACGATACGATTCCCGAGGGACTTATCGTTATCCCCAGCGCAAATGTCTCCTCGACTCCGCGAGCAGGCGAAAATCACGGGCAGTTAAGGTAAACTTCATAAGCAAACGTGCCCGTAAAAACAGGCAGCATCAACAAGATGCAATTAACACAACACTTCCTCGACAAACCGTCGAGGAACGTAAAAGCAAATGACTTTCAAAGGCAAAATCCCTTTCCCGTAATTTCCTCCACGAACATCCTGGCACGCGTCACGAGCAAAGGGAAGCTTCCCCCTTTTTGATAACTCTCCTCGTCGTGCCAAGGAGGAATTTACGAGCAACATACAGTTGCGCTCCTCGCGCAAACAAGCAACAAGCATAATCAATGTATTATAAACTCCTCCTAGGATTGCCGGGGAAAACATCTCCTCGACATGCGGGCCTGAATCTTAAGTCATTACTCCTACGCCTAGGAGCAACGACTTGGGGGGCTCCTGTTCTGGACTGGGCCAAGAGCTGGCCCAATCACTTATGCCCGACATTTGGGGCACAGCCCACTAAGGGGAGACTTCCCCGACACGTCAGCCAATGACGTGCCCTGCTCGACATAATGGGTAAGCAGCACGTTTAGCACGTGCTCATATACCCGCGCATGTTGATCCGTTCACCGTAGCTTAACAGCTAAGCAGCACGTTTAGCACGTGCTCCCTTATCCAGCCACAGCTGTCACGGAGCCTATCCCTTACCCGCGAATAGCGGAACGGCTCCAACCAAGATAGAGGCAAATAACGGCCTTCCCCTACGATACGGGGACTATCTTGGCAGTTGAATCTATTGGGCCGGTTATCCCGGCCCAATAGACCAACCTTTGGCCCAGCGCTGGGGGCACTATATAAGCTCTCCTATACAGGAGAGCCAGGTATTCAAAACCATTCTACACTTTCTTTCTCTCTCTTCTTTTGTATCTCTCTGTTCACTTTGCTGACTTAGGCATCGGAGCACCTGCAGGTACAAACCCCCCCTTCGGTGTGGACGCTCGCTCAACGGACCGGCCATCAATCTATTCTGATCACCAGGTACGATCAGATACATTGGTGCCAAGTCTCGTTCACAATCTTGTCGTGATGATCCATTTCTCCAAATTAAGCATTACTCTTTCCAAACATTAAAGAAGAGATTAGTACACATTTCTTCTAATATTTCATTTTTATTGTTGCATTTTTTTATTTTGTCATGCACTAGTTTCGTTTGGATAAAGTACATTTTCGGGTTCCGTAATGCAAACACATTTGAAGTTATGGAGTTTCACATAATAAAAAGTTGGTGAAAAATAGAATTATCAAGTTCAGATTCTATGGTTTAGAACACAGTAACAGCTTTTATGGTCTACAATTCACTGAAACTTGTATAAGTTGATATTTTTTTTAGTATACTGTGATTCACTTTAGAAAAGAAATACAATTGTAATTTCAAAAATCTTAATTATTATTAGGCTTAAATGCAGTTTTACTTCCTATTTTAAAAAAATCGGAATTTTGCCCCCCTATTTTAAAATCCGGAATTTTACGCTCCCAATTTTATTTTTTTTGGATTTTGCCCCCCAAAATTCTACACAAAATCTGCTTGCGAGTTTCAACTTCAAAGCTTCGAACAGAACTCAATTTGGATCAATAATTCACCAAACTGATACCGAAATGACCGTAATCGAGTTAGATTTCCACATAATCAAACCCCACTAATTTTTCAGTTGCAGAGACAAATTAATTATCGTTTTAGTGAAGGTATGTCCCCCAAAATTCTGCACAAAATCTGCTTTCGAATCTCAACTTCAAAACTTCTCACATAACTCAATTTGGATCAATAATTCATCAAACGGATATCGAAATGACTGTAATCGAGTTAGTTTTCCACATAATCAAACCTCACTAAATTTGGAGTTATAGACAAAGATTAATTACCATTTTAGTGAAGGTATGCCCAATTACTAATTCTGCAGAAATCTAATTATGACCTTCAAATTCAACATCGTCTACCGAACGCATCGTAACTCCAAATTCGACGAAATTGAAATGCCAACAAGGTTAATTTCATTAGCTTTCCAGACATGTAAATACTATTCAAAAATGAGCTACAGAGTGAGAGACATGACGAAAATACCTGCAGTAGTTTCATACGATAATTAATTTGGACAGACCTTCATTAAAACGGTAATTAATCTCTCTCTGTAACTTCAAATTTAGTGGAGTTTGATTCTGTGAAAAACTAACTCGAATGCGGTCATTTAGGTACCAGTTTGGTGAATTATTGATTCAAATTGAGTTCTCTGCGAAGCTTTGAACTTGAGGCTCAGAAACAGATTTTGTGCAGAATTTTGATGGGGAAAAATCCAAAAAATTATAAAATAGGGGGGGTAAAATTCCGAATTTTAAAATGGGGAGGTAAAATTCCGGATTTTTTAAAACAGGGGGATAAAACTGTATTTAAGCCTTATTATTATAAAAAAAAATGTTGCTCACAAGAAATGAAGAAACCAAACTAGTTTTATTTCATTTCCATAAAAGTTTGGATCTTCCTGAATAGAAACTGTCCAAACAATACCAACAATGAAATGCTGTGAGATTTGGTTTCCCTTAGTCATAAAATCGATCTTACTTTAAAATATGAAGAAAAAAATTTAGAGGAAAGAATGACTGCAATGAAAATGTCGTATATATAACACGATAAAAAGAAAAAACACTTCACAAAATTAATTAAATCAAAATAAATTTCCAACCTAGTAAGCTATCGTTTTTGAAGAACTAAATTCACACCATTGTTATGTGACTTATGTGTACGATTACTAACCTAGTAATTTTAAATTGTTCAAGCTGTTGCTGAAACAGTGAATATTCAGCTGGAAAAATCATCCTTAAATTTGATGACATAAAGAATCAACATTTGGTGATTGACTGAATATAAAAAAATTGGACGTAAGTAACGTAGAAACATCACAGAATACTATAGGAACTCATCTCAAGTTATTTTATCCAATTAAAACATGCATGTAAATCACAAAGATATGACTTTTTAGATTTTTTATAACAATCATAGCGGTGATACTATAGCTGACTATAGATTGATTTGTTTGATGGGGACAAAGAGTACAATTCATGATCTAATTTGGTTTTAAACAAATTGAATTGAAAATAAAATAATGCTAGGGACATAGAAAATATTTACTACTAGATATGTGTCACAGCTAATAAATTTCTAACATGAGTATATACAGTGTTACAAAAGAAATTATGTTTTTAACATATGATATGAGTCAACATCAAAAGTTGTAATACGGCTAACTGAGTTAGTTTTCCTATTTAAATTATGTTTTGGAAGCGGGTGGCCCTGGTAATTTAGAATTCGGTCACGAGGTTAAAAAGGTCTTGCTAAAAATTGTTTTCACAAAAAATTGAACTCGAGTTCTTTCGAACAATTCGTCATAAGGAAACTCATAAATCACTTGAGTCAAATATCTCGATTCACATAATTTAAGATTTTAATATATATATATCATTTAAATAAAAGTATAATTGTGAAGCTTAGAAGTGGGATTTGCATGAATCACGGGATATAGAGCTAAAATGGATTGAGTAGGGAAAAGTGAAAACTACAGGTTTTAATTATATTGTATTAGGAAAAGATTGCAGGGGTCATAATTCATATCATTCTGTCAAACTTCGTACACTTGATATTAATTATCAAATAAACATTGCAACCATTCTAAATTTCTAAGAGTTGCCAACAACTTTTTGATTTGGAGTGTTAATTGGTACAATAGATATTAATAGGTAATGAAGACAACGTAAACTCGTCTAAAATAGTCTAAATTAAATGAAATCGAAAAAACAAAAACCCAAGTTGTTTGCAAGTAATCATTCTTGGATCAATGTAATGTGATAACTAAAGGTGGTTGACTTCTTGTGTGTAACAAAGTCTTCATACAATGATGGTTGAACGACATGTTCCATATAAAAAGTGTGAATATTAGAAGTCTCATTCAATGACAAAATAGACTTTGAGCAAATAATAATAAGTGAGAAAATCTATGAAAAGAGCAATTTAAAAAAAGAGCGGTATGTTATGTGGAACAGATTGTTGATGTGTTCGCGAAGAGATTCGAAGACCAGCTATTGATGAGGGCAGAAGCTATAGGAGTCTTGAAAGCATTCAAATGGATGCAAAATTCACATAATGCAGCAAGCCATATTGAAACAGACAGTTTGCATGTGGCGCAAGCTCTTTTTAACAATGTCAAAAATAATTTAGAGTTTGGTGCTGTCATTGAATTGCGTAGAAGTTTATTAAATTTAAATAAGAATTATAGAGTCAAATATGTTAGACGACAAGCTAATCGAGTGGCTCATGACTTAGCTCAGACAACTCGAAGGGTGGTTTTGGATATTTTTTTAGAATTCTGTGCGAAGTTTTGAAGTTGTGACTCGAAAGCAGATTTTGTGCAGAATATTTGGGGGACATACCTTCACTAAAACGGTAATTAATCTCTCTTTGTAACTCCAAATTTAGTGGGGTTTGATTCTGTGGAAAGATAACTCGATTACGGTCATTTCGATATCCGTTTGGTGAATTATTGATTCAAATTGAGTTGTGTGCGAAACTTTGAAATTGTGACTCGAAAGCAGAATTTTAGGGCGGCAAAATCCAAAATATTATAAAACAGGGGGGTAAAAGTCCGCGTTTTAAAACAGAGGGGGTAAAATTCCGATTTAATCAAAATAGGGGGCAAAATTGCATTTAAGCCTATTTTATTTTATTTTTGTGATTTTTCGCACCCCCTCTAAATTAGCAAACGGCCGTTGTTTATTTTATTTTTTATATCACCGCAACCCCCCCACCCCACCCCTCAAAAACACTGCTTATAATGCGAACTCAGTTTCCTACTAAGTGCGAACGCAGTTTGCTTTATAAATAGTGAACCTTATAAAAATTTGGTCATCGTCCAAGATCATATGCTATTGATTGGCCACTGGAGCGGTCGTGACATAGTAACTAATCTCTCTCTGACACACATACACACCGTATAATTCTATAAATTAAAACCTCTTTCTTTTTTTTTTCATTTTGTAATCACTCGATTCGCTTGTACAATATTTTATTCAAAATATTTTCTTAGGAGTGAAGAAAAGATTCACACTTTAACTTGCGAATACGAGAGGTAAGGGAAGGGTGAATGATGTTAGAATTAGAGATAAGGAAAAGAAAAAGACGGTTAGAGTTTCAATATAATATCATTGCATTACTTAACATACAAAAAGTTACCAGAGAATATATATAAAACCTAATGGACTCTAAACTAAAAGACCCAATAACACGGCCTATTATTTTATTATCTAACAAATGGAACAATTTTTTATTTTTTTTTATATTTTCCGGTTAGATAGTGAACAATCCTTTCCCAATTTTATTTATTTTACACACTCGCTACCTAACATGCAAAGAGGATAAAATTAGAAGTTGAGAATGCGCGAGAAACTCAAGGACGCTAGAAAAATTACTCAAAGTTAGTGTTATCTTTTATTGGAACTATGGAAAACCAACTTAACAGTCAAAGAGGAACCAACAAATACCAGTGACCTACGGTAGTACGGTGAGTTGATATCTCAAAGTATATCAACATTCAGAGAAATATTTATATGGCACAATTCTAAACAAAATATATTGTTAACACTTGCACAAATACAAATAATTCAAAGAAAAAAGAATTAAATGATGTTAAATTATGTGATTAAATTATTTTATATATCTTTTAGCTTTTTAATCTATGAGTATCTAAATATTAAGACATTCTGACAATGGAGGACACTCCTCTTGTATTATTATGATTAGGTATAACAATTAACAACAAGATTTTGAATTAAAAAGAGACACCACCACAAGGGGGACAAATTAATTAGTCTCTATATATACATTTTGATACAAAAAAGGAGAGACACTGATTAATCTTGTCACTGCTTGTCTATATATCCTAGCCTTCTCCAAATTCAATTTATGATGCTGCTTTCTCCTTGAATCTGAGGATAGCATACAAGCTACAGTTATAATAAGAGCAGCAAAATTAACAGATTAATTAAAGATGAATAGAGTAATATCAGAAAAATTTACCAATTAAGGGATGGTTGAACTTGTATATACTATATAGATCAAGAACAGAACATGTGTGTATACATATAATATACTCCTATATATGTGTGCAGTGAAGTGTACTCGAGTGATATTGATTCGGCTCGTCTTATAATTAAGCAAATGTGTTTCATTCATTAATTAATAAGATGAACAGAAACAATATCACTCATGTCTACTTCTGCAGAAATATTCATCCATAATATTGCTGATCATATACATAAAAAAACTAAAAGCACGCCAAAAAGGTATGCAATGAAGCAAACAAGAGTGACATTAATTCGGCTCATCTGAATTTAATTGAAGATAGATGAGCCGGATCAATATCACGCCATGTTCACTTTTGCAGAAGCCATTTATTATTTATTTTAGGCTAAGCATGCAAGCTTTTCTAGTTGGTTTTGTGGAATGAATGGTAATCGATCCCTCCTATAAATAGGACTCACCAAAGCACTGTTATAGTTTTTTTTTTTTTTTTGTTGACAAAAAACACTGTTATAGTTATATATCTATATTATTATATTTCAGGATATAAATATCAACGTATCTAGTTATGACCTACCCAATTAAGAATGTGATGTGAGATAACATAATGTTTAATTAGCATCTATCTAGAACATTTATCTTGATTAAGATTCACCAATTAAGTCCACTATTAATCCATTGATTCCGCATAATGGAGGAGGAGGGCTAATTCTTAATTTAGTTATAGCACGTGAAACTACTGTGGATGTCATGTCATCTACAAGTCAAAATATATATAATTATCAGAGGTGTGTTATATAAACACAAAAAAAATGGACAAAAATACAACACATCTTTTCTTCACTCACAACACGGATATCGAGGCGTGCAACAAATATTAAAAAAAGCAAAAAGTGTAATTTTGTTGTATTTTTGTTCAAAATTTGTGTTTAAATAACATTTTTCAAATTCCCACCTATGTCCTAGTTTGCTTAGATTTGCATAAGATATGATGAATATTCACAAAATAAATTAGATCTGTAATGTAATACTCCTTCTGTATTTATTATAAAAAGATTTTTGTTAAAATGTGTTTTCAGTACATATGTTAAAAATCTAAAAGTGGAAAACTTACATTGAAATAAGTAATATTTTCATTTGTAAAAAATTGAAATACGATTTTTAATATTGATATTTCCATATTAAACTCTTTAACATGTATTCTTAGCACATATTTTAGCTTTTTCGTTATAAGAAATAGCTGACTTTTAGATTTATTAAAATTATTGATATATCTGAACTATACCATAAATTAAATATACCAATCATTAAAAAATAAACCTTTTCTTCAATTCTTTTATAAGATGTGTTTCGTGGGGGTTAATTAGGGAAATCACACTATGATAAGTGGTGGTACACCATGGATTAGTATTTGAAAATCATTTAAAACTTCGAGAATGACTTATGTCATCTTTTGACTATAGACCTAATCACAAGTGATGTGTTTGGCTCATCAGATCGAAAATAATTTTGGCAATTTTGGTGTTGGCCGGACAAAAATAAGTAAAATAGCAAACAATTATTTAACCCCAAAATTGAAACTTAAGTGTCATTGAAATGCAATCTTAGATGAAATTTATTTACCACTTAAACTCAATTATTTAATTGATATAATTTATTTTTAAATGTTCAATTGAAATTACTTTTCATATAGTATATGGGTTGAAAGAAGAAGAGAATTTAGTCCATGAAAAAGAGAAGGAAATTTTAGAATGATTTCAACTTTTATAATGGTTGGAATCGATCTCAACACTTTAGAGTTGACTTTTATATCATAAGGTTCCAAACATTACTGTGCTCAAAATTGGGGCATAATGGTTGGTTGCAACTTGAAAGAAAATACTAGTACATCCAAACTTCAAATATTGTAAAGGCGCAAGTTTGGCTAAATGGAGGATACATTAAATGGAGGAAATTTGGACTTGGTGAACTGTACTTCGGTTCATTCTCCTTTCTCAATGATCGGAGTTTTTTTTTGTGCTTTTTGAGTTGGGTCTTCGCAACGATGCTTAAATTTTAGCCCTCATGGTAAAGTGTTTTACTTTTCAAGTGATCATACTTCGATTGGTATTGTATTGTAGACTGAGGTTCGAACTCTGACATTCTCACTTATTCAATTTAAAAAGTAAAATATTACTCATTAGACTACTTTAAAAAAAATTACACCGTCATAATTCACAATTTTTACTTAAAATTAGTTACAATTAATATTTTCAGTTGTCATATTTTTACTCTTTAAAATATACATATACAAGTGTACGAGGAGAGAGAAAATAATAAGTAGTAGGGGTGACGAATTGGGTCGGACCTGTCGAACCGACCCGTTAAACTCTTTTTTTTTTTTTCTCGAGTTGTACTAAGATTTTAGGCTCAGTGTCTTAAATTGTGTTCTGGACCGGGCATACGAGACCGTACTTCCAAACCTCGCGAGCAAACATAACCGAGAAGGCATTGATACGAGGACGCGTGACACTTGCTCGACATTCCAACGGTCACATTCCTACGCCTCTTGTAACGTACATTCTACTAGAATGATGAGCATTAACTGCTCATCAAGGCTTTCCAGACGTTTTTCGGCAGCCACTTGATGACCATTAATGCCATCAAGGGTCTTGGCCCAGCGTTGGGGGCAGTGGCGGAACCAGGAATTTTTTTCCGGGTGGGCCGTTAATTTTTTTTCCCGTAAGTTTAACTCAGTTGACAGAGACATCACATTATATATGTAGGAGTCAGAGTTCGAACTCCGGACACTCCACTTATTCACATTTAAGGTGAATATTTTAGCCATTAGGCTACTTGACAAAAAAAAATGAAAATAATTGTGTTTTATTTTTTTGGTAAAAATAAAAATTATGAATATGAAAAAAAACATTAATTTCAAAATTATGTCTTTGCATCAATGGTCTAAGACAATCATTTTACCATCAAGGTCTAAGACAATCATTTTACCATCAAGGATGTGTATTAAAAATGATTTTAGAAATATATAAAAAAAGAAAACAATCAAAAGGCATGGTTATAGAACCCATGACCTTCAGCTATTGAAGACAAACACGCCTCCTCATCTTCACAACCGCTGGGCTATCACTTCACTTTTGTAACTATTTGCCTTAGTAAATATATATATGATATGATTATAAATATGTAATTTTAAAATATACCAAGGGTATTTGAGTAATTTCCTAATTTTTGGGGGAGGGCCGCGGCCCACCTCAGCCCTTCCCTAGATCCGCCGCTGGTTGGGGGCCGTGATCCCTTCTCACTCACAATGTACGTATCATTTTAGCACAGAAAATCATACTCCACACTTAAACTGACTTGAGCATCGGAGAGCCTGTAGGTACACAACCACCCTCCGCTTCAACAGGGGTAATCGAGAACACAACGCCAATGAGATCGCACATTCTGGTCAAGACACAATCAAATTGGCACCGGGCGGGTCAGATTGTCCCTGAACATTTTGAAAATGGAGGAAAAGATTAAACTTGACGAATGAATCCAATCGGATTTTTTTCTCTTTACTTGTCTTACTTCTTTTTTCAATCTAATTTATTTTGAGACATATTTTGATGCTTGAATTTATTTTTTGAGACTTGTTTAATGTCTTTTTTTTTGCTGGGGTTAAATTGGCATGGGTCAGATTGGCTGTTGATATTTTAAAAATGGAGAAAAAGATAAAACTTTACGGATGAATCCAGTCAGTTTTTTTTTCTCTTTACTTGTCTTGCTTCTTTTTCCAATCTAATTTATTTTGAGACCTATTTGATGGTTGAATTTATTTTTTGAGACTTGTTTAATGTTGTTGAATTTTTATTTTGAGACTTCTTTTTGTTGTAGGACAACGTTGATATTACTATGAGATGTCGCGAATTGAAAGCACATTAACTAGTAATATGTTATGGAAAACAATTTGATTCCACGTTAAATTATTAATCATTATTTATTAGATGATTTGAATTTGTTAATTTTCTTAGTTATTTTATGCGTTGTTGAAAAATATTTCTTGTTTAAAATCGATTGTGAGATAACCAAAATATATGTGCATAAACTATAGACAATCATTACCTTACAACTCGATTTAGCAGGATTGAGTTAAGCCAACTTTTGATTTTAAAGACATAATTCCATAAAAACACATTATAATGCATAAGGGAATATTATATCAATATTATTTAAGAAAACGTGAACGTGGAAGGCATTAGTCTCTCACAATGACTCAAGGTAGAATTTAAATTTTTGTTGCGAAAATTGCTTAGACTTTGTGTGGACACCTCAAATAATAATATTACCTCATATATAGAGAGAATCTATAGAATATAGAAATTAAGGGGGAAAATAGCAACAATTTATAGATTAATCATATGTTCCTCAACACCACTTCCGACTAAAAAATACAATATCAAATTGAGCAGTTCAATTCTTTTCCTCCGGTCATTTTATTTTTAACTACTTTCTCATACATTGCATTATTGAAAAGATAGAGGAAGAGGGGAAGTGTCTATAAAAATTCTATGAGAATAACCTTATTTTATATATATATATATATATGATGTAAGTGTAACTAACATGGTTAATTGGGATAATTAATTATTTTTTGTCAAGAATCTAAATCCCTTTTTTTTTATAAGCAAAAATTGAATTATAAGGAGTATAAAGGGCACTCAACCCTTACAATTCAAACGAAAACCATTAGATGCTATCAATGCAAACTAACGGATCGTTACACCAATCAGAAAATACAAAAGAAGTATTAACTCTCAACCGACCTATAAACCAAAACCAAGAAATAAAGATAATTTGATCTATCAAAGCATCCAAATTAAACACATCTCCTCGAAACACAATATTATTCCGAGTACGCCATATGCTCCAAGTAGTTGCTAACCAAATGACATGACGAGTTTTAGCAAGTCTCTTACTCTTCACCAAATCACCAAAAGATATGAAGTGCTTCCACCCTTCCTCAAAGGGGATGAAATTCACAGCCATCCACTTATAAATTTCCTTCCAAACTTGAATTGAGACAGAGCAATTAAAAAATAAATGATCTATGTCTTCTTCTTCTCTAAAGCAAAACACGCAACAAAACTCACGTGGATTATTGATAATTCCTTTTCTTACCAAAGCCATACGGGTCGGAAGTCGTGCTAATAGCAATCTCCATCCAAATATGTTCACTTTAGACGGTACATCATTCATCCATAAATCTTGCCGCGCATCCGCCATATTACTATTAATAGTCAAAAATGAATCACGGTTTTGCAAGAAACTAAATCCCTTTGATACATATAATTTAATAAATGTTCATTAAGATTAAAAAAATCTTAGTTATTTATCTTTCTGGAGAAAAAATGGTGGTGGCTAAATTCCCACTGGTGGTTGGTTAAAAGAGGTTTTGTAATATTCTAAATGTTGTGGTTCATAATATATGTCTATTGTTTTCTCAAATCGTCCTAAGCTTGGACAGTTGATTAAAGGCACAACACCACAACAAGTAGAGAATGGAATTTTGACAAGTATGATAAGTTTTTTTTTTTTTGTTTTTTTTTATATTTTATAAGTGACAAATATGATAAGTGATAATAACCCTCTTTCAACCTTTTACCGTTTCTAGTATGTTTGGTATAGATTCCAATAAAAGCAAACATGAAATAAAATTATCCAATGCACTTTTTATCAAAGTAATGTGTTTGATTTGGTCGACATTTCTTTTGATATTCTTAAACAAAACAAGAAAGTATGTAATAAATTAACTTTTCCAAAAATCAACTAAGCGGATTTGAATGGTTAATGAGACTCGATTAAAAACGAATTATTTAGAAGATTTCGAGTTCTAATACTAACTAAAATAATATTAGTTAAATTTTATTTGCCGTCCAAGGTGAGGGAGCTGTTAAGTCCCTCACCGGTGGATCACTAATATTTTATCATTGGATATAATCAATGGCTTAGATCTATTAAAATTAAAAAAGAGAACATGAACTATTGTTCACACACAATCCAACCATAACCATAAATCATCATCTTCCAAAATTGATTCTTCAATCTATCTCCAGAGAACCCAATAAAACCGAGACATTCATCTTCAACCACAAACCCAATTTCTAGTGAACTAGAAAATTCCCAGAAATCCCAAAAATGGGTTATTATATATGTTAGTAAAAACTAAAAAGATGGTGATTTTTTGAACTTAACAGAAAAAAAATATAGGGTTTTCAAATAGAAATCGAAGACTAAAAAATAAGAGAAACAAGAAGGATTATGGGAGGTGTGAGAGAAGGACGAATGAATTTTGTTTTGTTTTCCTTAATTTATGGGAGATGCCGATGTCTGCGAGAGAGAAAACAATGAGAAAATTTTTAAAAAAGTAATTTGCTTAAACCATCACAATTTCAGAATGTTTTGTTGAGATGATTTATTAGAAAAGAAGTTTCTGGGTTCGTGGAATTGTTGTCGAATATATATGAGTTTGTGGTTGTTAGTTTTAAGATTAAATAAAATAACGAGTTTAATTGTATGTGAATAATTATACATGTTCTTTGATTAATATTAATAAATTTAAGTCATTGATTAAATCTAACGGTATAAGTTTACTGGTCCATCGGTGAGGGACTTAATAACTCCCTCACCTTAGACGTCACCCTTATAGATAAGTCAAAATTTAGATTACCAAAGTCTCTTTCTTAGATAACCGTAGACAAAACCAATTTATATATATATATATATATATATATATATATATATATATATATATATATATATATATTAAAAAATTGTAATGTTCGAGTGTTTGCCAATGAGATTATGGGCCTGTTTGTTTGAGATTTAAAAAAAATGATTTTTTTTGAAAAAAATTATTTTCAAAAAAATAGATTTTCTTGAAGAAAATCTAAAGTTATTTGTCGTTTGTTTACAATCATAAAAATCTATTTTTTTAAGATGCTGAAGGATGATGAATGATAAAAAAATGGATTTTGATAAAAGCTGTTGAAAATAGATTCACATTTTGATGAAAAAAATGATTTTTTTACTAAAATGATTTTTGAAAAAAATCTGAAACAAACACAAGTAAGATAATTTTTTTTTTTTGAAAAAATAGATTTTTTTTACTCGAGAATGGATTTAACTTGAAATGGTACTTAGGGTGCGTTTGATTGGTAAAACAACAAGAACTGGACAGAACAGTACAAGACAAAACAAGATAATACAGGACAAAACAAAATTGTACCAGAGAGATATAAGACGATAATATTTTTATATTCGAAAATATAATGGGTATTTTCATATTTTTTATAGTTGTATTGTGGACAAAAAGTTGTCCTGTGGTTCTGTGAGGGACAAAAAATCTTGTTTTTGTCCAGTCACTTGCTGCATAATTTGTCCAGTCCCATAACTAGTTTCAAATCAAACATGATACAATAAAAGCTGTCCTGTCAAGTCCCCTATTTTTTAGCGGATCAGAGTTTTTAGCTCAATGTAATTCTCAAATTTATCTTTCTACCTTTTCTTATATGGAAAATTTGTTCAAACATAAAAACTTCATGTTTGGTTCACTTTAACTAAAATTCATTATTTTATAAACTTTATTTATTCAAAATCAATTTTTTGTATATATACTAAATTGAGTCTAGGTATCCTTCATTGAGGATACTATCCATTTACTCCATTTAGCACATGGATGAACGACATGTGGCAAAAAATGATCTAAGGATTGAGATTAAATATTATTAAAAAATTATTTCACTGTCTCTTTCTTTTTTTCTCTTATTACCACGTGAGTATACAATAGTTTCCTCTTGCCTATGTTCTCATAGCTATCGTCGTCTCCCACCAGCGTCGGCCGTTGATGACAGTCAATTGTATGATGTTTTTAGTAGTAAATTAGTATAGTTTTTATAGTAAATAAAGACCAAAAACAAGGAAATATCAGGAAAAATGAAGACACAAGGACCAGAAGCAAGAAAAATGGAAAAAGCAACAAAAAAAAGGCAAAAATGGAATAAAGAAAGCGCACCATCGTACCCACGATGAACTTGGGCGTGTCGCGATGAGAAGAAGGATAAAATTGAAGAAAATCTGCTGAAAATCTTTACAATCGTGGCACGATGGCTTGTCATCGTGGCACGATGATGACTTGAAAAATAAGCAGAAAATCTCGAGTAAATCTTCCATCGTACCATGATAGGATCCATCGTGACCACGATGAGGCAAAAATACACGCCATCGTGGCCACGATAGGTGCGATGGAGGCGCAGAAAAAGTCAAAACCCAGCTGTAAAACTATAAATAGAGCCTTCCTCCTTCACAATTATTCATTCCAAAATATTCCAACATATTCAAGAGTTAGAAGAACTCTAAGAAGGAGACAAGGAGGCCAAGGAACTCCAAGGCCAATAAGGTTCTTTTTCTTTCTGTCTTTGTAATTTATTTTTCCTAGGTTAGGTGGAGTCCAAAAACTCGCTTACGAATGCTTGGTTGTAATATTTATAATATTTATGAATTTTAGTTATTTCCATTCAAACTATTTTTGTCTGGTTTTAGTTATTTTAATATTGATCATATTAGAATAAAATCCAAAGACCTAGTGGATATCGCATAGGAAACGAAGCTAGTAATCCCGAACGAAGGATAACATATTAAGGCCTACAGGAGACCATTAAATTCAGTATCTGCCGTGTTAGTATAGGATTGGAACGAGCGTTAATTTCTACCTTGTAGAGTTTGCCTGTAAGTAGGTCACTAGTTTTAGGAACACGTGACAACTTATAATTTAGGGGCCCCCAGGGCGATGAGACCAAAGTTTAAACGAGAAAGTGGAGTTTTGGACCATGGTGTCTAAATAAAGCATGGGTAGCCTTTAACTAGGCTCTGTAAAAGCTTGTAATAGAAATAGGAACAGATATTGCATCAAACCTATTTTCAAGAGTCTAAATCCTTAAAGAGTGAAATAATTAAGCCACCAAACAGGAGTAAGGGAGGGATCCAACCACACTTAACCACCATGTGTGGTCTCACACACACACCTTTTACTTTTCAGTCATTTAATTTCCGCATTTACTTTCCGCATTTACTAAAGTATCCGCAAAGATACCTTCTTAAATACACAAAGCGAAGGCAACTATCTATATTCCTAAGCGAAACTAGTAACCTTGGCACAATCCCTGTGGAGAACGATAAACTTACTACTTTATTACTTGGTAGCGATTCTGTGCACTTGCAGAACCACCGTTAGCCGCCCATCACTGACACTCTGTTCGTCCCTGAATCGACCCTCTTCCTCTCATAGCTGCCGTCACCCTCGCTGCCAAAAAATCAGAGTTGGGCGCTGGAAATACTTCATTGAACAAAAATTACTGTTTTGAAAAGTATTAATACCATGACCAAGAACAGTAGTGGCGGTGATGGGGTGGTTTGTGATGGTGGCTGCGTTGGTCTTTGTTTCTTGGGTAGTGACGGCGGCGGCGAGACAGAGAGGTTCTTTCATGACACTTTGAGAGAAGAGAGAAGAAGATTTGGGGCGCTGGATTCTGGACGGAGATGGACGGCGGTGGTGAATAGAGGAAAAGGAAAGAGTTACGACGCAAAGAAAAGAAAGAGGGATATGTATTTTAATTTTTATTAAATAAACTATACTTTGACTCGTGCGATGCACGGATTTTTTATTATGTCGTATATATAAAATTCAAATTAGTAAAAGTAAAATTTACAAACAAACATTTAACACAATCACTTAATATAATATGAAAAATAATATTATTTTCAATATATAAATAACATAGTGTTATTATAATATTTTTTCTCATACATACATTAATAATGTTTTATTTTTGAAAGGTCATACATTAATAATAATGTTGTTACCTAAAGAATGCAATAACTAAGTGTTCCAAACAAAGTATTCCTCTCACAAAAAAATAGTTATTTATATTTTTCAATTAAAAAAAGAAAAAGAAAATTATTTTTAAATAAAAATAACTTCCTCATATATCTGGCACAGTAAAAACTGTGTATATGAAACTGTACATAAGTTTGTTTGGTCCTTTCTTCTTTTCTTTTTCTTCGGAAATTCGTGCTTTTTTCTTCATCGAAATTTCGTGCAAAAGCCAGTGACTGGAGTCTGGAGGATATACGACCAGACACCGACCTTTTGTTGAACCCTTACGACTCACTTCCATCGGCATTGCCGTCGGCAACGGTGGTTGTGGTACGGTACGGAGAGGTTTCGATCTCCTTTCAGCCATTAGATTAATTCAAAGGCTGAGATTAGCGTAGAATAGACAGCAGGAAACAACACACAGGAGAGGTTGGAGAAGATACACACGCAGAGTAACGGTTCTCACATGGAGGTTCCGCTCTACGAAACGCGACGTCACGCTTCCAATTATCCTCCTCAACACCAATTTCAACAACAACAACACCAGGTCAGGTTTTCTTCAATTTCCTCTTTCAATTTTCATTCCCTCAATTCCCTTGTTCATCAATTCATCGTTGATTTCAGACAAATGAAGATTCCAAGGGAAGTTTGCTTTCTATGCTCTCAGTTCGAGGTAGGTTTTACAAATTCGGTTCTGGTATTTCACTCATTTCGATTAACCGTTTATTTGGATTTGGATTTGGATCCAATTCATCTATTGTTCATGCTGTGAAGGTGTGAGTCAACTCAAGGAGAAATGGACTCAATATAATGAACCAAAGAGACTCAGAAAATTAGTGTCGCTTTTTGTTTCACCTACGGCTAAATACGTTGCAGTTGCCGCTGGAAATCGAATTACGATTTTGAGTAAAGAGGATGATTATCAGCAATCATATGCAATTTTCAACAGTAAGTTCTTATTTCGAATGCTTACATTTGATTTGATACTGTATTTATTTAGAATTTAGAAAGTGAAAATAGACGCCATTTCTGAAGTTGAATTGGTTTGTTAGGTTCTGATTTGGGTACATTTAGTGTGGGAGCTTGGTCTGAAGATGATGAAATTCTTGGAGTTGCCGATGATTCTGATACTCTATATTTTATCAAATTCAACGGTGAAGTTGTGGCAGAAATTACAAAGAAGGATTTGAAAATATCTTCGCCAATTGTTGGTTTATACTCTGATAATGACTCTGATATGCACGAGTCTTACTCGTAAGTAATTTTCCTTTCTCTGCCTCTTATGTTTTTAGTATGCTATATCGAATATGTGAGACGTGATTAGTTTGTTAGTGATCTTGAAAATATGTCATTGCTGTCATAATTTGGTAAACTTACTTGCACATCTTAAAATATTGTTAGAAACTACTTAAACCGAAAGATAGTATACATTTGAAGTTTGACATTTGTTTGAGGTGTAGGTTCACTGTCATTACATCAGATGGTTCACTTCAACAAATTGAGATCAGTTATGGACAAGGTCTCGCCACCTTTCCTAAGTACATTTGTAATCACAGGAGTCATCTCCGCAACAATGTTTTCTGCTTTGACCACCACCATGAACTTAACCTTTTTGTGGCTGTTCACACGAAGTCTGGTATGTATGTTTTTGGGTTATTTTCTCAATTATTTGCTAAGTTATACAAGTGTTGGTTCTGAATTTAAGACGTACATAGTGTTTGCATGGCGCTTAACTAGCTCATTATTTTTATTTGAAATATACAAGACAATAGAATCCATAACTATAGTATTTGTATATATATTTGAATTCCATTCCTTAACTATATAGTTAATATAATAATGAATTCGATAAAAAAAGAAATTCGGAATTGTTAAGTAAATTAAGAGTTATATACAAAATTCAAAATGAGTGTTATTACTATTACTGATCACTAAAAATATCTACCAAAAATGAGAGGGAGTGAAAACATTTCATTTTATAATAAATCATTTATACCTGTTATTTCACAAAAAGAAAAAAGAAGAAAACCCCGGATCAGTTGAATTTCAAGTATTCAATTTCATTAGTAAGATACGAAGACTACTAGATTGGTGCTGAAAGGAATTCTCCTTTTCTAAATGATAAAAGGTTAGGAATTGTTTGACTTTTGAATATTGTTTCCATTGATGCCAGAAGCCAAGGGCTTGTTTACTTAGAGAAAACACTTCCTGTTTTCACTTGCAATTACAAAATTGTAACTTTATATTCAAATTGCTTTCTGTTTTCAAATATTTGTACTTGAACACTGAAAACAAAAAAAAAGTTGTTTTCGTTGTTTCCTTTACAAATATTTGAAAACAGGAAATCAATTGAAAATAAGGTTATAGTCTTGTACATAAAAGTGACAGCAGGAAATGTTTTCTCAGAGTAAACAGACCCTAACCTTTCACCTGATCAGTTTGACAGTTCAGTCAATAAATTTTAATAAGGGACAGAAAGGAAAAGAAAAAAGAAGGCATCATAATAAATATTGTAGAAAACAAAATAAAGTTCTTGTACCATCAGGAACCTTTAGGATGAATTGCTTTAAGCTGACTGCTGATCTCCATGCACTGTTTGAAGTTTCATTAACACTTTTATGATTATATAATTTCTTTTGGTGGACTTTTGTGTAAGCCATGATAGTGTTTCGATTGGTCATATTCACTGATTTCATGTCTTATATAAACGATGGAAATCTTTATTTTTATTTTGATCACTGACAAGGAGTAATTCATTACTGAACTAGTATTATGTGATCACAATTCAAATTTCAAATTCACCTTATCCTTTTCTTTTGTACCTCTTCTATTATTCTCTAATCGTTGTGCTTCTTTAATCAAATAACTTATTCTTAGAACATGAAGAATAGACTGTAGAGTTCACAAGACATTTATCTACTAAATATTGTTTGTCCAAGTTCTTTGCTAACCAGTTTTGTATAAATCTTCTAGGATCTTGCCATCTTTCTCTTTGGCATAAAAATTCAAGCACAGAACTGGAGCAGGTATTCTCTTTGCAGTTTGAGGGATTGTATTTAAAACCAAAAGGTTATAGAGGTCAGCTAATATATCCAAAGTTGCTAATCTCGCCACAAGCTACATTCATTGCTACTCTGGATTTGACAGGATGCTTGCATATTTTTAAGCTGGATAAAGAAGGCTTTACACTCTCACAGTTTGTATTGGGAGAGAGGGATGATTCATCAATGTCTGATAATTTATCGAGTGGGGGTAGTAAATCTTTTGTGGGTTTTATGGATTTTATTTGGTGGTGTGACAATATCATTGCCATTGTAGATAGGAATGGTGTGGTTATGTTGATAGACATTCTAAATGGTTCAAAGGTTCAGGAAGAGGATCCTGCGTATTTTTTCCCTGCTCTGGGAAGAGCACAGAAATGTAGGGGCTATCTTTTTCTTTTAGCAAGTTTATCATCCAAAGAAATATCCAGTACTTCTGATGTTGGATTGTCAGAGGAGTTACATCAGACAGAGTGGATTGTTGAAGATAAGCTTAAACAATTTCACCTTTCTAGGTTGCTCTGGTTCCTTGTTTCATTTTCTGAGAAATCTGTCCTTGAAATGTATAGTATACTGATTAGGAAGAGAAATTATCAAGCTGCTCTGGACTTTGCTGATAGTCATGGATTGGATAAGGATGAAGTTCTGAAGTCACAATGGTTGAATTCTAGTCAAGGAGTAAATGAAATTAATATATTTTTGGCAAATATTAAGGATACAAATTTTGTACTTTCTGAATGTGTTCACAGAGTTGGGCCAACAGAAGATGCCGTGAAAGCTTTGCTGGCTTATGGTCTACGCATCACGGACCATCATAGATTCTCAGAAGTAGATGATGATGATTCTAGTAAAGTATGGGATGTTCGCTTGGCCAGACTTCAAATTTTTCAATTTAGGGACAGGCTGGAAACATTTCTTGGAATAAACATGGGCAGGTATCCTGAGAATTCTAGATATCAATTTCGATAGCATAAACTACATGTTTTCTATGCTTTTGCTGTGATATTTAAATTTGTTATAATTGTTAGAAATAATATAAAACCATCGATGTAGCTCTATCCTAATAGCTTAAGCTTTTGGGATAATCGGTTATTTGACATGGTATCAGAGTCTCTATGACTAAGTGGTCTAGAGTTCGATCCCCACTCCCCTCACTTTCTAATTAAAAAAATGGAATTTAAGCATATGGTAGGTGGGCCTATGCATTATCCACGCTTCAAACCCAAGTGGGCTCTTGCGTGAGGGGGGGGCGTGTTAGAAATAATATAAAACCATCAATGTGGCTCTATCCTAATAGCTTAAGCTCTTAGGATAATCGGTTATTTGACAATAATATATTTTTCTTTTAAAAAGGATTCATCGGTACGTCAAAGAGAAGAAATTACAACGAGTTGGAGAATAAGAAATCCTTTTAGACAAAAATAAAAATACAAAACTACAATGAAAAATAAAGAGAACATCATTTAAGCAAAGTTTCCCAATACGCCAATATATTTGTTGGGAAACCCTTCTAAAAACTTCAGTACATAGATGGAAGCCATGAACTCAATCTTGTCCCAGTTCCTACACAGTAAAAACATACTTAAACATACTCCCTCCATCCCAAAATATAAGCAAAAATTGGTCAACAAAAGTGAATGTATTTGGTCTAAATTTTGAACCAAATACATCAAGTTTCTTTGACTCATTTTTGCTTATTATATTTTGGGACGGAGGGAGTACTCAATTGTCAAAAAAAAAAAAAAATACTATATGAGAGATATCATCCAACCATATGCATCATATTTTTTTTGAAGAAGCTAAATTAGCCCACCCAAATTGGCACCAGAGAGAATCCAACCTGAGCCATATGCATCATATTGTTGAGCATGGATTGCAAATCACTACTAAACTGTTCCCTCTTTACTTCTATCATAATCATCGAAGATAATCACAATTGGTCCAAGAACATGCAACACATTTAGCTTTGACCAAAAAATTGAAAGTAGAGTTCAAGTGAGACACAAAAGCTTCAATGTAAGACGAGATTAGGAACCAATTTAAAACTAGCACCACATAACTCCCAGATCAGGGTAAATAGCTCACATGGTACTTAAAGTAGGTTTTGTATCACTTCATTTTGACTTGATTCTTTTGGTTCCTCACTTTTCTGACTCTTATTGGTTTTAGTATCACGGTGACTTTTGTAATGATTTCATTATAATATGCATTATTGATTTTTGAAATCTCTCATGTTGTCACCAGCAAGATAAGTAGCATTTATTAGATAAGTTTATTTCAAGACCTCCGTCCATAATTTGAGTATTGAACAAGTGGTCAAGCAGGTCGAATACACCATCATCTATTCACTCATTCTGTTTTTACTACATGTAGAGACATACACAAGAAAATCTTCGGTCCTTTAACTGCATTAAATGTTGACATATTTTATGTATTTTTGAATCTTAATGATAAAATATTCTTGAAAGTTGATAGTTGTGATTGTAACGATTGAAATTGGCAATTTTGTCAAAAAATTTTTTTGGGTGTAGCATAGCTTTTGAGCAAGGCTTACAGGCATACACATATTCTCCTAAATGGCTACAAATGACATATTCTCCTAAATGGCTACAAATGATATGATTTTGAAAATTCACAATTGCTCAATAATTCTGATAGTTTTTTCACTGACTTAGAGTTCACTGACACAGTTTTCTGCAGGTTTTCTGTGCAGGAATACAGCAAATTCCGTATCATGCCTATTAATGAAGCTGCTGTAGCACTTGCAGAAAGTGGAAAAATTGGTGCATTGAACCTGCTTTTCAAGCGTCATCCATATTCTTTGTCTCCCTTTGTTTTGGAAGTTTTAGCCTCCATCCCAGAAACAGTTCCTGTCCAAATGTATGGGCAGCTTCTTCCTGGGAGATCTTTTCCTTCTGGTGTTTCTGTGAGGCAAGATGATTGGGTTGAATGCAAGAAGATGCTGAACTTTATCAATACATCAGTTAAAAACCATGACATTCAAATCCAAGTCAAAACTGAGCCTCTAGTTAAGCATTTTCTTGGACTTTTTTGGCCATCAATTGATGAGCTGTCAAAATGGTATATGGATAGAGCTAGAGCTATGGATGATTTTAGTGGGCAGCTGGATAACTGCCTTAGTCTACTTGAGTTTGCTCTTCGCAAAGGCATATCTGAGTTGCAGCAGTTCCAACAGGATGTCTTATACCTGCATCAAGTTATTTACTCTGATGACAATGATAGCGAAACAGGGTTCAATATGAGTCTTGTCATGTGGGGAGATTTACCAGACTATGAAAAATTTAAATTTATGCTTAAGGGAGTCAAGGAGGAAAATGTAACCGAAAGATTACACAACAGAGCCATTCCATTTATGCGCGAAAAGTTTCACAGGGTGTCCTTAGTTGGAGATGTCATCCATTCTACAAATCAAAATATAGAGGAATCATTTCTAGTGAGATGGTTAAAGGAAATGGCTTTGCAGAATAAATTGGACATGTGCTTGGTGGTAATTGAAGAAGGGTGCAGAAACTTCCAAAGCAATGTCTATTTTGAAACTGAGGTTGAAGCTGTTGATTGTGCTTTGCAATGCATATATTTGTGCACAGTTACAGATAGGTGGAGCATCATGGCAGCCATATTATCTAAGCTTCCTCAAATGCATGGTGAGTTTGGCTTCATGTTTATTCTAACATCTTAACAGCAACACGATGATGTAATTTCAGTCATTTCTTGTGGGTGGTTTATACTTTATTGCGCTTATTAACATTCCAGGGCTTCACTACATAGTTGAAAAAGAAACATCACAGGGGAAAAACTATAAGCTGAGGTTTGAGAAAACATTAAAATTTAAAAGGGCATCATCATTCATAACCTTGGAGGAATTTCAGGAACAAACAAAAAAAATTCTCAAGGTGGGAGGTCTGCGGGTGATTTCTCAAAGCTTAGTTCTACCCTGGAATTTTCTTCGATGAAGTGTAGTTTTGTCAACAGATGCATTCAGATCAGTGGCTGCATTTATATGTAGCTATTTGTCATATTTGGTTGGGGATATTGTCTACACAATATATTTGCATCAACAAACTTAGTTAGCAATGCGATTTGATCTATAAGTAATAGGAATTTGGAATCTTTAACACCCCCTGGTCTTATAAAGGATTAAAATTTAGGAGTTTGTGGTATAAAGTATTCCAGTTTTGAAGAATTCATCAGACAAGTGATTAATATATTCAATATATTGTAAACCCATTAAGCGAACATTGTTGACCACGTGTTTATAAAGATGTTTCTTAACTAGTACATCCTTTGTACTTGTTTGCAAACACCTTCATTTCAGATTCTCGTAGTTTTTTTACTCGTTATTATTCTTACATAACAACCTTGGTCAAAATGTTACTTCAGCTTATGGCCACTGGGAAAATTCTAATTGATCACTTCCTCACATCCAACCTTCCCATTCTACCCTTTTATATCAACTGAAAAAGTGTCTTCTAGTGAATCTAGCTTTCAATGCGAAACCTTCATATATACCTGTGTAACTGTGTTGTTGAGCTGGAGTGTGCGTAATTTGAATCCCAATTGCCAAAGCTTACCAAAGATCGATGCTGCTTGTTTATGTTGCATGCATTGTTGAGTAAATTCTTGAGGTTATTGTTGATTCAGTCGCGTTTTCTATCAATCTGTTTGAGTACACTAAAATATGTATTATTGGGCAGATGGTGCAGTTCAAGCTGAGAGCCTTGAGAGAAGACTTAGAGTTGCTGAAGGTCATATTGAAGCAGGGAGACTTTTGGAATTTTACCAGGTTGGTAGTTTCCTCTCCGTGACAATCAAACTTGTATGTCTTTTTCTGTTTCTAAAAACAATGGTGGAAATGAAAGTAACCGTACTTACAATGTGCGTCACCAACCATAGTGCCATTACTATTTTTGTTTTACATTGTTTTCGTCCTCTGCTATTTAGCAATATGTTTCTGAAATTTCTGTTATTGCTTTTTAGCCAGGCTATGTTTACTAAGTTAGCCTTTTGTTCTATATAGGTCCCAAAGCCATTAAACTTTTTCCTAGGGGCTCAATCAGATGAAAAGGGCGTGAAACAGATTATTCGCCTTATTCTTTCTAAATTTATTCGCCGTCAGCCTGGCCGATCAGATAGTGAATGGGCCAGCATGTGGCGTGATATGCAGTACTTAAGGGAAAAGACATTTCCTTTTCTGGACCTGGAATATATTTTGATTGAATTTTGCAGAGGACTGCTTAAAGCTGGGAAGTTTTCTCTCGCACGTAATTACTTGAAGGGCACAAGTTCTGTTTCTTTGGCATCAGAGAAGGCAGAAAACCTTGTCATTCAAGCAGCTAGGGAGTACTTTTTCTCAGCTTCAAGTCTTTCTTGTTCTGAGGTAAGATTGGGTGTATCAGCTTACTAAATACAGCATCTAATATTTGATTTTTTTTTTCCGTGGCAAATGCATCCTTCTTCATCTTAACAGACATTAATTCCCAATTTACCTCATACTGCCGTTTTCCAATTATATCGAAGTTGGGTTTAAGCTGCTCTGTTTATGCTAACCTTAACGAATCTCAACCACATGAATGATTAATTATGTTGCTATGTTTGGCTCCAGATCTGGAAAGCTAAAGAATGTCTTAATCTATATCCAAGTAGTGGAAATGTGAAGGCAGAGGCAGATATTATTGACGCACTTACAGTTAAGCTTCCAAACCTTGGGGTGAATGTTCTGCCAATGCAATTCAGGCAAATAAAAGATCCTATGGAAATCGTAAAAATGGCAATCACAAATCAAACTGGAGCATATTTTCATGTTGATGAACTTATTGAGGTTGCCAGACTTCTTGGTTTGAGGTCTGTTGATGACGTCTCAGCTGTTGAAGAAGCTATTGCTAGAGAAGCTGCAGTTTCTGGTGATTTACAATTGGCATTTGATCTTTGTCTTGTTTTGGCAAGAAAAGGACATGGTAACATATGGGATTTATGTGCTGCCATTGCAAGAGGTCCCGCCCTTGAAAATATGGACGTGGATTCTCGAAAGCAGCTATTAGGGTTTGCCTTGAGCCACTGTGATGAGGAATCCATTGGGGAGCTTCTCCATGCATGGAAAGACCTGGATATACAAGGCCAGTGTGAAACATTAATCGTGTCAACCGGGACAAATCCTTCAAATTTTTCAGTGCAGGGCTCAACTGTAGAATCACTTCAAAATCAAAATTTTCAAAACATACTAGATAGAAACATGCATTTTCAAGAGTTTGATGGCAACAACACTGACAATCAGGATGTTCATCTTGAGAAAATTAAAGAAATGCTTTCCGTTGTTGCTAAAACCTTGGCTGTGGGAAATCTAACTGACTGGGCATCAGGCTTGATTGAAAATGGTAAAGTTCTGTCTTTTGCTGCTTTACAACTCCCTTGGTTGATTGGATTGAGTAGGAAAAGACATCTTAATGAAAAGTTGAGTACTGGAAAGCAGTATTTAAATATCAGAGCACAGGCTGTTGTGACCATTTTGTCCTGGTTGGCTAGAAATGGATTTGCCCCAAGAGACAACCTGATCGCCTCTCTAGCAAGATCCGTGATGGAACCTCCAGTCACTGAAGAGGAAGATATAATGGGGTGCTCCTATCTTCTGAATCTTGTGGATGCTTTTAATGGGGTAGAAATTATAGAAGAACAGCTCAAAATAAGAAAAGACTACCAAGAAATTTGTAGTATTATGAATGTTGGGATGTCATACAGCTTGCTACACAACTCTGGAGCGGGTACTGACCCTGTTCAGCGAAAGGAGCTACTGAAGAGGAGGTTCAAGGAAAAACATACATCACCCAGCTCTGGTACTTTCTTCTTGTACATTTATTAAGCAATTGATTCCTAGGTTGCATATTTTTCCCTTGTGTATGCTGTGTCTATTTGAAATGTTATTTGTTTATCATGCTTGTATTGATTGTGGGTTTGATCATACCGACTAATACATTGTTATTTGTTTATTATGCTTGTATTGATTGTGGGTTTGATCATACCGACTAAGACATTGTTTGATTTTTTCCCCAGATGATTTAGATAAACTTGGCAAGGCACAGTCTTCATTTTGGAGAGAGTGGAAACTGAAGTTAGAAGAGCAAAAGAGACTCACGGAACATTCCAGAGCGCTACAGAAAATAATTCCTGGGGTTGAAACAGAGCGCTTTTTGTCCAGGGACTCCATCTACATTGAGAATGTTGTTATCTCTCTCGTTGAGTCTGTAAAGTTGGAAAAAAGACACATTTTGAAGGACATTTTACGATTGGCTGATACTTATGACTTGAAAAGTACCGAGGTATGAGCATTTGCATGAACTTGTTTGAAACATAAAGCAAAATGTTTTTATTTAGATGAAACCATTTATCTTTTAGTTCCTTGGCTCATTGACAATGTTATCAAAGTTCTGTACTTGGCCTTTCTAGTCTCTCACTTGAATTTTCAGTGTCATGTAGCATTATTTTTTGTATGAAATAATTATAGATATGTATTTTGTCAATGTTTCAATAAATGAGATTTCACATGAAGCGGTATTGAGTTGTAGTTGTACAAGTTATTTTCAGGTCCATGTTTAACTGCTTGTACCTTTAAGTCAACAAATTTATTCGGGTAAAATGCTTACATATTGATAAGACGTCATTACTTCTTTCTTTTTTTGTGCAGGTCCTATTGCATTTCCTAAGCGTTGTCCTTGTTTCTGATGTTTGGACGAATGATGATATTACAGCTGAAGTTGCAGGTTATAAAGGAGAAATTATTGGTAATGGTAAAACCATTGAAACCATCACAACAAAGGTTTATCCTGTAATCAATGGGTGCAATAAACTTCGCCTTGCATATGTGTATGGTCTGTTGTCAGAGTGCTACTTGCAGCTTGAAAATACCAAAGATTTATCACCAATAGCACAGCCTGATCATGCAAATGCCAATATAAGGTTTGCTCATTATTACAAAGTCGTTGAGCAAGAATGCAAAAATGTTTCCTTTATCAATAACCTGAACTTCAAAAATATAGCTGGGTTGCGTGGTTTGAACTTTGATTGCTTTAGTGATGAAGTCTACGCATGTATTGAGGAAAGTAGCTTGTCTGCATTGTCAAAAATGATACAGGCGTTTGTCAATATTTATGGCGATTCATTACCTGAGGGTTTCATGTCATGGCAGGATGTCTACAAGCATTTCATCCTGAGTTCGCTGAGTGCTTTGGAGACTAAAGCTACAACTGATTCTAGTAGTAGAACTCCTGAATACCTTCAAGGCTTTTTAAGTAAGCTAGAGCAGAGCTATGATTCATGCCGAAAGTATATTAGATTTTTGAGCCAGTCTGATGCTTTGGCGATCATGAAGCAGTACCTCACTGTAATTTTGCCTCTCCATAGTTCATATGGATTCATACCTGACAATTCAACTTGGCAAGAGTGCCTTATTGTTCTTTTGAACTTTTGGATGAGATTGACAGATGATATGAAGGAAATTTCATTGGAGGAAAATTCAGGAGAAACTATTAGCTTCAACCCACAATGTTTAATGAGTTGTCTAAAAGTATTTATGAAATTGGTGATGGAGGATATCATCTCCCCTAGTCAGGGATGGGACAGCATATATGGCTATGTCAACTGTGGCTTAAGTGGTGATTGCTCTGTAGAAATTTATAATTTCTCCAGAGCTATGGTTTTTTCTGGTTGTGGGTTTGGTTCCATCTCAGAGGTATTTTCTGTTGCTTCATTGGAAACTGGACTAGCTTCTGATTGTGGCACAGGTTCCCAGGATCTTCCTCATTTCTATTTAGATATTCTAGAAGCTGTTCTGCAAGAATTGGTCAATGGATCCCACGAGAGCCAGAACTTGTATCATATATTGTCATCTTTAAGCAAGCTAGAAGGTGACTTAAAAGTTTTGCAATGTGTTAGACATGCAATTTGGGGGAAAATGGTCCAGTTCTCTGACAATTTACAGTTGCCAAGTTCCATTAGAGTTTATGTGCTAGAGCTTATGCAATTTATCTCAGGCAAGAGTATTAAGGGTTTCTCTACAGAAATACTTGCCAATCTCCAACCATGGGAAGAATGGGATGAATTGCTTTATGCTAGTAGAAAGAGTGAGACTGGTGTTGACAAGCAGTCATCAGATCACAAAGATTCTTCTAGTAGGTTTACAAATACTTTGGTTGCCCTTAAATCTTCTCAGCTTGTGACATCAATCTCTCCTAGCATAGAAATTACCCCTGATGACCTATTGAATGTAGATACGGCTGTTTCTTGCTTTTTGAGGTTGTGTGGAGAAGCTATTGAAGAACACCACTTTGATGCGTTGGTTTCTATATTGGAAGAGTGGGAGGGACTTTTCACCATGGGGAAAGACAGAGAAATCACTACTGAAGCATCTGATGGAGGAAATGACTGGAACAATGATGATTGGGACGAAGGATGGGAAAGTCTGGAGGAAGTAGACAAGCCTGTGAAAGAAAAGATCGAGGACTCTCTTTCTGTTCACCCTTTACATGTGTGTTGGGCAGAGATTTTAAGAAAACTCATAAGCCTGTCGAGGTTTAGTGATGTGCTGAGACTGATTGATCAATCATCATCAAAACCTAATGGTATCTTACTTGATGAAGTTGATGCCAAGAGCTTAAATGAGATAGCATTGAGCATGGATTGCTTTCTGGCTTTGAAGATGGCACTCATGTTGCCGTACAAAACATTACAGTTGCAGTGCCTGGGGGCTTTTGACGATAGCGCAAGACAGGGTATCCCTCCAACAAGGAGCAAGGATTGCGAGTTATTAATTCTAATTTTATCTTCTGGGATTCTCACTTCTATCGCGTCCGATTCTACCTACGGTACTACTTTCTCTTATCTCTGCTATATTGTTGGAAACTTATCCAACCAATGTCAACAAGCTCTGATATCAGGTAGAGGAATTACCAATAATGAGGATCATGAGAATCAGTTTATCAGAAATATCCTTTTCCCTAACTTCATTTCGGAACTTGTGAAGGCTGATCAACATGTTCTAGCTGGATTTATTGTCACAAAATTTATGCACACTAGTGAGTCGCTCAGTCTCATTAACATCGCCGCTGCAAGTCTTAATAGGTATCTGGAAAGGAAGCTCCACTTGCTACAGGCCAATGAGTTTCATGTTGAGATGGAATGTAAAACACTGAGGAATACTGTTAGCAGGTTGAAAGGCAGATTGAGTAATTTGATTCAATCTACATTGCCATTGCTTTCGGCTAGTGTAAGTTAATAGAAATTTCAATAAGATCAGTTGCCCCTTTAGGTGAACCCTTATATTGTTTTAGGGTTGCATTTGTATCAAGTTAGGATGCAAGAGTTTTGTCAATTACTATTTGCATGGATACTTTAGTTTTCAAAAGAAAAGCTACTATATTCAGATTTTAATTCATACATGTATAGGTGTTAAAAAATGTATTTTACCATGTATTTCTGCATTTTTTTTCTTCCACATTTGCTTCCAAGTTGGCTTTACGGCCTGTGTGTACTACGAAGAACGGTAGAAAATTAAATTTATCTTTTATTTTTGAAATAAATTTTGGAAGCTATCGAAATGCATGTCCAACAAAACTAATTTAAATAAAAAAACTGTACATATCAATGCAATGACGAATTTTATAGGGTTTATTTTGTGGTCGGAATAAAAGAGACATAATAAAATAAATAAAGTATCATATTATTTCTCAATGAAGTGTATGATGAAATGAAATATGATAAGTTAATACGAGACATATTTTTCTTTATAACTAGTTTAATGAGTCGTACATTCGCACGGATCCATTAATTTTATTCGATATTTGAGTTTGTCATTATATTAATGTTGAAAATTTATTTAAAATTAAATATTTAAAAATTTGTTATATAATATTGTTAAAATACTAGTTAAAATACCTGTGCATTCGCACGTGTCTATTGACTTTTATTTGATATTTAAGTTTGTCATTACATTAAGGTAAAAACTTATTTAGAATAAAATATTTAAAAAATTCTTATATAATATTGTTAAAATATAAATGAAATTATTGTGTTGTGTTATTGTTGAGGCAAAATCCATTTTAGTGTTTTAATGACAACAAACCTTATGGAATAAATGTTAAGTTTTATGAATGGTGATCTACTGATGTTTGCACTCGAGTTTTTGTTGAAATATAGATATTATCAAGTGGACGAGCTAGAGGCTACTAACGTCAACGAGTGCATTTATATACTCAAACAATGAAAGAATTGGAGTATCATCAGATAATTACAACAGTAGTATCACAAGCTTCAAGAAGATTTTTAAAGACTGTTGTTTTGAATCATAAAAAGATTCATCGAAGGATCAAGCAAGAAAGTGAGTTTCATGGATAATTGTCTTCCTCATCACTCAAGGATCACAACAAGTATTGAATAAATCAAGGAAGAATTTGAGGATCATAGTTGAAGAATCAGGATGGAAAAACCTGCATCACAAGCTACTCAAAAATATATTGATTTTATGTGACAAGGGTTACAATGAGTTTTTGAGTTATATGCTTTGAGGATTTACTACTACAATTAATATTAATGGGAATGATGCATTCATTGAGGATCTTCATAACCTACTCAAAGTATCATTTTACCAAAGCTTCTCAAGATGACAACATTTGAGAATGATGGTCATGAGTTTTTCAAAGGAGCTTATGCACAAGGAATAAATGTTTTAATCATTCTCAATGATGAGTACTCCATGTCTCCACTAAAGAATCTTAAAGATCATCAATGAGCAAGCAACCATGTGTGCAAAACATCAAAGAGGAATTGAGGGAAGTTTTGCAGCAGCAAGATTTCAAGTTAATTGATCAAGATCGCGTGTCTCACTCCTTGAAGAAAATCTTGAATGCTGGTTCAAGAATGCTCTGAGAACATTCTACAGTTCATGCTTCATTTTCTCCAAGAACGAGCTTCATAGCAAAAGTACTTATTTCTTTAAGTCAACTATGTTCAAGACAAAGAAACACTTTTATCTTGGTTTTAAATCACAAGATCACAACAGTTTATGATCAATTAAGGCAAGGAATATTTGGGAGAAAAGTGACTTTCCCCTTTGGCCATAGTTAATGATCAAACATGTGCAACATGATAAATTCTCAAGGCAAGATCTCATCAGGTGTCTCAAGTGTGTTTAGACAAAGTTTACATAGACCAATGAGAATGGGACAACACATCTTCAACTCATAGTTGTCATGTACTTTCAATTTCATTATTAAATGAACATTCTCCAAAGAGATTAATTTTTAATCAAGAATGAAAGTACTTGGAAAGGACATCATGAACAGTTCCAAGAAGGACAATACAGCTGCTTCCTCTACATATTACAGCTGGTTTCTGTCATGCATCAAATCTACTTCAAAAGAACAAAGTCATATATTACTCAGTCTGGAGAACGATGCTGAGAATGATTGTCCTTTACATTTGAAGATGCAAACTCATCTACAGCTGGCCAAAACGTGTTTAAATGATTTGTAACGGCTATACTTGGTGGAAAAGCAATGGACAACTATCTACAACTCATTGCAAGCTGTCATTATGGCTCTTTTGTTTGAAAATATGAAGAACAGCAGAGAGAACGTTCTGAGAAAGAACAGGCAGAACTTATCTACTCAACAATTCAGCATGAGCTGTCTATTTTGAAGCAACTAGCCGTTGGAAAACTTCCTTTGGGACCAAGGAACTGAAGACTCAAGGTTCAACTATAAAAGGAAGGCTTTGGCAACATTGAAGAGTAAGAGTTGAAGCTACAAATCATCAATCACTTGTTTTTGTCTACAAGTCATGAAACTCTTCTTTTATCACTCACACTCAAGATCTACATTCTCATCATACTTCTGAGTTTAGAGTGTTTTTATTTGCTTCTCAAACTAACCTTTGAGTTTCTAAAAGCAAATAACTCAAGAGACCATTTTTCAACATAACCCATTTTTAAGTGGTTACATCTTTGACTCTTTATTTAAATCTCTCTCACTCCAAACATTGTAATCTCAATACTAGGATCAGTATATCATTTGAGTGAACTGAGAGTTTTTTCCATTGTAACAAGCTTCTCAATTGTTTGAGTTTTTGTAAAAGCTTGAAGATCCAAACCATCATCATTTGTAAAAGATTGGCTCAAGTCAATACGTAACTATTGATTGAGTGACACCTTATAAAGTCTGGAGGACTTAGGTAGATCAAGCGAGTGAAGCTTGGAAGATTATGATCTTGGACTAGATCAAGGAAGAAGTGTAATTTGAGATCGGTAGTATCTCATAGTGGATAATCTCACAGGAGCGTGAGGACTGGAGTAGCCCATACTATTAGGGGGTGAACCAGGATAATTGTTTGTGTGTTGTTTCTCTTCCTTATTCTCTTTTATTTACTGTAAACACACATCACACAAAGCACTTCATTATATTTGAATTCTTACGCAGTAGAGAACGTTCTCGGAACAATCTATTTTATAGTAAAGAACGTTCTCAGACCAAGCTGTTCTATAATTCACTAACATTTATCCAAGTATACATTTGAGATCAATTTTGTAGAATGCAGGATTAATTTTAAAAAAAGGGTCACAATTCAAACCCCCCCTTTCTTGTGACTATTTCTTCCACTTCAGTTATTTGGTTTAACACTTATTAAATGAATAAATTATCAACCACAAATAATGGTCCCATATATATTTCTTAATAAAAAAATTAGAAATTTGATTAGTAAATTTGATAGTAATTAACTTTATTATATTTTCTTATAATAACTTTATTATTATATTACTAAAAAAAATCTATATTATTATATGTTTTATAATATCTTTATTATAGTATTATTAAAAATTAGTAGTAGTAAATTTAGTGGTAATATTGTTTTTCTTATGAGAAATATTGTTTAAGTTTCTTTTTATTTTTTTTGGAAAAATATATTTTATGTTTCTATTTTTATCTTCCTATTTTTATGCATATTCATCTTAATTTTTCTATATTTTTTTATTCCTATTTTAAAGCATAAATATATTGTCTTATCTTGTTCCTATCTTTAATCTATTTTATTCCTATTTTTAAGCATTTTTTATTGTATTTATCTTATATTCTTTCTATATTTTTTTTTGTATTTATCTTATATTCTTTCAAAATATATTTTTTTAGTGAAATTACAATGAAGGATATAAAACTTGCAACGTGGTTAAAAGTAATAAGGATAAATTAGTAACTTTGGTAGTAATCGATTTTAATATATTAGTAATAATAATAGATAAGTGGAATTATCGTGTTAATTATTTATTGTAAACTTATTTATTCAATTTTGTTGTTTCGGTGACAAATAATAGTCCCGTGTATATTTTTAATCAAAAAATAAATTTTATTAGGAATATTTTGGATAATTTAGTAAGTTTGATACTAACTAACTTTATTATATTATTATTAATGGCTATTAGCAAACTTTGTAGGAATATTGTTTATGTTTCGTTTATAAAAAAAATTATGTTTTTTTTTTTATGAAAAATATTGTTTATATATTTTTTTCATATTTTTATATTTCTATATTCCTGTTTTTATGGGGTTTGTTTTTATTGTTCTGTTTTGTTCATATCTATAATCTTTTTGTACATATTTTTAAGCATATCATCTTTCTATATATTTTTTTAATTTATTTTTTGCCAAAAAAAATCTTTATATTTTTTAAATTTTTTTTAGTGAAATTACAATGAAGGATATAAAACTTGCAACGTGATTAAAAGTAATAAGGATAAATTAGTAACTTTGTTGGTAATCAATTTTAATATATCATATCATAATAGATAATACGAAATGTTTTTTAGTTATTAAAAGTATATTCCTAAATATAACCGAGTTAGTTAAAAATACGCAAGATAAAATAAAAAATAATCTCTTCACCAAAAAAAAAAATAAATAAATAAATAAATAATTTGCTTGCATGTTCTTGCGGCTGTGTAAGCTCAGTATATTCTAGCTTTTGAGAAAAGTTATGAATATTTTCTTTCGAATATTGGCATGAATTAGATGACTAGTTTTTAATATTTTTTTTTTAAGAAAAACATATTTTGTAATAAAGTTTCGTTTTAAGTTCATATACATGTACAAGTTCATATACAAAAATTGGCATAGAGGTAATACCCTATCACTATGTGTTTTTCTTACCGTGTTTTATTGATATATGTTTTAAATTAGGCCTTGTTTGTACAATTTGGAGGATACGCACAGTAACATATATCTATATAATTGAAAAAAGTGGAACACCAGTGTACACAGAGCAAGCAGCGGGTAACAATTTGGTACCAATACGTAAGGAAAAAAGTGACACACATATATAAATGAAAATAGTCAGAGAAAACATACGGGTACACAGAGCAAGCAGCGGCAATGGTGAGCAAGTAGCGGCAATGATAAGCAAACGGTGGCAGACAAGAAGTATAGGTATTACAGACAACAAAGACCTAATAATAAAAATTGTAATAAGGATAATATTGGAATTTTAAAATATATTGAGGATAATTTTGTCAGTTTAATAAACTTTGAAAAAACTTCTCTCTCCTCACCTCCAAATCCCCCCGATTTGGGGGGAAGCAAAAATTGAGTTTAGGAGGGATTCTGCTTACCTCCCCTCCCCTCCTATCCCCTCCTAAAAATTGAACCAAACACGAAAAAATTAAAATATTACCTCCCCTCCCATCCCCTCCCCTCCAAAACCCCCGAACCAAACAGACCCTAATGCTTGTAAACTGTAATGCATTGAATATTAACGTGTAACAACTATAGGTTGATCGAGTGTTGTTAATGATAATTGTCTTTTGAAAAATCTTTTGAGCAATGATATAATTGAGGTTAATCTTATTATATAATCAACCAAAGTTGACTCCAAATTCAAAACAAAAAATTGTAAAAATTCAGAGAGGAAGGAGAGAGAAGTAGAGAATTTGAAAAGGATGATGACTCTGACAACCTAGATGATTACATTGTTTTATTCTGAATTTGTTTGAGGCATATTATATTGTATCTTTCTTTTGAGTCTTGTTTACATTAGACTAGATTCATGTTTATTTTGAGATTCGTGGATTGATGATTATTTATGCCAAACTAGATTGCAGTTATATAAGAAAGATCAAATTTTGTTCTATTTTTTCTTTTGTTGATTTTATATTGGTGAATGTGATATTTATATAGCAACCAATCGTTAGTTGGTTCAGTCGTGATTGACGCTAAATTTGGTAGGAAAAATCACGTTTCAATCTTCCACAAGTGCGATCGGGAAAGGACTCGAACCACATGATGCTAGAACTGACCCCGAACCAGATTAGACAGTTCGGTAGACCGGATACCGGTGGTTAAAACAAAATATTTTACTTGAGTTTGACCAAAAAATCACACAAAATAAAAAGTGAGAATCAATAATCGGTTAAAATTTACTAACTAGCTAGATCAACTGTTTATATATAATGTATCAAACATGAACAATCCTAGGAATTGAAACAAAATACCAAGTCTTCTAGGAAATAAAATACTGTTGACAATCAGTCACTGAAATAAATTTGTAACATAAATAGTAAAAGGAAAGACATAAGTTTATTTAATCAACGAACGGAAACTAAGCACAAGAATGCAATATAAGTAAAAAAAAAAAACTTTTGAAAGCAAGTTAACATACTACATTTGATGATCCAGATCCAGTTTGGGGGTGGAACATAATTTGACGATCCAATCCGGAGGTGGCCAGAACAAGTTGATATAGTGTGGATAATCAGACAAAGGTGAAAGACGACCATTATCCAACTGAAAAACACACATTCCACAATGCATCTTGTCAAAAGAGAGGAAGGCTTCATCAATGAAGATGACACAATTCCCTCCTTTAGGGATAGAAGCAGAAAACGAACATCTATTCCCTAAGAACAACACTCTATCCCCTAAATTCGTCACCTTGACCCATCTCTTCTCCTTCTCATCCAGCCTAAACACATTAAGCCTTAAACCATCTTCTTCACCGGCCGCCGGGAAACCAAAACAATGTCGGTCATATATGTCCACTAGGAACAACTCATCACCCTCCTCACTCTCTACCAGGAATTTCATCTCCCCTCCTCCATCATCAATATACTCAGCCACCAACTGCTCACTATAGTCTGGTGGTGGTCCAAACGCAAATGTTCGACCAATTTTATTGACTGCACAAAACCTCTTTTTAAACACACACATGTCATGAAAGAACGTTGGCATACAAGGGATCTTTGTCCAAACCTCTTTGCGGCAATGGAATAGTACCGGATGGCCTTTATCGTTCAATATGCCGAGAGCAAGAGGTTTTTTCCCATGGCATGTTACAGCAACAACCGTTTGTCCAGAATCAAAAGGCATTATTCGACGTCCAAACATCATGCGTATATACTGTTTATATTGGGACGGAGCATCATCTCTGCTGGGAGTGTTAAAGAAGAAGTGGTTTCCCAAGTGGACAGTGGATAGTTTGTTGAAGTCAAGTACGTAAGGAAAACTATAAGAGTCTCTCGAGTCACGTGGTAGGAGTGGGTGGAAGAGTTGTGTTTCTCCATGTGAGTTTTTGGAAATTCTTATCAACCAAGGTTGGAGAGTTTCTTGGTCTTGTTTTTGTGGTGGTGGTGGTTTGATAAGGAGGATGATGTGTTTAGAGAGTGTACATGAGGGAGATTGTAATTGTAACTTATAAAAAGGTAATGAGATCGAGATGGAAGAGTTGCGCCAGTTGGAACAAACTGATCGAAAGCGAATGAGATCGAGATCGTTGTCGATTCGTTGTGATATCAGATTGACAAGTTCTGTAGGTAGTTCAGACCACTTTGCCTCCGCCATGGCCATGGATTGGATGCTGCTCTTCTTTTCTCTCGTTCTTTATTTGCGTATTGTAAAATAGCATAGCATGAAAGAAAGAACCCTAAAAAGAAAGTGCATTACGTATCCCATTTAAAAAGTATATCAATAAATAAGGAATGATTCGGATTCAAAACTACGATCATTAAAAATAGGAATATATTGTTGAGTTGTACAAACAAAAAAAAAAAATTAAAAATTTTCAAGTTTGGTATCTTACGTTACTTACGTTACTGATCTCAACATAAGTTTGTTATCTGCGTTAAATTTTGAGATAATTTTGTTTGACTTTTCGTTAAATTTTGAGTTAATTTCGTCTAAAATCTGTTAGCCCACGCGGACGATTTAAATAGAAATTTAAGTAAAAGGACTAACTTGAAATTTTTTAAATATAAGAGACTAAATTAAAACCTAAAATAAATTTAAGGCACCGTATGCAAATATTCTTAAAAAAAATATGCAATTAGAAAATAATGATCTTTTTTGTTGACAATTTTAGAAAATAATGATTAAAATTCCATGATTATAGAAAAAGATGTAGCTTCCGAAAATAGAGGTAACAAAGTTATATAATAGAGGTTCCTTCAAAGTTATATAATAGAGGTAACAAAATTTAATCATTATTATTGTAAAAAAAAAACTTTAATCATTATTTTAGTCCAAAAAAAAAAATCATTATGAGGTGGAGTGTGTAACTCAATGATTTGAGTTAAGGCGGTGACGGAAGTTAAAGAGTAAAGGTTCATGGTTTAAATTTTGAAGGTGAAAAATACTAACCCTAACAGCTAATTAATAACTTTGGCCATTTCAAAAAAAAAAAAATCATATTATTGTTAAACATTTACTATGAGAAGGAAGCTCTAAATTCATATTCATATTAATTAGCGAATATCTGTAAGCCTTCTTATTAGATAATTAACCTTTGGGGAGAAATTCAACTATTATCAATTTTGAAGAAGTCAATGATCTCTAAAATATATGCCAGTGTAACAATTTCGAATTTTCAAATAAGATAAAAATTAAAATTGTTTTAAAATCTCAAGAGGAGATAATCATTTAACACTTTGCAATATACTATCATGTATTCATGTCTTTTCCTATGAACAACAACTTCAGTAACAAAATTGAGCAAAAATAATCGATGGAAGCCTAAAATGGTGGTTAACTTAAGCCAAAAGTAACCATGACAGAGACAGACCAGTGGCAGATCATTTTTTTTTCTTTCAAAGCAAATACATATCCAAAATGGATTTGTGAAACTGTTTGAGAGAGCTTATGAAAAAAAGTTAATGACATGTCCACAGATTGTTTTTTGCTTATTTCAATAAGCTCTCCATGATAGCTTATGAAAAACAATTTAACTTTATTTCATCTTTTGTTAATAGCTTATACATAAGCAATTATATGATAAGTGGTTAATTAAGTTGTTTATCCAAACACAACCTTATAAGGAAAGGGCAAGAGAGATTACGAAGAGATTGCCTAGTTCAAAACAAAAATTGTTAACCTTTTAACTGTCTTCATTAGAGGCATATAACATTATCCAAGAGCAAAACTCAATTGCATAATCTAAGCATGTCTTTGATGCATTGGCTGGCAATGTTAAAGGGTTCATGAGAATATGGTATTAGTATTTTATCAAAATCAATGATCTCTACTTGATACTGAGTTTTGATTGACAATTGGGAATTGAGTTCACTTTTTGACTGCTATGACTATGAGAAAGCTTCAAATGAATGGATTTGTGATATAAATAACAAATCTATGGAAGCTATATAGTCATAAATACAAATTTAGAGAAGAAAATGTTTGTTTGCTTGTCTGCTGGAATGACAGACCACTATTTTCTGTATCAGCCCGGAGCTTTAGAAGATGAATGAATGTTCATATACTTGGAATATATGAAAGTAACCTTGCATTGTTACAAGTATACCGGTACAGAATAATAACAGCCACAAGAAATTTGTGTAATTCATGGTCCAAACTATGAATAGAAAAACACTAAATATCACTTTGAGAACAAAGTGGCATAACATTCAACTTTTTAAAATAATTTTGATCACTTCTTTCTAACAATAAAAAAGTAAAACTGAAAATCACAACTAAAAAGGTCATGATCCTAACCTTATAGACGGTCGGCGCAAGTTATTCTCCTATCTCTTTTCTATAGACTTATGTTTTGGGCTAGGCGCGGAATAAAATTAAAAAGGGATACAAACTCACAAGAGTAGTGGGGCCTACAATTGGACCATGCTTGAGCTTTGTGGCAGTGGAACAAACAGCCACATCTTTCTGGTTGTGAGTGAGAGCAGTGGTCGCGCCATTCATTTAGTATAAATGAGAATGGATGGCCACAAGAGCATGGTTTCAGGTCATATGCACCTGGCTACAATAACATCTCATCTCAGCATCCAATCAGGAAATTGTCACATAAGGAATGTGACTAATTGTATGCCAACGCTCCCCTCGCTCCTTTTGGTACTGCTGCATAATTAATGGACAATCATGAATGGACAAAGTAGAAAGAGAGCTGGGTAGACCCTCCTCTGGCAAACTCTCAAGATAAGGGCAGCCTTCAATATATAGAGATTCAAGTGAAGTGAGGCGGAGAAGACCCTTGTAGTTTATTATTCTTAGGTTGGAACAATTTGTCAACTCAAGAGAGTTAATAGTTGATGGCAGCAGACTCTCCTCTGGAAAGGACTCAAAGATTTCAAAATCATCACTAACCTTGAATTGTTTCAGAGAATTGATTTGGAACAAACCTCCTCTCTTGAAGCCATCAATTTGGGGCATCTTTCTATTCTGAGGTTGCGTAGATTGGAAGGCAACTTCCTCCCAAAAAACGATTCCAGCCATGGACAATCGTACAACACGAGAGAAACAAGATTGGTGAACAAGTGTAGTGCAAAAGGCAAGGAAGAAGAGTGCCAACCTATTATAGTTAGAGTGTGAAGAGAATTACAGCCATTGAAATCCAGAGAGGACAATTCTAGATTTGGACCAAAGAAGTCTTCAACTTCCAACTCTTCAAGAAAGGCACTATTATATAGAATTTTCTCTAGGGTGGATTCAATGACCCGAGTTCCACAAAGGATGACCCTTTTCAAGCGGGATGGCAATTCATTTATCAAAATGCCATCACATCTCTTTAGTTCTAGCTCACTGATATTAGTAACCTTAGGAACTGAAGCTTCTAACTCTTCGCAATCAATAATCTCCAATTTTTGCAAAGAAGGAAGGTTTTGAGGCAGGGCACTTTTCAACTTAGGACAATGTTTAATACAAAGCTCTTGGAGCAAAGGGAAACCTTCAAGACATAACCATTCCTTCCATTCAGACATGTGCTCAAATCGCAAAGTTTCAAGTGATCTAAATGGAACATTTGATGAATTATAGCCGTAAAACTCTGTACCAATGATCTCTATTCCATCACAGCCTGAAATGGAAAGCTTCTTGAGTGAGGTGAACTGCCCAAGTGGTGGCAACTGGGAACGGAGTTTACATCCCAATAATTCAAGAGATACTAAATTGGGTAAATGATGATCCCCGAGCCAATATGGAAAGCTACTACCTCTGTAGTCTTTGATGGTTAGCCTCCTGAGAAAAATATTTGGTTGAAGAGCCTCCAAGATAATTCTAGATTTTGAGCCATCCATTTCTTTCTGTTCATCGTATGACATACTTAATTCTTTTAAATTTTTCATATCTTTCAAATTTGCTGCCAATGCATCTGCTGGAACAATGACATTTTCCAACCCTGAAATTTGAAGCTTTCCTTTAAGTTTGTTGAGTTTCCCCAACTGCTTAATATCAGATCCACACTGCTCTCCCACAACAAAATTAGTCAGTATCTGAAGATTTTTTAACCCTCCTATCTTCATTGGCATCTTCTTTATACGAGTTCCTTCCAAAATAAGACGACGTAAATTGATGAGTTTGCAAAAATCTGAAGGGAGCTCAGTCAGTTTAAAACAATCTTGCAATAAGAGTGTCTGCAAATTATACAGCATACAAATGGAATTAGGTAAGCTTGCAATCTCAGTGTAAGAAAGGTCTAGATAGCGCAGAAGCTTTAAATTTCCTATCTCATCAGCTAGCTCTAAGAGATTGCAACTAGAGAAAGACAACGTGCGCAAATATTTTAGTCTTGAAAACAATTTTTGCTGCACATTGGTGCTTATCTTAAATCGTTGGTCACCATAGCCCTGTACTTCTACCATCAAACTATGTAGTCCCTTAATTTTACTAATCTGTTCTAGTTTTCTATCACCATCTTTCAAATCAAGGCAGCACCAACTGCGACATGCCGCTATAGGGATCTCTTGCCCATTATCACCCTCTATTCGTAACCAGGAATCTCCTGTTGCCCATTTGGCTAAATCATTGACAAGATCATGCATGGTGAAGTAGTGCTTACCAGTCCATAATGGCATAATTACTGATTGTTGGAAAAACAATATTGACACTAGATGATCGAAGAATTCATTACCCAACTCTTCTTCGCTTTGGTATCTTTCCCAACTCTGAAGCAAACCTTCTGACATCCAAAGCTTGATTAATTCACCCTTTTCAAACTCATAGCCCTTGGGAAATACAGAACAATAAGCAAAACAACGCTTCAGATTGGAAGGTAGGTTAAACTGTTAAAGTAACTCGATCTCAGTATGGAGTAAATGTGGTTGTCAACCTCAGGTAAATGCCACAAATCAGTGTACAATATCTTATCCCATTCAGGTTCAGATGATTTTGTTTGCAAGATACTCCCCAATGTTTTCAGAGCTAAAGGTAACCCCCCCACACATTTTTACTATTTTCTTGCCTATCAGTTCAAGGTTTGGATATTCAAACACATTCCTACCTCGAAAAGCATATTTCACAAATAAACTCCAACTGGCATTCTCCTCCAATTGCTTTAAATGAAGTAACCGTGTAGACCGCATCACTGATGCCACTTCCATATTGCGTGTTGTCACGATCATCTTACATCCTGAAGATCCACTAAAACGAAGTATGAAATTGTCCCATGTATGCCTATCTTTGTTCCAAACATCATCTAGAACAAGCAAATATCTCTTGCCGGCTAGCCTCTGTTGCAATTCACGTTGGAGTATATAGTTTTCACAATCTACTGCTGAAGAATCAATTGACTCCAGGATTGATCGGGTGAGACGAGTAAGATCAAAAGATTCTGAAACACGAACCCAAACTTTAAAATCAAATTGCTCCATAATCCTGTGGTCATTAAAAACAAGTTGAGCAAGGGTTGTCTTACCCATCCCCATCAGACCCACTATACTGATTATCGGTACCTTGTCGTCAAAGTAGCTGTTTGCAAGTAAAAAATTGATTATTTTCTCTTTCTCATGCTCTCTACCATATATGACAGGATTCATCTGCCAAAATTCCAGTTGTGAATTTGAATTCCCTCGACAATTGCTGACTGATTCTAATTTCATAACTATCTCCCAATCTATTCTCTTGCTCAGCTAGAACATTTAGCCTCTTGATCAATACTTTAATCCTAGATTCAAATCGATTAACAGTTGCTGAAATAAAGCGTCCTATCTTGCCTTTTCGTTGTGCCTCAATTGCAATTACATCCAATACCTGCTCTACTTTGTATGACACAAGTTTGAGATCACTAAGCCAATTCTTCACGTCTAAGTTTTGGTACTGCTTTGTCTCTGCATCATCTAGAACTTCATTGATAGAATTCAGTGTGACTTGAAGTTTGTTCACTAGCTCTTCATCGAAGTAGTCTATGAAAACTGTTGAAGCTAATCTTTGTTGAATCACTTGAAACACAGACCAAAGAGATGCTCCACCACCAACAAACTCTGTCATAATGTTAATTGAATTAAATACAAACAAGCAAAAGGATCTCAAATCTCAGCGGGTCACAACTTTGCAAGATCTTTGGTAGTTTGGTGAACTATGGCTAAATGAGTCAACGAGTCAATGAACAACCCTATTTTGGTTTTCTTTTTTTGAAAAATACAACAACCAATATCTCTTCATGAAGGCCTATGCTTAGCTAGAGAGTATGGTGTGAGACACTTGGAGGTTGAATTAGATTTTAAAGGAGTGGTGTGTAGTTTACAAAAGGAAAATTAAGCGGTGCCGCTAGTTGGAGTCTAATTAATAAGATCAAAGAAATGTTAAATTACTCGTGAAATGTTAAGATTATTCATGTATGTCGAGAAGCAAATCAGTGTGCCGGTATATTAGCAAATATAGGTTGTATGTCTCCTAAGGACTCGATAGTTTATGAACATTCTTCTCCGAAGTTGTTGATTCAGGTTCTTGCCGATGATTGTAGGGGTGTATGAGTATCTTTCTCCGTTTAATCACCCTCTAATTTTCTTTTAGTTGGGTTTAGGCCCCTTTTATTACAAAAAAAAAAATAACATAAACACTCCCTTTTTTTATAAGCAAATATTAGTTGTTTGTATTACAATCTTATGTTAGTTTAACCAGCTGAGCTACCCTCTAATTTTATATGGATCTTTCTAACTACTCCGTCAGGTCATACAAGAAGAAGTTTACTTTTGTATGTAGTTTTATCTGTTTTCACCATCAGTTTAATCTGATTTGGAGGTCAGTTCTGGCATCAAGTGATTTTAGCCTCTTTCGATCGCAGTCGTGGGAAATTGAACTGTGGTCCTTCCTACCAAATTCAGTGTCAATCACCACTAAACCAACTAACGATTGGTAGATGTTTCGATGTATCTAAAAAGTAAATTTCTTCTTGTATAAAGAAAAATAAAATAAAAGTTGTGCATTAAAAACACCAAAATTTAGACTTTTGTTGTATTGACTATTCTATTTCTAAGAAAAAAAATTCTAAATTTATTGCATTATTGTTTGCCACGTGTCAAGTTGTTATGAATGGAAATGAAGATTGCCAAAAGGATCCAAACTCATGAGAAACAGTTGTTTGCTGAATCAACCGAAAGTGTAAGATACAAGATAGATAGTGTTATAATAATAGAAACAGAACCATTGAACAGAATCCAGATGTATTTGGTCTATATTATAACCAGATACATCAATTATTTAATAAATCTAAAGAGCAACTTGTTTCCAATAAAAATGACCGGAGTGGGTAACTTTGGATTAGGCATCATGAGGAAAATATGTTGAGTAATGAGTTTTAATGTTTCTAGGAAAAAGGTTGTTTAGGTCTAACAATAATAATAGCAAGGTACCTAGTTGTACCAAGTTGAAAACATTTAGATAAAGATCCAAGTTGACAAATTGTTTTACAGTTTGTAAGAAGTGGAAGCTCATGGCCTCAGAAAATGCTCTATGGTCAAACCTTTTTAAGGAGAGATGGGGAGGAGACCATGCTGCTTTTTATGCTCCTATTGGTTCAAAATCATGGAAAGAAGTCTATGAGGCACAAGATCGTTGCGACCGTGTTGGATTGTAAGTTGTTTAATTTACTCTGCTGAGAGTATGGCATGCACATGCACACAAATAGTAACATTCATATTTCATCTTATATTAAATGCCATGATGACAGATGATTGAATGAGCTTTTTCTTTATCCTTTCCTATCCCTTGCATCTTTTGGAAATAGATTCCCTGCAGTAATCGCGTAACGTGGTTAGAGATCTCGACCATCTGATCTCAAATCAATACCTGAAATTGATTACTATAGGGAATAAGAGTTCGCGCTTTTTCTTGACTCTTGAGCTGACATAAACATAGTTGCTAATTACTGCACAGCTACATCATTGATGTTGGTTTCCTGTTACCTTGATCTTGATTTAGCTCTAGCATGAACCATAGTTATTCAACATAAATTATTGTCTCAAAACTGTGTTGACATTAGTAAATATAGTATAGAGTTCAATTTGCAGTCATACAATAAAAGATCTAGTTCGTGGCAACAATTATTGAACTTTGATACAAAGGGAATGACTTTTCTTTATTCCTCACAAAATAGGGGTTTGAAGATTATTAGGGAAGGAAGTGACTACTATCTTGTTCACCAAGGCGAGGTTCAAGAAAAAATACGCGACAAGTCCCTGTCCACAACAGTCGTAATTTTAGTTCAGAAAGGGACTTCACTGGAGAAAGTTCTGTAGCTGAAGAGAAATCGTCTCGAGGAATTTTGGACAAAATCCTTTTTTTCATTGGGGATTTAGAAGCTGCATCTGTTGATGCCAAACGCAGCCGTGTGATATAATGATCTCTACAATTCAATCCAATAATGAAGTTCACTGTGTAACTCCTTTGTATGTAAGCATTATTTTGTGTATATACTCATCTAATAAATATGTATTTGTAGTGTAAAATCTTTTTACACAAATGTTCAGTTAGATCTTACTACAATGTATAATAAAAACATGGTATTAGTGAATATCATGATTAATTTGTATAATCAGGTATCTTGCAGCAGTTTAAGTTGTATTTTCAGACGATGATCTCACAATTGACAAGTAGTGTTTATGCTGTCATAAATAAGTTATAAACCAATGTGCTCTGTAATCTAATTACTAGGGTGGACACTTCACTATGTAATCTAAAATCTAATTACATATCTCCCAGGTTAAAATATCTCATTGTGGCTTTCCACCAAAAAAAAATCCCGTTATATGCATTGTTTTTTACTCTATTATTATAATAATATGAAAATGAAGAAAAAAATAATAGTGCAACACTTTATGTGTATTCTGTAAAATAATGAAATCATTTTGAAGTTAAAATCCACTGCTGGGATTAAAGAGGTTAGGTTGTACTACGAGAGTTTTCTTGTCACCAATAAATTTGGAACACATGTTAAACATTTATTTTGATTGAAAACTTGTATAAAATCAGTTATCAAAGTTAAGCTTAAATAATAAATGTTTAAAAAGCATCCATTAAAGTCATTTATTATTTGTTTGTGGGGGAATAACCCCTTTCATTACCACTATTTGTTTACATTCATGGAAGGAGCTATCATGTTTGATATGAGGGTGAATAAATGAAGATTTAGAGGGTTCATTAATTAAATGTTGAGTGGTTTCATTACACAATTAAAGACAATGAAATTAGGGTACATATACTATTCCCTACGGGACAAACTTAGATCCCGCCCCAAAAAGAATGACAAAAGAACTACCAAAATGGAGATGGAGATTTCTCCTCAAGTAATAATAGCCAGTAGAAATCTAACATACTATAGTATTGATATTGATATTGATATTCAAAAACACTAAAAGAAATTGCTCCACTCATCCTTTTAGCTTGAACCCCTTTCCTTTGGTTGTTGGTGGTGGGCATCAGATTTACCTTCAAACTCAAATTGCGTAGTACACAGTTTAGACAGAAACTGTATTATGTAAGGCTGAAGCAGCAGCATTCAGTGCCTCCCCAAAACTTAATAACCAATTACAGATTCAATGGCTCTGACTCGGTGTCCCTTTCCTTCAATTGCCAATCTTCTGCTTCTGTTTTCAAACAAACAAACAAAATCTCAGCACCAAGAACTTTTTTTTTCATGAAAATTGGAAATATTGTTTGTAAAGAAAATTTCTTTGGTTTGAGTAACTAGTGATCATATCACTCATATTGCCATGTAATGATATGTCAGATAAGATAGACAGGACAGGCCTTAACAGCAAAGAAACAACCCTTGGACTTCAAGGCAAAACAAACATATGCCCAATTAACCAAACTGAGCAATCAGCTAGCTTGAAACATGTTTGTCCCTGAGAAATATCAGAGATCTACCAAAAAAAGCTTGAGGCAGGATACATAACAGGTAGGGCATGCACACAAGTAGCCAACGGTGTACCAGCAATTTCTCAGATAAAACAGTTATAACTTAAAACTGTATCTTCGTCGCAGTCTAAATAAGTTTTGATCCCATTGCGGTAAAATTTCAAACATAAGCAACAAATCAAAGTGTGAGGGTCTTACTTGGCTTATCTGCAATCACCAGCAGTCGCCTTTGTAAGATACTAGCCATGAAGAGGAAAATTGAGCACATACCAAACATAACAGTGATAGGGAATGCATCAACCTGCACATAGAAAATAAATAATTAGTCTAAACAATTACAGTGAGAGATAGAGAGAAGGAGGGGAAGATAAAGAGATCCTATAATATCTTTTGCTTTTGGGGTTGGGTGGAAAGGATTGACATATATTTCCAAGAAAGGGGTTGTAGGTGTAGAATTCAACAGGATAACTGGTCCAACCAGACATTGCATTTAGGAAAGGATTTATAAATCCAGGTTCAAATTAGTGCAATATAAAAGTGGGTTAAATTGTTGAACTTCAGCAAGATGTGGAATCTAAATAAACAAAAATGAAACATTTTTTAAGATCGAGCATTATATCTAAAACTGTAGATGGTGCAACATACATTGTACAGCACAACACACACAAAAATGTTCAGAGGAATGCGGAAAAAGTTCATGATGGTGCTCCTGGCTTCCTCAGGAATGTATTGGGATCTCATCTTCATAATGGATGGCCAGAATATGCCAACACAACCTTCAAAAGTACAGAAGCCAAGAAGCTGAATGCACCCAGCGAATGAGAGACCACCACCTGTTGCTTTGGTAGGAACTGCAAAAAACTGTTTCACGGTAACAAAGTCAAAATATTGCAGAATAGTGTGAGATGTAAATTACAGTACTAAGGGGTGTGGAGGGAGAGTATATTGGAAGAATAGCATACGGTGGTAATAATGGGAAGCATCAGAGAAGCAGAAGAAACTGCAAAAACAATCTGCATGTAGCTCTCTACACGGAATGATGAACGAGCCATCAACTTAGATGCGAGTGAGCTTCCCAACATTGAAGATAACATGAATGTTGCAAAAATAAAACCATGGGGAATCTCTTCATCATTTGGGCTCAATGCAGGAGTCCATAGGAACACAAAGGTATACATTGAACCTTCAAAGAGAGACTGTATGGCACCAAGCAATGCTATTTTTTCATCTGAAACAAAATGAATATAATATAATAAATTAATTAACATTGGAACTAGGAAATGAACAAAAATACAACACAAGATGAATAAAATAATGATAACAAAATAAGGAAAAGCAAAAATGAATGAGTCCATTTTACTATACATCACTCCCAGGATGGAATCGAACAATGACCAGCCCACTCCTTTTTCCGATTAATGTCACGCATTAAGAGTTTCAAATTTCAAATTCATTGTACTGAACCACTGTATAAACAATGAGAAAACACTATCTAAGATAAGAAATATACCAGAAGCAATGGCCACAGCAGCACCCCTGAATTGGGCTACCAAGCTCTTGTTTTCAGAAGCATCCCCGAAATTTTCTGTCCATGTAGATAATATGACGATCATACCAATAGTAAGAAAACCCGCAGCAGCATCAAAGGGAGCCACTGGTCCAAGAGCCAATGTATCAACAAGGACATTTCCAAACAGCCCAGAAAAAATGGCAACAAGACCATTTCCAAGAAATATAGCCTTCGAGAATGTTAATGATAGCCATTGCTGATCAAAGCCTCTCTGATAGATTCATGTGAAAAAAATTGAGATTCATAAATACAAAATGCAAAATTAAGGAATCAAAGACAAAGGAAAATAACATGGTATAACCCTTTATCACGGATTTTAAGGGTAAAATATGTATTTTGATGAGCAAAAATCACTTCACTGGCCACTTACACTAGGAGGATATTGTAAAATGCATGCTTATCTTGTTTAGAGGGACATGGTAAATTAATAAACCACCCCATAAATCAACATCTTTTGGAACAACCTAGTTTGCAGGAACAAGATGATTCAGAAAACATGAGTTCTAGAAGTATACAAGTAAGAATATAAAGCAGACCTAACAACTAGAGGACCCTATATTGGATATGAAAACCTAAAACAAGCAATGAAGATATCAAATTTCCGATGCCGTCAAACTGTATTGCTTCTACCTTAATTTCCAAAATTCGTAGTTGTAACTTGTAAGATCTATCAAGTAGCTAGCTCTGTTTAGAATGACATATTAAGTATTATATACAATATTAGCACAATTTGAAATTTTGTTCAATAACAATCAAGCTAATAGTATTATTTAGAGGATATATACAACCTAATCTTCTCCATGTGGCCCTTATAATAACTATTATCAAGACATTTACAGCCTCCATACACAGAAAAATCTTATTAGCATATTTACATGTCAGTTAACACCTGCAAATTATAAGGCACTTCTTCTTGTGCGTATAAAGTCAACATATCCAGTGGAAAATTTGAAACTAAATTTTGATAATAACTTAATAAACAGCAGACAACTTTAAAAACAAATAAACTTTCCTCACCTTGAAATGCTCAGCAACAAGCCACGATTCAAATGCTGAAAATAGAAGTGAAGTAGCAATGCCTCCCAAGATACGACCCAACATCAAAACTCTGTACTGAGGAGAATGTTTGGTGATGCAGCTCGCAATGTAGGTTATGCAGTAAGTCACACAAGCCCTCTTCCGGCCCCTGATTTCATAGTAAAAAGCATGAGACACTGAAAAATACTACGACATATGTATGGCAAGAAAACAATTAGAAACCAAAAAAGCATCTCACTGTTTGTCAGCAAGAGATCCGACAATTGTTCCGAATAACATGGACGACCCAAATCCAGCAATGAAGAGTTGTCCAATATCCCCTTTTCCATATCCATATGTAGTGTAAAGGTAGTACACATATGGACCTTGCAACCAATCACCAGCTATAACCATAGAAACATAAACGTATTAGATCGCCGAAAACTAGCATCTCTACTAACAATCAACAACAACAACAACAATGCCATCTAAAAACTTCAGATTAGAAGTTACCAAAAGTTACTAAAAGTAAAATCAGATAAATACTTCAGTTAGTGTAAAATTAAATCAAATCAACTCCTTTAAAAGGATAATAACTAAACCAAATAAAACTTTTAATTTAAGCGCGATCTCGGTCTCATTCATCCAACATTATTATAATCTGAAAGCAACACTTGAATTAAACCGACAATTGAATTAAAAAAAATGAAAAAAGTAAGCATAGTAAAAGATAAAGAATATTATGATAAATAAGCAAAGTGTAGTATACGCAACCATTTTGAAACCAAAAAGCAAAGAGTAAAAATCAGAATTTCCACATCACTGCTATCACAATCAACAAGAAACCAAAGCTAACAAGATGATAAAAGAAGAATCAATGTCGATTCAGATTTCGAAATTACGCTAAGATCCATTTGAATTACTTCATTTTCACACCAAATCCATTTCACAAACAAACGACACATGAGATATATAAATAAATAAATAAATAAAAACAAAAAATAGCTTTGTAATTTATTTATTTTAGAAACAATCATGATGAACAAATGAATGCATTGGAATTAAGAAATTTGAAAACAGATCGAGATCTAAAAGAGAAAAGACAGATCTACCCATCATGAGAGAATAAACGAGAATATAATTGTTCTTAAAGGAATTGAAAGCGGTAGAAGTGTTGATTCGATCTTTGTTATTCTTGCCAAGCTCAAGAACAGCAACAACAGCGGCTAATGCACCGAAAACGATGTAGAAGAATAACTCCATTATCGCGATCTAAGTTTTTGTTTAGAGAGAAAATGCAAATAGAAAAGAAAAGAAAAAATTTGAAGAGAGTGTGTAAGAGAATAGAGATACCACGACGAGTGAGTGGTGTGAGAGATGAGAGAGAGAGAACGGTGAAGAACAAGTTTATATAGTGGTTTTTGTAAATGGTGTTGTAATCACCTGTGACGAGTGTTGTGTAAAACTGGATTTTAACGGTTGTCCGTTGTTTAACTCTTGATTTTTTATCAGCTTAATTAATCTGCTTAATTATATTATTATTTGGAAAATGCGAAATGCCAAACATGGATAATCTTCTTTTGTGTGTGTATTTTGCAGTATTTTTTTTTTAATATTTTTTTTTATTTTTTTGGTAAGGGAATAATTTTATGTTTGTTGTACTGCAATATTTTTAGAAAAATTACTTTTTTTAAAAAGAAAATAATAATTATTATTATCTCTTTTCAGGAGTTTTTTTTTTTTTTTTTGGTATCAAAAGTTTCTTTTCAGGAGTTTTGATATTATGTTTTTTTATTGTCAAGTTTATATTATGTTTGTTATTCTTATGATCTTCAACAAATGTACCCATTACACGGTTGAAATAATTTTTTATTTTTTTAAGTTTGAATAGAATAGTTATCGATCATATTTTACTTATAATCGAATTTTAAATTACTAGATGATATTATTTTTAAAAATCATAAGGATAGGGCAACATTTTTTATTTTGTTGGTAAAAAGAATACTTTATATCACAATCATATTACATGGTGTTGTTGATCTAGTGGTATTGGTTTGGGACTTTAGAATGTATTTTTTCTTAAGGTCTCGGGTTTGATTCTCTCTGGTGTTAATTTGGATTGACTAATTTAATTTCTTAAAAAAAAATTACATGGTGTTGTTAAGATAATGATTAAGAATTTATTAGAGTAAAAAATTTATTGTGTTTTCTTTTTAATTATAAAAATTTAAGTATTGTTCATAAATGTCATACATTAATTAAGTATATAAGTTTTTTCCTATAGACAAATATAAAAGGTTTTTCTTATGTTTACCCAAAGAAATATAGAAGTTTTCTTTTTAAAATTTAAAGCAAAGAAAATATAGAAGTTTTATTTTTAAAGTAAAGAAAAATAGAAGTTATACAAGCTCTTCCTCGTCGTCAAATTACTTCTATCTTTCAGGTGCAAAGAGTCTTAAGCAGCAAACATGAGTGAACAATTCGTCTTCATTCTATAGCTACTTAGTACCTCTGATCCTTCTCCTTTGAGAACTACCACTCGAGACGACTCCGGCCGTTGCGGTCAAATTTTATTTGAAAGTGTTAGAGTAAGCCCTAAAAGTCAGTCTATTTTGATAGAATCTTCTTTTATATCATGACTTTGATTTATATATTTAATATATATAATAAGGCATTTCTTTATTATGTTTGTTTTAAACGAATAAAGTCCCTACAATAGCTAGTCTATTTAATGGAACATTAAGTGTGGCTTAATAGTGAGACTCCATTAAACATAAGGACACTATTCTTAAAGTATTCATAGTCAAGTTTTAATGTGAATTGCGATAATATTGAAACACATAGACTATTATGTATTAAGACTGATGAACACATCTCACGGGTCATGAATATAGAGATATTAAGTCTATACATAGGTATAAATATTAAGAGTAATATTTATACTGGATAGACCCACCATGAGAATACTACATATTATTTATGAAAAGTGTCATAAAATATTCTCAAAGTGATAATGGTGTATACCACCCTTAGACCTGAACCAACTGTGATCCCTAGATGTGGAGTCAAGTACTTTATTGTTATTCAAACGTTATCTGTAAAAGGATAATTATAAAGTTGGTTAATAGGTACTTCACGAATCATGCTGAGGGACATGAGTGACCTAGATGGGATTTGTCCCTCCTATATAATGAGAGTAATATCTATAGGCCTCTTGATGGAATATGACTGATAAAATGTGTGGCCACGCCGAACTAAGTCAATATGAGATATTGAGCTTATTCGTTGCTCAGTATGTCTCGGGATCAAGAAATAAGATATTGAATCATACAAGGGTGACACGATCTATGCCTTGTGTTCAATATAGATATAAAGGGCAAATGAGTAATTATACACGAGTTCGTTATCATAGAAAGGTTTCGTTAGATCACATGACATTCTCGTCACTTGGGTGACAACGGCGTATTGCTAGATGCTAATCGTTGTTTATAATATTAAATATATGATTTGATATTATTACCAATGTTACGAGAATCTACAGGGTCACACACATAGAACATATATATGAGAGAGAAATAGATAAGTTAAATTTATTTATAAGATAAATAAATAAGATTTGTTTATAAAATAATAAATGAAGATTTATTATTAATTAGATAACTACTAAATAATTATAAGGGATAATTACGAAGTAAATAAATATGATTTATTTACAATATGATAAGTGAGACTTATTAGTAGTTAGATAATAACAGAATAATTATAAAAGATAATTATGCACGTTTTAAGTGAGATGAAAATTAGGATAAGGACGAACAAGTATGACTTGTTGATCACACAAGAGACTCTATAAATAGAACTCTTGTGTAGAGGAAAAAGTAACCGAATTTAGAATTCATAATCCTAATTTTCTAAACCCTATCTCTTTCTCTAAAGCCTTCGGTTAAGTTTCAGCTAGCACCGAGATTGAAGGAACTATTTGTGTGGACTGAGTAGAGGCATCGCTAGGTTGCTTCACATAAACTTGTGTTGTTTGATTTGTGATTAATGATTTAATCAAGATTCGTTCATCGGGATTATTCCGCTAAGAGGATTAAAATTTTGAAAAACCCCTCTTAAATCCCAACAGAAAGTCGCTCAAGCAATTTCTTTAAAGAAAAGCAAGACAAGATAAGGCTCGAAAGCTACGAAAAAAGTCGAGCTGCTCTTCTGTGGTGAACCATAAAAAAGCCCTTGTGCTTTGTATTTGGAGAATCTTGTGAAATGTGGTATTATTAATGTATATAATGATATTCATCTACATTTGTTTTGCTGACAAGAAGTATTCATTCCATTTTTTTTCTTCATCGTTTACTAGTTTTTAAGGAAAACCGGCTTTGCTTAAATTTGATCGAGACACAAATAAAAATGTGATCAATAGGTTCACAAATCTTAGCTCAACTGTCAGAAATGTCGAAATTGTTGGTGTTGGATGTTAGGACCAGGGTTCGAACCCCGATCACTGTACTTTGTGTGTGAGTTTTCAATGGCTTTGCTATTTTGTCTATCAACAAAAAAAATGTGATCAATAGATGTTTTACTCATACTGTAAAATTATGTTTTTTTAAATGAAAAATTAGTTGAATTTTCTGTAGATAGACAAACTTTAACAAATGGTTATTAGCTAGGTCACTCTTTTGTCCACAGATAAAAATAAATAAAAAATGCTAATGAGTATTGTCTTTGAGCATTCCATTTAAAAAAATTACTATTCAAAAAGTTAAACATTTTAATTTTCAGTGCATTGACTTCATATATTTTCATTAAAAAATTATATAAACATATTATCTAATATGCTTAAAGAGTGTCTTGAGAATACTCGTCACTAAGACCCAAAAAGAATTAATTTAGGGTTTAAATTATGCCCTCAAACTCTTTGATGTTAACTTTAACCATATGTCAATGTTTGATTTAGTAGTCAGAGATTTGGGTAGTATGCACGCGGTCATAGGTTCGATCATCATTGTCAACATTATAAATAAAAAAAATCATAACCATATGTCCAACTTTATTAATTAAATCGTTTAAAAACATAATTAATAAAAGGATCATGCTAAAAATGTACTCCCTCCGTCCCATATTATAAGAAGAAAAAAAGTTTTTACACTTATTAAGAAAAGTTGAATATGATAATTTGAAATATAACTTTTTGTGTTTTTCTTGAAATAAGTTTCATTGGAAGATGTAAAAAAAAAATTTATTCGTTATTGATTATGAGGAAAAGAAGAGAGAGAGTAAATTAAATGCAATTTACATTAAATTTCATGAGAATAAGTAAAAGTAAATCTTGAAAATGATAAAAGTGAATTCTTTTTGCTTATAATTTGGGACCAAAAAAAGTGATTTTTTTTGCTTATAATATGGGATCGAGGGAGTACCTACGAGGCACTTGTTAAACATATTAAAAAAGAAATTTTATTTTGGAACTTGTACGTTCAATATTTTAAAAGTGTAATTTTTTTTTATATGCTTAATGTTCTTGTGAACATTCAAAGGGGGTTATATTATTAAATATATAAGAATAATGTTACATATGTTATCAGAGAATGGACTGATAAAAAATATATCGATCCCTTTACAATAAAAATGTGTAGCTATTTATAGGCTGCATATTTCTTCTCCTCCAAGTTTGATCTCCTAGAACTTCGGCCACCACCGTCTTCTCCGGCGAACCAGCGTAAGAATAGGGTTGATTATTCTTTCCTTCGTCCCTAAGCTATGGAGATTATGGGGGTGATGATTTCTTCCACGTGAAGTTAAGCAGTTGACCATTTGAGAGAAGAAAATATTTTGGGCATGATTCATCATTCAAAACTAGTTGGCGCCATGTTGCTTCATCTCGCCACGTCAAGTAGTTTTGCCATCTCGCCTACTGGGACTTCATGAATCATTTTGATTGGACTTTGTTACTTTTGGACTTATTGGGCCTAATTGATTTGTCCCTTAGCCCATTGCCCGGTCCACTTAACAAGTGCTTTGAGGGCACTGTTTAGCATGACCATATTTTTTTATTATTAATATACAATTAAATATATTAATAATTAAAGTTCTACATTGACAAATGTGAAATAATCGACTGTGTCATTTATTCTAGAACGGGTTGTAAATAACAAAGAGAAAAACACTTAAATAGTCATAAGTAATTTGGTCACATTCACATAAATATACATATTATTTGATTATTTAAAAAATACACATTATTTAATTATTGTCTTTCTATCTTTTTATTCACATAAATATACATATTATTTGATTATTTAAAAAATACACATTATTTAATTATTGTCTTTCTATCTTTTTATCAGACATGTGTGTCTAATCAAATAGTAGTATATACTTCCTCCATCCCAAAATATAAGCAAAAGTGAGTTAAAGAAGCTTGATGTATTTAGTTAAAAATTTCGATCAAATACATTCACTTTTGTTGACAAACTTTTACTTATATTTTGGAATGAAAGCAGTATTTCTTTATAAAAAAGAAGTGAGTACTCGTTTTAATCCCTCACAAATTTTTTTACGGATTAATTCAATCGTCGACAAAAATAAAACTCAAATTTCTTCACAGGAAAAAACTAATCTCCATTTATTATAATGAAATGACTAGTTTATCTCTAATATAAAAATCTCAAAAGACTAATTTGATCGAAGGTGCAATTAAAAAAGTGTTAGACGCGTGAATTAGTGAGGGGTGAGGGGTGACGTTGCTAATACGACGACGCGGTTTACTGTTGACATGATAATTATCGTCCCTTAACTGAGATTTGATTACACATGGCACCGTGCTAAACGTCCGATTAGTATTAGTATTGAATTGAAGAGGTGTAAGGTGTCGGTGGTAATTGGGTGTGGCGCGGCAGAAAAATGTCTCGGATCTAAGTAAATGGATAATGAGTTACTGTGAGGTAGACCCCTCCCTAGTCCCCACCTTCATTCACCCTTCCCAAAATTGAATTGGGATTCAATAAAGTCAAAACCTGTGTAAGTATATATTTAAATTAGATGGTTATTCTACCCCAAAAAAAAAAAAATTAGACGGTTAGGATTTTAATCTCTATTTTTATATTAAATAAAAAATTAAAAATATATTTTAAAATATAAACCGTTTGATTTTGATCAGATGGCTTAGAAATGATGACTGTAAGGTCGAAAGTTCAAAGATTGTGGCGATGGCGGCTCCGATCAACTAGACAAATTGAAAACCATCATCAAGATTAAAGAAACAAAGCCAATGTGGTGGAGTTTTTTAGAGAAGTACGGCCCGATCGAAGATGAAGAAGCAGGTTGTGAAGGTGGTAGAAGTGAAGTAGGGCAACAGACATTATGTACGGTATATTTTAATAAAGCTCATATTTAATTTTTTATGTGGAGATGACCTAATATTTTTGTAAGTTTTATTCTTTTAAAATAAAGACGATAGTCAATTTACCGAAATATTTATTATTGTTTTGGATTGGGCTTAAATCCCAACTCGATGTCGTGCTCAACTCAATTAAGCGTCGAGTTCGGCCTAATTATGAGTTGGTGCAAGACCAATGGACCACGTGTCCTTATTCAACGGTCATAGAAACATGCACTTATGTAACAACCGACATCATAATGTCAATCATAACTTTTTGTCCGTTATTCCGACAACCATCAACGTCGAGGCCACGAGTTTCGTCCTCATATTTGATGGTTTTGGCACAACGTTGGGAGTTATGTATATCTTCTCATACAAAAGGGACAAGTATCTCATTTCTTACCGTATTCAATTACTGATGGTGGCATAATGTCAAGGTGACATGTCTCACATCACATGATTGAGCAAAAGTATTTTCTTATTGGTGTTTTTTCTCAATGGTTGGAAAGAACAATGTCATAGTAGTTACAAATGCACTTCTTCCATGCATTCAATATCAAAAGTAAAAACTTTATCATGCTTTTCGTTGGATTTGCCCAATCCCACCATTTCTGTACCAAGGAAATACTAGTACATCCCCAAATGCTAAGGATCGTGTTTTGTACTACTACATATCGACTTCGTTAAGTGCTTTTTTTAATCGTAAAGTAGAAACACGAAAATTTTATTATAATCCTCCTCGCTTAAGTGAAGCACAATTCCACTATAGGTGGTTTTGACTTTTGAGTAGTCTTAAACTCTTGTGGAATATTTTCTGTACCAAGGAAGAAAGAAAAAAAAATTGTTCGACTGGTTCGTTAAATGCCAACTTAATTTCAAATTTTTCTAAATATCATGATTCCTGAATAGTACTACAATTAGGAGGAAATTAATGAAATTATTCTTTTGCGTTGAATGAAATTTATCGTTATAAAAAAAAGGGTTATGCTAACCGGTGCCCCCGGGGCACTGGTTAAGGAAACCAAAAAAAGAAATTTTTAAATTGAAAATAATACTTTTTAGACTTTCGAGGCGTTGACTGCACAAAGTTCAATGTCATATTACTATATTTGCTTCCTTAAACAGTGCCCCGGGGGCACTATTTAGCATTTTCCTAAAAAAAATAATATTATGCAAATATCTTTTCTAATTCAATATTAGCTTTTTTATATTAAGTATGCGTAGAAAAAAGGTTAAATAAAGCACGTGTATTAAATTCTCTCTAAGGTTCTAAGATTGGTATTTGGTCCCTTTTGGGGACAGCAATTTTTTAAGTTTGCTCCTCTTGGCTTGAAGATGGGCACTTCCCACCTAATATCATGGCTTAAATATGTTATTAGTCCATGCACTTGTATCATATTTTGGTATTGGTCCTTACACTTTATTTTGTTTGGTTTTGGTCCTTGCACTTTAAAAAAGATTTGCTTTAGGTCCCTATCGTTAGCCAACTTTTAAAAAAAAAACGTGAACAATAATCGAGTGCCATGTGGCCCAATCATTTCATGCCATGTGGCACTGTAAAAGGATTATTTTTTATATTCAATTAAATAAAATAATTAAATTGATTATGTTTATTACATTATATCGGGAAAGTACTTCATAGTATCGGAGAAGTATCAGAAATTAATATTATTATTATCTAATTTCTGTTACACTTCATAATATCGGAGTATCAGACGAGTATCGGTATCGAGTACGTATCGGACACGATACTTCACCATTTTTAGAGTATCGGGGCTTCACAGCATAAGACATATCTTTTTTTTTTACATAAAGCATGGCCCGCTAGTTATTATAATTATTATTTGAGAAAAAAAATATGCACTGACAGTGTAAAAATTTTACACTGTCAACCAATACTAATCATGTTTTTCGCCACATCACCCTACTAAACTCCACTTTCTTAATATGATGTGGAAGAATGATTCATTCTTATTGGTTGTCAGTGTAAAATTAATTTACACTGACAGTGCGTATTTTTTAAACTCTCATTTTTACATAAGTTTGCATAATAAACACAGACAGACGCAAAACACGCTCTAGTTGACCGTTAGTACTTAATAATAATAATATCTTATAAAAAAATAATAACAAGTGTAAGTGTAACAGTAAGATTAAAAAGGAAAGAAAAAAAAATTTGTTGTGTTTTATGTCTTTACTCTTCACCATCGCCCCTTTAATTATTTTATTTATTTGCATTTAAAAAATAACCCTTTTATTGTGCCACGTGGCATGAAATGATTTGGCCACATGGCACTCCATTACTTTTCACATTTTTTTAACAGTTGACTAACATTAGGGACCTAAAGCAAATCTTTTTTAAAGTGCAAGGACCAAAACCAAACAAAAAAAAATGCAGGGACTAATACTAAAATATGATACAAGTGCAGGGACTAATCACATATTTAAGCCTAATATCAATGATACAAATATTATTATCTTAGTGGTGAAAATTTACCGTCTCTTTGCAATGTCATCTACAAAGTTCTCTTAAAGGTTCTAGTTAACCGTCTCAAACGCATTCTTCCTACTTGTATTTCAGATTCACAAGCTGTTTTTGTACCGGAAAGAGATATTCTAAATAATGCATTAACGGTCTTTGAATTCCTTCATTATATGAAGTGTAAACGTCGTGGTAAAGAGGGACGACTTATTGCTTTAAAGCTAGATGTTAGTAAAGTTTCTTGGTCGTGTCAAATGGAGTTATTTACAAGCGATGATTCAAAAGATGGGATTTTCAGATACTTAGGTTAAGTGGATCATGCAATGTGTTACAACGGTCAGTGGTCAAACCATCAATTATCAAACATTCGTCATTGTTATTGTTTATAGTTGCAACAACGAAGAAAATTGTCAATCTCTTCTATTATATTGAAGGAAATGCAATGAGTTCATTTTACTTTAAAAAGTTTGAAGTTAGTATAATTTTATTTTAAAAAAAATGTTTACAATAGCTCTATATATCGTAGTGTTCTTGATTGGCCACAAGGCCTAGAAGTCACTTGAGATCCATCGCGCAAAGAACCAATATGTTATGGACTAGATTTTTAGGTTGGACCAAGCCCAACGTCACATGTAACAGCCCAATGCCTAATTTATTGGAAAATTGCTTTTTAGACCCCCTTATATTACTTCCAGGCCCCCCATGTTGACCATTTTGCCCTTATACTAATTTCGTCAATTGCAAACCGAACTTGCATAGCTTCGTATTCTACATACCGAAGGCATGTTACATAAGGCTAGCTTGTTAAACATGTTTCATGATTTCGGAACACAGCAGCAACCAATTGCAGCAGGTTGGAACAACAACAACCAATAGCAATGAGTTTCAGGAAGCAAATATATGAAGTTTCAATAAGAAAAATGAAATTTCAGGAAGCAATATGGAGTTTCAGGAAGCAAAATGAAGTAATAGTAATTTAATAACACATGAAAGTTTCATAAAGAAACAAAAATCAAGGGGTGTCAGTCACGATAGAAACTTCATGTCAAAGAAGATTAAAATGCAGGTTAATGAAAATCTTTTGCTGTGAAATTTCTGAACAAATTTGAAGAATTGAAGAAAGAAGAGTGATTTTCTTTGAAACCAAGATGGTGAAGAAATCATGAAAAACGATATGGAAAGCATCATAGATGAAATTATGCAAGATTGGAAAGTCCGAAATTATGCAATATACAGGGGAAAAGTGGGTTTCTGAATTTACGGTGCGAAATGTAACTTTCGAAGTCACTCTATGTCACACACAAACAATCAAGAAAAGAAAGAAGGAAGATTGTTACCAATTTTAGTTTGAAATGAAACGTTCACAGTGAACTGAACCACACAAACAAGAGTGTGTTTATGATGAAAATTAGAAACATAAACAAGATGAAAAACATACATTTAGATCTGACCATCGATGTCCCTTCTTCTTCCTGGTGTTTCGGTTCGTAATTACCGAATTAAAGCGATTTCGGTTTGTAATTACCAATATATTGTTGATCTCTGCAAGAACTGTGAGCTTCTTCAAGAGATTATTGTGATTGACTTGGTTTCATTGAGGAAGAGACAAAAACATCAGTTTGGACTTTGGAGTGCCTCAAGTAACATTTACTCTTTATATGAATTGCAGCAAGAACGCCTTCAATTAGAGTAAGGAGTCTGTTTACATATTTCTTGCAGCAACATAGCAGAAGCACATAACAGCAACAAAGTTCTCTTCTTCCCTTACTTGCAACTTTGTCGAACAATGAGTCAATAGCGATGGCAGCAACAACAATGACAACGATAATCCCAAAATGCCGCCAATAATCCCAAACCCCCAATCAATTTCTTTCGTATCATAATTACCGAACACCTTCATTTCGTTTCGTATTTACCGAATTCGTGTTGATTTGGGCAAAAATCAAGAAATGTTGTCGTTTCGGTAGTCACGAACCAAACTCTCTCTGTTTCGGTAATCACAAACCGAAATCGCTCTGATTCGATAATTGCGAACCGAAACACAAGGGACATCGATGGTCTTAGCATGGCAGAAAAATGAAACCAAAATTCAAGAAGAAGAAGAAGAAGAAGAAGAAGAAGAAGAAGAAGAAGAAGAAGAAGAAGAAGAAGAACAACAACAACAACAACAACAACAACAACAACAACAACAACAAGAAGATGAAGAACAACATACAGAAACAAAGACAATTTAACAGAACTTAAATTCCGAACCGAATCATATTTCACTTCTTCAATTCCCAATTCCAATTCATATTTCGAATTCATGGAAAACAAATCACAAATCAGGAACCGAATCAGAAAGATTGGTAGCTTCAGGAAACAAAATACTTGCAACTCTGTTTTTGTTTCGGGAAGTCAAAATGAAAGCGAGCAAAGCAAAATGAAAGGGAAAAGGTGGAGAAAAATTTATGCTATTTCGGTTCCTACGATACGAAAACTATTGAATTCGGTTTGTAGAATCCAAACTGAACTGGGACCTAAATGTAGGGGCATTTTTGGATTTTTGGGGGGTTTCGTAGCAAATAGGGGGGCCTAAAAAGCAATTTTCAATTTATTGGCCTATATATAGGAGTGTAAGCGGATTAGAAAAATCTAACTGAACCAACGATCTAAATCAATCCAAATCGAGAAAAAAAAATCAATTTTATGGTTCGGATTCAAAACCGAACAGAACCAATTAAAAACTGATGTGGTTTGGTTCGGTTCAGATTCAGTTTTTAAGAACCGATGAACCGAACAAATAGGTACATTATTAACCATATGTTTATTTATTTAGTTCAGCCCACTTCATGTTATTGTTTAAAAAAAAAAAAAGAGCCTCAACTTAGTTCAGCTCAAACCATGTTATTCTATCAAAGCCTAACTTAGAAATAGGGGTGGCAAAGTGGGCATGCCCGCCCCGTTTAAGCCCGCCCAAAAGTGGGCGGGGCGGGGCAACTTAGGTGTCCGGGTTCAACAACTCAAGCCCGCCCGTTTATTGGCGAATTGGCGGGTTGGCGGGCCGGCCCGCCAAATACTTTTTTTTTTTTTATAGTTTGAATTATAACTTCACAATTCTTACCTCCTAGTTGATGTTAAAAAAAATACTAGCAGATTGCGTTGAGAGAAGATTGTGAAGTTAAGCCGATTGAATTAGAACTTTACAATTCCTTAAAATTCTTACCTCTTATTTTTAAACTAACAGAAAATAAGGATAATTAAGAGTTGAGAGAAGATTGCAGCAGAGAATAGGGATAATTAAACTAACAAAAACATTAATTAAGTTAATAAGTAATTTCTTACAATTACCTTTAATTAAACTAACACTTACAATTACGCTTAATTAAACTAACAGAAACATCAACTAAGTTAATAAGTAATTCATTACAATATAAGATAAAATGATAAATACTAGCATAAAGGGAGCACGACGGCGGATGGAATGAATGAAACAAACAACCCTAATTTTGGAAGAAAAAGAAACGTGAAGTTTTATATGAGAGAAAAATATTACTGGATTGAGATTTGGGCTCCTCATTCCAAGCCCAATTTTTAGTAAAAGCAAAAAATATAAAAAATTTAAAAGCCGCGGGCTAACCCGCCCCGCCCCGCCCCGCCCCGCCCCGTTTTTTAAGCGGGTTAGGCGGGGGCGGGCCACTTTAAGGTAGCGAGCCGAAAACCTCAGCCCGGCCCGCCAAAAATGGCGGGTCAAACGGGTCGGCCCGACGGGCCCGGCCCGTTTTGCCACCCCTACTTAGAAACATATCAATATCACTCTGAGGCCTCAATCTCACATAGTCACGGCTGCAACACTCATATCTCATCGTTTGAAACATGTGTTTGGAAACCATTTTCTATTCTTTTATGTATGGTGTATGGTGATAATTGATTACATCAAATGTTATGCGTAACTGAAAAAAATTATAACATGGAATATATTAGATAAAAAAAGGCTAAATTGCAGTTTTGGCCCCCATGTTTCATAATTGTGCGATTTTGGCCCCCCACGTTTCACATGTGCGATTTTGGCCCCCCCACGTTTCATAATTGTGCGATTTTGGCCCCCCAGGTTTGCCCCCTTTTGCATTTCTTGGTCCCCGTTGACTATTTTGACCAAAAATTACTGACATGAAATATTTTTGACACGTGTCTTAATTGTATTGGCCAACCAAAATTTATTATTATTATTTTTAAAAATAATAAAAATTAAGAAAGGTCACATGACTTTTTTTTGGGGGGTTAATTATTATTTTTTTGGCAAAAAATGGAACCAAGATTTCATCTTCTTCTCCATCGGTAAAACAATCTCTTTGATCAATTTCTTCAGGTTATATCACAACTTTCCAAACAAAATTCGAAAAAGCTTTATGACTGCTCGCGAATTGCCTCATATCACTCATCGGCGGTGCGTTCTTCCGTTCACCGACAAACCCAGAATTACCATCCGATTTCCTTTCCATAAATTTGGGTTTGGATTGTGTGAAATACCCTCTGAAACTTTGATTTCTTGACCTCCGTTGTCAGCATATTTACGAGACAAGTGTTTGAAGCAGGAAAAGGAAAGTTGAAAGTTGTTGGTAGAGTTGGTATTGGGATTGATAATGTGTATCTACAAACTGTTACTGAATTTGAGAGACTCACTAGGAAACTGCTTCCTAATTCCTAATTGTATTAAATTATCATTGTGTATCTACCAATTATTCCTAATTTGGTGTTGGTAAAAATTACAAGTGTTAAAGACAATTAGGAAACGTGGAATGTTTATATATGCACTTTGTGCATTATTAGTATATGTAAATATTACATTTAGTATCAATGAAGAGACTCATTTAGTATCAAAACCAAATCTTGTATTCTTTAAACAATTAAGACACGTGTCAAAAATATTTCATGTTAGCAATTTTTGGTTAAAATAGTCAACGGGGACCAAGAAATGCAAAAAGGGGCAAACGTGGGGGCCAAAATCGCACATGTGAAACGTGGGGGGCCAAAATTGCACAATTATGAAACGTGGGGGGCCAAAATCGCACAATTATGAAATATGGGGGGGCCAAAATTGCAATTTAGCCTAAAAATAATAATAGAAGAGAATACATCAGAATAAAAAAGCGCTGCAAACCGATTAAAGTATCCGAACCAAACCGATTAGTTTGGTTCGTTTCATTTTTGAAAAACACCAAAAATCGAACCAATCGAGAGTTCATTGGTTCAGACATTTGATTCACCAAAACCAATCTAAAGCTTTCCACAATTACGCCCCTATATATATATATATACAACCCTTCACAACCTCAAAGGTACGTCTCACTTTAACCCCGTTGGCCATGGCCGATCGTCTCTAATACTCAGATTCTGACCACTAGCTCGGAGCATCATTCCACTGATCCACCACTATGAGTCATCTACCTCTCTTTTATCTCATCAAATAAACTTGAATTTTGCTACGAACACAACCCAACAAAAATTTTCCTCTTTGACGAGTAACCTCTATCGAGCCTCTCCATCAACGATAAACTATTTCTTACTATTATTTAAGATACACTATTTTAATCCTAAAAAATTTACACACTTTGATTTCATATTGACTTGAGCGTCAGAGTGCTTGCAGGTATCTCCCACCACCTACTTCAAATTTAATGGTTTGCTACTCGACGTCTGACCACTTCTTCTAATCACTTAATTAGATCACATAGTTTGTGAAGTGACTAATATCTAATGTTTTGAATGTTTGGTCTAAATAGTAAGATGTCCTAGACCTCTTAGGTAGTTAGGAATTCGATTCTTAACTTTTGCGTATGAAAAAATTTGATTGAGAGAAAAACTTGTACATATACTTCACATATTCTTTCACAGAGATTAGTCATTACTAACGACGCTAAAAACATTACATCTATATCTATATATATCATAGTAATCCAAAAGATGGAGGGATAGAGATCTCTTTGATTCTCACTGTCCTCATAACAAAAAATGCTTGGTAGGTAGGTGCAAGTATAAAGAAATGAATAAATGAATGAGATTGGATTATTAAAAAGAAATTGTCGGCAATCGTCCAATTAGTGCATTATGGATCTAGAATGAATGTGAATGGTGGTACTTTACTGCTTAGCCAGTCACAATCATGATTGTTGGCAGACATTGACATACTCATTTAACGATAATACTAGTACTACACTAACTCCTTTGTTTTCTTCCTAACTTCGTACTACGTACTACTATTGCTATTTGCTAGTAGTAGTATTTGACACTCACGTTTATGCACGACTATGCATTGACCCACAGACCCTGCAGGCTGCCCACTTTTCTTAATATACCATTCGTCGTGCCAAGTAGTACCTCTTCCTACCTAATTCCATATCAGGCAGCATAATTTAATGGATTCTTCATTGCTGTTAATTAACATATGGTATCTTTATGGGCTCAATGTGGGGATTGTAGCATCATTAATTCACAGAACTTCTGCTGACCCGCGATTCATCATGCAACTATTGTACCCATAGCAGTAATGAAAAATGCATAGTGATAATAAAAAAATAAAAAATAACAGAAACCTGTTCATCAGGAGTATGAAACTATGCAAATAAAAAGGTCAATACTAAAGCTGTATTTTCTGACTTTCTTTAATTATATCCTATTCTAGTCCCCACCTTTTGAAATTTTAAAGCAAGATTTTTTTGTCGTCTAATGACTAGAATTTTACTTTTAAAGTGAGTAAGTAGAGTGTTTAGGGTTCAAAACCTGATTCCAACAACTTGTATATACAATGCGACGTCTTTATCAACTAAGTTAAACTTACGGGAACAAACATGAATATTTCTATTGAAGGGTTCTATATCTTCAAAATAGATATTGACATGGAATGATCAAAATAGATGGCCGACTTCGAGCAGTGAACCATCAAAGTTGAAATTAGTGCAAATACTTTGACGCTCAAGTTAGTATAAGAAAGTGAAATGATAAATTTTTAGAATATGAATTGTATAGTTTTGTCCTTCTTATGAAGGTGTTTATATAGGGCCTAGAGAGAGTCGTTGATCATTGATGGAGTGACAGTTATGATTATGAATGGCACCCCCATCAAATGATGAGATATTTGGCCGTTGAGGCCTTGATTTGAAGAGTGGTGTTAGGGAATCTGAGGCATGTTGTTAGCCTTCTACAAGGGGAGGCATTGCATAGTGAATTTATTAGGTCTTTACTTTTTTGGATCATGTAGGGATGGCGTGCACGGACCTTGGTTATATGGTAATGAATAAATTGTATTTCATTGCTCTAAAATGGAGTCACTTTGGAAATCAATTTATGTTAGGTTTATTTATTCGCTCTTAAAAAATGTGGAACATGAAGACAAATTGCATTCATGTTCCCTAAACAAATCTTACACATTTTTTAAGAGAAGTGTGACATGATTTGTTTTAGACCAAATTGCCTTCATGTTGCAATTTTTTAAAACCTTTTTAAAATTATATTGCCTTCATGTGAAAAATTTCTCTAATTTTTAGAATGGAAAATACATTAGAGTACGTCATAAAAAAGACTTTTATGTATGAGTAAATACGAATAATAACTTTTATTACTATTACATTAAAATTTGTTTTGAAGAAATTTTTTAGAGAGATTAAAAACAAAATACGATATAATTATAGAGATAAAAAAAATTATTTAACCCATATAAATTCACAATACTCAACTTGAATTCAGTCCAAACCCAAAAAACAAAAAGTAGTATATCCTAATGTTATGTTTTTAAAAAAATCATAATATTTTAAGAGACGATAATTTAAAACAAAAATAAAGGAAAATGGCAAGTACTAGGATGCCTAATGCCTCAGATTATTATGTTCTCGATAAGTAGTATGCCTCATTTTGTGACAGAGCAAGGAAGGACAAATACATTAAAGGGCTTATGCCGAAAGACATAATATAATGATCTAAAAATATGTGTCAAGGTAAGGAAAGGAAAGAATAAAAAAGGACAAAAATGATGATAATGAGGATATCCAAATAGCAAGGGACTCCTAAAACATCGACCACAAATTCAGATTTTGTGCCCCAAATATCCACAAAGAACTCACTTGACAACGGTCACAAATAGTCTGATCCCAACTCCCAAGTACTTCCATTGAATTAATTAACTACTTGCACTTAAATATCTGATTTTTCTGTTGAAACTGAGAGCTTCAAAGCATGGCTTTTACATCAACTGCTCTACAATATTCATCCACATCATATTTACAATCCTGGGTACCTTCTTTAGAAGGTAAGCTTGATCATAATTCATGTTGTGTCAGAGTGAGATCATACAAACCCACTTCTCAAGGATTACACCAACAGAATTTTGCAAGAGGGTTAACAATCATGAGCGCGACAACAAAACCAGCGAAATCACCAGGTACTTGTTCTTATTTTGAGTTACTTTTACTGGATTAAATTGTCAAAGCACTTCAAAGATGTGATAGAACCTTAACTTCACTTTTTTTTGTGGTAATAGCTGAAGAAGAATGGAAGGTTAAGAGAGAATTACTGCTGCAAAAAAGGGTAAAGCTCCACCCCTGTGTCACACATACTATCCTGAATATACAAATATGCACACATGCATCTTTTTAGTATTTATGTTAGAGTGAGCACAGAAACTTCAAGATACTACAAAAGCTTGAAATGTCTGGCGAAGCATATGAAATTACATTCCATTACTAAGAACATAAATAACAAACAGCAATGATTTGACAAGGTAATGAGAAAGAGATAACGTGTGAGATAGATCATAGATAAAGGAAACAAGAACAATGAAACAGAGGAAACCAACTATGTAGTCAAACAAGTGTTATACACATCAAGTTTTTGTGTAAAATCTAAGGAAATATGATTTCAGGTTTATATCACACGGAAGTTTATATGTGATATATTATTGCAGGTAAAAAGTGTCGAACCAAAGGAAGCTCTGCGTCTTCAAAAAGAAAATAAATTTGTGATTCTTGATGTAAGGCCAGAAGCAGAGTTCAAGGAGGTTAGTGAACAAGTTTTAGAAACCTTGTTTTCCAACTCCAATGTGCCATTATATTCATGTTGGATTTTTTCTGTGCCTCTCATGTGCTTCTACTTTTGATTGATGGATTTGGCTAATTATGACTGCAGGCTCATCCCCCAGATGCAATTAATGTGCAAGTATACAGGCTTATAAAAGAGTGGACAGCCTGGGATATTGCCAGACGCGCTGCATTTGCATTTTTTGGTATTTTCTCTGGCACAGAAGAGAACCCCGAGTTTATCAAGTGTAAGATGGATTTGCCTCACCATGCATTTCTCGAATTCTTGCATTTCATGTTTCTCAAACTAAATATTTTATTCGTGATGACAGCTGTTGGGGAAAAATTAAATAAAGATTCAAAGATAATTGTAGCTTGCTCAGCAGGGGGAACAATGAAACCAACACAAAATCTGCCACAAGGTCAACAATCTAGGTATTAAATTATCTCTCTCCCTTTCATGTGCCTGCTTTCTTCTCTCTGTTTTTTCAATTTTGCTGGTATATGTTGTAAGAATATATAGTCCAAAACCGGTTGCAACAGTTTAGGATAGGACACCTAGGTATATTCTAGAAGGAAGTGGAGCCATGGGGGAGAGAATGGAAGTTAGCTAGTGACATGGAGCTAGATTCTAGAAGAGTTTGTTAGAGGAGAATATATCGTAAGTAGAGTAGGGAAGGGTCATTCAGGTTTACTGTTGAGTATTGATTAGGAGAATCATTTCTCTGGTTGGAGCTTAGGCTCTCCAGTTTATCTTTCATTTTCTGCTGTAATAAGAGTTTTCTGCTCAGTTTTCTTTCAATAATAGACATATACAATGATATAAGATTGCGAGTTCTTTCAGTTTATGAATCAGTATCAGTCCATTTTGCATACAAACTTTTCCAACTCAAACCTTTTGAATGTGTTCGCACATTGCATCCGAAATCAGATTCAGAGACATTTAAATTTTAGAGGACAAGACAAATGACATTCATATTATTGTAAGCCATCTATTCTAACCAAGTTGTTAATTATTTAAAGTAATAACAAGACAAATTAGTTATTCATCAGCTAAAATATACAATGGAACGTGACATTAACCACTTGGATTGCATGAATCTAAGATCCAAGAAAGTGATATAGCTGAAAGCTGTATGTAGCATACCACTTTTCATGTGATTATATAACACACGCACACACACATACTCAAATCATTGATCTGCTGCTCTAATGATCACATTTTTGTAATTCCACAGGTCTCTAATAGCAGCTTACTTGCTGGTCCTAAATGGTTACAACAATGTCTTCCATCTAGAAGGTGGGCTTTACAAGTGGTTTAAAGAGGATCTGCCAAGTGTTTCAGACTCAGAGGAGTGAATCTATTACTAACATTATGCATGCAAAGAAGTCTGGACCTAGTTTTGACCATAACGCGGATGCTGATAAATGCATACAAAGAACAGAACGGATGAATTGAAATGTAATCATTAAACTGGTGTAGAAATTTAGTATGAGAGAAAATGTCATGTTACCTTCTCTAAAGATTGCTTCCATAGCTTAACATAACAGGGCCTATTTATCAGCATCATGTTATCAATTATCAGCATTTTGCAAATCACTGATGCATGTGAACCATGTTATGGAACCACAAATGCATGCTGATTCATTTAAAAAGTTTAGCAATCAAGCATTTATGGTTCCATTGCCATTGATTCCTTATGTCCAAATTCCAATCCAAAAGTTGAAAAACCAAATGGACAGAAAAAAGGTATTTGTTTAACCTACCATTGCCTAAGCCTTTAAAGATGCTTTGGCCATCGCTAGAGCGCCTTCATAACTTCGATTTCCTCCAATAAAACCGCTCATGTGTACAAAAGTACAATCTGGGATTCCAGCAACCTCAGATAGCCTGTCATTTTCCAAACCCCTCCAAAGATTTGGTAGTGGTTTTCTGCTCTCAAATCTAGCAGGTGAAATTGCCACCGCCTGTAGTCTCCAATTCTCACTCCTATCATCCTACAAGTAGGAATCATATATTATTTAAATTTAAATCACAGATCAAATAGGATTTTTTTTCCTTTTTGCATATAAGCAAATAGTAATTTATAATTGAATAGGAACATAAAGAAATTTTTTGAAGTTTCAAGTGAATTTCGTTCTGATGAACCAGAAAATAAACCAGTGTGCACTGTGTAGGATTTTTTGGGCGAGGTTTGCTTACAATGATGCGTGCTTATATTCAATTTTAGATGGATTGATCAACTCAACAAAAATATATCTACCTGGTAAAGAACATATTTGATGGAAGGGTTGATTTTCATTTCGTCCTCGAGCTCATGTATGTGAAATTTCCACTGTGGAATAAGTGAGAAATAAAAAAAAAATACTTATAAGGATATACAAAAGTCAAAACCAATTACTAGTGTTATTTTCCTTAGCGAAGATAGTTATAAACCCCTTGATTGGTATGATGAAGAGTAAACTATCAATGTTAGAAAGTTACTAGTATTAAAAAATAGCGTCAGATTAATTAAATGGATTGTGTACTTACAGGACAAGCTCGATTTAGTTTTATGATCTCTCCACTAGAATCAATAGTTTCTCTTTCTGCAAGACACTCCATAATAATAGACCGTGCCGGCAACCATGATTTTGCATAATAATTCACATTCTGTAACGCAAGAGAAAATAAAAAGATTACTTCTTTTTTTTGTCAAAAACTAAAATGATTGTTCAGCAGGTAGTGAGAAACAAGTCTAAACAACTAAGCACATTCAACAGAAATCCAATATGCACATTCCAAACAAGTTTCACTCACCTCCACAAATTCACCACCAGCCAGAGCCATTGCCCGATGAAACGCTTCATTTTCTGCATCAGATGACTGATCAGAATCCCTCCAATCCAAATTCAATCGTTTTATTCTAGATGCTAGGCCTGTGTTGATTACATATTTTGGAGATTGATTCAAGTCATATTGACTCACTCCATTATCCACAGCATCAACTGCCTTAAAATAGAACAGTATTTTAACAAACAGAAGCATGTTACAGATAATTAAAATGTGAACGCACAGTAAAATTGAAATGATATTTTGCGAAATTTTGATAACAAATTCAACAGAAAATTAGATGGTTAACAGTTAACACAGTTCAAATATATGGTTAAAGCAGTTGACAATGAATATAGCAAGCTGTCACAACTCATTAATCATCAATTGAACACAATCAGCAATGATTTTCAAGTATATATTTGAACATAAACTGTGGCTAATGAATATCATGTATATTTGAACACCTGAAAATCATGTATATTTATTTTTGAACAAAACTTGGATGATACATATTTAAACAGTTGAAAATTGTGGTTAATCGTGTTCAATTGATGTTTAATCACTTGTAACACCTTATTATATTCATCAACCACAGACCTAATTAAACACATACTTTAACATTGTTAACCTAAACTAAACCATCTAATCTGTTGTCGAAATTCGATGTCAAAATTTTGTAACAAAATAACACAAGTCATAGTAAAATTAGCTACCTCTACAAAGTTTTTGTATATGGTTGGATACAACTGGTGTACATGAGGATGATCTTCATCAAGGCGAAGCACATTTGCAATTATCTCCAATCCAAAATGCTACATTATATAATTAATGAATGAATGATTAATGAATATTGAATAACTAATTCGGTTTCGATTAATATTAATAGTAAAGAAACGAAAACAGTGAGTGAATGAGAATGGAAGAAAAACCTTGTAGACAAGTCCAGCGCTACTGAGTTTAGTGACGAAACCGTAACCGAAAACTTGATCGAAATCCTTTTGATGATGATCGTAACGGTGTCGTATCGGGTCATATGTGCCTCCAACGTCGACTACGGCATCTAACGATTCGAGAAGGTTTGAGTCTCTCGTTCTAACGATGTCGGCGCCGGAGAAGTGTTTTGAAAGGCGAAGCATCAAGCAAGCGAGAGCTTCGTCGCAGTGGAAGGTTCCACTGTGAGTTCCCACGCGCTTTGCAGAAGACGTGGAGAAAGATGATGATAGAATGCCGCGAAATGACGTCATAAACGTTCTGTTCCACATTTTCGCAACTTTGACCATATTTTTTTTTTGAACTTCCTCTAGTGTGTCTCAGCCCTATGAACGGAGAACAAGATTCACGACGCCGTATGTTAGCTTTTTTTTTTTTGGAGAAAGATATAATTTGGGCTTTGGGGGTAAAACTATGTTCAAAGTGTGCTGGTATGTTAAAAGTACGCTAAACACAACAACGAGTAAAAAAATGCGAAAAGAGAAATTAAAATTGAATCGGGAAAATGAAAGAAGATGAAGAAGACTATATTTATCCACGGTTAAACCGTGGGCACCACTTTACCGGTAAACTTCTTAATCATTGTTCCGGTATGCAAATTTTCTCACCGGAAAACTTGTACAATGGATTCCGAAAATTTCCAGTTTAGCTACGGTTTAACCGTGGCTAAACTTCAAAACTCATTTTTTGAATTTTTCGGTTTGTAACTTTACTCAAATGTAGGGGTGAATTAAAATAATAAAAAGGGTATAATGGGAATATTGAATTGTTTGTAGGGGTAAAGAGTTAAATGTTGGGGTAGGAAAAAAAAAATTCTCTTTTGGATATAGAGGTTAACTTTTCCTAATTTGTATAATTTTTTTATTTATTTATACAATAGTGAGCATTACACAATTGGCAAGGACATTGCAAATTATTGCAGGGACCGGGTTCAAACCCTGGTACATCATTGCATCTACACATCGATTAGCTTCACGATAAATAGACACACCTTTATTTTCCAATGCAAAATCAAAAGTCTCTTAATTTGTTGAATTAACTACCAACCACACTACCCAAGTTTTTACTATTCAAAGTATGAAAAGCAATTTTTGGAATCACGTGAAGCTCAACCTTCTTATACCCACAGTCCCAAGCGAGATTCGAACATTCTAGAATACCCCCAAATTCCGCCACATACGTGGTACACCACCCTAAATGCTTTGAAAACCCACAACACCAATTGTCATCACTAGCTCGAATGACACCACCACAACCTACCACTAAGGTGCCCTTACTAACACCATACGTATTCAAAACTACCATTCATTAGCGGGTTTCTTTCAAGCAATCAATGTATGAGCTTTATTCATGTGTGACCTCAATGCCTCCATATAATGATAAACCATATGACATGCTTGCAACCAAGAATTGGAAGTGAGAAACTATTGAGTGAGAAGCTCTGCGCGACAACGACAATGTTGTGGCAGTGCCCTGTTCAATTTTCAAAAACTATAAATTGGGTTGACGATTACGGAATTTCAGAGAAACGTGATTTGGAACGTGAAGATAGAATAACAATTTGGATATTTGGGGGAGCAATTTAGAAACTGGGAAGATTTAGATATTTAGGGATTATGGTTCATGAGTCCATGATTCAAGAATTGAGTTTGTGTTAAGTGTTAACTGTTCAACATTGTGCAACCGCTTCAGAACAACATATCATAACCGATTTTATAAACCGGTTATGATCATACCCACTTTTATAGCCAGATTTTTAGTACAAAAATCCAGTTTTCAAAACTGGTTTTTCTTTTAAAATATCCAATTTTCAAGGACCAATAAAATGAAAGCTTTTGTATTTGTTTTAGCAATTGTCTGACATGCATGTTTCTTTCACCAAATAGGCTAACAGGTTAAGAAATATATATACACCAATGTTTCTAAATAGAAGCTTTGTGAAGAAATATTAGAGATAAGCCACTCTAGACTACAAGACTACCACAAGTTAAAGAAACTAATGTCATTTATGAGCAGGGGTGACAGTTCACACAAATACATGAGTTATGGTTACTGCTAATACTTGTGTGTTCAGAGCATTACATTTATAGTATTAGTTCTCTTCTTGATAAGGACTTAAGGGGAACCTGTTCTCCTATAGTCGTGGCTTAGTTTCTTGTATTTTACTTTCCTTTTAATATCAGGAAGAAAAAAAGCATTACATTTATACATTTATATACGGACCAATTCAATCAATTGTGTGCAAGTGTTGGATCCTACTTACAGAAGATGATACAGCTTCAGTTTCAGTTGAAACATCAAGGAAGCATCTTAAATAATAACAACAAAAACTAATATAGATTTTGCATCATCAACATGCATTCTTGTTATCATATTGTTTTGTCATGTAATGCTTCCCAGTACAACAAAGCCAACATTATCTTTTCTATGCATTCGATATCACCAAATGAAGCACATAGTAATATCTAACCAGACATTACAAAATATCTATTAGACTAATCAGATCAAACCAGTATTATAAAGTATAAACCATTACTATTACTAATAATCTGTCAAACACTCAAACCATTAGTTCAATATTACTAATCTGGCAAGACATTACAAAATAATGGACAAAGATATTGTTAACATCTCCCGTCAAGTTCTATCATCTCTCCCTCTTTCACTTTTCTCCCACCTGTAGGAAGAACAAAGCATGGACAAAGAAGTTACAGGCATATGAAATTCCATAAACTAAAAAAACTAATTCTACACATTATGACATATTCTATATCATGATAAAACTAGAGAGAGATTGACAAAAAGTTAACATCTATGGCACAAAATATTATCTAGTCAAGAGGTCAGTATGTGAAGGTTTACAATTAACTCAGATGGAATAAATAATTACAGAATCATTCTGTTCCAAAACAAAAATTTCTTAATTTCAGTCTCGAACATTCTATTCAAAACATACAGCTCTGAAGGGTCTTATTCACAATCCAGATATCACTCCCATAACACCATCTAGGGAATCAAATATATACTCTGGATATTTGTAAGAAAACTCCTCCATTTTATTTGCATTGCACGTTTTAGCAAATTATGAGTTGAAGACAGTTTTGGACTATGCAGTGATATACATATTTCAAGACTAAGTTACAATTTTAACACTTATAATAATAAATCACTTCACTTCAAACTCAATTTTAACTATTAGTTTTATAGAAGTTCATTCAAAATTATGTTTGACAAGCTGTCACCCAAAAGTATACCAAAACTAATTTGTGATAACAAAATATCCGTATCTACCAAAATTTAATTATCTGAATTGAAAGAAAATAAAAATGCTAAAAATGCAACAATACAAAGGACATCAGATGCTACAGCCAATAAAGTAAAAATGGAGCGGAAAATGTTGTGCCAAAGTTCATGTTATAGACTTACAGGCGAGTAACTACATGTTATGATGACTGTCGTACATGTTAGTGCAGTATGAGAGCTAGTATAGGGAGAAGAACTATGGCGCAGAGAGAGGAATCGGCTTCACGGAACTTTGAATACGCCGGAATGCCGTTCTCACTCTTTCTTTAAGGCCTTCATTTTCACTCTCAACTTCACCACTTTCTTTGTTGAGTTCTGCCACATTGCCATCAATGTTAATTATCAGCTTCCCATTTTCTCCAACCTTCACATTTCCAAACAGTGAATTGAGGAGGGCATGCATAACCTTCTCTGTCTTCTTCTCATTCTCTTCCTCAATCTTTACGGCATCAGTTTCAGCCATTACTTTTGGGAGATCGCGGCTGATATTTAAAACTAGAGCAACAACTGAATCCGATACCATGTCACTAATGGGGTCTGACGTCCAATGCAATGAGATATGCTTATCAGACTCATGCTTTACTGTTACACGGTCATGAACTACCAATGTTGGAACTCCAGATTCTTCATCGACTGACGCCTCCACGCTCTCATATATTTGTTTGAGTCTATGCTGTATGACACTAAAGGCGCCTGAATAAGGGATGGTAATTCTCTGTGTGACGTTTACCGTTGATAGCTGTGAGAAGACATGGAGATCATCTGGTGCCATTATTTGATATGTGAAGCCTTTTTTAACTAGCAAACCACTAACGGTTTCACCCACTAGCGGTGTTTTTTCAGCCAGCTTCCCAATGGATTTTGCCATTTTCTGTGAATTGAAATACATTTCGACAGATTGACAATTTTTTGGAGTAAGGATCTTAGTGTTACGGTCAGCAAACTGAGTCATGAGCTTCTGTTTGAGCCTTCCCATCTCATTAGCTGCCCCGTGAACAAGAATGATGTTGGGCGGATTGAGCTCTTCCAAGAATGCACTTGTTTGAGCAGAGTCAGCATGAGCAGAAAAGGAAATGTAGTGCACCTGCATGTTGAGAGGTGCAGAGAGTCCATTCATCAGAGTAACTTCCTTTGGTTCATTGAGGATAGTTTTAGCCAGTGTCCCCTCAACAACATACCCAGGTATAACACAAGAATTTTTCTTGTCAGAGCACCACATATCAAATAATTGCCGTGACAACCCACTCTGAAGTCCACCGGGGCTTGCCATCACAACAGACGGTCCTACATCTTTGAAAATATCAATGCTACTCAAAGCCGATATGTGCTTAAAGACAAATGGATTTGACTTTGCATTCTGAATCCTGTCATTCATCGAAAGAGTGTAAGTCTCATAAACAGTCAAACATTTTTTTGCAAGTGGAGAAGCATAATAGATGGGTATATTATGGAGTTCCGGATGATTTGCCCAATACTCATCAAGGATCAATAGTAGCTCTTGCGCACGACCCAGGGCATAGGCCGGAATCAACACACGCCCCCCTTGAGAAATGGTTGAATGAATAACATCAGTAAAGCGTTTTTCTCGGGTGTGCCGAGGCTGATGGTGTTGTACGCCATAGGTTGATTCTATAATGCATACATCAGGGGAGAACTGTGGGGTCTCTGCAGCTCGAAGATGTCGGTCTTCCTCACGTGAATAGTCTCCTGTATATAGCACTCGAACACCTGCAATGTCAACCATAAACATAGCAGCACCAAGGACATGTCCTGCAGTGTAACACCAGAATCTAATACCGTTCACTTCAACTGTTTGGTGGAAATCAATAACCTGCAGTCACCAATACTACTACTACTGTTAACATGAACATTCAAATTAAGATCCTAAAAACATACATACTCCAATACTATAACTATTGTTCCAAAAGAAAAATAAAACCCTAAAAAACCATTAACCTGCAGTCACCAATCACTGTTAACACACACATTGAAGTTTAGACTTTAGAGGCTAAAAAACATACACATTATCATAATGGCAAGTCTCATGAAAAAGAAAGAGAAAATAAATTGAATTATCATAAAGCAAAGCAAAGCACATGAAGAAATGAGAGAGCAACCTCAATTTTATCCATGGAGCGGTTAATATCTTGTTCATCGTAAAGCATATCATCGATGGAAACCTTGCTGACTTTAACATAATCAGATAAGAGGAGCTTGTAAATGGCCTTTGTTGCGTAGGTCATGAAAACTCGGCCTTTGAAAGTGGTTTTCTCAAGAAAATAAGGAAGTGATGCAGCATGATCCAAGTGGAAATGAGTTATGAGAAGGACGTCGACTGTTGAAGGATCGATTTCGTCAAAGTAAGGCAGCGCCGCCATGCCGGAATAGCCGGGGTGGATACCACAATCGAACAAAACGGTTTTGCCTTTATAGGTCATGTATACACAAGAACGACCAACTTCGTTACCAGCACCTAATGGTGTTACTATCAATTGATCTTCATCTTTGTTGCTGCTCGCACCATTCAATTCACGTTTCTTTACTGAACTCATTCTGAATCAAATCTTGATTCTCTCTTTCACTCACTGCACTACCAGATTGAGTTCAACAATTGAACTGTTCCTCGACTCTACTCTACAACAAACAAGTAACAACCATGAATTAAGACAGAGGGATATGCTCGCTAAGGTGAACCCTAATTTCAGTAAGCATGTAAACGTATATGGTGTCATCTATCCAGTGTTTTAAAAACCGGACCAGACCGGCCGGTCCGACCGGTTGAACCGGGAACCGGAGGGGCACCGGTCTGGTCCGGATGTTGGATCGGATACGCTATTGAACCGGACGGAACAGGTAAATATAAACTCCAATCATATCAAAATTGATTCATGTATGTATCGAGTTATTAAAGTATAAACTTCGAACATATCAAAACCCATTAAGACATACGATAATTTCCACACAATCCTAAAAATTCGAGCAAAAACCCTAATCAATAACGTGAAGGAGAAGCAGAACTAAAAAAAATGCATCGAATAAAATAATAGCAATAATTAACGGTTATGTGAAATTGGGGGAAAAATAACTGAAATGGAAACCCTACCTCCGTAATCAGTGAGTGAGAATTCAGAATCGAAGGAAAATCAGAAGAAGAAGCTGAGAGAGAGAGGGATGCGAAGTAGGGATTGCGAAGTAGGGATTGCGAAGTAGGGATTGTGAAATTGGGATTGAGATTTGGGTGATATATGATTGAAAAACCTATGAATTTTGCTGCGAACACAGAGTCGATTTGTTCTATCTCAAAAATGGAGTACTAATCAGTGTTTTAAACAGTGTATTTTTTGCATCTTGAACCCCTTGAAAAATTGGTTTTGCACCCTGGCCTAAGAGACTTGAGAGAAGAAAAGACAAAGGAGAAAAGAAATAAAGTTGCATTTGGAAACATATGGATTTCAGTCTCAGAGATGATGCAAGAAAAAACAATGAAAAAGTATGCGATGGTGAGCTGTGCAGAAGAAATTAAGAAAGAAGAAGAGAGTGGCGGCACTTTGTGTGTATGCGTGTAACACCAGTGTAGCATTATTTTAGGGTTTCCTATAACCCATTTGGGTATGGCCTTTTTAGAAAGAAAAAAATTTCTACCCCAACAATCTTCCATCTACCCCAACACAAATTTTTTAATGACAAAAATGCCCTTCTATATAAAGTAAAATCGTAAAAAAAAATTCATTTTTCACTCACATCTAAAAAAAAGTGTTCCGGTGTTGTGAAAGAGGAATTTGAGAGAGTAAGTATTTATAACAAACCGAATCTCTTTTTTCAAGTGTTCCGGTATGAATATTCATACCGGAACTCTTTTTTCAAGTGTTTCGGTATGAATATTCATACCGGAACACTTGAAAAAAAGTGTTCCGGTATTAAAATTTGTCATCTGTTTCGCTTGTTAATGTTTGCATACCGGAATACTCAAACCCAAGTGTTCGGTATGCATTTTTAAATTGTATTTGCATTTTTTTATTAATGAATGTTGTTTTTTTAATCAGTGGCGCGTATCAGAGGACGTGATGGTAGAATTAGGCGTTCCGAAGATCTCGGACATGAAGAGTTTCTACGGCGCCAGGCGGAGGAGGAGCTTGTGCCGGAGGTGCCACCTGTGGTGCAGCCTGTGGTGTGGCCTGGAGGACCGATTGATACTAGTCTTCTGACACGGTATCATGAGCACGTTGCTCGTCATGTATGGTTTGGCGAGGTAATCAATTTTTATTTATAGTTTTAGTTAAAGTTCAATGAAATGTATAGCAGTAGGATATATCTTATGATCAATGTTTGGAAAAGAATCTCAGGTCAAAAATTATGAAAAAATTCACTTAATGTTTTGGTAACACTCGTAACCTAGTATTATTTATAAATAGCTATTGCATTTGTTTTGTTCACTTACTTGCTGCCTTATTGCATTTGTTTTGTCTTGTTCACTTAATTACTACGCTATTCTCTGATTTCTGTCACCCATAATATGACCAAAAAAATTGTAATTGTAATAAACTTATTTACAATCCTTTGTCATATAATGTAGGAACGTCATGGACCAAGAATTGAATTAAATATAGCATCTCTCGGTGGCAAACTGGCCGAATGGGTTCCTAGTCAACATCCACGATATGTTGAAGGTTGGATGACTGCATCTGGGTTGAGTCCACTTGAGCGGACCAGTTTGAACAAGGTCGATCCGAATCTTATATCCGCGTTTGTTGAGAGATGGCACCCAGAGACATCGTCATTTCACATGCCCAAGCATTACTCATGTCCAACTCATATCCATCCTCTGTGTCATCCTCCAATGGTTCTTCCATAGTTAATTTCTTCCAGTGACCGTGAACTGAATCTAATGGTATCGGTACACCGCTGGTTGTATATCCACTCAATTCACAAGCACAAGGTAACTCACATGTTGACCTAAGTTTGCAACCACACAAGTTTTTATCTATTCCAACAATGTCAATTCTCTTCATCTTATCAGAAATTAGTGTCATAGCGGCCCTGGAGACAAAGTTTCTCAAATATTGAAAAAATGGACTGTTGTCTGTCTTCTCTGCATAGTAAAAACTCTTTTGAAAAGACTTCTTAATTTTGTCAACTTCTAGTCTTATGTTGTCATTCATGCCTTCCAAACACTTGCATAAGTCTCCTTTGCTGTGTTCCAACATTTGCTTCAGTCTCCAATGTGCAGATTCAACTCAAAATATCAAATTGCAAACAATAGTCAATTAAACGCCAAAAAAAGAAAAATATAATTACAATTTTAAAATAAAAAAATTATACCTATTAGTCGTTGTGTTTCCTAAATGCATCACTCGATTGGTCCATGCTTCAACAAATTGTTCTTTGTGAGGGGCCAACCATGTGTTATTGACATATTCGACAAAATTGCTTGAATTAACACATGCTTGCTGAAACGCATTCAACCGCTGCCGATACTCCACCTCATCCGGACTTTCAACAACATCTCTCCACAAATTTTTCACATTCTGTCGCATATCCTTAGGTATATACACGAAGCATCTCGCATTCACATTTTTGATTATGTGCCACGTACAAAGCATATTAGTAGTATGTGGAAATATATCTTTAATTGCATTCATCAAAGCAAACTCCCTATCAGTCAAAATTACTCTAGGAAATATATCTTGCTTAGTAATCAATTCCTTCAACTTACCTAACGCCCAATGATAATTGTCCGTCTTCTCAGATTCCATGTAAGCAAATCCAACAGCAAATGTCATGTTAGTTGACGTTATGCCAGCAATTTCAAGCAGTGGCTGTCTATATTTATTAGTTTTGTATGTGCTGTCCATAACCAAAACAATGGGAAACAAGTTCAACAACTTGATTGAATCTGGATGCGCCCAAAAAATATCACTCAAAACATCGGAGCCATCATCTTTTCTTCTATTCCAGCTGACATATTTTGCATCATCTAACAACTGCAGCAAGTGTTGCAGCTCTGTTCTGGAGCCTCTTTCCTGTATTTGCATCATATGTCTTTTCCTATATACAAGTGTGGCATCAACAACAGACTCTGGATTTTGATCTTTCAAATCTAAAACAATGTGTCTTGGTGCTACTTTACGCTTTGTCAAATCTTGAACACGTTTGTTTTCATCAGCGGTTAAACGTGCCTTGCGAGGATGACCATGATATTGGTCAGGTAGCCCGTGGTTGTGAACTCCATGAATAACCTGAACTTTCCATCCTGAACCATCTGTTGAAGGTGCAGCTTTAATTTTAAATGGACAGTTACATTTTTTCGATGCAGTTGTCGTGGAACTTTCTGAAGAGTCATACTTTCCACCTTTATCACAAACTAAAACCAACTTGTCATTTCTACCTCTTATTCCGTTCTTTTTATCTGACCGAGTAATGATAATACTGACTTTGTTGGCATCTCCAACATCTCGAGCCCATGTGAGAACAGCATCCGATGTAGCAATTTTTTGATCAGTTGTAAAAACATCTGTAGTATCTACTAATATTTGACTTGTATTGCCGATTTGAGCCATATCTGTTTAAAAAAAAATAAAGAAAAAATAAATAAATAAAACTGCTATGCTATACCGGAACACTTTTAATGTACCGGAACACTTTTTACAACTTTCAACACACCGGAACACGCATGTAATTACCGGAACACTTTTTTTTTGTATACCGGAACACTTTGTTGTATACCTGAACACTTTTTTGTATACCGGAATACTTTGAAAAGTGTTCCGGTATACAACAAAACACGTTTATATATACCGGAACGCTTTATTATATACCGGAACACCTTTTGTATACCGGAACACTTATAAAAGTGTTCCGGTATACACACAACCGTTTCTGGAAAATTGTAATACCGGAACGATTTTGAAAAGTGTTCCGGTAAAAAACTGGAAATTTAACAAATCGGAACACTTTGAAAAAGCGTTCCGATAAATTCGACAAACCTGAAGAAAAAAAAAATGTACCGGAACACTGGGTGATGGGTGTAAACAGTCTACCAAAAAAGTTACAAACTAACAAAGTGAAAAAATAATAAAATATATTTAAATTTGATAAGGGTATAATGGGAATATTAGAAAAAATGTTGGGGTAAATAGAAGATTGTTGGGGTAGAAAAAAAAAATTTCGCCTTTTTATTATATTTGGCCTGATTCTAAATTCTAACGGCCCATTTTCATTTTAAGTTGAGTTTATTAATTTAGTTATGTAAATTTAGGTGGCTTCTTTTCTTTTCTTTTTTCGTAAGCATGATTTTTTATTATTATTAATTTGACATGTGCTTATCAATCTCAAGGAACAATTTATAGAGCTTTGACATATAATAATCTCAAAGTTCTTTTACTAATTTTTTTTCCCATAAACAATATTATATATTCTTATTATTTTTTTGATAAATATTATTATCATTATTATTATATTCAATTTATAACTATTACTCTAAAATTAATAAGTACAACTCAGTTAATAGTAGCAGTGAGCCAGTGACGTTAATATTTAAGAGTCGTAGTTCGAATTCGAAATTACTATTTCTCCACACTTAAGTTATTTTTTTTAAGGAAGATTTTTTTCTTTATATATATAATAATGATAAAAATAATAAATTAGAAAATAAAATAATTAATTTATTAAAATTAAATAGTTTGCACCCCTTGAGCTCTATTGATCATAGTTCCCTGCGAGTTAATCTTTTACTACCAAACATAAAGTAGCTATTTTTAGGGAATGAATATTGATAATCATGAATGCATACTATTATTGTGTTCAATTTGTGTTTACCTTCTATAAACCTTTTTTTTTGTTACCTTCTACAAATCTATCTTTTTATATTTTATTTTATTTTATTCAAAGATCAGGTTATCCGATTCGATCGATTTAATAACTATATAGTTTTACTATAGAGACCGGTTCATTTCACCGGTTTAATCCGGTTTAATACGGTTTGTCATGCGGTTCGACCAGTGACCCAATGGTTCGACCAATGAACCAGTGACCCAGTACCCTCACCAGTTCAATGACCGGTTCGGTTTTTAAAACACTGCATCTATCTGTATATAAAAATCTTACATAGTTGTGGAATTGCATATCTAAACCCTAATCCACAAACCAATGAAAACCTTTCATTTAGCCACATCATCCACTTACATCCATTTAATGTGAGGTACTGATTATAATAATTATCAGGCTTAATTAGTAAAATGGTCCCTAAGACATTTTTGGTTTTACATTGGTCCCTTAAAGAAAAAAATGTCCGAATAGGTCTCTTAAAGACATATCCGCTAATCAGTTTGGTGTGAAACCAAAAATGTCTTAAAGGGACCATTTTACTAGTTAAGCCTAATTATTATTATTATTATTGTTTTGGGTTATTATTCATTTTAAATTTTTTTGTTCATTTTATTATTTTGTGTATTTTATTGTTTTGTTTTTCAAAAAAGTTAATGTTTTTGCTAATAATCTTTTGTCCAATCTTTGTAAATATAAGGAGTTGGTCGATTGTCAGTACTACTTTCTAATGTTAGTAAAAAAAATAGATAAAATAAAATTTACTAATGGTTGTTATGTCCTGTATGATTTTTATCATATTCGATAGTTGAGTATGAGTTACGTTGGTTTATCTTTGCTCTAATAAGTTTCAAATTAATATAAATATCAAATTCGATAATACAGTAGTTTTTTGGTAAGAGATAATGAAGTAGTTTATCCAACTCGGAATCCTCCAATGAGATTTATAATATAAATAAAAACTTATGTTTCAACATCGATTTTCCATGGTCAATTATATGTTGTCATTTCCATAGTTATTTTGAAGAATGAGTTAAAGATATTGCTAATCAATGTTAATGAAGAATATATCAAAGTAACTTCAAATGTGATGTATAAATAAGTTTTTTAAATGTATAAACATCTATATGAATAATTCCTAGATAGTTGTGTAACCACTAATCTAACCCTAATCCACGTCAGCCACATATATCCAATTAAATCACTCAATAATGCAACATCACTTATATTTACATCATTGTCATCTCTATACACTTTTTCATATGCCTACATTTATATACATATGACTTTTCATTATACACTCACTCAACTAATAATAATAGTTTTTACTAAAGTATACGCATTAATTAATCTTAGTATATTGAATTATAGTGTCCAATTAAGAATCAAATGCACAATGTATGATTATGACCACAAACCGTTTTCATAGTGACATGACAATTTATGGATTACCAACTTATTTTGATAGATGCAATATGATCCATTGTAGTCTTTTCGAAATGTATAAACACATCTTTAATATCTATCTTATATTTACATCACTTTTATTATTATTATTATTATTATTATTATTATTATTATTTTGTTATTGATGTTATTATTATAATTTCCATAATACTTATTGTTTCAATTTATACGAATGATTTTTCAACATTATAATATAAAATACCGCATAACCCCGTGCATCGCACGAGTGTGCAGTGGCGGAACTAGAAAAAATATCGTGGGTGGGCCGAAAAATAGTCAATCTATTTTCAAATTGAATTTTTTGCTCTTCTATTTTCACATGTTACTATTTTGGTACCAACAAACTATATTTTTACTCTAAAAATTGTGATTTTTGGCTATAAAGGTGATTTATTGTCTCCAACATTGAATCTAAAGATGAAATATCAAATTTGAGACCAAAATTCACAATTTTTTTCCATTAAAATTCGCTAATTTTACAGCAAAAAAGTAATAAAAAAATATTTAGATAGGACTAAAATTGCAACAAATGTGAAAATATGGGACTTTAAAAATTTAATATTAATTAAACATATTTTTTATGTCATTTCATATTTATATACGCTAGTTCAACTGCTAATTTTATCTATTATTATAAATTCAATTAATTATGAACTAACATTTACACTAATACTTGAACTAATATGTGTACCGAATTACTTATAATCATCAATAATATACTCTAAATTAATATTTATATTAATATTTGTACATATATATATACCGGGTGACTTAAAATCATTAATAATATATTTAAATTAATACCCTACATATAAAAAAAGTTATTTTTTGGGGGTGGGGGTGGGCCGCGGCCCACCTCAGCCCACCCCTAGGTCCGCTGCTGCGAGTGTGGGACTAGTTTTGTTACCAAAATAAAAGTGTGAAAAGTTAAAAACGAAAATTGAGCAACAATAGTGGGAGTCAAACCCACAACTTTTTGATCCAAAGTCAGACGCATTAATCCACTGCGCTATGTGGTCGCTATTGCAATACTCTTTTAAAATTATGAACAGACATGTTTCACTTCTTGCATTGAATAAAAAAATGAATCAAAATTAATTGGATATTACAACTAAAATGGTTTCAAACTCAATATAAACTCAATTCATGTAGTCATAATCAAACACGTGAAGAAGAGGAAGATTATCAATAAGCTTGACGTGTAAAAATAGAACTAACTAAAAAGTTTTAGATATAATTTAAAAAGTGCACCCTATACACGGATACACAACAAGTGTAAACATAAAAGAAAACTTAAATGACTAAAATTAAAGAAAGTTTTGACACCTAATAACATACTTAAAATTAAAAAAAGTGTAATTAAAATGAGAAACCAGCAGGGATAATACTTGAAATTAAGACATGTTCTTTTGATTGTACTCTTTCACAGGGCAAGGAAATATAATCATATAATGTAGACATATCGGGTCGATGCACATAGCATATACCACACATCTGTGTGATCTTTTAGATTCAGCCCGACATTTGACTCGGGAGAGCTTGTTAATTAGCTAGTTTATATTAAGGGTGATTAGAATCTCAATGACTTAAGTCCTTAGAATCTCAATAAACTTAAGAATTAGAAATCTGAAGAATAAAACCATGCAGGTAATGGTATAACTTTCAATGGACAAAAAGAGATGACAAAAAAACAACTATAAGATGAAAGTAAAGAGCAGATGGGAGCATAAAATCTGAAGCAAACTATTAGGGTTGCAGTAACCAAGTACCGATTCATCAAGTGAATTACAGAAAACACTAACAGAATTACAGCAGCGACAGAAACAAAAGTGTGTAACTTAGCTCAGATAATGAGTCAAAGACCAAGTAAAGATTCAACAACATAATCAAGCAATATAAATTAAAATTGAGAATAATTAAACCATCCTAAACAGTAATATAAATTATAAGCACATATGAGTCATCCCAAAAAACAAAAAAAAATATTACATTTAATTTATCTATTGTTAAAAAAATTAAACTTTTGAAAGAGATATTTCTATATGTATTAACTATGACCGCGAAAAAATTTTAAAACTTCAAATGATATATATGAGTTGAATAAAAAGTATGACCGGAAATTAGGATTATCTTACTCCTCCTAGATAATAAAAGCTTAAATGAACCTCCAATTCTCATATTATTAATTCACAATTTTGATCATTTACTTTTAAGCATCTATTTGATATAAAAAAAAAATCTCAAAAATAGATAGTCGATAAATTGGCTTATAACAAATGATTTTATAATAAGTTGATGGATTAAATTATAGTATTTGATAAAATTATCGGTCGAATTAACTAATAAACATGAAATGACATAATAGTAGTTTGTAATAAAAAGCATCGATTAGGATAATAAAGGCTTGTAACACTCAAACCCAATATTTAAATAAATCTAACTATAGAAAATTCTTTTTCAAATTACGCAGCGGATAATAAAATTAAAATGACTCTAAGTCAGAGATAAAATATAAAATAGTAGTTTAAGTTATTACATTGTTCATTAAAAACTCTGCTAATAAAATTAATTAATAATCACCACTTATACAAAACCATTTTATAAAAGATACACCTTTAATTTAAGAGGAGTGCTAGCAACACACTCTTTAACAAACACACTCTAACACACTCTTTTCTATTGGTTAAAATTTATATGAGTCCTATAAAAGTTATATAGATTCACATTTTTTTATGGGACTCATGTGAATTTCAACCAATAAAAGAGAGTGTGTTGGAGTGTGTTTGTTAAGAGAGTGTGTTGCTAGCATTATTCTTAATTTAAATAGAACAACAACAAATAAAGACTCTATGAACCATTCCCCATGTCACAATCAGAGCGGAGCTTTCACCAACAACTCGACCACACGACAAACATACAACCTGAGAACTTGAACCCCCAACGGTTCAACATATACACAAAACAGAGGGTTAGATAATGCAACCGTAAAGTGACTGAATATAAAGTATACTAGACACTGAATAAATAACAACAATTGCATATATACAACTCATACACACATAAACATGTATCAGTCATATTCAGACAAAATCAAACATGTTCATTTGATAGTTAATTAGCTTATTACAAACAATCATCACTTATCAATAATTAACATAACATCAACTCAACATTATTCGGAAAACATAGACCAAATAATTAATCCTCAACAAGAGCAATAATCACATCATCATCATTTAGATTAACTCTATCGGGTCGATGCATATAGCATATACCACACATCTGTGTGATCTTTTAGATTCAGCCCGACATTTGACTCGGGAGAGCTTGTTAATTAGCTAGTTTATATTAAGGGTGATTAGAATCTCAATGACTTAAGTCCTTAGAATCTCAATAAACATAAGAATTAGAAATCTGAAGAATAAAACCATGCAGTTATAACTTTCAATGGACAAACAGAGATGACAAAAAACAACTATAAGATGAAAGTAAAGAGCAGATGAGAGCATAAAATCTGAAGCAAACTATTAGGGTTGCAGTAACCAAGTACAAATTCATCAAGTGAATTACAGAAAACACTAACAGAATTACAGCAGCGACAGAAACAAAAGTGTGTAACTTAGCTTAGATAATGAGTCAAAGACCAAGTAAAAATTCAATAACATAATCAAGCAATATAAATTAAAATTGAGAATAATTAAACCATCTTAAACCAGTAATAGAAATTATAAGCACAATTGAGCCATCCCAAACTAGTGATTGAAATCAAACACGATACCCACAAGTGGCAATAATTACATTTTAAACACTGAAGCATGAAAACGTAGCCACTATCTATAAACACGCAATTTTCAACCTTTTAACACTAAAAAAGTGAAATTAGTAACCTATTGAGAAATGTGAAAGATGAATATACCTGAAGGTGTAAACAAAATCTGAAAAGTGAATGGCAAAAAATACCCACAATCTGAGGTGCGAAGTCGATCTCAGTGAAGTGTGAACTGAGCTGAAGTGTAAATCCAGTCGCAAGCTGAATACCAGATTGATTTCTCTTTCTCAATTCTCAATGGAAATCGCAAAGCTGAGAGGAGAGGAAATCAGAGAGTGAATTGAATTTAGGGATTTACAGTGGGTGGATTAGGGTTTTAGATATTTTTTTTACCAACAGTAGTGCTATATGGCACACTGTCTATTCGACGAAAATACATTACACGACCGCCGCTGATTACGAGTTTTCTTAAATTAAAATTTAAAGGTGTGTAAGAAAAAAAATTGTTTTTCAGCAATTTTAATTGCTCAAATATTTTCGGTCACAATTTTTTGTCCATACTTTTACATTAACTCTTTGTGCATTTTCATAATTTTAAATGGATTTTTGTATCGTTTATAATATTATAAAAATATCTTTCACAAAAAATTAGAAATTTTTAATATAAAATAAATTATTTTTAAATTTTTAAGTCCAAAAAACAAAAAAAAAATTACATTTAATTTATCTATTGTTAAAAAAATTAAACTTTTGAAAGAGAGATTTCTATATGTACTAACTATGACTGCGAAAAAATTTTAAACCTTCAAATGATATATATGAGTTGAATAAAAAGAATGACCGGAAATCTGAAGGTGTAAACAAAAAAAGAATGAATATACCTGAAGGTGTAAACAAAATCTGAAAAGTGAAAGGCAAAAAATACCCACAATCTGAGGTGCGAAGTCGATCTCAGTGAAGTGTGAACTGAGCTGAAGTGTAAATCCAGTCGCAAGCTGAATACCAGATTGATTTCTCTTTCTCAATTCTCAATGGAAATCGTAAAGCTGAGAGGAGAGGAAATCAGAGGGTGAATTGAATTTAGGGATTTACAGTGGGTGGATTAGGGTTTTAGATATTTTTTTACCAACAGTAGTGCTATATGGCACACTGTCTATTCGACGAAAATACATTACACGACCGCCGCTGGTTACGAGTTTTCTTAAATTAAAAATTAAAGTTGTGTAAGAAAAAAAAATTGTTTTTCAGCAATTTTAACTGCTCAAATATTTTCGGTCACAATTTATCAAAGTAAGAAAAAATATTATCTTCTAAATATTAATACAACTTATCAAAGTATACTAGCAGAACCACCGTTGAGAGTTTGAATACTCTCATTCCATCTATTCAAGAAAGACCCTCTTAACACAAAGTCATTGATTTGTGTTTAATTAACCATGGTAAAATTGAACTGATATTTGTGCTCTTAAAATCTAACTATAAGTATTTTTTTTGATAGTTAGACGAAATGAAAAAGTCATTATAAACTTATACACATAAGTGAGGAAGTCGGTATTTGAATTTCAATTATGTGTCCGAAATCTGATTATGACATCTGACCCAACAATTTCGATATTTTTAGCAATTAAGTTAAGTTAGAACTTGTTAACAATCTAAATGCAAGTCTTACTACTTAATTATATCAAAACGAATGTTGACTCAAATGAAACTAATGAAATAGAGTTTTGACCCTAAAATGGAATTCAAAGAATAACACGAGTTGTTGTTGAATATGGATAGTTATCAAAACTCAAAAAATCAAACAAACAATATGAATTCTAGTTCAATCTACCTAACAACAACCTACTCATTATTTTTTCTGTGTAGTACTACATACAACAATGTAATCGTAAATTATCAACAAAAAAAAAATTCTGCAATAATTGTCAGTAGCAGCTAGCAAATAACTGGAAACAACTTTACATTTTTCTTTTAAAAAATAAAATATTCCAATCAGATCCATTTACCCGACCCGACTTTCAATTCGTGGAGCTTCAATCGGACCCGAATGAACCGACTCATCTTTCTCCTTCCTCCTACTTCCCAACCGCAAAAGCCCATACAGTTTCCGAAATTCCCTCACCGTATGAACACTCTCTCTACATATCACAGCATTCGCATCATTAACCTCTTCGGAGCCCCGACCCGATCCACTATGACTCAATCTCTGACCCTGACCATTAGATTGAACCTGCATAGCGGTTATAACGGTTTTCAAAGCCCGGCTCGGTGAATTCCGGTTCGATATCATAATTTCACCAACCTCAGCCGGACTGAGCCGTGCACCGGTCTGAAAAACCTCTTCAACCTGTGGAAAAAGCTTGTGTTCCTTTAACCCTAGATAACTATTCGCAAGAATCTTAAAAGTGGAGAAATCACATAAGGGAAAGTGTATGTGAACATCAACTCTTCCAGGTCTTAACACCGCTTGATCAACTTCATCTTTAGTACCATTCATCGTGAAAACCATCACGCGTTCTTCACCACAACAAGACATGATTCCATCCATGAAATTCAACACACTTGATAAGTTTACAGCCGTTGATTTTCCTGCTAATAAACGATCGAGATCTTCGATTAAGATCATTGACTTTGGCGTCGTTTGCATCAATAATGTTTTCCAATCTGAACCGTCCGTTATTTTCGAAACGTCGATATCGTACACGTCATAGCAAAGAAACTTCGCCATCGCTGCTACAAAGCTTGATTTTCCGGTACCGGAAGCACCGTAGAGAAGGTAACTTCTCTTCCAAACACGACCTAATCGGTTATAGTATTGCTTTGATTTCAGAAACTGATCCAGATCTGTTTTCACCTTGTTTTTCAGTTCTACATCCATCGCAACCGTTTCAAAGCTCGCCGGATGAGTAAACGGAACCGATCGCCATCTATACGTCTCGCCGGAGCCAGAATTCATGAACAATTTTATATCCTTCTTCCTCCGCTGTTCAATTTCATCCGCTACTGATAAAATGTGCTGAAAATACTGTTGGAAAACCCTACGCTTATCTTTCTTCTTCATTCTAAGCACTAGCGCTGAAGCAGAGTCGCCAGCGACAGTATTATTCTTCCAAGAAAGCTTAGCACCTAAGAAAGCATCATGAACGATTTGATTAGCATCAAGATGAATGAAAATATCAGAAGGATTCGGACCGGAAAATAGGTTTGTGAAATCAGAGTCTTGAACGGAAGGAAGTGAATCGAGGTAGGTTAGAATTTTCCGGTAAAGTTGATTTTCTCGGAAATTATGATCATAGAGAGGAATTTTGAACGATTGATGAAGATGGAAGAGATTTTCAAACGAAAGCCACCAATGTTTTAAGATGTGTAGTGCAGAAGTTTTACGAAAGAAACGAAGGATTAAGAAAGAGAAAAGAAAGATGAAGAAAATTGAAGAGATAGTCATTGAGGTAACCCAAATCCAAATCATAATTTAGTTTGAGAGAATGAATGAATGAATTAATATAAAGAATTTATTTAGGGTTAGATTGAAGAATAAAATTGTTCGTGCATGCGTTTGGATTTGGGAATGTAAAAATGAATGTTGTTGATGACAAATGTGATGCACTTTGTATATATCGGTATAGTATACACTTTGAACAGGTCATCGATTGCATAAGGTCAGTGCCGGCAAATTTAATATTATTGATTAATTAAATTTAATAGTACATGTGTTCTTCTTTGTTGTGTTTGATTTGATTTGATTTTCAATATTTTTGACTCTTCGGAAACCTACGGCCTCCTACGATGTATTTTCCATTATTGTTAAAAAAATAAATAATAAGGATGACGAATATTCTATTTTTTGTTGGGTTTTTATTTTATTTTTTAAATTGTTTTATTGAATGATGTTGAGTTCTTATGTAGGTTCCTTACATTAAATTATTTCATATAGTGGGAAGTTTGTTAAAATAAAAGATACTCTCCTTTAGGTAAGTTGTCTTAAATCAACCATACTTAATGCATTTTTTTAGTAATATTTAGCATTATGCCAACAATCTATATCATGGGTTTGCTTAATGATTTATGGATGTTAAAGTTGAGTATAGAAAAGTATTCGTTGGAAGAGGTTATTTTTTTAAATGAATTTCAGTTACTATAAGAGGGATTAATCTTTATGGGTGTGTTTGATTCGTAAAATAAAAAAATTTGGACAAAACAGTACAAGATAAAACTGTACCGAGGAGATATAGGACGATAATATTTTTATATTCGAAAATAAAATGAGTATTTTTCGTATTTTTTATAGTTGTACTGTGGACAAAAAATTGTCCCGTGGTTCAGCGAGGGACAAAAAAATCTTGTTTTTGTCAGGTCCCTTACTACCTAATTTGTCCAGACTCATAATCAATTTCAAATCAAACAGGGTACAACAAAAATTGTCATGTTCAGTTCCCTATTTCTTTTAGTTACACTTCTTATTACATTTACCACTAAGCCATATGAATTAATTTGTTATATTTTTGGAACCAACATATAATCAATATGAGTTAAATGACCAATTGTAACCACAAAACTCCACTTTATTTGTTACTTCTTCCACGATTTTTTTCTTTTTATCTAAAAATCCAATTTTTTGCATGTAACCCAATTTCAAATACCTCACTTTTACAAATTCAATTTTTTAGTAAATAAAAATCAATTATTAACTGGGTATCGATATATCCTATACATATTTATTAACTGGGCATCGACCATCTGCCACGATTTTGTTAATATAGGTAGATTACACTTTGTTTTTCTTTTTACCTACAAATCCAATTTTTTGTATGTAACCCAAATTAAATTACATCACTTTATTTTTATTTATTTTTTAATCTAAATTACCTCTTCTCCCACATTTTTTTTTTCTTTTTATCTACAAATCCATTTTTTTAATTACCTAAAAAAATAAAATATTAATGCTATATTTGTCTACACATTTTTTTTAATCTTACTTAAAACAAAATAGTTGTCCTTTTATTTTATGTTTTCGTTTTTTTATTTTCTGAAAAGTTTTATATGGAAAATTTTCATCAATAAGCCAGCAATACTAATTACCTAAAAAAAATATTAATGTTATATTTGTCCGTTTATTTTATATTTGTCTACACATATTTTTATGAATTTTTTTTATATATTTTTTTAACAAAATTTATATTATACTAATATGGATATCTGAGGTATTTTTGTGATGGTTTTACCATTATTCTTTTTCTATTTATTTTTTACCAAATATTATATCCTTTGTGATTTTTTGTTTTATCTTTTGAATTACTTTCCAATAAATTATTATTTCATGTTATCAAGTGAGGAGCGGCAATGCCGCGACTCCCGTGCAGACTCACAGGTGTTGAGCTAGTTTAATGAATAAAAATAATAGATGGAGTAATTATGTAACAATATCAACGACAATTAGTTGTTTTATTATTACATCTATATCTTAGCTAGTACTTATGCTGAAATGTGCTATAAAATAACTTCTTGTGGGGATATCAAAGAATCAAAGGACATCTTTTCTCAACATAATAAATTTATGGTTTACTATTTAGGTTTTTTATTCCTTTTAATTTTTTCTATTATTATAAGTTTCATTATCACTCCATATAATCAAGAGGTACAATAAAGAACAATATACTCAATTCATTTTATACATCCCTTATATAATATACCCTGGTGCAATGAAGAACATAGCCCATTAGCAATAACATAAGGGTTATGCTAAACAGTGCCCCTGGGGCACTAGTTAAACATACTAAAAAAAGAAACAAATGATAAAGTTAATGATGAGAGAGAATAACTTTTCACATCATTAAAACATTGAATGCACAATTTACGAGATAAAACTTCTATATTTATATCCTTAACTAGTGCCCCGGGGGCACTGTTTAGCATTTTCCATAACATAAAAGGTTTAAAGTGAAGCCTAAAATAATCATAAGAGGTCAATCTAAAATTTAATCTTTAACACACATTAAATATTATTTTTTTTATATAAAACATTAGCGTGCACATGCATCACATGATAACTATGACATCCCAACTATGTTGGCACCCTATAATCACCACCTATCATTTGCAGCACCCTAATAAATTTATTAAAAAGAAAGAAAAAAGAGACAAACTTGGGGGGACTAGACCAAAACCCAAGGAAACAAAAATACAAGGAACCTGCCACTACCTCATTAAAAACCTTTCCTAGAAAACCCCAAGGGATAAAACCAAGGATAAGGGAAAAAGAGTGCAATGGATTAAAAAAGACGGAAGACCCATTAAATTACTAATATAATATCCTTGAACACTAGGTGGAACATTATCCCACCAATAAAAACCATCAACATTGATGCCTAAAGCAGTCATTTTATCTGCATAACAGTTCCCTTCTCAATAAATGTGAGTCACTCGCATGATTTTAGTCAACTCCAAGCAATTGAACCATCTATTACGGAGCTTCCAAGGGACAATGAAGGATGACTTAAAAGCTAAATTAACCAATTGTGAATCGGATTCAAGGCAAAGATAATTCCACCCTTTTGAATGAGCGATCTCAATAGCATTCATAACACCTATAAGCTTAGCATGGAGGGCGTAAGAATTTCGAATATTAATAGAAAAACCTCCAAGAAAAGTAGCAGTATAGTCTCTAAAAAGACCCCCACAAGAAGCAATACCGGGGTTACCCAGCGCTGAACCATCTGTGTTGCATTTAACCCAATTATAAAGCGGAGGATGCCACCATACTTCTTTGATGACAGATGCATTGGGATGATGAACATTGACATTAAAAACTTTCAAAATGACGAATTCCTGCATAGAAATGAAAGAAGCTTTTTTAGATAAATTGCCAGATAGATAAAGAAACATTGGAGATAATTGTGTTGACTGCAAATCTCCAATGGATAGATTTTCCCTCAAACCTGTGTTGATTCCTGCACCACCATATAATATTAAAAATATTAATAACTGCAGCAATAACAACAATTTTACATTGAGAGTTCCAATTTTTGTTACAAATATCAAAAATAGAACTAACAGTACTCGTGTCAATTTGCAAAGAAATAACAGAGGCAAACCAATGCCAAATAGCCTTAGAAAAAGAACAATCACAAAAAATATAATGTATGGTTTCAGCATCCTTCCCACAAAGATCGCATTTTGAGACAATATAACAGCCTCTATGACAGAGAAGATCATCCGTAGGTAATCTATTATGCATAATTCTCCACATCAAACAAGATTTAGAAGGAGGAATATCCTCACACCAAATAATTTTAGCCCAAGGAATATGTTGTCCTATAGGCCTGTGAAACAAGTAAGCATCTTTAAAAGAAAGGACCCCACTAACAGAATGAATCCATCTCAACTCATCATTAGCTTTAGTAATGAGAATAGTGACAGAATTGCACCAAATTTGGATAGATCGAAGTAATAGAATGAGGAATAAGCCAATGGTCATTAACAATAAAGTGAGCCGCCTTAGCCTGTAAAAGAGCATGAGAATGTCGAGGAATATTCAAAAGGTCCACCAAAGGGTCACCCACCCATGAATCTGTCCAGAAATTAATCTGATCACCCTTACCAAGTTGCCAACAAGTATTATTAGTAACATTAGATATATGATGCTTGATACCACATTAAATAACGCACATTAAATATAATTGTTTCTAATATTAAATAGTTTCAAACTTTTTTTTCTTTTGACAAAATAGTATCAAACTTTTGGCATGTACACTCTAAGGTTGTTAATAATATAATGGCTTATATAGTATGTGAGTGAGTGGGTGTCACAAAACATAATAATATTATTTTTTTTTATAAAAAAAATAACCTAAGCTCAAACATAAAAAAATACCCTTATTGATTTTTTTAAAAAAGCTAAAATGAGATATATATTAATAAAACAGTCTCCCCAGTACAAGGAGTACCGGGATCGACTACAAATGTTTACAAAGAATCAAGAAAAAACCATAAACAAATCATACAAGGCCGAAATAAAGTAACAGATTAGACCACCAGCTATGGTAGTTAGAGACTAAAGTCACGCTCGTCATCTTCAACCACCTATATGAAAACAACTTGATTTTATCCAACAATTGGTGAGGAGTACATGTTGAGTCGCTGAATAGTCTATGATTTCTCTCCGTCCAAATAACTCAAACACAGGCAAGGCAAATAAGCTGCAAAAAAGATCGTCGTGCTCGAAAACCACCTGCCGAAGAAGTAGACTGGACAAAATGGTCACACAAAGAAATGTAGTCCCTTATTGACTTTTTAAGATGATATTTGCATTGTTTTTTAAATACAACTCAATTTATAGCTATATATATATATATATATATATGCAACAAACTGAGTACGAATTCTAAATTTTTCACTTTTTTATATTTAAAGTGCGAGTTTAACCATTAGTTTTTTTTTTATAAAAAAAAAAACAGATTAATTGGAGTTATTTAATTCACTAAAGATCCACATATAAATTAATTCATTTTTTTCATACTAACTTAATTCATTTTAAATACAAATGTTATTATTATTTTTTTGGTAGAAATATTATTATCATTTTGTTTATGAGTTATGACAAAGTCAAGAAGATAACAAACTTGCATTAATAGAAGGAAGTCTTCTGTTCCTTTCGCGATGATGAAGTGATACTTATAACTTATAAGCTTATGAGTGCTTAATTAATTTTTATTATACTCAAAAAGGAGGTTAAGCCAATCCATATGATCAACTTCTCCAAAACATGTAGATATTTTCTATCACTAATTAATCTCCATTAATAAATATATTACTATTAAATTTTAACAATTGCCCGCATGTTATTATTTGATTGGAGAAGATAATTAAAAGAACAACTTAATCCAAATATCGTTCATTCGTTTTGTAGAAAAGTTGCTAGTCAATGATTGATTTGCCATCAATTATTGAAACAAAAAAAAAATTATGATTTTATAATATCATTAATATTCATCAACTCGTTTTGTAAATAAAAAATAAAAAATTCATCAACTCGTGCATGACAAAAAACCATAATTCCAATTCCTTATTCAACAAAAACATCAAGAATTAAATATAGTCCTACATTTACACACACGGTGTATCCATCCAATGACAAATGGAAAATTCTTATTAAAGAGTAAAAGAACACGGAGTCAAATACTACTTGAGAGAAAAATATCATTCTCATTTGATTTTGAAGGTTGTCTAGTAGCTCTCTAATTTTGAACTCTTTATAAATTATTTCAAGTTCAAATATCAACTGTCTGCGCCTATGATGACTTGGGGAAGAAAAAAAAACACGATGACATAGTCAATGACATTGATATTTTATTATAGTCAATGTTAAATAATATTACGGCAAGAATAAAATGAAAATAAGGGTACGTAGTAGAGATCAGACGTTTAAATGGGTGCAAGCAAACATAATTAAAGATAGACTTTTTTAAAAATCAAGAAGCATAAAGATAAAGATAGACCAAAATTAAGTATGAAAGTGTTCCCAAGAAAATAGGGTAAGAACACCAATGATGGAGATATAAATATAAATATCACTTGAAAACAATTTAATCAAAGTAAAAAAAAATGAAACTCTTATTATTACATCTTTTTAAGTCATCTCTCAATCCAATGTGAAACTCTTAACACATCACTTCATGCTCAATACTATTGAGTTTGGTATGTCAAGTGTGGATACAAATTATGGGTGGTCCAATAGTCAACAAAAATCTAATCACAGGTTGACCAATGGATCTTGAGAGACTCTCGTAGTTTTAGGTTGAGTCTAACTCAATTTTACAAAATCAACTTATATAAGTTATAAATTATTTCTCCTTATAAAGTCATCACTTATTCAATGTAAAACTCTTAACAATTGATCCAATTGAAAAATAAATTGAGGAAGCATAATTAATTCAGAACAATCGTAAGATGACATATTTATATACTTCATCCGTCCCAAAATATAAATAAAAATGAGTCAAAGAAACTTGATGTATTTGGTTAAAGATTTGGACTAAATACATTCACTTTTGTTGACTAACTTTTACTTATATTTAGGGACGAATGAAGTATATAATAACACTAATAAAAGAGGAGGGGTCCGTTGACTACAAGAGTAACTCAAAAGAGTTACTCCAAATCCTTACCTTCCATTTCATTTTAATCTAATAGTTTCTAATTAGTTATAATTTATTTCACATGATCACTTTTTTTCTTCATATCTCACATGATCATTATTTCCGTTTCTTATTCTCTTGTCGTCACCAAGAAGAAATTAGGGTTCTCTTAAAACAAATCCCTCAAATTATTGTTTACATTGCCAGATACACTTATCACAGAGCACCTCACCTCTTCATGAATCGATGTTAGTGAGTATAACAAACAGGGTTAAATTTGTTTTTGGTTTCTATAGTTTTCCAGAATTTTCATTTTAGTCTCTGGAGATTTTTTTCACACTTTTTAGTCCCTGAAGTTTTTTCCGTCGATGTTTTTAGTTCTGCTTTTCATTCAACTCGTGCATACTTCCACATTTTTGAATTTTTTATTTATTTATATTTATAATATTATAAGAACATCTCCGGTAAATTTGAAACTTACATTAAGAAAGATGAACCACTCTACAACAATGAATTGGGCGAGCACATATTTTTGAAAGGAGATAGAGGCAGAACACCAATTGCTACCAGAGATTTTACGGCAAGGGAATGAGAAGGAAATAATGATCATATGAGACAAAGGAAAATAGTGATCATATAAGATAAATTTATAATTAATCATGACTATTAGATTAAAATGAAATAGAAGGCGAAAATTTAAAATAATTCTTTTGAAGCCAACAGATTCCTCTCTTAAAAAAAATTACGTCATTACACTAAAATATTAAATTAAATGTTAGTTTTTGATGGAGTAATTTGATCAAAAGACTATTTTTTTTCATTGGTCATGAAGCATGATGTGATCACTATACATTTTTCTATATTGCACTAAATAAACTCGCTTACCTTTCGCGGCAACGGGTTGACACTTTGACAAATGAAAACCGCTGCAACTACCCAAACTGGATTTATTAATTATTCATTTTTTTCCTATTTTACGATAAGAGAAAATGGCAACTATTATTATAAAAAAATAGCAACTACTAAAACTAGATTTATTAATTTGGAGAGCATGTAGTTCATTGTATGGAGCTTTCAGACTTTTAATATAGGCATGACTTTGTTAGAGATGTTCTTTGTGACATTTTTAAGCGCACAGATGTATCTGTGAAGAAAGTGGTATCTGTGAACTTTTTGACTGACCCATAAGAGGGGAAATTAGACCCACAGATGTTCTAGTGTATGGTTGGACAGGAGGAAAACATGCTTGTGTGGACTTAGCTGGGGTTTTTCCACTTGTGGGATTGAGGTCAGTGAATTTATTTGTGGGACAAGCGGCTCTTAAAGCTGCTTTAAGCAAAGTGGCCAAACATAAGAAAACGTGTTATGACAATCAACATGCTTTTATACTATTCGCGTTTGACACTTTTGGCTTCCTAGCACCAGATGCTGCTGATCTTTTAAAATGAGCTCAAAAGATCATGCATAATAATATTGTCCCCCTTAGGTCTATGAATCTAGTTTTCAAAAGAATTGGTTTTGTCATTTAAAAAGGATTAGCAGCGCCCGTTTGCCTTTCACTCATGTTTTATGATTTATCATAAGAAGAAGTTACATAAGAATAAAAGAGTCGTTCTCACGAGCTTAGCTCAGTTGGTAAGAGACACCGCATTTTATATACAGGGGAGGCTACCTGACAAAAAAAGTCATTAAAAGTTAAAAGGAATGATTTATTAAGCATAGTGAAAGAAAAATAATAATTATCTATGAAACCACAAAATATAGATACTTTTTACTTATGTTTGAGAATGACTAGAGGAATAAGTAATGGTTCGTAGAACTCAATAGTGATATTTAAATAAAGGGTCATGCTAAACAGTGTCCCCGGGGCACTTGTTAAGCATACCTAAAAAGGAAATAAAAAATAAAATTTATATTAAAAAGACAACTTTTTGTACTTTTGAGGCATTGAATGCACGTATTTCGAGACAGAATTTTTATTTTAACATGCTTAACCAATGCCCGGGGCACTGTTTAGCATTTTCCTTAAATAAATTGTATTTTTCTCTTACTTGAAAAACCATTTTCTTATATTAAAAATGCATAGAAGGATAAAGCCAGTAATGTTAGCCTTAGTTTGCTTTCATGAAATTATTATCACTAGTTTACACTAAAAAACATATAAAAGGGTCAACATCTTCCTAAGATATTTTATTTTCTAAATAAATAAAAATTTATGACGTAATTTATTAATGGATATTCTAGTGGAACACAATCATTTCCTAATTGGGCCATATGATATACGAGGAGAAGGAGGAGTATGTCATTAACAAAAGTGACAATTTCCATGTTAAGATCAATAATAGCTTAAGTTAGGATAGAGTCACTATCATAAGCTTTGTAACCTGAAAAATTAACACATAGGATAAAACAATTGTAGCCATAAGAAGATCAAAAAATCCTCATTCACTAGATTTCAGTGTTGGTTAAAGAATGCAGTTTTATCACGCCACATTCAGTACCATATTATTTTTCATTTGTGTTCAAATAATTCAAGATTTTCGACGACGGTGGCGATATTTCCAGACTGAATAAGCCAATTCTAATTCATTAACCTTAAAATTGTCCAAAGAAATATGTTACATCTTGACAATGCTCTATCATTCATGCAATACAAATGCATCATTTTGTTAAAGAAAAATACTAAGTGTACATTTTTTACTCCAACGTTAAAAGTGGTCAAATAATGATGAACAAACTTAGGAATATATGCTTCCTAAGTGGTGGTCCTGCTGCATTTACTGTAGAAATATGCTTTGAAGGTGGAAAGTTTCAAATTTGTGGTCCTTAATCATAATGTATAAATGTGGTTGGGAAGAGGTAGCAACTTTCAAATGTTGAAGTTAATCATCACATATGCTTGTGGACCAGAAAGACAACAAACACACATGTATGAATTACTAACCCACGTTGTATAAAGTATAACCATGTTGAACCAACTCCAAAGCAAGTTACTTGCCTCAAGGTTTCAATCATTGATGGATGTTGACAAATTAATAACTTCATAGTCTTGGTGATTATTAGTAACTTAATCTGTTAAAGGTGTACTACTATAATATAGCAAATGCAGATGAACTTTTGGTTATGTTAGTATTAATAGGACCAAAATTAAGTGTTCTTTTTAGAGTTGATTTCAGATTTTAGTATCTTTTTATCTTTCACAAAAGCTTGAACATAACAAACTAGAACGCGGCTGCGCGATTCATTTCAGCCATACCTTTGACCTGATGGAAATTTATCTTAATTCCAACATTTGCATATTAGGATGCATTATAGTTATACAATGTCATAGAATGTCATGAAACAGACAATATTGACTACAATTATATGGCATTTGACAGCATCATATCGTGATACAAATATTAAAAGTACGATGGAGCGACAAAAGTATCTTTGCATTAACCAACTGTGTTCATAAATAAACTTTGACAAATATAAAATATTATGTTATACAAGGATTGATGCATCAAATTCTGAACAAAAAAGCAAAACCAACATTTGCGCGACCACGATGGATGGATATTATTACATATTTGAGAACTAGTAGTTTACCAAAGGAAGTAACTGCTGTTGCAATCTGGACTAAGATAAATGACGGTAGAAGAATCGTCTAAAGAAACTCAATATTTTGTAAACCAAAAACAAAACAAAAACAAACAAAAAAAGAAACTCAAAATTTTAAGGATCCAGGGGTTCATCCTACTGTATTCATTTGCAGCAACAGTTGTCTTCCGTGAAGTTGAAAGGGCCTTCTTCAAATCTAATTGCGACAAAGGTCTAGGTTCCTGAAATGTGAAAAATAAATAAAACAGTCAGTAATTTTCATCTTATGAAATGTAAAAAACAATAAGAGGACTATACAATTAACAAGACTTGATATATGAAATCACATCCACATCGTCACAAATTTCTTTCATTGACCAGAGACATTTTTCAAGCATGCAAATATTAGTTTCAAATAAAACAGACATACACAACATTGATTTGAATCTGATATTTAATTCAAATACAGTCTAGCCAAGTCAATCATAAACAGCATATTATCCATTACTAGGAAAATTAAAAAATTAAAGCAGATACAAAAGTAGAAGAAAATGACAAATATACTAACACAGGTTTGTTTCCCTTTCTTCTCATCATCCAGTAGTTCTCTAATAGGAAAATACGCAGCCTTCTTGCAAAGATCAAATAAATCTGAACCAGTGTAACCCTTACATAACCCAGCTATATAACCGAAGTCTATTTTATCTTTAACCCTCTCCCCCTTTAAGATAACCTTCAATATCTCAGCCCTCTCTCTTTGGTTTGGATATCCAATTTCAAAAGCATGAGGAAACCGCCTGAGTATTGCTTCATCAAGTTCTGCAGGACGATTAGTTGCTGCAAGCACCATAACCTGAGCATTCTCTACACAGACAAAAAAATAAAATATATTGTAGTCTGTAGTAACAATAACTATACCTTACCATCAAAATTGTCACTTGTTTTGAAAATTTAAACAACAAACGAAAATTACATGACAACTAATTTAAATCTTACTGTTGGTGGTGAATCCGTCCCATAGAGCCATGAACTCCGTTTTCATGCTTAACATAGCCTCGTCATCTGATGTACGTCGTTTACCCAAAAAACTGTCTACTTCATCAATGAATATGATGGCAGGCTGAAGCTTATCAGCCAAGCTAAATACGGCAGCCACTGCAGAACAGCAAAATATTAGCAATATACCAAAACAAAGAATAGCACTTGAATGAAGAACATAAAACAAATTGATCAAAAAGAAACAGATACAAATTTATGTTGTATAATCAATCGGGGTTTGATTAATGAAGCGTAATTAGGTATGCCAGGTTAGCCTCGTTAACTGTTATAATAAAGAATGTGCGTGGCTGAACAGCTTCAACCTTCAAGCCTTCAAACAAGTAACTACATATTTGCTAAACCGTAGTTATTAGAGATCCTATGGAGGGGTGACAATCACTAAGCATATACACTCCTCAAGAAGGATTAGGCAAGGATGAAAAAATTGGCCAGCAAGAGCATATAATCTAAGGAAGCCCTTTTACTCATCTAAAACAGGAAATGTTTGTCATATTTTTCTGGTGATTTTCCTTGATAAAAAAAATAAGCTGATTTTTTCAATATAAGGCAACTATCCATCTGAGAACAACAGATTGTCATTCGATGAACAGATGGCCTTGTCCACCAAACAAGCTGAGATATTGGTTTAAAAGAATGAGAACGACTGCATTTCACAGTATAAATACATTGATTTAAAACAACATTGACACTCCACAATATAAATTACATGCACAGAAAACAAACATATGGGGAATACATTTGGAATTGGAAGCTAAAAAACAAGTCCAATGATCAGTCACATTGTATACCTGCATATTCTTTCACAAGACATCCTGGTTGTATGAAAAACCCACCATGGTAGGGTCTAGGGGAAGGATGTAGGCAGCCGTTTAATACTACTATTCCTATGAACTATTATTTTCTACATAGACGATTCAAGAAAATTTTAGTTTCATCCTATTAATACCGCTGTTAAGAATATTGGCTAATATTTTCTATTAGTGGTTGTGGCCAAATGTCAAATGTAACATCGTGATGGAAAAATGTCAAGATAGGGTGATCACGCTTAGATGAAGTACGCTGCAATGGCCGAACATTTTTGGGTCACGGGTACTGCAGTCAAAGTTCCGCGGTCAGTACAGTAGAACTACTATGCATGGCAGCCAAGGAAACCCAAATTATGCAATGACCCGTCATTCTTCCAACTTCACTTGAGCCAACAGACGCCAGCAGTTAGCAGTCATGTGGCTACAAGCAACGTACATTAAAATTGTGTTTCAACTCGTAAAATCAATCTGACAATCTTCAACACTGAACAATCTTGATCCCAAACAGAATCGAAACTGGGTGGGATCGTATGAAATTGCTTGGATCGATTTGCTAGCTTGTCAAATTGCTTGGGTATCCTATCTTTCACGATTTCACTGGAGAAATAAGAAACTGAGTTACACGGGTTGGATTTCCTCTACTTGGTTACATAAGACAATTTTGTGGGTTAAAAAGTGAAAGCCCAAACAGGATGTCAAGCTTAAATCTACCGGTTAACTGTTCTGGCCTCCTTTAATTGAGTTTGTCAGCTGTTTTTCTCTCTAGCATATTTGAGTTTCTGCCTGTGCGAGTTGTTTGTGGATCTCTCTCTGCTCTTTGTTCGTGTATCTTTTTCCCCCCGGGCTACGACAGAAAAGTATATCTCACAGTAAAGGTTGGATTTCAATGAAGAACAACAAGTGGAGCCTAGAAGTGGTGGGTTTAAATATGTTGGTTCTGTTTCTCCACTCCAGACCTAGTGAGCCAAACCCAAATTGATTAGTTACAATATTAATGAAAAAGAGCAGACGGGAAGTTCTTCTTTAACCTTTGTTTACGACACAGTGGGCAGAACCCAAGCAAATGGAATTGAAGGAAAATATATGCAGCCATTCTATTATTATTCCTACAGCAACTTAGATCATACATCATAGGTTCAGGACAGAATATGTTCCAACTTTTACATTGCACCCCGGCTAGGTTGATTTTGAAGGGGGTGGTATTCTTTATGTTGGGTTTTTGTATGTTGGCTACATTTTGAAAAAATATATTTTAGCCAAGTGTTGAGACATATGTGCTGACCCCAAGTGTTGTGACAAATGTTGGTACACTTTGGAACAACACCTGTGTGTGTATCTGTGCGCGCCAGCTAGCGGGTTTTAATTTCTACTCAATCTTTTGAAGATTTGATTGAAGAATTGTTTCAAGGTTTCTTACAGAGGAAGGCGCACGTGTTTAATGTGTTTCAGGAGGCAGCCGAAACCCTAGTTATATTTTCTAAAGGAATTATATTTTTGGAAAATATATTTTTGTGTTTCAAAAATAGAACTATTATTTTCAAAAATATATCACTGTTGCCGCAATTCAAGAAGCCCTAATTTTGTCTTGAAGCCCAAGTCGTTCTACTACTATAAATACGAAGGCAAGCATATGGTTTCAAGCATCTAAAATCGTGTCTTACAAAGCGTGTGTTTTAGGGATTTTAGAGTGTTAATTGTGAGCCTTTCTTGTGTCTCATTGATGCAAGCTTAGGACCTGAGTTTATTGAGTTGTAAGTGTGAACTTCTCCTAAGCTTTGAAGTACGAAGATTGTTCTATTGTGTTGTGTAGTTTGCTCGCAAGCTTTTAAGCAAGAGTGAATCCTAGTTTCTTAGGAGTGTGTCTCCACCGTTTGTAATCGTTGAATTGAATAACAACGCTGTCTGTGTTGTTAAGGTGGGAATTGGGACGGGGTCTCATATCTAGGAGTTCCTAGGTAGAAGTGTCATTGGGTAGTGATTAAGTGAGAAGTTGTAAACGGGTGAGTTTAGCTTCGAAGTAATACTGCTGATAGTGGACTTCATTCCTGGATTGGTATCCCCCAGAGTAGGCTTTAGGCTGAACTGGGTTAACAACTCTTGTGTGTTATTTACTTTACTGTTTTTATTGTTTTATGTTAAGTGCTCTGTTTATAGACAAGTGTTGGCGCACCGGTAACAACATCTGTCTACAACAGACAAGTGTTGATACACCTTGATCAACACCTGTTCACTGTGTGCCAGAAATTTCAATTGGCATCAGAGCAGGCACCCTGTTCTGAATTTTAGGGTGAGCTCCAGGGAAACTTTTTCTGGCAAGGATGGACAAAGAAGGAGGGTTTGTTACCAGACCACCTCTTCTGGTTGGTGCTTCAAACTATGACTATTGGAAGTCCCGCATGATGGCTTTCCTAAAACAAATTGATAGCAAGACATGGAAGGCAGTTCTGAGAGGGTGGACTCCACCTGTGAAGATGGACAAAGATGGTAAACCAACTCTTGAGTTGAAATCTGCTGAAGAATGGTCCAAAGAAGAGGATGAGCTTGCTCTTGCAAACTCAAAAGCATTATATGCACTATATAATGGTGTTGACAAGCACATATTCAGACTCATCAAAAAGTGTGTCTCTGCTAAGGAAGCTTGGACAATTTTTGAGACTGTTCATGAAGGTACCTCTAAAGTGAAGCTGTCAAAGCTACAACTCCTAACCACTAAGTTTGAGAATCTAAGAATGAATGATGATGAAACTATTCAGGATTTTCACATGACCATACTTGATTATGATAATCAATTTGATGCCTTGGGTGAAAAGATACCTGAAGAAAAGCTGGTAAGGAAAATGCTTAGGTCTTTACCTAAGAAGTTTGACATGAAAGTCACAGCTATAGAAGAAGCAAAGGATATCACAGATATGAAGCTGGATGAACTGGTTGGTTCATTACAAACCTATGAGGTAGCTACAAATGAAAAAACGGATAAGAAAAACAAAAACATTGCTTTTGTCTCAAATGCTGAGGAAGAAGATCAACAGAGTGACACAGAGTCTGAAAATAGCATCTCTGATGCAATGGTTCTTTTGGGAAAACAATTTAATAAGGTGCTAAAGAGAATGGACAAACGCTCAAAGACAGGTGCAGCTGACACTGGTCGCAACACTTACAGGAATTTCAGAAAACCTGTAACAGATGAGAAATCAGCTCCAAATAAAGGTGTTCAATGCCATGAATGTGAGGGGTATGGTCACATTAGAAGTGAATGTGGAACCTTCCTGAAGAAACAGAAGAAGGGGTTAACTGTAACTTGGTCAGATGAAGATTCTGAAGGAGAAGCTGATACTGCAAAGGCTATACATGCATTGACAAGTGTATGTACATCTGACACTGAATCATGTGAGGAAGAACTGACCTTTGATGAACTTGCTGAATCATATAAAAAACTGTGTCTGAAGAGTGAAGAAGTCTGCAGAGTCTCTGAAGAGCAAAAAGAAACAATTACTAAGTTGCAAACTGAGAGAACTGCCAATCTGTCAAGAATATCTGAATTTAGTGCTAAATGTGAAGAAAGTTTAAAGATCATTGAGGAACAGAAGGCAATTATCATCAACTTAGAAGCAGACAAGGTCAAACAACTGACTGAGATAGCCCATCTGAATGAAGAGGTAACTGAATTAAACTCTCATCTTGAGAATTTAAAGAAGCATGTTCTTAGGCTATTCAAAGGAAGTGATCTAGATGAAATCTTAGAAACATTGCCTACTCCTAGTAGAGACAAAACAGACATTGGGTATGAATATAAAAATGTTAATAGGATTATGGATTACAACAAAGAAGGGAAATATATGCCTGAGATAAGTAAACAACCTTCTCCAAAAATGCATGACAGGATGTCGCCACACCTGACTCCTAGACAGCAGAGACAAGTGTTACCACATGTGGCACCACATCAACAAAGATGGCAGAGACCTAGATTTATACCTAGACACAGAAGCAGGTACCACTCATGGAGATGTCATCACTGTGGAAGAAAGGGGCACATAAGGCCCTACTGCTACAAATTGTATGGGTATCCAAGTGAAATTCCTCAAGAGTCTGATCCATCCATTACTAAAACAAGGATGGAATGGAAGCAAAAGGATGATACAACCAATATCAAGGAGTATACAGCTGAAAGCAGTGGGAAAAGTTTGATTGCCCATACGTCTCTCAGAGCCTCATCAAAAGAAGATTGGTACTTTGATAGTGGTTGTTCCAGACACATGACTGGTGTTGAAAAGTATTTAAAGGAGGTAAAATCCTATGCCACAAGTTTTGTGACATTTGGAGATGGAGCAAAGGGGGAAATTAAAGGTATTGGAAGACTGATTGACCATGGTCTGCCAAAACTTGAAAATGTTCTCCTTGTAAAAGGGCTAACTGCCAATCTAATCAGTATAAGCCAACTATGTGATCAAGGCATGAAAGTCAACTTTACAAAAAATGAATGTCTTGTCAGCAATAATGGAGGAGACATCCTTATGAGGGGTGTTAGATCAAAGGACAACTGCTACTTATGGATCCCTCTTGAAGAAGCTAATGTATCTACATGTCTCTTAACTAAAAATGAAGAGGTTAAACTGTGGCATAAAAAATTAGGACACCTTAACCTGAAGAGCATGAAGAGAGTCATATCTGAAGAAGCTATCAGAGGACTACCAAGTTTACAGATACAGGAAGGCAACATCTGTGGTGAATGTCAGATTGGGAAGCAAACCAAAGTGTCGCACCAGAAGTTGCAACACTTGTCCACTTCTAGAGTTCTTGAGTTACTACATATGGATCTGATGGGCCCATACAAGTTGAGAGTCTTGGAGGTAAGAAATATGTTCTTGTTGTTGTTGATGACTTCTCTAGATATACTTGGGTCAATTTCATTAGGGAAAAATCTGAGACTTTTGAAGAATTCAAAAATCTTTGCTTACAACTTCAAAAAGAGAAAGATTGTGGTATTGTAAGAATCAGAAGTGACCATGGTAAGGAGTTTGAAAACTCTAAATTTACTGATTTTTGTGCTGCTGAAGGAATAACTCATGAATTTTCTTCACCAATTACACCTCAACAAAATGAGGTGGTTGAAAGAAAGAACAGAACCTTACAAGATTCTGCTAGAGTGATGTTGCATGCCAAAAATGTTCCTTACAAGTTCTGGGCTGAAGCCATGAATACAGCATGTTACATTCACAATTGAGTAACATTAAGAAAAGGTACTGCTACAACACTGTATGAACTATGGAACAATAGGAAACCTACTGTGAAATATTTCCATGTGTTTGGGTCAAAATGTTACATTTTGGCAGATAGAGAACCTAGGAGAAAATTAGATCCCAAAAGTGACGAGGGGATATTTTTGGGTTACTCAACCAACAACAGAGCCTACAGAGTCTTTAACTCCAGAACAAGAACTATGATGGAATCAATCAATGTTGTTGTTGATGATAGTGATACAACAAGTGCAGATCCAGCTGAAGAGACAGATGTCATCACACCTGTCCCTGCACTAGATGATGATCAAACTGAACCTGAACCTGATCAACATTCTGAATCTACTACAGAGGCTCCTAGACCAAACAAAGGACCATCTACTAGAACACAGAAGAATCATCCCCTGGAACTTGTCATTGGAAACCTAAATCAAGGAATTGCAACAAGAAGATCAAAAGAAGCAATCTCTAACTCATGCTTCATATCCAAGATTGAACCAAAGAATGTCAAAGAAGATTTGACTGATGAATACTGGATCAATGCTATGCAGGAGGAACTAACTCAGTTTAAAAGAAGTGAGGTATGGGATCTAGTACCTAGACCAGATGGTATAAATGTTATTGGTACAAAGTGGGTCTACAAGAACAAAACTGATGAGAATGGTGATATTACTAGAAACAAAGCCAGACTTGTGGCACAAGGATACACCCAGATAGAAGGAGTAGATTTTGATGAGACTTTTGCTCCAGTTGCTCGCTTGGAGTCCATAAGATTGCTCTTAGCTGTGGCATGCATCTTAAAATTCAAGTTATATCTGTTGGTGTTTTGATTGGCTACATTTTGCAAAAGCCAACCAGCCAGATGCTGGACTGAGATGCTGTAGCATTATAGTACAGCATACTGTTGCTCTGTTTTCGTGCAGAATTTTTATTTCAAATTTGAGTCAAGATTTGCTTCAATTATATATTCAAGCACGTGCGCCTGGGCAAAACGAGCCTTGCTCAGCAAGTTTTTATTGAAGTCGGCTGAAGGAACATTATTTAAAACAAAAATATAATTATATTATATTTTTTTGTTTTTTTTGTTTGGTACAACATGAATTATATTTCTGGAAATAATTTAGGGTTGGGCCGCAATTCCTACAGCTGTGTTTGTCTGAAGACCTAACTTGGACATCAAGACAATTGAAGACTATAAATATGTGAAGCCTCAAGCCTTTACAACTCGTGTATTCTAAACCTTGTCTTTCATAAAGCGTGCGTTTTTAAGGTTTAGGTTGTGTGTCTTTTGTGAGCCTTTCTTGTATCGTTTTTGATGCAAGTTTAGGACTGGGTTTGTGTTGTTTATTGTAAGCTGCTCCTAAGCTTTTAAGCACGGAGTTAGTTTGTGTGATTCACTCATAAGCTTTTAAGCAAGAGTGTGGTCTAGTTTCTAGGAGAGTGTCTCCATCCTTACAAATATTATTGACAGCAACATAGTACGTGTTGTTAGAGGGAATTTGGGACGGGGTCTCATTATCTAAGAGGTTCTTAGGTAGGATTGCACGGGTAGTGTCTAGGTGATAAGTCAAGTACCGGGTGTTGGTCGAGGGCTTTGAACTAGAGCTATTATAGTGGATTCATTCCTGGATTGGTATCCCCCAGAGTAGGTGACGTTGCACTGAACTGGGTTAACAATTACCTGTCTTATTTATTGTTCTGCAATTTATTTATTTATTTACTATGTTCTGCGACTATCTTGCTGCAACGTGTGCTATAGCATCTTGTGCAGCATTGTGTTCACTGCGTGCCAGATTTCAATTGGTATCAGAGCAGGCACCCTTTCTGGTTATAGGGTGAGCTCCAGGGAAAATGTCTGGCAACATTGAAAAGGAAGGAGGGCTTGTAAGAAGACCACCGCTTCTAGTTGGTGTCTCCAACTATGATTATTGGAAATCACGCATGATTGCTTTCCTAAAATCTATGGATAGCAAAACTTGGAAGGCTGTTCTGAAAGGATGGGACCCCCCTGTGGTCATGGACAAGGATGGAAAGCCAACACTTGAACTAAAAGCTGAGGAGGACTGGTCTAAAGAAGAGGATGAGCTTGCTTTGGGAAACTCAAAAGCATTATATGCATTATACAATGGGGTAGACAAACACATCTTCAAACTAATCAAAAAATGTGTCTCAACAAAGGAAGCTTGGAAGATTCTTGAAACTGTTCATGAAGGTACTCCTCAGGTAAAAATGTCTAAATTACAGATTCTTACTACTCAGTTTGAAAATTTACGTATGAAGGAGGAGGAAACAATTCAAGATTTTCATATGACTATTCTAGACTATGATAATCAATTTGATGCCTTGGGGGAGAAAATTCCCGAAGAAAAGTTAGTAAGAAAAATGCTTAGATCACTTCCAAAGAAATTTGATATGAAAGTCACAGCTATGGAAGAAGCCAAAAACATATCTCAGATGAAGCTGGATGAACTGGTTGGATCACTCCAAACTTATGAAAGTGTTGCAAATGGAAGAAGTGAAAAGAAAAATAAGAGCATTGCCTTCTCATCTAAAAATAATGAAGAAGAACTGGAGGATGAAGAAGAATCTAATGAGAGTATCTCTGAGGCCATGGTGTTATTGGGAAAACAATTCAACAAAGTTCTTAAACGAATGGATAAGAGACCCAGATCAAATTTCAAAAACAATGCTCCAGGCACTATGCGCAGCAATGAAAATCAAGGAAAACCAAAAGGTGATGAAAAATCAAACTTAAACAGAAACATTCGATGTCATGAATGTGAAGGATATGGTCACATCAGACCTGAGTGTCCAACATATCAGAAGAGAGCAAAGAAAGGGCTAACTGTCAGTTGGTCTGAGGATGATGACTCAGAAGATGATACAGCATCTGTAACTGCTAAACATATCTCAGTCTTAACAGGTATTGTTACATCTGATACAGAATCTAATGATGGAGAGGTAACCTATGAAGAGCTTGCTGCATCCTACAAGGAACTTTGTCTTAAGAGTGAAGAAATCTGCAGGGTTATTGAGAAACAAAAGGTAACCATCAATGAGTTAAAAGCAGAAAAATCTGAGAATATCTCAAAAATGGAGGAACTTCAAAAGAAGGTAAATTATCTATCCTCTGATCTTGAAATCTGCAGGGTTATTGAGAAACAAAAGGTAACCATCAATGAGTTAAAAGCAGAAAAATTTGAGAATATCTCAAAGATGGAGGAACTTCAAAAGAAGGTAAATTACCTATCCTCTGATCTTGAAGAAGCTAAGGAAGTCATTGAAAAATTAAATACTGACATTTGGCGGCTGAGAAAATTCTCTGACATGTTGTATAAAGATGATGAGCATCTTGACAAACTTCATAAGGCTGATGGACAACTGGAGGAAATCTTAGAGAAAAATGTTCGAAAGCCTAGGAATATTGGGCTTAGCTATGAGAATGTCAACAAATTCAAAAAATACAGTCCTGACCTCATGTACATGGATCCTAGAGAAACTCAAAAGCAAAGGATGCCTTATCAGAAGCCGCAGCATCATCAGCAGCATCCCATGTCAAGAAATAGAAGAAAGCACCATGCTTGGAGATGTCATTACTGTGGTAGAAAAGGGCACATAAGGCCTTACTGCTACAAACTATATGGGTACCCTAACAGACGTCCTCAGCACAAACCTGTTTCCACAACTGCCCCTACTCAACAAGAATGGAAACCTAAAGGTGAAAATGAGAAGAAAAGTGATACAACTCAACCTGAAGAAGAGATTACTGCTATGATTGCTCACACATCACTTAGAGCTTCATCAAGGGAAGACTGGTACTTCGATAGTGGCTGTTCAAGACACATGACCGGAATAAGTAAATTTCTTGTCGGTATAAAGTCTTATTCAACCAGCTTTGTTACCTTTGGTGATGGTGCAAAAGGAGAAATTGTTGGGATAGGGGAGCTCAGAAGTAATAGCTTGCCTAAAATAAACAATGTGTTGTTAGTAAGAGGATTGACTGCAAATTTGATAAGTATTAGTCAACTATGTGACCAAGGAATGAAAGTAAACTTCACCAAGTCTGAATGTTTGGTTACAAATAACGAAGGTGAGATTTTGATGAAAGGTGTCAGATCAAAAGACAACTGCTATCTATGGGTTCCTCAAGAAGAAGCAAATATGTCAACATGCTTAATCACTAAAGAAGATGAAGTAAAACTGTGGCACCAAAAGCTTGGTCATCTTAACCTAAGAAGCATGAAGAAAGCAATATCTAAAGAAGCCATCAGAGGACTACCAAACCTCAAAATTGAAGAAGGTAGCATATGTGGAGACTGTCAAATTGGAAAACAAACCAAGATGCCTCATCCAAAGCTGCAGCATCTTACCACCACCAGAGTTCTTGAACTTCTACACATGGACTTGATGGGTCCTATGCAAACTGAAAGCTTAGGAGGAAAAAGGTACGCATATGTTGTTGTTGATGACTTTTCTAGATACACCTGGATAAATTTTATTAGAAAGAAATCAGAAACCTTTGATGTATTCAAAGATCTATGTATTCAACTTCAAAGGGAGAAAAACAATGTTGTATTAAGGATCAGGAGTGATCATGGTAAGGAGTTTGAAAACTCCAGGTTCTCTGCTTTTGTGCCTCTGAAGGCATCATACATGAATTCTCATCTCCCATTACACCACAACAAAATGGTGTAGTAGAAAGGAAAAATAGAACTATACAAGAGTCAGCAAGGGTAATGTTACATGCAAAGAAGCTTTCACATGGTTTTTGGGCAGAAGCTATGAATACTGCCTGCTATATTAATAATCGTGTCACCCTGAGATCTGGAACAACAACTACTCTGTACGAATTATGGAAGGAGAGGAAACCTACTGTTAAGCACTTTCATGTGTTTGGTAGTAAATGCTACATCTTGTCTGATAGAGAACCAAGAACCAAAATGGACCCTAAAAGTGATGAGGGCATATTCTTGGGATACTCAATAAATAGTAGAGCCTACAGAGTATATAATAATAGAACCAAAACCATGATGGAGTCTATAAATGTGGTAATAGATGACACTTCAAGTGAAACTGCTGAAGATGATGCAGAAGATGCTACAGCATCTATAACAGGTGGTGTAAATTGTGAAACTACTAATGAATCAAAGAATGATACAGAGGTTACTGCATCTGAACAAATCTCTGCTACTCCAAAGAAAGGACCTTCTACTCGTACTCAAAAGAATCATCCTACAGACCTGATTATTGGTAATCCCAATCAAGGAATTACTACTAGAAGGACACTTGACTTAGTTTCTAATGCTTGTTTTGTGTCTAAATTTGAGCCAAAAAATGTGAAGGAAGCTCTGACTGATGAGTTCTGGATAAATGCTATGCAAGAAGAGCTAAATCAGCTCAAGAGGAATGAAGTTTGGGACTTGGTTCCTAGACCTGAAAATGCAAATGTAATAGGTACCAAATGGGTCTACAAGAACAAGTCTGATGAAAGTGGAACTGTGACCAGAAACAAGGCAAGGCTGGTTGCACAAGGATACTCACAGATTGAAGGGATAGATTTTGATGAGACTTTTGCTCCGGTTGCTCGTCTTGAATCCATTAGATTACTTCTAGGAGTGGCATGCATTCTAAAATTCAAGTTATTCCAAATGGATGTGAAAAGTGCCTTCCTCAATGGATACTTAAATGAAGAAGTGTATGTGGAACAACCAAAGGGGTTTGTTGATCCAAGCTTTCCAAATCATGTTTACAAATTAAAGAAAGCTCTTTATGGATTAAAACAAGCACCTCGAGCATGGTATGAAAGATTGACTGAGTTCCTTATTAGTCAAGGCTACAGGAAAGGAGGAAATGACAAGACTCTATTTGTGAAAGAAGATCAAGGCAAATTTCTATTAGCACAAATCTATGTTGATGACATTGTCTTTGGAGGAATGTCTAGTGAGATGGTACAACATTTCGTGCAGCAAATGCAGTCTGAGTTTGAGATGAGTCTTGTAGGTGAACTAACCTACTTTCTTGGGCTCCAAGTAAAGCAGATGGAAGATACTATTTTTATCTCCCAAAGCAAGTATGCAAGAAATATAGTGAAAAAGTTTGGTATGGAAAGTGCTGCTCATAAAAGAACACCTGCAGCAACCCATTTAAAGCTTACCAAAGATGAAAAGGGAGTTGATGTAGATCAAAGTCTTTATAGAAGCATGATAGGAAGCTTATTATACCTTACAGCCAGCAGGCCTGATATTACTTTTGCTGTAGGAGTTTGTGCTAGGTACCAAGCTGAGCCAAAGATGAGTCATCTTGCTCAAGTGAAAAGAATTTTGAAGTATGTGAATGGTACATGTGATTATGGGATCTTGTATACTCATGGTGAGAACTCTATGCTAGTAGGGTATTGTGATGCTGATTGGGCAGGTTGTGCAGATGATAGAAAAAGCACCTCAGGAGCTTGTTTCTTTTTAGGCAACAATCTTATATCTTGGTTCAGCAAGAAACAGAACTGTGTATCTTTATCTACAGCTGAAGCTGAGTACATAGCTGCTGGTAGTAGCTGCTCCCAGCTATTATGGATGAAACAAATGTTGTTGGAGTACAATGTGGTACAAGATGCTATAGCATTGTACTGTGACAATCTTAGTGCCATCAATATTTCAAAGAATCCTATTCAACATAGCAGGACGAAGCATATTGATATTACGCACCATTTTATTAGAGATCTAGTTGAAGAAGGTATTGTAACTCTTGAGCATATTTCAACTGAAGAACAACTGGCTGATATATTTACTAAGGCACGCAAATCAAGGGAAGTAATCAAAAACTTCCATAACTTCTTTTTCCACGCGCTACAACCTCTTTATTCTCTCTATCACACTATCTCTCTCCATTCTCTCTTTTCAACAACCTCTCAACTTCTTCCATTAATCACCATCACCAAAAACCTCCATCAAAATCCAACAAACATCATGTTGAGTTCTCAAACTTCTTCTCCTGCAAAGAACGACGACACCACACCTTCATATAACTCTCTTCCTCAACAAATCACCATCGCCTATCCACTTTCAACGGTGTTTCCTGATGATATAGTGAAGACGAAGAAGACCACACCGAAGAAAAGCTCTAAACGAAGTCAATCGACTTCTCGTGTGCCGTCTGAATCGAAGAAAGGGGGTAAGCGTTCTAAATCTAAATCTACTCTTAAAGCGGTTCATACAATGCGTGAATTGTATCTTGACAATCCTCCTACTGCAAATGTTGATGTTAATATTGAAGCATCTGATTCTAGTAAGAAGAATTTAAGTTTGGAATTGGATTTAACTGAAACCCTAGGATTAGAAAAACCTAGGTCTGCTGAGAAATTGGGGGAAACCTCCTTGGAAAACCCTGATGTTGTTGTTGATGATATTGGCGCTAACTCTAAGGCCAATCTTGTGTCTGAGATGACAGTTGATGAGAATGCAGGTTCTGGAATAGATGCTGCAAATGATGCTACAGCATCTGAAGCACATGTTGATATTAGTACCTCTGTAGTCCCTGATTCACCAAACTCTCCTGTGGTTCCTGTTAATGAAAAAGGTACTGAAACCACCATCCCTGATGATGTCATTACTCAGGATAAGGGTAAAACTGCAAGTATGCCTGATACAAGTGAGGCAAATGTAATTGATGTTGAAAGCCTCCAATTCAAGAGTACTCCTAGGGCTGGTATATCTAGGAGGCTGAGAAGTAATACAGGAAAGGATATAGCCACTCCTTCTGAAGCCACCAAAACTAAAATTGGGCCTAAGAAACAGTGGAGCAAGGTCACTATACCCTCTGGAAGCAAGAAGAAGATTGTGAAGAGAAAAACTATCTCCTCTAGTGACTCTGACTATGAGGAAGATCAAGATGCTGAAGCATCTCCTGCAGCATCTCCTCTGAAATCTGCCAAGAGAAAGAGAATGGCTCCTAATGTCCCATCTGTACCAATTGACAATGTCTCCTTCCACTGTGTTGAGAATGTTGACAGGTGGAAATTTGTGGTGAAGAGAAGAATAGCCATTGAAAGGAACCTTAATGAGGAATTCTTGAAATGTGAAGATATTATGAATCTAATTGAGCAAGCAGGGCTAATGAAAACTGTGTCTGAACTGGGAAAATGCTATGAAAAACTGACAAGAGAATTCTTGGTGAACATCCCATCTGACTGTGATGACCCCTTAAGTCCTGAGTACTTAAAGGTATATGTGAGGGGAAAATGTGTTGATTTCTCACCAGCCATCATCAATCAACATCTGGGAAGATGTGATGTTCCTGCACCTGAATTGAAGATATCTATGAATGAGGTATGCAAGACTATAACTGGTGACAAAGTAAGAATGTGGCCAAGAGCTGGAAAACTATCTGCTGCAAAATTAACTACCAAATATGCTCTGCTGAACAAAATTGGTGCAGCCAACTGGGTCCCCACTACACACTCCAACAGTGTAGCTACAGGTTTGGCCAAATTTATCTATGCCGTAGGTACCAGTACTGACTTTGATTATGGCACTCATATTTTTAATGCAACAATTCTCCATGGCTCTTCCACTGCTGTAAAAATGCCAATAGCCTTTCCCACTTTGATCTGTGGTATTATCTTGTCTCAACATCCTGACATCTGCACTAACTCTGATGTGCCTGTCTCTAGACCCTCAGCCTTAACCATGGATTTTAGATTATTGGAAGGAAAACATGCTGCAGACATTGCTGTAGCATCTTTGAAGACACCAGCTGTAGGTATGACCAAGAGACAGATGATTGCTAATCTCAGGGAGGTTAGTAATATGCTAGGTGAGAAGAAGGAGCTGGTAGATGGTGTAATCCAAGCCTTGGAGCTTGAGCAGTCACAGGCAAATGAGGATGGAGTTGGTCCTTCCCATGGCGCTTCCCATGATGATGATCTTGCAAGTGGTGACACTGTAGAAGAGGAGATGGCCTCTGATGAAAGTCCCTCAATATGATCTGTTTCTGTAACCTTTTCTTATTTGGATGTTATTTTTGAAGGCTTAGGCCTCATGGTTTGTAAATTGTACTATGTGATTCTCTATGATCTGACATCCTGTGAACTTGTGCTACTTGGTATTCTATGGTTCTTTGTTTTGCTCATATTCTATGGAACTGACTTTATTTGTCAGAATTTATGGCTAAAAAGGGGGAGTAAAATAATGTTCTGTGTGTGTGCATGATGTGATGAAAAATGCTATAGCATCTGGTATAGCATGTTGGTTTATATGCATGTTTTGAGGGGGAGTGAAGTTTTATGCATATATTGAGGGGGAGTAGGTAGAATTTATTTTTCTACTACTTTTAATATGCATGCTTATAAAGGAATTTATTTTTCCTATTCTCTGTGGTGTTGCTTAAATTTCAAGGAGTTTATTTCTCCGATCTTGAATCCACTATGTGAGAGTTTATTTCTCTCTATCTGTACTTTGAGGCTAAGATGTGTTATGTTCCGCTGTTGCATGCCTCTGATGCTTACGTGCTAACTATCTTTTCATCTGATGAATTCCTTTACTTTCTTTCCTAGTTGTGTGCGTATGTTGACTCGAAGGAAAGTTTAAAAAGCTTAGCATCGTTCTACTTTCTTTCCTAGTTGTGTGCTTATGTTGACTCGAAGAAAAGTTTAGACTGTATCTCTCTATGCACTGGCCTAAGGTTGTTTTAGCCAAAATTTGCCAAAGGGGGAGATTGTTGGTGTTTTGATTGGCTACATTTTGCAAAAGCCAACCAGCCAGATGCTGGACTGAGATGCTGTAGCATTATAGTACAGCATACTGTTGCTCTGTTTTCGTGCAGAATTTTTATTTCAAATCTGAGTCAAGATTTGCTTCAATTATATATTCAAGCACGTGCGCCTGGGCAAAACGAGCCTTGCTCAGCAAGTTTTTATTGAAGTCGGCTGAAGGAACATTATTTAAAACAAAAATATAATTATATTATATTTTTGCGTTAACATGAATTATATTTCTGGAAATAATTTAGGGTTGGGCCGCAATTCCTACAGCTGTGTTTGTCTGAAGACCTAACTTGGACATCAAGACAATTGAAGACTATAAATATGTGAAGCCTCAAGCCTTTACAACTCGTGTATTCTAAACCTTGTCTTTCATAAAGCTTGCGTTTTTAAGGTTTAGGTTGTGTGTCTTTTGTGAGCCTTTCTTGTATCGTTTTTGATGCAAGTTTAGGACTGGGTTTGTGTTGTTTATTGTAAGCTGCTCCTAAGCTTTTAAGCACGGAGTTAGTTTGTGTGATTCACTCATAAGCTTTTAAGCAAGAGTGTGGTCTAGTTTCTAGGAGAGTGTCTCCATCCTTACAAATATTATTGACAGCAACATAGTACGTGTTGTTAGAGGGAATTTGGGACGGGGTCTCATTATCTAAGAGGTTCTTAGGTAGGATTGCACGGGTAGTGTCTAGGTGATAAGTCAAGTACCGGGTGTTGGTCGAGGGCTTTGAACTAGAGCTATTATAGTGGATTCATTCCTGGATTGGTATCCCCCAGAGTAGGTGACGTTGCACTGAACTGGGTTAACAATTACCTGTCTTATTTATTGTTCTGCAATTTATTTATTTACTTACTGTGTTCTGCGACTGTCTTGCTGCAACGTGTGCTATAGCAACGTGTGCTATAGCATCTTGTGCAGCATTGTGTTCACTGCGTGCCAGATTTCAATATCAAATGGATGTAAAGAGTGCATTCCTAAATGGTTATCTAAATGAAGAGGTATATGTTGAACAACCAAAAGGGTTTGTAGATCCAAGTTTTCCTAACCATGTCTACAAACTAAAGAAAGCTCTCTATGGATTGAAACAAGCCCCTAGAGCATGGTATGAAAGATTGACTGAATTCCTCGTCAGCCATGGATACAAGAAAGGTGGCAATGATAAAACCCTGTTTGTAAGAGAGGAGAAAGGGAAGCTAATGATAGCTCAGATATATGTGGATGATATTGTATTTGGTGGAATGTCGCGACAAATGGTGGAACATTTTGTGCATCAAATGCAATCTGAATTTGAAATGAGTCTTGTAGGTGAACTAACTTATTTTTTAGGTCTTCAAGTCAAACAAATGGAAGACGCCATATTTATCTCTCAGGAAAAATATGCAAGAAACATTGTGAAGAACACCTGCACCTACACATTTGAAGCTTACCAAAGATGAGAAAGGGATTGATGTGGATCAAAGTCTCTACAGAAGTATGATTGGAAGCTTGCTATATCTTACAGCTAGCAGACCTGATATCATGTTTGCAGTAGGTGTTTGTGCTAGATATCAATCTGAACCCAAGATGAGTCATCTGACTCAAGTAAAGAGAATCTTCAAATATGTCAATGGAACATGTGGATATGGAATTTTATACTCTCATGGTAATGATTCTACCTTAGTTGGCTATTGTGATGCAGATTGGGCAGGAAGTGCTGATGATAGAAAAAGCACATCTGGTGCATGTTTCGTTTTGGGAAGCAATCTAGTATCTTGGTTTAGTAAGAAGCAGAATAGTGTGTCTCTATCCACAGCTGAGGCAGAATATATAGCAGCTGGTAGTAGCTGCTCTCAATTGTTATGGATGAGACAAATGTTGAAGGAGTATAGTGTTGAGCAAGATGTCATGACACTTTACTGTGATAATCTGAGTGCTATAAATATTTCTAAAAATCCTATTCAGCATAGTAGGACCAAACACATTGATATACGACATCATTTTATAAGAGAACTTGTGGAAGAAAAAATTGTTACACTTGAACACATTACATCTGAAGAACAGTTGGCAGATATTTTTACAAAGGCTTTAGATGCGAATCAATTTGAAAAATTGAGAGGCAAACTTGGAATTTGCCTTTTTGAAGACAAATAGCAGTTACAGCATGTAATGCGTGTAACTACCTCTCATCCGCCTCTTCACTTAAAGTTACACGCTAATCAAGGGAGTTTTTTTTTCAACTTCCCATAACCTCTATCAACCGCAATCATTTCTTTTCTTCCACTATCTCTCTCACGCTCAAATTCTCTCCAACTTCCTCATCAACATTGTTCTAACCTTTATTTTTCTCAGAAAAGTTTACTCAAAAAATCATGTTTGACTCTGCAAAATCCTCACCAACCAAGAATAATGATGTTCCATCGCTACAACAAATGGTGATCGATGCTATTCCTCTCAGCACCATACCTCCTACAAGTCCAACGATGAGGAGAAAATCAACTGCAAAGAAGGATAAATCATCACGAACAAGTACAAATCCTTCTTCTCCTGCTACAATTAAAGATTCAAAGCGTAAAAGCAAGAAAGGGAAAGGTGAATCGAGTAAGTCTTTTACAATGTCCGAGCTTCACATTGATCCACTTCCATCAAGTGGTATTGCAACGCCTGTCGCTAATCCTGCAGTTGAGAGTGTTATTGCATCTGGTAAGACTTCTGTTAATATAGGTATCAATATACCAAAATCTGTTAAAACCCTAGGCGTAGAGAACCCTGCTATATCTGGAAATTTGGGGAAAAGTGTTCCTAACTCCCCTATTGTTGCTGATGCTAATATTGGTGCTTCTACTGAGACCAATAATGATGTTGCTGATGAGTCTCTCAAGAAAACTGGTCCTGAGACTCATGTTGCGCCAAGTGTTGCAACACATGGCGCTGCGCCAAATGTTGTGTCAGATGTTACTACATCTTTGGCACAGGAAAATATTGTGGACTATTCTGAGTCTGATGAGAGTCCCCAACCTAAGGGTGCTGATAAAGAAACTGCTTTTGATAAGGTTGTTAATGAAAATCCTGAAGTTATAATTGTCAATGAAACAACTGTTAGTGATAAGTCTGTTCCTACAAACTCTGAGGCTAGTGTGGCTAGGAGGACTAGAAGTAGGGCTGGTAAAGGTGTAGAGACTGCTAACACACCTGTCCAAACACTCAAACCATCTAGGGCTGGAAAAAGTACTGGTAGAAAGCCCCTATATGGACCTCCAAAACCTGTGAGTAAGGTGGTTCCTAGAACTGAGGAAAAGGAAAAAGCTAGGAAAAGGAAAGCTCCACAAACCAGTGACTCTGACTTTGAGCCAGAGACAGATGTTGCTGCATCTGGCAGCACATCTAGAAAGAGTATAGGAAGAAAGAAAGTTCCTCAATCTGTTCCCTATGCTCCCTTGGATAATGTTTCATTCCATCTGGAAAATGGGTCTGCTAGATAGAAGTTTGTATATCACAGGAGGTTGGCCTTGGAAATGAACCTAAAAGATGATATCCTTCAATGCCAAAGTGTTGTTGAAGCTATTGAGTATGCATGTTTAATGAAGACTGTCTGTGGTTTGGACAAGTGCTATGACAGGCTTGTCAAAGAGTTTTTGATTAATGTGGCTGACAATTGTAATGATCCAACAAGTCCTGAATATAGGCAAGTTTTTGTTCGTGGGAAGTGTGTAAAATTCTCACCAACTGTGATTAACCAACATCTGCAAAGAAGTTCTGATGAGGTGGCTGCTCTAAAAGTCACAGACAATGAGGTCTGCAAGGTCCTCACAGGTGGCAGGATAAAGGTATGGCCAAGCAAGGCTAAGTTGGCTGCAACTTCTCTCTCTCCATTTTATGCTGTTTTGAATAGGATTGCTGCACACAATTGGGTGCCAACAACCCACTCAGGTGATGTGGCCAGAGGATTGAGAAAGTTCATTTATGCTGTGGGTACAAAGGCAAAATTTGATTATGGGTCCTATTTCTTTCAAGAAACCTTAAGCCATGCCTGACCTATGCTGTTGAGAAACCAGTAGCCCTTCCCACTCTGTTATGCAATATCATCCTTGAGCAACACCCAGATATTCTGAGAAGCACTGATGTTCCTTGTAAAAGGAAAGGGGTGTTGGTTATTGAGCAGAGGCTGCTTGAAGGGACAAATGTTGCAGCAGGTGTTGGCACATTTGTCCAGGCTGGTGTACTTTCAAGGAAGCAGATGATTGCTGATCTGACTGAGGCCAGCAGAGCACTTGAGGCAAGAAAATTGAAAATTGATCGTGTGATAGAGGCCCTCAAGGCTGAGGAAGCTGCTGAGAATGTTGAGGGTGAGCCTGATGGACAAGAAGGTGAGGAAACTAGTGGCTCTGGAACAACACAAGTTGTGTTTATTATGTACTACTTTCTTTCCTAGTTGTGTGATCATGTTGACTCGAAGGAAAGGTAATATTGTATCTCTCTATATACTGGTCTAATATTGTTTTAGCCAAAATTTGCCAAAGGGGGAGATTGTTGGGTTTTGGTATGTTGGCTACATTTTGCAAAAACAGATTTTAGCCAAGTGTTGAGACATATGTGCTGACCCCAAGTGTTGTGACAAATGTTGGTACACTTTGGAACAACACCTGTCTGTGTATCTGTGCGCGCCAGCTAGCGGGTTTTAATTTCTACTCAATCTTTTGAAGATTTGATTGAAGAATTGTTTCAAGGTTTCTTACAGAGGAAGGCGCACGTGTTTAATGTGTTTCAGGAGACAGCCGAAACCCTAGTTATATTTTCTAAAGGAATTATATTTTTGGAAAATATATTTTTGTGTTTTAAAAATAGAACTATTATTTTCAAAAATATATCACTGCTGCCGCAATTCAAGAAGCCCTAATTTTGTCGTGAAGCCCAAGTCGTTCTACTACTATAAATACGAAGGCAAGCATATGGTTTCAAGCATCTAAAATCGTGTCTTACAAAGCGTGTGTTTTAGGGATTTTAGAGTGTTAATTGTGAGTCTTTCTTGTGTCTCATTGATGCAAGCTTAGGACCTGAGTTTATTGAGTTGTAAGTGTGAACTTCTCCTAAGCTTTGAAGTACGGAGATTGTTCTATTGTGTTGTGTAGTTTGCTCGCAAGCTTTTAAGCAAGAGTGAATCCTAGTTTCTTAGGAGTGTGTCTCCACCGTTTGTAATCGTTGAATTGAATAACAACGCTGTCTGTGTTGTTAAGGTGGGAATTGGGACGGGGTCTCATATCTAGGAGTTCCTAGGTAGAAGTGTCATTGGGTAGTGATTAAGTGATAAGTTGTAAACGGGTGAGTTTAGCTTCGAAGTAATACTGCTGATAGTGGACTTCATTCCTGGATTGGTATCCCCCAGAGTAGGCTTTAGGCTGAACTGGGTTAACAACTCTTGTGTGTTATTTACTATACTGTTTTTATTGTTTTATGTTAAGTGCTCTGTTTATAGACAAGTGTTGGCGCACCGCTAACAACATCTGTCTACAACAGACAAGTGTTGATACACCTTGATCAACACCTGTCCACTTTGTGCCAGGAATTTCACTTTAGAACAACAATATTTCTTATTGTTAGGTTTATTGGTTATTTAAAGAGGTGGACATGCATATGTGTTTCTATGTTCCAACTTTTATATTGCACCCCGGCTAGGTTGATTTTGAGGGGGATGGTATTCTTTAGAACAACAGTATATCTTATTTTAGTCAAAAAAAAAAAAAGTATTTCTAATTGTTAGGTTTATTGGTTATTTAAAGAGGTGGACATGCATAAATAGGAGGCAAGGGGAGAGGGACATGATTAAGTTTTGTAAACATTGAGTGAATAGAGAAATGACTTGGTTGTTGTTCGGAACCCAATAATTGAATTCCAAAGAGATACAACAATTTTATTAAGAAATAGGATAGAATCTCTCCTCAAGAATTTCCTCTTCACAGTAGAGACTAATACTCTATTCACAATTACGATAATCAAAGATGCTCAGCACCCTTTGTACTTATACAAATAGCCCTAATATAATTTTTTTTGAAAACTTGGTATCCGGTCTTAGGATCGACTAATTCAAGGGGACCAATCTCACCGCCCACTTGCGGGGGCCCCATTTAAAGCCAGAGTTTTTTTTTGCTCTGTATGGACTTAGCCCACCGAAATTAGCACCAGTGGGAATCGAACCTGAGACCTTGAGAGGAGCATACTCCAAGGGCCCAAGCCAACACCACTCGACCAACCCCAAGTGGGTTAATAGCCCTAATATAATAACAAGTAACAACCTCAACTAATTAATTAGTTAACTACTATTTATTTACTGAACTAAGAAAATCATAACATCCATTATCCATACAAACAAAAATTGAATTTATCATCAAAATATGCTACAAGATAGTTTTAAGGATATCACACACTTACCGAGCTTTTGGGCATCCCCGAACCATTTGCTCATGAGGTTGGATATCTTGACATTAATGAATACTGCTCCAGACTCCTTGGCAATAGCTTTTGCAAGTGTAGTTTTTCCAGTGCCAGGAGGTCCATACAACAAGACCCCCTTTTGTGGTCCAAGGAGCTTACCATGCGAAAACAAGTCGGGCCGCTTAAGGGGTAAAATAACAAGCTCAAACAAAGCTTGTTTAATAGTTTCAAGTCCCCCAATGGAGTCAAATTCCACATTAATGTTGTCAGGATTTATAACATCACATGCTATCACATCCTACACACAATGAAGTTAAAGGGCACATATCAAACATCAAAATAAAAGATAACCGTTAACTAGGAAGACAAATAAGCTAACTTATAGCTTATAAGCTAAAAGCTTTGTTTGGTAACAATTTTTAAAAAAGAGCTTATAGCTTATTTTCCAAATGCTATTTCAAGTAGCTTATGAGCTTATAGCTTATAGCTTATCATTTTTTCTTCCAATTTTACCCCTATCATCTTACTTGAAAAAAAAAATCAAATATTAATTAAACATATCTTTTTTCATGTCATTTCATACGCAAATTCAATTAGCTAGCTTATTTGCTATAGGCTAAAAGCTAGCTTATAAGCTACCGGCTATAAGTTCATCTAGCTTTATTTTTTTACCAAACAGAGCCTAGGTCTAATTTTTTTTACAGAAATCTACAAAAATTTTGCAACTGATTGTAGAGACAACAACAGTTGAGAAATTGGTACTACCTCGTAAGAATTGGTTTGAACGAGGGGACGACCTAGACGCTTTGCAATATCTTTCTTCTGCTCATGAGCCTTCTTCGATGTTTCACGGTTCGGGTCAAGATATTGGAGCCCCGTTGTCAATACATAGTAACCCACCACTGCCTTAACCGCGTACACAACCAAAAAATGCATCGCTTTTCCACCAACTTTGATCCCTTCTACCAAATTTCATAGTGGTTGGTTTAGATAAAATGCCACATATAATATCGTTAAAGTGTACCTATTTCTTTAAGAAGCAGTACCTAATAGGTAATTAATAGGTACTCCAATTGGAGCAAAACAGAAATGAGTACCTAATAGGTATTGATTCTAAAATAACTTATATGATTTTTGTGAGACCCGTTTATAATAATGTAGAGTTATTGGTGAAATGTGTTATTGGTGGGGCCAATTTAGAATTTTTTAAGAAGTGTTGGGTTGGAGGGGTTGAGTGCTTATTAAGTATTATTATTAAAAAATTATAAAGAGTGATGTGTATATGTGAAGTCCACTTAAGTACTAAAAAATGAGGAGCTCCATTGTGAATGCTATAAGTAAAATATAATAACTACCCACTAACCATATACTTTTATGTCATTGTATACTTACACTGACCATACAGTTTTATCACGCCACATTCAGTACCATATTATTTTTCATTTGTGTTCAAATAATTCAAGATTTTCGACGATGGCGGCGATATTTCCAGACTGAATAAGCCAATTCTAATTCATTAACCTTAAATTTATCCAAAGAAATATGTTACATCTTGACAATGATCTATCATTCATGCAATACAAATGCATCATTTTGTTAAAGAAAAATACTAAGTGTACATTTTTTACTCCAACGTTAAAAGTGGTCAAATAATGATGAACAAACTTAAGAATATATGCTTCCTAAGTGGTGGTCCTGCTGTATTTACTGTATAAATATGCTTTGAAGGTGGAAAGTTTCAAATTTGTGGTCCTTAATCATAACTAGTATCCGGACCCGTGCCAAGCACGGGTAAAATGAGACTACAAAAATAATATTTTAATATTAAAATTTTCAAAATTCTCAAATAAAAAGAATGGAAATTTATAAACATAAAAAAAAAATCCCGTATTAGTAAAAAAATAAAACATAGAATATCGTATTAATATATAAATATAAATCCCGTATAAATCTCAATGTAAAAATATAGACTCGTGTGTAAACTTTAAAAAAAAAAAAAAACAAAAAAAGTTAAATTCGATAGTAAAATAAATATGAAACAAAAATACCCTAAAGAAATTATCATAATATATCTTATATTAGTTAATTTTCTCATCAATATCCTCCGAATAAAATAAATATAGAACCTAGTATATATTATAAATAAAAAATATGTCTCTGTATTAATATATGAACAAACATACGGTTCCTATAATAATATTTTTTTTTGGTATTCGTTTATAAAAAATATATACTTTTTGGTATTTACCATCTTGTTCTTAGGGGAAGAGTTCTCTGATAATTAATAGTTCGACCGCCATGTGCATATATATCCCCAAATAATACATGTGCAAAATTCTCACAAAAATAAGAAAATAGATCATATATAAATAACAAAATAAAAAGAACATAGGCCACATAATAATAATACAAAAAATAGGTCTATGTATTAATATATGAGTAAAAGTATAAAATCCCGTATAAATGTCTTAAAATAAAAGTATATAACCACGATAAAAAAATATAACAAATAAAATAGATAAACAAAAATAGGAAAATTAATAAAAAAAATAGGAGAATGTCTTAAAATCCCGTATAAATGTCTTCAAATAATTGTACTATTTTCCTCCTTCTTTTTTTTGAACAATTCTCTTCCTCCTCTTTATTATTGGTCTTCTCTTCTTTTTTTTTTGGTACAAATTATTGGTCTTCTCTAAATAAATAAAAAACTAATACATAAAATAATCTTAACCTAATAAAATAAATTTAATCCACTCTAAGAAAAGAATATCATTGATCCCGTCAAGTTCTATCGCAACCAACTTGGTATTAATTCATTCCTTTCATAGTCTTTCTATACATCTGCAAATAAAATATAATAAATGATTAAATCCAATATAAAACATTGCTTTGGATATTTTTACGGTACAATAAATATAATAAAATTAATGTTTGCAATAAAAAGAATATTACTTAATGATGTGAATTTTCTGTACAACTATTAATAGAATGTTGCATCGCCTATTTCATTATAGAATGTTTTTAATAACATCCAATTTGCATATTATTAGTATTAATGGTACAACTATAAATCATCAACTTTCTATGTAGAATTTGAATTTTTGGTTTCTCATGTGAATTATGTGAATTAATTGTCAAAGCCATATGAGAAGAGAAGCCTTTTGGACATGGCATGTGTACAAAATTCCTTGAAAAAAAGGACTCAAATCACGGGTAAAAACGTGTTTGTAAATTCTTTTTCCCATGAAACTTATTTCAAGCAAGTAAAACACAAAAATTCATATTTTAAATTATTCTATTTTACTTTTCTTAATAAATATGAATTTTTTTATTTATTTATAATATAAGACGGAGGAAAATTTCAATACTACTATGAATTCTTTTCCTCAAATTTAACTTCCCGTTTATCCACTACTTTTTTTTTACTGATTATATATAGTACTTTTTTACTAAATCTCTTTTTTAAATACTTTTTCTTTCGTCATTGTAGTATTTTCTTACCAAATATATTTTTTTTAACCAATCCTTACCAAATATTTTGAGAAAGGATTAATACTCAAATTATAGCATTTAAAGCATTTAATTATATTAAAAAATATTATATTTTTTCTCTCAAATATATTTGGCTTATTAGTAATTTTTTGTAAAAAATTGTAAAAAAAAAGATATATTATTAGTAAAGATCAATAAATTGCAGCGTTTTACATTGAATGAGATTGATATTGCTTACGTGAATTTATTGTCAAAATCATATGAGAAGAGGATCACTATCGAAATGTAATGTGTACAAAAGTCTTTGAAAAACAGCTATCAAATAATATATCAATCGATTCCAATAGCAATTGACGTTGCAATTAGAAATAAATGACCATTGCTTATTGTGAAATTTGAATCAAAATGTATAATGATAAAATAAATGATCATTGCTCTGTTTCCTTTTATTTTTTTGAAGCATAATAATGATAGAAAGATCAACTTTGTTATTAATTTGATTATGATAATAATGTCAAAATAATGCTAGAAGATGATTGATGAGTGTGTCATGTGTACATTAAACCCTAAAAAAAAGTCCAAATAATATAATATATCTTATATTAGTTAATTTTCACATCAATATCCTCCGAATAACATAAATATAGAACCTAGTATATATTATAAATAAAAAATATGTCTCTGTATTAACATATGAACAAACATACGGTTCCTATAATAATTTTTTTTTTTGGTATTCGTTTACCAAAAATATATACTTTTTGGTATTTACCATCTTGTTCTTATGGGAAGAATTATCTGATAATTAATAGTTCGACCGCCGTGTGCATATATATATCCCCAAATAATACATGTGCAAAATTCTCACATAAATAAAAAAAAAGATCATATATAAATAACAAAATAAAAAGAACACATGCCACATAAAAATACAAAAAAATAAGTCTATGTATTAATATATGAGTAAAAGTATAAAATCCCGTATAAATGTCTTAAAATAAAAGTATAAAACCACGATAAAAAATATAAAAAATAAAATAGATAAAAAAAATATAGGAAAATTAATAAAAAAAATAGGAGAATGTCTTAAAATCCCGTATAAATGTCTTAAAATAATTGTACTATTTCCCTCCTTTTTTTTTTTGAACAATTCTCTTCCTCCTCTTTATTATTGGTCTTCTCTTTTTTTTTGGGTATAAATTATTGGTCTTCTCTAAATAAATAAAAAATTAATACAGAAAATAATCTTAACCTAATCAAATAAATTTAATCCACTCTAAGAAAAGAATATAATTGATCCCGTCAAGTTATTTCGCAACCAACTTGGTATTAATTCATTCCTTTCATAGTCTTTCTATACATCTGCAAATAAAATATAATAAATGATTAAATCCAATATAAAACATTGCTTTGGATATTTTTACGGTACAATAAATATAATAAAATTAATGTTTGCAATAAAAAGAATATTCCTTAACGATATGAATTTTCTGTACAACTATTAATGAATGTTGCATCGCCTATTTCATTATAGAATGTTTTTAATAACGTCCAAATTTCATATTATTAGTATTAATGGTACAACTATAAATCATCAATTGTCTATGTAGAATTTGAATTTTTGGTTTCTCATGTGAATTATGTGAATTAATTGTCAAAGCCATATGAGAAGAGAAATCTTTTGGACATGGCATGTGTATAAAATTCTTTGAAAAAATGGACTCAAATCACGGGTAAAAACGTGTTTGTAAATTCTTTTTTCCATGAAACTTATTTGAAGTAAAACACAAATTCTAATTTTAAATTATTCTATTTTACTTTTCTTAATAAGTATGTATTTTTTATTTATTTATAATATAAAACGGAGGAAAATTTCAATACTACTATGAAAAGAGAATTATTTAATATCTCCTAGTACCCAAACCCGTGCCAAGCACGGGTAAAAATGTGACTATATAAATAATATTTAAATATTAAAATTTTCATAAATAAAAAATAAAAAATAAAAAATTAAAAGTTATAATTATAACATAAAAAGCGAACATGTTTAATAAGTCACACAAAATACCCACATCAGTAAAAATATGCTTAATACTTGTTATCATTTTATTAATAAAAAATTGAATTAAATATAAAACTATTATTTGAGAGAAGAAAGAAATAGTCCAATAAAAACATTAAATTATATTATGATATTTGATTCTATTCAAATCTATTTAACTAATTTTTTATTTTATAATAATACATGTATTTTATCTCCAAAAGTTTTTATAGTAGTTAAAAGACATCTCAAATTCAAACTCCATTCATTTATTTCATTTATTTGTAAGTGTTTTTTCAGTCCTAAGACATTCATTATCTTAGAATGAGGTTTTCAAATACATTCTTTTTTCTACTTTACCCATTTTTAGAGCACACTTTAAAAATTCATTTATTATAGGGGCTTTTTAAAAAAATTGTATCATTTTGGTTTAACAAAATTAAATTCATTAAAACAACAAATCGTTCTCTATATAAATTCATTTGTTTGGAACAAAAACATTTGCAAATGCCTTTGGAATTAGAGTGTTAAGTCAAAAATATAATAATTTGAGTATCATTTCTTTTAAAAGCTTAAGGTAAGCAATATATCATGTATTATGCCCAGACCCGTTTTTATGATTTTGGTGGCCTATGGATAAACTTATAATTGGGCCTAATTTGAATTCTTAAAAAATATTGAATTCAACTGCTAATTTTTTTTTTAAGGAAATTACTCTCATGTCAACAACCACCAAAAAATCATTGACTCTAAAAATTCTTCGGGTGATTGTATTCCTCGTCATTATCATTTTCGTCACATTGACTTTTCCTAATGCCACAATGTTTTGTTGGCATATATAATATTAATATACTTCCGGATACTAAAAATCCGGATACTAAAAATCATAATTGGATGAAAGTTCATAATAAAAAAACTTAAGGATGAAAATTCATAATGAAAAAACATAACAATATCACATGAATGTATAATGTAATCATTCAACCAAAATAACACAACTTGACTGTCACTTAAAATTTACAATACACATTACACTTTTATGTAAAAATAATAATACACATTACATCTTTAAAACCAATTTACAACATTCATAATTATGTGGCAAAATAATCTTCACTTAAAACTAATCAATTTTAATCAATAGTGGCAGATCCAATATCTATAGAGTTCAGATACCATATTCTTCATCTAAGATCCATTTCTGCAAAAATTAAAAAAATGATGAATATAGATTAAGATGAATAATAAGCGGAAAAGAGAAGGGTACAAAAAGTTTAAGAATTGTACCCGTGAATTTGAGACTGTGGCCACTTGGCAACATCCATTGTCACTGGATTCCTTATGTATTCATGTCAGCCTATGAATTTTTTTTGGTACAAAATCAGCATATAAGTTTTACTTGAGTTGTGAAATCCCAATTAAAAAAATGAATGTAACGATAGCCATAACCATGAATTTTCAAAAGTGAAGAATATGAGAGTGCATACATATCTATATATATTTGAGTCATTCTCATTCATACTCAGACTAATATGCTCATAACCTGATTTATTAGCTGTCATAATTAATATGTATTAATGCAAATAATACCAATATTTTCTGATTAGATGTATTTGATATGAATGCAAGAATTAGGGGTGAAACATATTGTTAATCAATGAGCATTAAAATATTAAAATAATGGCTAAAATGAATTTCTATTGGAAGAATGAATTTGACGTGATTTGATGGGGAATGGTAAAAATTATTAGTCATTAATATTAGGTGTAAAATTTCTATGAAAGTGATTGGGATGGACATGATATGGACAAATTATTAGTCATTAAGTGATTCCGTTTATTAGGTGTAAAATTATTAGTCATTAACATTAGGTGTAAAATTTCCTTAATAATAGTAAACGATAACATGATATGGACAAATCCACTATTAAATGGTAAATTGATGCGATCCTTAATAATAGTAAACGATAACATGATATGGACAAAATTGAATAGGGGAATGAGTAATTGGACAAATCCACTATTAAATGTTGAATCAATTGCCATAAACGTAAAGACTAAATAAATTTTGCAAAAGAAACATTAAATGTGAGGAATGAGGTTGAATGAGGAGAGGAGAGAGAAAGGGAAATATGTCTGGCTTATTACATATTATAGATTATAGATGAATAAATGTGGTTGGGAAGAGGTAGCAACTTTCAAATGTTGAAGTTAATCATCACATATGCTTGTGGACCAGAAAGACAACAAACACACATGTATGAATTACTAACCCACGTTGTATAAAGTATAACTATGTTGAACCCATTCCAAAGCAAGTTACTTGCCTCAAGGTTTCAATCATTGATGGATGTTGACAAATTAATAACTTCATAGTCTTGGTGATTATTAGTAACTTAATCTGTTAAAGGTGTACTACTATAATACAGCAATATGCAGATGAACTTTTGGTTATGTTAGTATTTATAGGACCAAAATTAAGTGTTCTTTTTAGAGTTGATTTCAGATTTTAGTATCTTTTTATCTTTCACAAAAGCTTGAACATAACAAACTAGAACACGGCTGCGCGATTCATTTCAGCCATACCTTTGACCTGATGGAAATTTATCTTAATTCCAACATTTGCATATTAGGATGCATTATAGTTATACAATGTCATAGAATGTCATGAAACAGACAATATTGACTACAATTATATGGCATTTGACAGCATCATATCGTGATACAAATATTAAAAGTACGATGGAGCGACAAAAGTATCTTTGCATTAACCAACTGTGTTCATAAATAAACTTTGGCAAATATAAAATATTATGTTATACAAGGATTGATGCATCAAATTCTGAACAAAAAAGCAAAACCAACATTTGCGCGACCACGATGGATGGATATTATTACATATTTGAGAACTAGTAGTTTACCAAAGGAAGTAACTGCTGTTGCAATCTGGAATTAAGCTAAATGACGGTAGAAGAATTGTCTAAAGAAACTCGATATTTTGTAAACCAAAAACAAAACAAAAACAAACAAAAAAAGAAACTCAAAATTTTAAGGATCCAGGGGTTCATTCTACTGTATTCATTTGCAGCAACAGTTGTCTTCCGTGAAGTTGAAAGGGCCTTCTTCAAATCTAATTGCGACAAAGGTCTAGGTTCCTGAAATGTGAAAAATAAATAAAACAGCTCAGTAATTTTCATCTTATGAAATGTAAAAAACAATAAGACGACTATACAATTAACAAGACTTGATATATGAAATCACATCCGCATCGTAACAAATTTCTTTCATTGACCAGAGACATTTTTCAAGCATGCAAATATAACTTTAGTCTCAAATAAAACAGACATACACAACATTGATTTGAATCTGATATTTAATTCAAATACAGTCTAGCCAAGTCAATCATAAACAGCATATTATCCATTACTAGGAAAATTAAAAAATTTAAGCAGATACAAAAGTAGAAGAAAATGACAAATATACTAACACAGGTTTGTTTCCCTTTCTTCTCATCATCCAGTAGTTCTCTAATAGGAAAATACGCAGCCTTCTTGCAAAGATCAAATAAATCTGAACCAGTGTAACCCTTACATAACCCAGCTATATAACCGAAGTCTATTTTATCTTTAACCCTCTCCCCCTTTAAGATAACCTTCAATATCTCAGCCCTCTCTCTTTGGTCTGGATATCCAATTTCAAAAGCATGAGGAAACCGCCTGAGTATTGCTTCATCAAGTTCTGCAGGACGATTAGTTGCTGCAAGCACCATAACCTGAGCATTCTCTACACAGACAAAAAAAATATATTGTAGTCTGTAGTAACAATAACTAAACCTTACCATCAAAATTGTCACTTGTTTTGAAAATTTAAACAACAAACGAAAATTACACGACAACTAATTTAAATCTTACTGTTGGTGGTGAATCCGTCCCATAGAGCCATGAACTCTGTTTTCATGTTTAACATAGCCTCGTGATCTGATGTACGACGTTTACCCAAAAAACTGTCTACTTCATCAATGAATATGATGGCAGGCTGAAGCTTATCAGCCAAGCTAAATACGGCAGCCACTGCAGAACAGCAAAATATTAGCAATAGACCAAAACAAAGAATAGCGCTTGAATGAAGAACATAAAACAAATTGATCAAAAAGAAATAGATACAAATTTATGTTGTATAATCAATCGGGGTTTGATTAATGAAGCGTAATTAGGTATGCCAGGTTAGCCTCGTTAACTGTTATAATAAAGAATGTGTGTAGCTGAACAGCTTCAACCTTCAAGCCTTCAAACAAGTAACTACATATTTGCTAAACTGTAGTTATTAGAGATCCTATGGAGGGGTGACAATCACTAAGCATATACACTCCTCAAGAAGGATTAGGCAAGGATGAAAAACTTGGCCAGCAAGAGCATATAATCTAAGGAAGCCCTTTTACTCATCTAAAACAGGAAATGTTTGTCATATTTTTCTGGTGATTTTTTTTGATAAAAAATAAGCTGATTTTTTCAATATAAGGCAATTATCCATCAGAGAACAACAGATTGTCATTCGATGAACAGATGGCCTTGTCCACCAAACAAGCTGAGATATTGGTTTAAAAGAATGAGAACGACTGCATTTCACAGTATAAATACATTGATTTAAAACAACATTGACACTCCACAATATAAATTACATGCACAGAAAACAAACATATGGGGAATACATTTGGAATTGGAAGCTAAAAAACAAGTCCAATGATCAGTCACATTGTATACCTGCATATTCTTTCACAAGACATCCTGGTTGTATGAAAAACCCACCATGGTAGGGTCTAGGGGAAGGATGTAGGCAGCCGTTTAATACTACTATTCCTATGAACTATTATTTTCTACATAGACGATTCAAGAAAATTTTAGTTTCATCCTATTAATACCGCTGTTAAGAATATTGGCTAATATTTTCTATTAGTGGTTGTGGCCAAATGTCAAATGTAACATCGTGATGGAAAAATGTCAAGATAGGGTGATCACGCTTAGATGAAGTACGCCGCAATGGCCGAACATTTTTGGGTCACGGGTACTGCAGTCAAAGTTACGCGGTCAGTACAGTAGAACTACTATGCATGGCAGCCAAGGAAACCCAAATTATGCAATGACCCGTCATTCTTCCAACTTCACTTGAGCCAACAGACGCCAGCAGTTAGCAGTCATGTGGCTGTTAGATAATAATATTATTAGGGCTTTAAGTATTGAGCTTTATAGGTTAGTAGTTTAGTAGTCCATTAGGAATTATTATAAATTGTATTGTAATCCTTATTTTGTCATGTTATGCAATTATAATATTATTGAAACCCTAGCCGTCACTTTGTGTTTCTCTCTGAACTTTAACATGGTATCAGAGCATGGTTCGATCCTCCTTGAATGTATCGTTGTTATTCCGCTGCCTGTTCCCAAGAAATTTGGGAATGTTGTGTGATTGAATTTGATTTAATTTGTAGCGTCTGTCTTTTGAAGAATTCATTTTTTGTTCGTTGTATTGGAAAAATTGATTGATGAAAGAGTAGGATTTGATTTTGGGATTTAGCATTTCTGTCGGCGGTCCGTTTAACAGAGGGCTTATTGTTGGTTTTTGTATCAGAATTTGTTCTAACTTTCATGTGGGTATTGTTCCGGTGTTCTCGTTCGGTTATTCGTCTTCAAAGCTATGGGCTTTTCTCATACCTATGTTGCTGAGATTGTGAAGATTTCATTTTCCATCGTCATCATGTTCTATGCTTTAGTTGGCAAGGTTTCTCATGGTGGGGCCTACAATCCTCTCACTGTTTTGTCTTATGCTATGAATTGGTTTTTCTAGTAGCTTATGTGAAGCAGGACATAAGTTGTGGTAAATTTTGTGTTTTATGTGAAGGTGTGATTGTTTTGAATTTGGAAGGTATGGTCGATGCTTCTTGTTTTTTTTCTTTTGTTATGGTTGGTTTAGTTTGGTTTGAATCTTCTTTCTTTTGGTTTGGTTCTGTTTGTTTTATTGGTTTAGTTCCGTTTGATTTGATTTGGTTCCAATTAATTTTGGTTTGGCTTGACTTCGTTCGGTTCAGTTTGACTTGATTTCGTTGGTTTGGTTCCATTCGGAGATTTGTATGAATGTGTTTGTTTGGTGAGTTAAAGTATTGCTCACAATATGTCTGGTGAGCGAAAGCTCGCAATCTGTCTGTCTGGTGAGCGAAAGCTCGCAATCTGAAATTTGAATCCGGTGAGGGAATACTCACATTGAATCCGGTGAGGGAATACTCACATTGAATCCGGTGAGGGAATACTCACAATTTGAAATTTGAATCCGGTGAGGGAATACTCACATTGAATCCGGTGAGGGAATACTCACATTGAATCCGGTGAGGGAATACTCACAATTCGAAGTCTGAAATCTGAAGAAGTTGAATTTGAAGCTATTAGTTAATTTAGTTTATTTTCGGGTTGATTTGTAACAAGCTCAAAGTTTAGTAAGCTTTAGCTTGAGGGGTAGTATTAGAAATAAAATATTTAGTTAGAGTAGTTTGATTTTCGTTTTTTGTTTGACAAACTCTCGATGATTATCTGATAATGCATCGTGAGTTTGAGGGGAAGTGTTAGATAATAATATTATTAGGGCTTTAAGTATTGAGCTTTATAGGTTAGTAGTTTAGTAGTCCATTAGGAATTATTATAAATTGTATTGTAATCCTTATTTTGTCATGTTATGCAATTATAATATTATTGAAACCCTAGCCGTCACTTTGTGTTTCTCTCTGAACTTTAACAGTGGCTACAAGCAACGTACATTAAAATTGTGTTTCAACTCGTAAAATCAATCTGACAATCTTCAACACTGAACAATCTTGATCCCAAACAGAATCGAAACTGGGTGGGATCGTATGAAATTGCTTGGATCGATTTGCTAGCTTGTCAAATTGCTTGGGTATCCTATCTTTCACGATTTCACTGGAGAAATAAGAAACTGAGTTACACGGGTTGGATTTCCTCTACTTGGTTACATAAGACAATTTTGTGGGTTAAAAAGTGAAAGCCCAAACAGGATGTCAAGCTTAAATCTACCGGTTAACTGTTCTGGCCTCCTTTAATTGAGTTTGTCAGCTGTTTTTCTCTCTAGCATATTTGAGTTTCTGCCTGTGCGAGTTGTTTGTGGATCTCTCTCTGCTCTTTGTTCGTGTATCTTTTTCCCCCCGGGCTACGACAGAAAAGTATATCTCACAGTAAAGGTTGGATTTCAATGAAGAACAACAAGTGGAGCCTAGAAGTGGTGGGTTTAAATATGTTGGTTCTGTTTCTCCACTCCAGACCTAGTGAGCCAAACCCAAATTGATTAGTTACAATATTAATGAAAAAGAGCAGACGGGAAGTTCTTCTTTAACCTTTGTTTACGACACAGTGGGCAGAACCCAAGCAAATGGAATTGAAGGAAAATATATGCAGCCATTCTATTATTATTCCTACAGCAACTTAGATCATACATCATAGGTTCAGGACAGAATATGTTCCAACTTTTACATTGCACCCCGGCTAGGTTGATTTTGAAGGGGGTGGTATTCTTTATGTTGGATTTTTGTATGTTGGCTACATTTTGCAAAAACATATTTTAGCCAAGTGTTGAGACATATGTGCTGACCCCAAGTGTTGTGACAAATATTGGTACACTTTGGAACAACACCTGTCTGTGTATCTGTGCGCGCCAGCTAGCGGGTTTTAATTTCTACTCAATCTTTTGAAGATTTGATTGAAGAATTGTTTCAAGGTTTCTTACAGAGGAAGGAGCACGTGTTTAATGTGTTTCAGGAGGCAGCCGAAACCCTAGTTATATTTTCTAAAGGAATTATATTTTTGGAAAATATATTTTTGTGTTTCAAAAATAGAACTATTATTTTCAAAAATATATCACTGCTGCCGCAATTCAAGAAGCCCTAATTTTGTCTTGAAGCCCAAGTCGTTCTACTACTATAAATACGAAGGCAAGCATATGGTTTCAAGCATCTAAAATCGTGTCTTACAAAGCGTGTGTTTTAGGGATTTTAGAGTGTTAATTGTGAGCCTTTCTTGTGTCTCATTGATGCAAGGATGGACAAAGAAGGAGGGTTTGTTACCAGACCACCTCTTTTGGTTGGTGCTTCAAACTATGACTATTGGAAGTCCCGCATGATGGCCTTCCTAAAACAAATTGATAGCAAGACATGGAAGGCAGTTCTGAGAGGGTGGACTCCACCTGTGAAGATGGACAAAGATGGTAAACCAACTCTTGAGTTGAAATCTGCTGAAGAATGGTCCAAAGAAGAGGATGAGCTTGCTCTTGCAAACTCAAAAGCATTATATGCACTATATAATGGTGTTGACAAGCACATATTCAGACTCATCAAAAAGTGTGTCTCTGCTAAGGAAGCTTGGACAATTCTTGAGACTGTTCATGAAGGTACCTCTAAAGTGAAGCTGTCAAAGCTACAACTTCTAACCACTAAGTTTGAGAATCTAAGAATGAATGATGATGAAACTATTCAGGATTTTCACATGACCATACTTGATTATGATAATCAATTTGATGCCTTGGGTGAAAAGATACCTGAAGAAAAGCTGGTAAGGAAAATGCTTAGGTCTTTACCTAAGAAGTTTGACATGAAAGTCACAGTTATAGAAGAAGCAAAGGATATCACAGATATGAAGCTGGATGAACTGGTTGGTTCATTACAAACCTATGAGGTAGCTACAAATGAAAAAACGGATAAGAAAAACAAAAGCATTGCTTTTGTCTCAAATGCTGAGGAAGAAGATCAACAGAGTGACACAGAGTCTGAAAATAGCATCTCTGATGCAATGGTTCTTTTGGGAAAACAATTTAATAAGGTGCTAAACAGAATGGACAAACGCTCAAAGACAGGTGCAGCTGACACTGGTCGCAACACTTACAGGAATTTTAGAAAACCTGTAACAGATGAGAAATCAGCTCCAAATAAAGGTGTTCAATGCCATGAATGTGAGGGGTATGATCACATTAGAAGTGAATGTGGAACCTTCCTGAAGAAACAGAAGAAGGGGTTAACTGTAACTTGGTCAGATGAAGATTCTGAAGGAGAAGCTGATACTGCAAAGGCTATACATGCATTGACAAGTGTATGTACATCTGACACTGAATCATGTGAGGAAGAACTCACCTTTGATGAACTTGCTGAATCATATAAAAAACTGTGTCTGAAGAGTGAAGAAGTCTGCAGAGTCTCTTAAGAGCAAAAAGAAACAATTACTAAGTTGCAAACTGAGAGAACTACCAATCTGTCAAGAATCTCTGAATTTAATGCTAAATGTGAAGAAAGTTTAAAGATCATTGAGGAACAGAAGGCAATTATCATCAACTTAGAAGCAGACAAGGTCAAACAACTGACTGAGATAGCCCATCTGAATGAAGAGGTAACTGAATTAAACTCTCATCTTGAGAATTTAAAGAAGCATGTGATAGTTATGACAGATTCTATAAAAGGAAACGTGGGCAAAAGGATAAGAATACAACAAATCATTCCCTTGTAGGAATGTTTCCTTATTCAGCGAAGGAGGAGAAAATAGATCTGGATCCAATTGATTAAATAGCAGAATGTTCTCTGTCATTGTTTTTATGCATAGTTTTCTGTAGTCACTACTACTAGGAGAGATTTGGCCTCTCGAAGTGCCATTCCCTTATTTCAGTACTATTTCTTTCAAAATTTCCCTTTGTACTATCAGCTAGATCCCGTTTGAACTCTAGTTGACAATATTATAATAATATTTCCTCAATTTCCCTCTGTTATTACTGTTGATTGCTTTTAATTGTTTTTGATACTGAATTGAACCTATCAATTTGGTATCAAGAGCCTTGGTTCACATTTACATAGTGGCTGGTTTGACGACGGGAAGTATCATGGAGAATCGGGTTGACATTCTGGAACAGAGGATGAATAACATGGAGACGACGGTTGAACAGATCCGTCAGGCGGTTTCTGAACTGCAAGCTCGTCCTCAGGTCACGTTGGAGCAGATGAGACAGTTGCTGCAAGAGCAACCACGTCGTCATCGTCGTCATGGACGACCACATGGTGATGAGGAAGGGAGTGACGATAGCGGTGTTTCGGGAGAATCGCGACCACGACACCGACATCAAAACGGTGGAAATGGATCGGGATTTTTTGGAGGAAGGAGACGTTTGGAGATTCCGGTGTTTAAAGGAGAGGATGCGTATGGGTGGCTGGTTCGAATCGAACGATACTTTCGTTTGAATGGGGTACGTACCCAGGATAAAGTTGATGCAGTAATTCTGGCCATGGAAGACAAGGCCCTGAACTGGTTCCAATGGTGGGAGGAGCAGACACTGTTACGAACTTGGGAGGAATTCAAACAAGCAGTGATTCGTCGTTTCCAACCAGGGTTGATTCAAAACCCTTTAGGACCACTGCTAAGTTTAAGACAAAAGGGGACTGTGATGGAGTATAGAGAGAAGTTTGAGATGATGGTAGCACCCTTGCGTAGGGAGGATAGGTTCATGTTGAACTCCATTTTTATTAATGGACTGAAGGAAGAAATTCAAGCAGAACTAAAGCTACATGATAGTCATGATCTAGATGCAGTAATGGATCGTGCACTGTTGATTGAGGAGAGGAATGAGGTGATGCTGAGAAGAGGGTCAGGATGGAAGGACAGAGGAGGGACTTTTAGATTTAAAGACCCTGGAGAAATTAGTGGGGCAAAGAAGGACGTGGAAAGAAGAAGTACAGGCACTAATGAGAAATGAAGGGGTAGGAATCTAAATCCTGCTGAGCTAGAAGAGAGAAGCAAGAAGGGTTTATGTTTTAAATGTGGTGACAAATGGAATAGGGAACACATATGCAAATTCAAGCATATGCAGTTGAGGTTGTGTGAGGGCAGTAGTGAAGAAGAGGAGATTGAGGAGGTAGACGAGGAACATAAGGTGGATGAGAGTGAGATAATTGAATTGAAAACCTTGAAATTATCCCTACAAAGTAAGGAAGGATTCACTTCCAACAAGTCCTTCAAGGTGTGGGTACAGATTGGTGACAGACAAGTGCTGACCCTCATTGATTCTGGAGCAACAAGCAACTTCATAACTACCAAGCTGGTTGAGGAATTAGGGTTGAACGTGGTGAACACTCCCACTTATGTGATTGAAGTCGGGAATGGTGAAAAGGTGAGAAATCAAGGAGTATGCGAAGGCCTAAAATTCAAATTACAAGATGTTGAATTCAGTCAACATTTTTTTATAATGGATTTAGGAGGGTCTGAAATGGTGTTGGGGATGAATTGGTTGGCGAGCTTGGGAAATATTGAAGCTAATTTTGGAAATTTGTGCTTGAAATGGATGAAGGATGGTCAGAAGCACTTAATTCAAGGTGACCCTACTATGTGTAATAGGCAGGCTTCTTGGAAAGCTATGATAAAAGCTATGTCCAACGATGGAGTGGGATTCTATGTGCATACTGTGGCTGGTAACAGTGGTGAAGGTTCAGATGCTAAGAAATTAGCTGAATGGGACAACATCATTGCAGAATTTCACGATGTGTTCAACATGCCATCAGGTTTGCCTCCTATCAGAGATTATGACCATGCTATTCAGTTAAAACCTGATGCTGCCATTCCTAATTTAAGACCCTATAGATATCCTTTCTATCAAAAAAATGAGATTGAAAAGATAGTAAAGGATATGATGCAAGCAGGGATAGTGAGACACAGTACAAGCCCTTTTTCAAGCCCAGTTTTGCTTGTTAAAAAGAAGGATGGAGGGTGGAGATTTTGTACTGATTACATGGCTTTAAATAAGGTGACTATTCCAAACAAATTTCCTATTCCTATTATTGAAGAGTTGCTGGATGAACTGGGGGGGAGCTGTAATTTTCTCAAAATTAGATTTAAAATCAGGCTATCATCAAATCAGAATGAGGGAGGAAGACATAGCTAAAACTGCCTTTCGGACTCATGAAGGTCACTATGAGTATTTGGTCATGCCTTTTGGCTTAACCAATGCTCCTTCAACCTTTCAGGCCTTAATGAATGAAGTATTGAGACCCTATTTGAGGAAATTTTGTCTAGTGTTTTTTGATGACATACTTATTTACAGTAAGAGTAAGGAAGATCATCAGACTCACTTGAGGGAAATTCTGTTGGTTTTAAGAAAACACCAGCTGTTTGCTAACAAAAAGAAATGTTCATTTGCCCAGGATGAAGTTGAATATCTGGGCCATCTCATATCGGGAAGAGGAGTGTCAGCTGATCCAAAGAAAATTGAGGACATGTTGAAATGGCCAGTTCCCAAGGATCTCAAAGGTTTGAGAGGTTTTTTGGGTTTGACTGGATATTATAGAAAGTTTGTTAAGGACTATGGAAAGAAAGCTTGGCCTTTAACTCAATTGTTGAAGAAAGATGGGTTTAATTGGAATGATGAGGCTCAGAAGGCTTTTGAGTGTTTGAAGCAGGCTATGACAACACTCCCAGTGTTAGCTATGCCAGATTTTACTAAGGAATTTGTAGTGGAGACAGATGCTTCTGGTAAAGGTATAGGGGCAGTGCTTATGCAGGCAGGTAGACCTATATCTTTTATGAGTCAGACACTATCTGATAAGGCTCAACAGAAATCAGTTTATGAGAGAGAGTTGATGGCCATTGTAATAGCAATCCAAAAATGGAGACCCTATTTGATGGGAAGGCATTTTCAGGTACACACTGATCAAAAAAGTTTAAAGTTTATTACTGAGCAGAGGACTATGGGGGAGGATCAGCAGAAATGGGTTTCAAAATTACTTGGGTTTGATTTTGAAATTAAATATAAACCTGGGAAAGAAAATAATGCTGCAGATGCCTTGTCTAGGCAAATGCAATATAACGCCATCACCACTATTCAGTGTGAAGCTTGGGAGGGGCTAGAAGCTGAGGTACAAGCTGATGCTAAGTTAAAAGCTATGGTACAAGCTTTGATAAGTGATCCTTTGAGTTACCCAGGGTATCAGTTGAAAGGAGGAAGATTATTTCATGAAGGTAGGGTGGTCATTCCAAAACAATCACCTAGGATTGCTTGGTTATTACATGAATTTCATGATACCTCCATTGGTGGGCATTCAGGGTCTCTCAGGACTTATAAAAAAATTTCAAAGTTGGTGTATTGGGAAGGTATGAGAAAACAGATACATGACTATGTGCAAGCCTGCGAAGTATGTCAAAGGAATAAGTATCAAACCTTAAGCCCAGGTGGACTGTTACAGCCTTTACCAGTACCCACACAAACATGGAGTGATATTTCTATGGATTTCATAGGGGGTTTACCCATGGTTCAAGGAATTGATACAATTATGGTAGTGGTTGATAGGTTGACCAAGTATGCCCATTTTTTACCAGTGAAACACCCTTATACTGCTCGAGATATTGCAGAATTGTTTATCAGAGAAGTGGTAAGGTTGCATGGGTTTCCAAGCTCCATAGTGTCGGATAGGGATAAGGTCTTCTTGAGTCATTTCTGGTCAGAATTATTCAAACAGGCAGGAACACGGCTGAAGTACAGTAGTGCTTATCATCCTCAGACAGATGGCCAAACCGAGGTAGTGAATAGGTGCTTAGAGACTTATTTGAGATGTTTGACAGGGTTGAAACCAAAGCAGTGGCCTAAGTGGTTGGCTTGGGCAGAGTACTGGTACAATACCAACTACCATGCGTCACTAAAAACTACTCCATTTGAAGCCTTGTATGGAAGATCACCACCAATCTTAGTGAAGGGAGATGTAAGTCTGTCAGCAGTGGAAGAAGTGAATAGATTGACAGCTGAAAGGAATGTAATGCTGAAGGAGATGCAAGAGCAGTTATTGAAGGCCCAAGACGTTATGAGAGCTCAAGCAAATAAGCATAGAAGGGAGGTGGAATATACTGAAGGTGATATGGTTTATTTGAAAATTCAACCATATAAATTGAAGAAATTAGCTAAGAGATTTAATCAGAAGCTAAGTCCTAGATACTATGGACCCTATGAAGTGATACAGAAGATAGGACCTGTAGCCTATAAGTTGAAGTTGCCTGAAGACACTAAGGTGCATCCAGTTTTTCATGCATCATTATTGAAGAAAGCTGTAACTCCTAACATTGAGCCTCAACCCTTGCCTGCTTGCATGAACGAAGATTGGCACTTAGAACCTGGTCCAGCAGAGGCTTTAGATACTCGAAGGAATGACCAAGGAGAAGTGGAAGTTTTAATCAAATGGGAAGGATTGCCGGAATTTGAGAACTCTTGGGAGTTAGCTGACAAAATGAGAAAAGAGTTTCCTGGATTCCTCCTTGAGGTCAAGGAGAATTTTGAAGGGGGAGGTATTGATAGTTATGACAGATTCTATAAAAGGAAACGTGGGCAAAAGGATAAGAATACAGCAAATCATTCCCTTGTAGGAATGTTTCCTTATTCAGCGAAGGAGGAGAAAATAGATCTGGATCCAATTGATTAAATAGCAGAATGTTCTCTGTCATTGTTTTTATGCATAGTTTTCTGTAGTCACTACTACCAGGAGAGATTTGGCCTCTCGAAGTGCCATTCCCTTATTTCAGTACTATTTCTTTCAAAATTTCCCTTTGTACTATCAGCTAGATCCCGTTTGAACTCTAGTTGACAATATTATAATAATATTTTCTCAATTTCCCTCTATTATTACTGTTGATTGCTTTTAATTATTTTTGATACTGAATTGAACCTATCAGCATGTTCTTAGGCTATTCAAAGGAAGTGATCTAGATGAAATCTTAGAAACATTGCCTACTCCTAGTAGAATTATGGATTACAACAAAGAAGGGAAATATATGCCTGAGATAAGTAAACAACCTTCTCCAAAAATGCATGACAGGATGTCGCCACACCTGACTCCTAGACAGCAGAGACAAGTGTTACCACATGTGGCACCACATCAGCAAAGATGGCAGAGACCTAGATTTATACCTAGACACAGAAGCAGGTACCACTCATGGAGATGTCATCACTGTGGAAGAAAGGGGCACATAAGGCCCTACTGCTACAAATTGTATGGGTATCTGTTGGCGTTGTATAAGTTGGCCTCATTTTGCTAAAACATGTGATCTTTCCTGATGTGGAACTACATGCTTCCATCATCCAGTATAAGCAAGATGTTCGGTACAATGCTTCAACATTGGATACCACATCCAGTAGGCCGGGCCTGTGTATGTTGAGATCTCGCGTCTAAGTTATAAATATGGAATCCACAATAAATGTTCGTTTGTGATAAGGAGCGTTGTCACACATAATTATTAATGGATCTCGTGATCAAGTGTTGCTTGTTAATCAGATCTTCAAGTTAAGGAAACAAAACATTTTAATTGAAGATTATTCCTTGAAGGAACCATTAATCATGCTGAGCTATTGAAGCCTAATTGAAGACCTAGCCTGAGCTCGTGAAGGTTATTTAAAGAAGGTTGACTCCATTGTTCAATTCACTGAAACCAGATTTGAGTCTGACAAAGCGTGAGTTTAGGTTTTAGTATTGTGTCTATTGTGTTCTAAGTCTTGTGTTGATTTCCCATTAGACTAGGAACTGTGTGTGTGTGCATTGTAATATCTCTGGAGCTTCTAAGCAAGGAGATAGTGTGTGTATACCATTCCAAAGCTTTTAAGCACGGAAGGGGTGTGAGTGTTTTATGAAGTGTGTCTTCACATATTAAATCTAGTATTGTATGATCACAGTGGCTGTGGTCAAGAGGAGGTGAGCGGAGGTTCTCATACCTAGGTGTGTCTTAGGTAGGATATAGCACGGGTGGTGATTAGGTGAGAAGTCATAAACGGGAGGTTTATTGAGGGCTTCAAACTAATACTATCATAGTGGATTCACTCCTGGATTGGTATCCCCCAGAGTAGGCTTATGCTGAACTGGGTTAACAAATTATTGTGTTAATTTACCTTCAGTTTTGTTTAGTTTATTATTCCTTGTGTATGCGCTGTTGGATGTTGGATCATTGATTCACGCATTAAAAGTGTACTATAGTGGTGAAGCGTTGAGTACAACATCTTAATACTAGTGTGCCAGAATTTCAATTGGTATCAGAGCAGGCACCCTGCTCGAAACTCAGGGTGAGCTTCAGGGACGGAAATTTCTGGTGAGATGGACAAGGAAGGAGGAACGGTTTCTAAACCACCACTGCTAACTGGGCCTGAGAACTATGACTACTGGAAAGCTAAGATGATGGTGTTTCTTAAATCCATTGATAGCAGAACATGGAAAGCTGTAGAAAATGGATGGGAACCCCCTATGGTCATTGATAAGGATGGAAAGGTAACAGGTGAAATCAAGCCTAATAAAGACTATTCCAAAGACGAGGATGACCTAGCTCTGGGAAATTCAAAAGCCTTGAATGCCATATTCAATGGGGTGGACATCAACATGTTCAGACTTGTTAAACGATGCACTGTAGCCAAACAGGCGTGGGAAATACTCAGGAAAGCACATGAAGGAACCAACAAGGTAAAGCTGTCCAAACTTCAGATGCTTCGCACAAATTTTGAAAATCTGAGTATGAGGGAAGAAGAGACTATTCATGACTTTCACATGAATATTTTAGAATTTGCAAATCCATTTGATGCCTTGGGAGAACCCATATCAGATGAAAAGCTGGTGAGCAAAATTCTCAGATCTCTACCTAAGAGGTTTGACATGAAAGTAACAGCAATAGAAGAATCTCAGGATCTGGCCAACATTCAAGTGGATGAACTAATAGGCTCACTTCAAACCTATGAGATGAGCATAAACCAAAGAAAAGAGAAGAAAAACAAAAGTTTGGCTTTTACTTCTAATACTACAGAAGATGATGAGATAGATATGGAGAGTGATGAAAGTTTATCTGAAGCCATGGTGTTACTTGGTAGACAGTTCAACCGTATCATGAAGAGGATGGATAAAAGAAATAAATTCAATGGTCCAAACACCAAATCTGACTTCAACAATAAGTTCAATGGTCCAAGCACCAAATCTGACTCCAACAAACCTGTATCTACTCAAAGGAGGACCAGAAGTGATGACAAAAGTACTTCATCTAGAGGAGTTCAGTGTCATGAGTGCGAAGGATTTGGCCATATCAAATCTGAATGTCCTACTTTTCTGAAGAAGAAGAAGAGTCTTGCTGTTACTTGGTCAGATGAGGATGATTCAGAAGAAGATGAAGGTGAATCTGCTAAACTTGTCAATGCATTGACAGGTGTCTATGAATCTGATGCTGAATCATGCGATGAAACATCATATGAAGAACTTCTGGCTACCTATAAGGACTTATTCATAAGGAGCAATGATTTCTGCAAAGCCTTGGAAAAACAAAAGGAGACAAATTGTCAACTTCAGGCCGAGAAGAATGAATGTCTGGATATAATTAAGACTCTCAACAAAGAGATTGAAAAGCTGAATGAAGACTTGGAGCATGCTAGAAAACAAGTTAGAGTTTTTGCATCAGGAGAAGAAAAGTTTCAAGCCATGCTGCTAAAACAAAGTGCTGGTAAGAAACCTATTGGCTTTGATTACGAGATAGTGGATCAAGAAATGGGTTACAACAAAGCTACAATCACTACCCCCATTGATAGAACTTTTCCTGTTAGTGGTGGGTTACTACCTCCTCATCCTCCCACACATCAGGGAACTGACACATGGTTAAAACCCAAGCAGCATGTCCAGACTAACTCGATGCCTCAACACCCGCCTCACCATCGATACAACAGGTCAAGATCTAGAACTAAAAGAAGGAATTGGAGGTGTCATTATTGTGGTAGGAAAGGGCACATTAGACCTTATTGCTACAAACTGTACGGCTATCCACAGAATTCACGGCCACTTGAACCCAAATCTGATAACGTGAATATCAAGAAAGAGTGGAAGAAGAAGGAAGATGGTATAAGCCTGATAGCTCATACATCACTGCGGGCATCATCTAGACAAGATTGGTATTTTGACAGTGGATGCTCTAGACACATGACTGGAGTGGAAGGGTATCTAGCCAACCTAAGGTCCTATGCCACAAGCTTTGTAACATTTGGGGATGGAGCTAAGGGAGAAATAAAAGGAATTGGGAACCTAATTGATAATGGGTTACTAAACTTAGACAATGTTCTGTTAGTAAAAGGACTTACAGCAAATTTGATTAGCATCAGTCAACTATGTGACCAAGGCATGAAGGTGAACTTCACACAATCAGAATGTCTTGTTACAGATGAAGAAGGAAGACTGATAATGAAGGGAGTAAGGTCCAAAGACAATTGTTACTTGTGGGTGTCTGAAGAAGGAAATTATATGTCTACCTGCCTCATAAGCAAAAATGAGGAAGTCAAACTCTGGCATCAAAAGTTGGGTCATTTACACCTGAGAGGAATGAAAAAGGCCATAGCTGAAGAAGCAATCAGAGGATTACCCAAGCTAAAGATAGACGAAGGAACAATATGTGGAGAATGTCAGATAGGCAAACAAACCAAGGTGGCGCACCCAAGGCTTCAACATCAATCTACTACCAGAACACTTGAATTGTTACACATGGATTTGATGGGACCTATGCAGACTGAAAGTCTTGGAGGAAAAAGGTATGCTTTTGTTATGGTGGATGATTTCTCTAGATTTACATGGATAGACTTCCTTAGAGAAAAATCAGATAGTTTTGAAACATTTAGAAACTTATGTGTACAACTTCAAAGAGAAAAGGGGTCTGTCATCATAAGGGTCAGAAGTGATCATGGAAAGGAATTTGAGAATAGCAAATTCTATGATTTCTGTGCAGCAGAAGGTATCCAACATGAATTCTCTGCTCCCATAACACCACAACAAAATGGTGTAGTAGAGAGAAAGAATAGAACCATTCAAGAGTCTGCTAGGGTAATGCTTCATGCCAAGGGTCTTCCATATCAGTTCTGGGCAGAGGCTATGAGTACAGCCTGCTACATACACAACCGTGTAACACTCAAAAAGGGAACATCTGCAACCTTGTATGAATTATGGAAGGGAAGAAAGCCAACTGTGAAACACTTTCACATTTTTGGGAGTAAATGCTACATTCTTGCTGACAGAGAACCAAGACGAAAACTTGATCCTAAAAGTGAAGAAGGTATATTTCTGGGATATGCCTTGAATAGCAGAGCCTACAGGGTCTATAACACAAAAACCAAAGTCATTATGGAAACGATCAATGTTGTTATTGATGATGCACCATCCACTCAACCATCGGATGTGGAAACAGATGTTGAACCATCTCCTGACAACTCTGATGAGATGACACAAAGTGAAAAGTCTGAATTAAAAGGTGATGAATCTGATCAAGACTCTGTACCTGCCCCAGCAAAAGCACCATCTATTAGGACACAGAAGAATCACCCTAAAGATCTAATCATAGGTGATCCAGACCAGGGCATTGCTACCAGAAGAAAGATTGATGCTATCTTAAACACTTGTTTTGTATCAAAATTTGAGCCTAAAAACATAAAAGAGGCTCTTACTGATGAGTTCTGGATTGAAGCAATGCAAGAGGAATTGAATCAATTCAAGAGAAATGAAGTCTGGGACCTTGTTCCAAGACCACATGGAGTAAATGTCATAGGCACTAAATGGGTATACAAGAATAAGTCTGATGAGAAGGGTACAGTAACAAGGAATAAGGCAAGACTGGTAGCTCAAGGCTACACTCAGGTGGAGGGAATTGACTTTGATGAGACCTTTGCTCCCGTGGCAAGACTAGAATCCATAAGGCTGCTTCTTGGTGTAGCTTGCATCCTCAAACTCAAACTCTACCAAATGGATGTCAAGAGCGCCTTTCTAAATGGGTATCTTCATGAAGAAGTGTTTGTTGAACAGCCCAAAGGTTTCATAGATCCAAATCATCCGGATCATGTCTACAAACTGAAAAAGGCTTTGTATGGCTTGAAACAAGCACCAAGGGCTTGGTATGAAAGGTTAACTGAATTCCTGATCAACCAAGGATACAAGAAAGGTGGAAATGACAAGACCTTATTTGTCAAAGAAATGAATGGAAACTTGTTGATAGCACAGATATATGTTGATGACATAGTCTTTGGAGGGATGGCGGAACCGATGGTCCAACACTTTGTGAGACAGATGCAGTCTGAATTTGAGATGAGCTTGGTAGGAGAATTAACCTATTTTCTTGGATTACAGGTGAAACAGATGGAAGACACAATATTTGTGTCTCAAAGCAAGTATGCTAAAAATATCATAAAGAAATTTGGCATGGAAAATGCTGCACACAAAAGAACACCTGCTGCCACACATCTAAAATTAACCAAGGATGAGAAAGGTGTAGATGTAGACCAAAGCCTGTATAGAAGCATGATAGGGAGCCTACTGTACCTCACAGCAAGCAGGCCTGACATCACCTTTGCTGTTGGTGTATGTGCTAGGTACCAAGCTGAGCCAAAGATGAGCCATCTTACACAAGTAAAAAGAATCTTGAAGTATGTCAATGCAACTTCTGATTATGGAATAATGTATTCCCACACCAACAATGCTAGGTTGATGGGATATTGTGATGCAGATTGGGCTGGATGTGCAGATGACAGAAAAAGCACCTCTGGTGGATGTTTTTACCTAGGAGAAAATCTTATCTCATGGTTTAGCAAGAAACAAAACTGTGTTTCTCTATCCACTGCAGAGGCTGAGTACATTGCAGCTGGGAGTAGTTGCTCTCAATTATTGTGGATGAAGCAGATGCTTAAGGAATACAATGTTGAACAGGATGCTTTAACATTGTACTGTGACAATTTAAGCGCCATAAATATTTCAAAAAATCCTATACAGCACAGTAGAACAAAGCATATTGACATTCGTCATCACTTCATCAGGGATTTAGTAGAGGAAAATATTGTGAAGTTGGAGCATGTTGCAACTGAAGAACAGGTAGCTGATATTTTTACCAAAGCTTTAGATGCAAATCAGTTTGAAAGGCTTAGGGGCAAATTAGGAATTTGCCTATATGAGGAATTATAGCAGTTAAGGCATTATGTGCGCGCAACCGTTTTTTTCTCCAAAATTCGTCTGTTGGCGCACGTAAATCAAGGAAAGACAAAAATAACTTTCCATAACTTCTCAATTACACGCTATCAACTCTCATATCATCATTATTCCTTTCCAAAACCTTCAACTTCCTCTGAACTCCTTGCTGCGATCTGCAAACACAAACCATCATCTCAAATCATCAAAAACTTCAAAAACTTCAACAATTTCTTTGTGAAAATGTCTCAATCTTCCGGTTCCGCTCAGATCAAAAACAAACTTGCTGATACTGTGAAAACAAGATCAAAATCTAAGAAGGAAGGATCAACTGTTGTGGTCAATGCGACGCCCATATCAAGTATCCCTGCTCCTAGTTCGAAAAAGAAGAAATCTGCAAAATCCACTAAGAAAGTAAGTGAATCGTCTCCCTCAATTTCTATTAAGTCTGATACTGTTAAGTCTAAGAAGAAGAAACCCCAATCTCCCGTAAAAAGGGGTTTGAGCATGTCTGATCTATACTTGAATAAGGATCCTTCTGAAACTGCGAATGTGGAATCGCATGATGTTGCCTCCGGCAAAAATGCGAATGTTGAATCGTCCAATAAAATCAATGAAGAAAGTGTTAAGTCTGTGTCTGAAAAGGGGAATCAAGAAACCCCTTCTGCAAAGGAAAACCCTAGTTCTGTTGAAACCCTAGGAAAAACCCAAAATATTGTTGAGAATGTTGTTGTGAGCAATAATTCTAGTATTCCTGAGAATATGGCAGTTCCCACGAATGTCATAACTGATGTCACTGAAAAATCCCAAGAAAAGGCTGTTGTAACCGATGCTCCAACCGGTGTTGAGCCATCCTCTATACCAACTGATGCTGAGAAGGATGTTGAAGCATCCAAAGGAGGATCTAGTCCACATGCTAACACTGCCACTGGGTCGTTTGGCAGTGGATCTAATACTGAAGCTTCCACTGAAGAGGAAGTAAACAAAGAAAGTACCCCTGAGGATGTGGCTGATTCTGAGCCAGAGAATGAAGCTGGTGAGGACTCTGAGAAAACCACCAATGAAGAACAGGACATAGTGGATGTTGATGAAGTCCCCTCTGAAGAAGATCTGCAACCTCCACCTACTCAAAAAGGTATTGGGAGAAGACTGAGAAGCAGGACCACTACACCTGCACCTGCTGTTACCACTACCCCTGTTGTTACCAAGAAAACAAAGGACAATACTCTGAAGCCTGTCAAGTATGGTCCTAAGAAAGGATGGAGCAAGCCTATACCTCCTCCTGAAAAGAAAAAGGGTGTGCTGAAGAGGAAGAATGCACCATCAAGTGACTCTGATTTTGAAGCTGACCAGGATGACTCAAGCATCAAGCCTCCTGCTAAGAAGGCTATGTCTGCTAAGAAGGCCATGCCTCAATCTGTTGCTCCTGACATTGAAGACTTTCCTTGTGACAATGTCTCATTTCATCTTCCATCTTATGCTCAACGATGGGGAATCATTTGCAAAAGAAGATTGGCTCTGGAAAGGGAACTAGGCAAAGATATTCTGGAATGTGAAGAAATTGTGAGTTTGATCAATGATGCTGGATTGATCAAAACTGTGTGGGGCTTAGGCTCCTGTTATGAAAAGCTGGTTAGGGAGTTTGTTGTCAACATCCCTATAGGTTGTGACAATCCCTTGGACAAAGAATTTCAGAAGGTATATGTTCGAGGAAAATGTGTGACATTCTCTCCAAGTGTGATCAACAAGGTGCTGGGTAATGCTGATGATCCTCACCCTGACATAGATGTATCTGACAATGTGGTATGCAAAACTATCACAGCTGAAAAGGTGAAAACCTGGCCAAAGAAAGAGAAGGTACCAGCTGTCAAGTTAACCCAAAAGTATGCAATTCTGAATCGTATTGCATCTGTCAACTGGGTCCCTACTACACATGCATCTGACATTGCAACAAATCTGGGTAAGCTCATTTATATGATTGGTACTGGTACTAAGTTTAATGCTGGTCTATATATTTTCAATCAAGTTGTGCAGCATGCTAAGACCTCTGTCACCAAGCAACCCATTGCATTTCCAACTTTGATCTGTGACATCATCTTGTCCCAACATCCGAATATAAGGCATGAGGATGAGTCTGCTAAGAAAAGGGCAACTCCTCTGGCCATTCATCAGAAGCTGTACAGTAAACAGCATGCTCCAGATATTGCTGGACCATCAAATGCTGCTGCTGACACTCCTATGACAAGGAAGGAGATGATTGTTATGCTGGAAGCAAACTGTAAGGAACTAGATGAAAAGAAGTTGCAGTTTGAAAGGATGATACATGCTCTCAGGGTTGAAGAGGCTGCAGCTCAAGCAGCTGATGCAGATGATGATGGTTCTAGTGGTGAAGAAGAAGCTGACTCAGATGCTGAAGGAGAAGAAAGTGATTCCTCCCCAAGTGCTTCTGTTTAATTCTGATGTTTCTGTATTTGGATTTTTTGTTTTGCATGTCTGTGGGCTGAGCCCTGAATTTAGCACCTAGTGTGCATGGTGTGTAATATTTTGTCTGCACTTTATGTTCTGCTACTATCTGCACTGCGTTTGGATATTTTTTTATGCAGTTCCCATTTTGTCTATTTTGTGGCTAAAAAGGGGGAGTAGTTATTGTATGCCATAATAGGTGCTGAGGCCTTGATGTGCCACCAGATGCTGGATCATCTGAATAATGCATGAATTAAGGGGGAGTAAGATGAACTTGGTACTCGACTCTACCTTTGAGGGGGAGCAATATTTAGCACACAATGTGCTACTGCATGTTGAAGCATCATCTGTTCCTGAGAATTTATTTTTCTCAGCTTTGAGGGAATTTATTTTTCCCCAGTGTTTCTTTTATGAGAATCTTATACTCTCTATTGGCAAATTCCTGTGAGGCTCTTGTGCTTATCCTTCCGCTGTTGCATGCCTCTGAAGTTCTAAATTGATACATATTAAATATGCTATTTTTATATGAGGGGTTATTAAAACAAGCATGTTAAATTGTTCTACTTTACTTCATGACTGTGTGCCTACGTTGAGTTGAAGAAAAGGTAGCTTGTGTATCCCTTTAGAGCGGTTGAAATAATCCTAGGATGTTTTAGCCAAAAATTGCCAAAGGGGGAGATTGTTGGCGTTGTATAAGTTGGCCTCATTTTGCTAAAACATGTGATCTTTCCTGATGTGGAACTACATGCTTCCATCATCCAGTATAAGCAAGATGTTCGGTACAATGCTTCAACATTGGATACCACATCCAGTAGGTCGGGCCTGTGTATGTTGAGATCTCGCGTCTAAGTTCTAAATATGGAATCCACAATAAATGTTCGTTTGTGATAAGGAGCGTTGTCACACATAATTATTAATGGATCTCGTGATCAAGTGTTGCTTGTTAATCAGATCTTCAAGTTAAGGAAACAAAACATTTTAATTGAAGATTATTCCTTGAAGGAACCATTAATCATGCTGAGCTATTGAAGCCTAATTGAAGACCTAGCCTGAGCTCGTGAAGGTTATTTAAAGAAGGTTGACTCCATTGTTCAATTCACTGAAACCAGATTTGAGTCTGACAAAGCGTGAGTTTAGGTTTTAGTATTGTGTCTATTGTGTTCTAAGTCTTGTGTTGATTTCCCACTAGACTAGGAACTGTGTGTGTGCATTGTAATATCTCTGGAGCTTCTAAGCAAGGAGATAGTGTGTGTATACCATTCCAAAGCTTTTAAGCACGGAAGGGGTGTGAGTGTTTTATGAAGTGTGTCTTCACATATTAAATCTAGTATTGTACGATCACAGTGGCTGTGGTCAAGAGGAGGTGAGCGGAGGTTCTCATACCTAGGTGTGTCTTAGGTAGGATATAGCACGGGTGGTGATTAGGTGAGAAGTCATAAACGGGAGGTTTATTGAGGGCTTCAAACTAATACTATCATAGTGGATTCACTCCTGGATTGGTATCCCCCAGAGTAGGCTTATGCTGAACTGGGTTAACAAATTATTGTGTTAATTTACCTTCAGTTTTGTTTAGTTTATTATTCCTTGTGTATGCGCTGTTGGATGTTGGATCATTGATTCACGCATTAAAAGTGTACTATAGTGGTGAAGCGTTGAGTACAACATCTTAATACTAGTGTGCCAGAATTTCAGTATCCAAGTGAAATTCCTCAAGAGTCTGATCCATCCATTACTAAAACAAGGATGGAATGGAAGCAAAAGGATGATACAACCAATATCAAGGAGTATACAGCTGAAAGCAGTGGGAAAAGTTTGATTGCCCATACGTCTCTCAGAGCCTCATCAAAAGAAGATTGGTACTTTGATAGTGGTTGTTCCAGACACATGACTGGTGTTGAAAAGTATTTAAAGGAGGTAAAATCCTATGCCACAAGTTTTGTGACATTTGGAGATGGAGCAAAGGGGGAAATTAAAGGTATTGGAAGACTGATTGACCATGGTCTGCCAAAACTTGAAAATGTTCTCCTTGTAAAAGGGCTAACTGCCAATCTAATCAGTATAAGCCAACTATGTGATCAAGGCATGAAAGTCAACTTTACAAAAAATGAATGTATTGTCAGCAATAATGGAGGAGACATCCTTATGAGGGGTGTTAGATCAAAGGACAACTGCTACTTATGGATCCCTCTTGAAGAAGCTAATGTATCTACATGTCTCTTAACTAAAAATGAAGAGGTTAAACTGTGGCATCAAAAATTAGGACACCTTAACCTGAAGAGCATGAAGAGAGTCATATCTGAAGAAGCTATCAGAGGACTACCAAGTTTACAGATACAGGAAGGCAACATCTGTGGTGAATGTCAGATTGGGAAGCAAACCAAAGTGTCGCACCAGAAGTTGCAACACTTGTCCACTTCTAGAGTTCTTGAGTTACTACATATGGATCTGATGGGGCCCATACAAGTTGAGAGTCTTGGAGGTAAGAAATATGTTCTTGTTGTTGTTGATGACTTCTCTAAATATACTTGGGTCAATTTCATTAGGGAAAAATCTGAGACTTTTGAAGAATTCAAAAATCTTTGCTTACAACTTCAAAAAGAGAAAGATTGTGGTATTGTAAGAATCAGAAGTGACCATGGTAAGGAGTTTGAAAACTCTAAATTTGCTGATTTTTGTGCTGCTGAAGGAATAACTCATGAATTTTCTTCACCAATTACACCTCAACAAAATGAGGTGGTTGAAAGAAAGAACAGAACCTTACAAGAATCTGCTAGAGTGATGTTGCATGCCAAAAATGTTCCTTACAAGTTCTGGGCTGAAGCCATGAATACAGCATGTTACATTCACAATTGAGTAATATTAAGAAAAGGTACTGCTACAACACTATGAACTATGGAAGAATAGGAAGCCTACTGTGAAATATTTCCATGTGTTTGGGTCAAAATGTTACATTTTGGCAGATAGAGAACCTAGGAGAAAATTAGATCACAAAAGTGACGAGGGGATATTTTTGGGTTACTCAACCAACAGCAGAGCCTACAGAGTCTTTAACTCCAGAACAAGAACTATGATGGAATCAATCAATGTTGTTGTTGATGATAGTGATACAACAAGTGCAGATCCAGCTGAAGAGACAGATGTCATCACACCTGTCCCTGCACTAGATGATGATCAAACTGAACCTGAACCTGATCAACATTCTGAATCTACTACAGAGGCTCCTAGACCAAACAAAGGACCATCTACTAGAACACAGAAGAATCATCCTCTGGAACTTGTCATTGGAAATCCAAATCAAGGAATTGCAACAAGAAGATCAAAAGAAGCAATCTCTAACTCATGCTTCATATCCAAGATTGAACCAAAAAATGTCAAAGAAGCTTTGACTGATGAATACTGGATCAATGCTATGCAGGAGGAACTAACTCAGTTTAAAAGAAGTGAGGTATGGGATCTAGTACCTAGACCAGATGGTATAAATGTTATTGGTACAAAGTGGGTCTACAAGAACAAAACTGATGAGAATGGTGATAATACTAGAAACAAAGCCAAACTTGTGGCACAAGGATACACCCAGATAGAAGGAGTAGATTTTGATGAGACTTTTGCTCCAGTTGCTCGCTTGGAGTCCATAAGATTGCTCTTAGCTGTGGCATGCATCTTAAAATTCAAGTTATATCAAATGGATGTAAAGAGTGCATTCCTAAATGGCTATCTAAATGAAGAGGTATATGTTGAACAACCAAAAGGGTTTGTAGATCCAAGTTTTCCTAACCATGTCTACAAACTAAAGAAAGATCTCTATGGATTGAAACAAGCCCCTAAAGCATGGTATGAAAGATTGACTGAATTCCTCGTCAGCCATAGATACAAGAAAGGTGGCAATGATAAAACCCTGTTTGTAAGAGAGGAGAAAGGGAAGCTAATGATAGCTCATATATATGTGGATGATATTGTATTTGGTGGAATATCGCGACAAATGGTGGAACATTTTGTGCATCAAATGCAATCTGAATTTGAAATGAGTCTTGTAGGTGAACTAACTTATTTTTTAGGTCTTCAAGTCAAACAAATGGAAGACACCAAATTTATCTCTCAGGAAAAATATGCAAGAAACATTGTGAAGAAGTTTGGAATGGAAGGTGGTAGTCACAAAAGGACACCTGCACCTACACATTTGAAGCTTACCAAAGATGAGAAAGGGATTGATGTGGATCAAAGTCTCTACAGAAGTATGATTGGAAGCTTGCTATATCTTACAGCTAGCAGACCTGATATCATGTTTGCAGTAGGTGTTTGTGCTAGATATCAATTTGAACCCAAGATGAGTCATCTGACTCAAGTAAAGAGAATTTTCAAATATGTCAATGGAACATGTGGATATGGAATTTTATACTCTCATGGTAATGATTCTACCTTAGTTGGCTATTGTGATGCAGATTGGGCAGGAAGTGCTGATGATAGAAAAAGCACCTCTGGTGCATGTTTCTTTTTGGGAAGCAATCTAGTATCTTGGTTTAGTAAGAAGCAGAATAGTGTGTCTCTATCCACAGCTGAGGCAGAATATATAGCAGCTGGTAGTAGCTGCTCTCAATTGTTATGGATGAGACAAATGTTGAAGGAGTATAGTGTTGAACAAGATGTCATGACACTTTACTGTGATAATCTGAGTGCTATAAATATTTCTAAAAATCCTATTCAGCATAGTAGGACCAAGCACATTGATATACGACATCATTTTATAAGAGAACTTGTGGAAGAAAAAATTGTTACACTTGAACACATTGCATCTGAAGAACAGTTGGCAGATATTTTTACAAAGGCTTTAGATGCGAATCAATTTGAAAAATTGAGAGGCAAACTTGGAATTTGCCTTTTTGAAGACAAATAGCAGTTACAGCATGTAATGCGTGTAACTACCTCTCATCCGCCTCTTCACTTAAAGTTACACGCTAATCAAGGGAGTTTTTTTTTCAACTTCCCATAACCTCTATCAACCGCAATCATTTCTTTTCTTCCACTATCTGGTGTGGCACGGTAGCAGTATGTGATGTCTAGTATCTGATGTATGTGCTCTGCATATGTTCTGAATGTGCTCTACAAGTGTGGTATGTGATCTGTTACGCTCTGATACTCTCCACTATGTATATTGTGGTGGTCTTTACTATTGTTCTTAATGCATGAAGTTTCTGTTTGGCATATTTTGTGTCTAAAAAGGGGGAGAGAATTGTGCCTGATGTTCTGACATGCTCTGATGAATCTGTGAAGAGTAGTACAGTGATGTAGTGCTCTGCTTGTATGCGCTTAATGTATGCGCTTAATGTATGTCTGGGTGTTGTGATGACCTACCAAATGTTGAAACATCCGGATGATGTTTTCTTAAAGAGAAATTATCTTTCTCTATTTGAAGGAGTTTATTTCTCCTTGTGAGGTTCTATTGGGAGAGTTTATATATATCTCTCTGCTGAAGTATTATGTGAAGCCAGGTGTGTTCGTATTCCGTTGTTGCATACCTCTGGTGTTTATGGAATATATATGTTTGTATCTCTCTAGAATGGTTTAACGGTCTAAGATTGTTTTAGCCAAAAATTTGCCAAAGGGGGAGATTGTTGGTGTTTTATGTTGGCCTCATTTTGCTAAAACAAATATTCAAGCAAGATGTTGGATAGAATGCTTCAACATTGGATACAACATTCATGCTTCAACATTGGATACCACATCCAGTCCGCTCTGTTTTCGCGAATGATATATTTTTGCGTGAGATCTTTGAAAGATTTGATTGAAGAATTAATCCACGCCTTTTAATTTGTGTGCCAACACACAGGTGTTTCCAGAATCTTCAGAAAGTGTTTTATGTGTTATTTATTCCTCAATATTGTCATAAAAGATTTGATTCTAAAATATATTTTAGAAGATTGTTGTAGAAAATATAAAAGATTTATTTCAAATAAATCTTTATGGTTCAAGGAGATTATTATTGAAAATATATTCAGGAGATTGTTACTGAAAATATATTTATGGACAATAAATATATTTATGGAAGGAATAAATATTTGGTGAAAATATATTTGTGGAAAATATATTTTTCTTCTAAAAGAGTTCTTGGAGCTGAAGTATTGTGCAGCATGTTTACTCATCAAAGCCCATGTTGCTTATGCTATATAAAGAAAGGAGCTAAACCTAATTTACTCACCGAAGCCATTGTTCATCAAGATGTAGTCTTTAGGGTTTCGTGTCATGTAGCCACTCTCTAGGAGAGTTGGTGTAAGTGAACCACTCGGGTTGTGAGATGGTCACTATGTCCTCACTCAGAAACCTTTAGGTAATGAGTAGAGTGTTGTAATATCTCTAGAGCTTCTAAGCAAGGAGATAGTGTGTGTGAACCATTCCTAAGCTTTGAAGTACGGAATTGGTGAATGTTTAAGAAGTGTGTCTTCATATACAAGTTGTTATGTGTACGATCACAGTGGCTGTGATTAAGAGGAGTTGAGCGGAGGTTCTCATACCTAGGTGTGTCTTAGGTAGAATATAACACGGGTGGTGATTAGGTGATAAGTTGTAAACGGGCGAGTTTAGCTTTGAACTAATACTATCATAGTGGATTCACTCCTGGATTGGTATCCCCCAGATTAGGTGACGTTGCACCGAACTGGGTTAACAAATAACTTGTGTTTTACGTTCTGCACTTTATTATTAACTTGTCTGTACTGGTACGAGATGCTTAAGCATCGCGTTCAACATCAGTATATTATCGCTCCTGACAAATGATGGAACATCGTGTAGAACATCTACTGTTTACGTATTTCAGTATCTGTTGTTAATGTTATATGTCTTGCCATATTATTCATGACAGACCAGATGTTTCGCCATCCTGTACAACATCTGGTTCTGCTATACCAGAATTTCAATTGGTATCAGAGCAGGCATCCTGTTCTGTTTTCTGGATGAGATCCAAGGGAAGATACTTTCTGGTTATGGGCAAGAAAGGAATACTGAAAAATTGTTTTGAACTTGGAGAAGTTCATATTAATTGAATGGTCCCTAGAAGTGGAGGATGGACTATTCATGACAGGGTGTGTATTAGACCTGTCTATTGGTGTTCAGGCGTGTAGATTTGGTAATGAGTTGCTGTATGGTTTGATTTATTTTCAAACCGGTGTTAACTTGCTGTACGGCCTTGATAGAGGATTTATTTGTGTGCATCTGTAGAAGGGAGCTGATGCCTTACCAGATGTTGGAACATCAAACGAGCAGACTTTGCAGAATCTTGTTGGATGATAGTAGAGCATGGCAGATGCGTGGGTGCTGAACAAATGTGTATTGGTTACATGTGTTTGTAACCTTCTCCTGATCTGGAAGATGAGGCATCTGTGTCTGAGATGTTTTCTACGCTAGAAACATGTCTTAGATAAGCATGTTGCTCAGGACACGATCAACTCATGGTTGACCTCTTGGAGTAGTTTATTTCTGATCCAAGTAAGTGGTAGTTGCAGTTGGGTGCAATGTTGATGTGCTATATGATGCTGTGATATCTAGTGAGTAGTATGTGCTATATGATGCTCTACACATGCATGTTCTGGTATATGTTGTATGATGTTCTAACCATGCATGTTATTATGTTCTGGTGATAATATCTATAGTTGTATGAATTTATGATTTAGCAAGGAGGTGTCATTATTTTTGGGACTAAATGATTATGGTTCTCTGGTATCTATATGGGAAGTTCCTCTTTGACTTAGGGTCCAGTTATGTGGTGTCCTCACATAATGGAACGATTATGTTGAAAGGATTGAAGGTGATCCTTGTGTATTGGGAGAAGCAGACTTAGTCTGAAAAGGTGGCTTATGGTGAATAATGACCAGTTATTGCCATTGTTTTTGAAGACTGCTCCAAATACTTGGTAGAGGGAATCTCCTCTATAAGTGCAGAAGAATGGCATCCAACATCTCAAAGTCATACAAGAAGTCTGAACATTAGAAGAAATTTCTTGAGATGTATAATATGCAGGTCCTTGCATGTATGGATGATTTGGTATTGAAGGTTGATCAACTACTGATGGTTGACCCTCTTGTGTCCCCTTGCAAGAGTTATGGACTACTATGGTATCTCCAGACCATAGTTCAGGATGAAACTCATGAGGTTGAGATTGATGCTTGAATTGATGCTGAAGCATTATCTCAAGGATCTGCCTCTTCAGCCAAGGATGTTGGTTCTACTCAAGGTGGAGTACAAGGTCAAGCCACTGACCTAATCTGAATAATTTGTGGTAAGCTGTAATGACTGAGTGTCATCTGCTGGTGTCAGATATGTGTAGAAGAAGGATGTCAAATCAAATGTCCTACCATGTATGAGAAGGTAATCCTATCTGACAAATTATAATTTCTTTAATGGGAGCTGATATCTGTCTATCCTCTGTTGATGTTATGCATAAGACTGATGGTGAATACTTTGACGAGAGACTGAGTATTTTTCTGGGAGTAGTACTGTTTGTCTGATGTGTCTCAATGCTCTAATATATGCTGAAGCATCGTTTTACTTGAGAATTTATTTTTCTCAGCTTTGAGGGAATTTATTTTTCCCAGTGATTCTTTTATGAGAGTTTATTTCTCTCCGTGGTATTCAGGTTTGAAAAACTGGGATGATCTGCACCAATAGTACTCCGTTAGGAGCTTCTTGAAAGATGTTTATGCACAATGAGTCCTTTGAATGATGATTTACGAACCAACGAATCTGGGTTCTGAAATCAGAGGCTGATGAGCCAAATGATGTTGGAACATCATAATTATTGATGGGTGTTTTGTGGAAGGTGCTTGGGATTGTGCATGAGAGTACTCAAGTAGTATGGTTAGAAGTGGCGCTTCTGACTATGTGAATCAGAATGTGGATAATCTGATCTTTGTTTTAATAGTATGTTCTGACTGTGTATGACATCTTGCCTATTCAAAAGGTCATGATACAAAGTGTGGTTCTGCAAGGAAAATGATCATATGAGTCCTTGATTAAGTGAAGAAGTCAGAGTGCTTGGATTAATTCTCAAGGAGTGAGAATATCTGACTCAAGATTGACTCTACTGAGGGAGTTAATGTTGCTCTCCAACATGAAAGGATGAAGTCTTTCGCATGTTTTCATCTAGTACTCAAGGTTTCATCTTCTGATGGAGCATTGGTTATCCATGACGGGGAGTGTCATGTGTTTATCTGTGAACTGTTGCTACAATGATACATATATTGTCTAGAGTGTTGTTCAAGCTTGTGGAAATCTTATGCCTCATAAGAGGATATGATGTCAGACAACATGTTGTGACATTATGAAATTATTGGTGATCTTAACAAGGAATGGTTGATTCTAGCCATGTAAAGCTGGATAATTATATCAGTTATTTCTCAAGTGGTTAAATGGTTAAGTTTGAGAGAATTTATTTTTCTCTACAGATTTTTGGAAGGACTCTCCAAGAGTCTTTGTTGTTGATGAGATTGTGTTTGGAGGAATGTCGAACCAGATGGTCCAACATTGGCCAGTAGATGCAATCTGAGTTTGATATGAAGTAAGTTATTGGTACTTGTGACTATGATATTCTGTTCTCCCATGGTACAAATTCTATACTGGTGGAGTATTGTGTTGTTGATTGGATAAGAAGTGGTGATGATAAGAAAAGTACTTATGGAGGTTGTTTCTTTTTGGAGAATAATCTGATTTCCTGGTTTATCAAGAAGCAAAATAGTGTATCCATGTCTACTACAGAGGTTGAGTACATAGTAGCTGCGAGTAGCTGTTCACAACTCTTGTGGATGTAGCAAGTGCTGGAAGAATTCAATGTTGAACACAATGTTGAATCATCTAGGAAACCTGTTTCTAAATCTATTATCCAGGTTAATCCTATCTTTCAAAAGACCCTAGAAAAGTCTATTTATGTTACTGTTGATGATGTTAATGAACCTACCAAGCTCATTTTTTATAACCTCATTGATTTAGTTGTCACCCCTAATGTTGAATCAAATGTGATTACCTCTGTTAAAGGTTTTGTCGGTTCAAATGTTGTGGGTAGTGTTGGAACATCTATGAGATCTGCCTCTGAAATTGTAATTCTAGATAAACCTAGATCACTTAAAATCATAGGTCAATCTAGCATGAATGTTGTGGTTGTTGATGACATTGTTTTTTTTTAAAATTGTTCTTGTGTCATCTTCCAAAGTTGTTGGTTCTGACACTTTGTCACCCCCCACTAAAGTTGTGGTTGTGTCCCCCCAAAGAAACCTCACCTGATTCTGATGTCCTATCGGATGTTGAACCATCCTGGACCAACCTGCTAATTTTGTTGAAACCTGTTCTATAATTCCCCATACTGAAGTTGATATGGTTCTGAGAGTCCCCTATCTGATGAAGTTGAAGATCAACCAAATGGTTGTTTGGAGTATTTAGGTTTTGAATGTGGTGGAAGAAACTGATTCTAATGATCTTCCACTTGATCAAGTTGTTGCTCAAATTGTGACTGAAAGAGATCTAGTCATGTTATGGATGTTTGTGTGGATGTACATTCAGCTGAGAAGTATTATTTGTGTTCAGATGTGGTATGATCAGATGTGATAATACTCAGATATGTGATGTACAAAACGTGATTATTACTACTATATCTGACGGTTTCGGATTCGTTACTAAAATCTCTGGCTTGAGGTTCTTATGTGATTTTGGTATGTGCCTCTTGAGGCTGAAACTGGTTTATATTCATATGTGTGTGACTCTGAGCCAGATGTTGAGGATGATGTGTTCAACATCATGTCACCTGACAGGAAAAAGTTGACATGTTAGTATCTCTTATGCTCTCTTAGATAATGTCTCTTTCATTTTGAAGGAAGTGTTCAGAAGTGAAAGTCCGTGTTTTAATGAAGATAAGTTCTATGAGAAGCTGAATTTTGGAACAATGGTCTCTTAGGCCCTTCTCATGTTGATGTTATGGTTCTTCCTGCTATGGGCTGATTTGCTATTTCTATGTTTGAAGGGGAGTAAATTTTGCTTCCTACTCTGTGTTGTGTGCATGCAAGGATTTCAAAAAGCATTTAAACTTGTAGCATAGGGCATGATCATAATCTTATAACCATAGAAATATGGATGATTCTTCATGCTTAGTCATAGTCATAGAAATATGGATGACTTTTATGCTTAGGTCACATTCATAGCAATATGGGTGACTTAGTTAGTTACAGTCATAGAAATATGGGTAACTTGTACATGCTTGATTATGAATACACACATGTGTGTCTAAAGCAACCATTAAGCCTTGATCACTTTGATTGAATGCTTCCGCTATTACAAGGCTCATGGTTATATGGATGAAGACACAAGAATTTGGTAAAGATCAATAGAATTGTGTGAAGTCATAGTGTGCAAAGAAAGGGAAAATGTCTATTTTATGCGTGTTGACTATGATGTTTGATGTAGTGAATATGATATGTTTCCTCCACTGTTAATGAGGTATGTATCTCATAGTGGTATCTTCGGTTGTAGTAGCTTTGTGCACTATGTGATTGATGTGATGAAGATAATATAAGTTTGTGCCTTCTGACTTATGATCTTCATGCTATATTGCTGGAGTTTGGTTATGGTATTGTGGATGAAAGCTCACATGTTCTCTTTCCACTCTTCTGTTCTCATGACATTTGTGAGTTATGACCTGGATAATTTGAAGCACCATGTGTGCATCTGGACTGTGATATTATGCACTATGTCTCTGGATTTTCTGTTATTTCTATGAAGACCCTATTTTGTCAAAAAGGGGGAGTAGTTGGTAGTTAGTAGTGTGCAGTATGCTGATGTGCTAACTGATGTTGAAACATATGCATGCTCTTCTGCTAGTCTGTGTAGTGGTTGGACGTGTTCTGCTATATGGATGTGTTCTACTATATGATGTGGTGTCGGATGCTTAGACATCTGCTAACCTGTGTAGTGTAGCATTGAATTTGTGCTGCTGTATGCTTATGTGCTGACATGGATGATAAAATTGAGGGGGAGTAAAAATTGCTTTCTGATTATCATTATGATAAGCATGTGTCGATGTATTCAGGGGGAGTGAAATTAATTTCTCTGATTCTGATATTGAGGTGGAGTAGCATAATGAAGTAAGCAGTTACTATTTTGTTGTGTAATGCTCTGTTTGATTGCTCTGACTGATTCTGTACTTGAGCGTGGCGCAATATCCCGACAGATGTTGAAACATCCTGGTTGCCTGAGAATTTATTTTTCTCAGTTATGTTGGAATTTACTTTCGCAACTGCTACTCTGTGGTTTGCTTAATGCGTGGTTATTTGTGAGAATTTGTGGTTTAAAAGGGGGAGTGGTGATCTGTGATGTGTTCTGTGTACATGATGTGTTGACGGATGCTCTAACATCTGGTGTGGCACGGTAGCAGTATGTGATGTCTAGTATCTGATGTATGTGCTCTGCATATGTTCTGAATGTGCTCTACAAGTGTGGTATGTGATCTGTTACGCTCTGATACTCTCCACTATGTATATTGTGGTGGTCTTTACTATTGTTCTTAATGCATGAAGTTTCTGTTTGGCATATTTTGTGTCTAAAAAGGGGGAGAGAATTGTGCCTGATGTTCTGACATGCTCTGATGAATCTGTGAAGAGTAGTACAGTGATGTAGTGCTCTGCTTGTATGCGCTTAATGTATGCGCTTAATGTATGTCTGGGTGTTGTGATGACCTACCAAATGTTGAAACATCCGGATGATGTTTTCTTAAAGAGAAATTATCTTTCTCTATTTGAAGGAGTTTATTTCTCCTTGTGAGGTTCTATTGGGAGAGTTTATATATATCTCTCTGCTGAAGTATTATGTGAAGCCAGGTGTGTTCGTATTCCGTTGTTGCATACCTCTGGTGTTTATGGAATATATATGTTTGTATCTCTCTAGAATGGTTTAACGGTCTAAGATTGTTTTAGCCAAAAATTTGCCAAAGGGGGAGATTGTTGGTGTTTTATGTTGGCCTCATTTTGCTAAAACAAATATTCAAGCAAGATGTTGGATAGAATGCTTCAACATTGGATACAACATTCATGCTTCAACATTGGATACCACATCCAGTCCGCTCTGTTTTCGCGAATGATATATTTTTGCGTGAGATCTTTGAAAGATTTGATTGAAGAATTAATCCACGCCTTTTAATTTGTGTGCCAACACACAGGTGTTTCCAGAATCTTCAGAAAGTGTTTTATGTGTTATTTATTCCTCAATATTGTCATAAAAGATTTGATTCTAAAATATATTTTAGAAGATTGTTGTAGAAAATATAAAAGATTTATTTCAAATAAATCTTTATGGTTCAAGGAGATTATTATTGAAAATATATTCAGGAGATTGTTACTGAAAATATATTTATGGACAATAAATATATTTATGGAAGGAATAAATATTTGGTGAAAATATATTTGTGGAAAATATATTTTTCTTCTAAAAGAGTTCTTGGAGCTGAAGTATTGTGCAGCATGTTTACTCATCAAAGCCCATGTTGCTTATGCTATATAAAGAAAGGAGCTAAACCTAATTTACTCACCGAAGCCATTGTTCATCAAGATGTAGTCTTTAGGGTTTCGTGTCATGTAGCCACTCTCTAGGAGAGTTGGTGTAAGTGAACCACTCGGGTTGTGAGATGGTCACTATGTCCTCACTCAGAAACCTTTAGGTAATGAGTAGAGTGTTGTAATATCTCTAGAGCTTCTAAGCAAGGAGATAGTGTGTGTGAACCATTCCTAAGCTTTGAAGTACGGAATTGGTGAATGTTTAAGAAGTGTGTCTTCATATACAAGTTGTTATGTGTACGATCACAGTGGCTGTGATTAAGAGGAGTTGAGCGGAGGTTCTCATACCTAGGTGTGTCTTAGGTAGAATATAACACGGGTGGTGATTAGGTGATAAGTTGTAAACGGGCGAGTTTAGCTTTGAACTAATACTATCATAGTGGATTCACTCCTGGATTGGTATCCCCCAGATTAGGTGACGTTGCACCGAACTGGGTTAACAAATAACTTGTGTTTTACGTTCTGCACTTTATTATTAACTTGTCTGTACTGGTACGAGATGCTTAAGCATCGCGTTCAACATCAGTATATTATCGCTCCTGACAAATGATGGAACATCGTGTAGAACATCTACTGTTTACGTATTTCAGTATCTGTTGTTAATGTTATATGTCTTGCCATATTATTCATGACAGACCAGATGTTTCGCCATCCTGTACAACATCTGGTTCTGCTATACCAGAATTTCACTATTCCTCTCAGCACCATACCTCCTACAAGTCCAACGATGAGGAGAAAATCAACTGCAAAGAAGGATAAATCATCACGAACAAGTACAAATCCTTCTTCTCCTGCTACAATTAAAGATTCAAAGCGTAAAAGCAAGAAAGGGAAAGGTGAATCGAGTAAGTCTTTTACAATGTCCGAGCTTCACATTAATCCACTTCCATCAAGTGGTGTTGCAACGCCTGTCGCTAATCCTGCAGTTGAGAGTGTTATTGCATCTGGTAAGACTTCTGTTAATATAGGTCTCAATATACCAAAATCTGTTAAAACCCTAGGCGTAGAGAACCCTGCTATATCTGGAAATTTGGGGAAAAGTGTTCCTAACTCCCCTATTGTTGCTGATGCTAATATTGGTGCTTCTACTGAGACCAATAATGATGTTGCTGATGAGTCTCTCAAGAAAACTGGTCCTGAGACTCATGTTGCGCCAAGTGTTGCAACACATGGCGCTGCGCCAAATGTTGTGCCAGATGTTACCACATCTTTGGCACAGGAAAATATTGTGGACTATTCTGAGTCTGATGAGAGTCCCCAACCTAAGGGTGCTGATAAAGAAACTGCTTTTGATAAGGTTGTTAATGAAAATCCTGAAGTTATAATTGTCAATGAAACACACCTGTCCAAACACTCTCAACTGCAGGTAAAGGTGTAGAGACTGCTAACACACCTGTCCAAACACCCAAACCATCTAGGGCTGGAAAAAGTACTGGTAGAAAGCCCCTATATGGACCTCCAAAACCTGTGAGTAAGGTGGTTCCTAGAACTGAGGAAAAGGAAAAAGCTAGGAAAAGGAAAGCTCCACCAACCAGTGACTCTGACTTTGAGCCAGAGACAGATGTTGCTGCATCTGGCAGCACATCTAGAAAGAGTATAGGAAGAAAGAAAGTTCCTCAATCTGTTCCCTATGCTCCCTTGGATAATGTTTCATTCCATCTGGAAAATGGGTCTGCTAGATGGAAGTTTGTATATCACAGGAGGTTGGCCTTGGAAAGGAACCTAAAAGATGATATCCTTCAATGCCAAAGTGTTGTTGAAGCTATTGAGTATGCAGGTTTAATGAAGACTGTCTGTGGTTTGGACAAGTGCTATGACAGGCTTGTCAAAGAGTTTTTGATTAATGTGGCTGACAATTGTAATGATCCAACAAGTCCTGAATATAGGCAAGTTTTTGTTCGTGGGAAGTGTGTAAAATTCTCACCAACTGTGATTAACCAACATCTGCAAAGAAGTTCTGATGAGGTGGCTGCTCTAAAAGTCACAGACAATGAGGTCTGCAAGGTCCTCACAGGTGGCAGGATAAAGGTATGGCCAAGCAAGGCTAAGTTGGCTGCAACTTCTCTCTCTCCATTTTATGTTGTTTTGAATAGGATTACTGCACACAATTGGGTGCCAACAACCCACTCAGGTGATGTGGCCAGAGGATTGGGAAAGTTCATTTATGCTGTGGGTATAAAGGCAAAATTTGATTATGGGTCCTATTTCTTTCAAGAAACCTTAAGCCATGCCCTGACCTATGCTGTTGAAAAACCAGTAGCCCTTCCCACTCTGTTATGCAATATCATCCTTGAGCAACACCCAGATATTCTGAGAAGCACCGATGTTCCTTGTAAAAGGAAAGGGGTGTTGGTTATTGAGCAGAGGTTGCTTGAAGGGACAAATGTTGCAGCAGGTGTTGGCACATCTGTCCAGGTTGGTGTACTTTCAAGGAAGCAGATGATTGCTGATCTGACTGAGGCCAGCAGAGCACTTGAGGCAAGAAAATTGAAAATTGATCGTGTGATAGAGGCCCTCAAGGCTGAGGAAGCTGCTGAGAATGCTGAGGGTGAGCCTGATGGACAAGAAGGTGAGGAAACTAGTGGCTCTGATGATGACACTGAGGATTTGGAGGAGGACTCTGATGAAAGTTCTTCCATATGATCTCTGATATTCTCTTATTTGTTTCTGATGTACTTTTGGTGTTTTCTTTGTTGTTACTTTTATGGGCAAGGCCCTGGATTTCTAGCACCTGTGTGTGCATTATGGTCTGTAATAATTGCACCCTGATACTTCTATTGTTTGCTACTCTATGTTTTCATATGCATAGTGTTTGTCAAAATTGTGGCTAAAAAGGGGGAGTAGTGTGTGTGTGTGACAAGTGTGTGGACAGATGTTCTCACATCTGATGACTGTTTCTGTGCTAATGTTCGTATGCTCGTATTGAGGGGGAGTGAGAGTAATATGCATGTGTTGAGGGGGAGTAGTGAATATTCTTTCTCTATCTGATGTTCGTATGCATGAATTCAGGGGGAGTGTGAGTGATATTATCTCTTGATCGCCTGAATGTATTTGATGACAAATGTTGTGCCAAGTGTTATGGCACCTGACTATTGAGTCCACTATCCACTATGACTGAGAATTTATTTTTCTCAGATGTTTATGGGAATTTATTTTTCCCAGATGTTCTTGTGATGAATGGATGCGCTTTAACTATTAGGAGTTTATTTCTCCTATTTCTTTGCATCTACTATGGAAGTTTATTTCTCCCTTGTGTTGTTCCATGAGGCTAGTTGTGTTTTTATTCCGCTGTTGCATTGCCTCTGATGCTACTTAATTCTCTTGGAAGTAGTTTTATTATGTACTACTTTCTTTCCTAGTTGTGTGATCATGTTGACTCGAAGGAAAGGTAATACTGTATCTCTCTATATACTGGTCTAATATTGTTTTAGCCAAAATTTGCCAAATGGAGAGATTGTTGGGTTTTTGTATGTTGGCTACATTTTGCAAAAACATATTTTAGCCAAGTGTTGAGACATATGTGCTGACCCCAAGTGTTGTGACAAATGTTGGTACACTTTGGAACAACACCTGTCTGTGTATCTGTGCGCGCCAGCTAGCGGGTTTTAATTTCTACTCAATCTTTTGAAGATTTGATTGAAGAATTGTTTCAAGGTTTCTTACAGAGGAAGGCGCACGTGTTTAATGTGTTTCAGGAGGCAGCCGAAACCCTAGTTATATTTTCTAAAGGAATTATATTTTTGGAAAATATATTTTTGTGTTTCAAAAATAGAACTATTATTTTCAAAAATATATCACTGCTGCCGCAATTCAAGAAGCCCTAATTTTGTCTTGAAGCCCAAGTCGTTCTACTACTATAAATACGAAGGCAAGCATATGGTTTCAAGCATCTAAAATCGTGTCTTACAAAGCGTGTGTTTTAGGGATTTTAGAGTGTTAATTGTGAGCCTTTCTTGTGTCTCATTGATGCAAGCTTAGGACCTGAGTTTATTGAGTTGTAAGTGTGAACTTCTCCTAAGCTTTGAAGTACGGAGATTGTTCTATTGTGTTGTGTAGTTTGCTCGCAAGCTTTTAAGCAAGAGTGAATCCTATTTTCTTAGGAGTGTGTCTCCACCGTTTGTAATCGTTGAATTGAATAACAACGCTGTCTGTGTTGTTAAGGTGGGAATTGGGACGGGGTCTCATATCTAGGAGTTCCTAGGTAGAAGTGTCATTGGGTAGTGATTAAGTGAGAAGTTGTAAACGGGTGAGTTTAGCTTCGAAGTAATACTACTGATAGTGGACTTCATTCCTGGATTGGTATCCCCCAGAGTAGGCTTTAGGCTGAACTGGGTTAACAACTCTTGTGTGTTATTTACTTTATTGTTTTTATTGTTTTATGTTAAGTGCTCTGTTTATAGACAAGTGTTGGCGCACCGGTAACAACATCTGTCTACAACAGACAAGTGTTGATACACCTTGATCAACACTTGTCCACTGTGTGCCAGGAATTTCACTTTAGAACAACAATATTTCTTATTGTTAGGTTTATTGGTTATTTAAAGAGGTGGACATGCATAAATAGGAGGCAAGGGGAGAGGGACATGATTAAGTTTTGTAAACATTGAGTGAATAGAGAAATGACTTGGTTGTTGTTCGGAACCCAATAATTGAATTCCAAAGAGATACAACAATTTTATTAAGAAATAGGATAGAATCTCTCCTCAAGAATTTCCTCTTCACAGTAGAGACTAATACTCTATTCACAATTACGATAATCAAAGATGCTCAGCACCCTTTGTACTTATACAAATAGCCCTAATATAATTTTTTTTGAAAACTTGGTATCCGGTCTTAGGACCGACTAATCCAAGGGGACCAATCCCACCGCCCACTTGCGGGGGTCCCATTTAAAGCCAGAGTTTTTTTTTGCTCTGTATGGACTTAGCCCACCGAAATTGGCACCAGTGGGAATCGAACCTGAGACCTTGAGAGGAGCATGCTCCAAGGGCTCAAGCCAACACCACTCGACCAACCCAAGTGGGTTAATAGCCCTAATATAATAACAAGTAACAACCTCAACTAATTAATTAGTTAACTACTATTTATTTACTGAACTAAGAAAATCATAACATCCATTATCCATACAAACAAAAATTGAATTTATCATCAAAATATGCTACAAGATAGTTTTAAGGATATCACACACTTACCGAGCTTTTGGGCATCCCCGAACCATTTGCTCATGAGGTTGGATATCTTGACATTAATGAATACTGCTCCAGACTCCTTGGCAATAGCTTTTGCAAGTGTAGTTTTTCCAGTGCCAGGAGGTCCATACAACAAGACCCCCTTTTGTGGTCCAAGGAGCTTACCATGCGAAAACAAGTCGGGCCGCTTAAGGGGTAAAATAACAAGCTCAAACAAAGCTTGTTTAATAGTTTCAAGTCCCCCAATGGAGTCAAATTCCACATTAATGTTGTCAGGATTTATAACATCACATGCTATCACATCCTACACACAATGAAGTTAAAGGGCACATATCAAACATCAAAATAAAAGATAACCGTTAACTAGGAAGACAAATAAGCTAACTTATAGCTTATAAGCTAAAAGCTTTGTTTGGTAACAATTTTTAAAAAAGAGCTTATAGCTTATTTTCCAAATGCTATTTCAAGTAGTTTATGAGCTTATAGCTTATAGCTTATCATTTTTTCTTCCAATTTTACCCCTATCATCTTACTTGAAAAAAAAAATCAAATATTAATTAAACATATCTTTTTTTATGTCATTTCATACGCAAATTCAATTAGCTAGCTTATTTGCTATAGGCTAAAAGCTAGCTTATAAGCTACCGGCTATAAGTTCATCTAGCTTTATTTTTTTACCAAACAGAGCCTAGGATTTTTTTTACAGAAATCTACAAAAATTTTGCAACTGATTGTAGAGACAACAACAGTTGAGAAATTGGTACTACCCAGGGACGGACTGATGTAAGGGCTGGGTGTGGCTAAAGCCACACCAGATTTTTCAATTTTTTTTTTTTTTTTTTTTTTTAAAAAAAAATATATATAGAGTGAAAGAGAAAAAAAATTTAAAATAGAACTTTCTCTTCCTCTTCACCGCCGTATTTCTTTCTCTTCCTCTTCACCGTCACTCGTCTTCACATCCTCCTCCATAATTGCCGGCGCCGTCCACCTTCTCCGACCACTCATCTTGACATCGTCTTCCACAAAAGGTATGTTTTTCTAATTTGCTTCCAATTTTCAAACCCTAAAATTAGAAACCTTAATTTCACCCTTATTTTTTCTGGATTCATATTTTATATGTTATAAACTTCTGATTCAACTTATTATGATCGTTGTTTTGTGACTGTGAGTGTGATGTGTGTTGTGTTGTGTAGTTGGTTGGTGGCTTTGTGTTTCTTTCTTCCCGTGGAAAACCTTATATACTGTAATTATAGAAGAGGTTGTTTGAAGTATGTGGTGGGTTCTTTCTCTTGAGAGCACCTCTACTAATTAATTAACTAACTAGAAGGCCTGTGCTACACTGAATATTAATGTGATATTTTTTAATAGAATCAGCATGTAAAATATTGTCCTGTATTTAGATGCTAGTACTTGGTTTGCTACAATAAAGGCTTCATTGTTCTGTTTATAGGATGAAGAAATTTTTTCCTGTGCTTTCTAGAGACAAAGCTAGTTCTTCGGCTACCGTAGAAGCAACAGAAATTCAACATCCAAGTGAGGGTAGTAAAGTTATTGATTATGAATTGTTGGAAACGGATCCAGGAATTAGGCCTCCAATTTCAAACTATCATCCTGACATTCAAAATGAGGTACGAAAAGCTTATTTAAAAATAGGTCGCCATAAACCCCCTCACAATTTCGCTTATCCTTGGTCTGTTCAAGGTAGTCAAAGACGTCGATTTTCAAAAAATTGGTTTGATTTGTATGATTGGATTGAATATAGTGAATCTAAGGACCTAGCATTTTGTTTGCCATGCTTTTTGTTTAAAAATGTCTCTAAATACGGGGGGGATCACTTTGTGGGAGACGGATTTGGTGATTGGAAGAATGCTCACAGATTGGCTAAGCATGCTACTTCTTGCAATAGTCATATTGATTGTGTGCATATGGGTTATGCTCTCATGAACCCAATCCAAAGTGTTAAGGCTGCGTTTGTTAAGCAAACTAAGCAAGAGAATGCCGATTATCGTGTTCGTATAAACACATCTCTTATAGCTATCAAGTATCTTTTGAGGAGTGCTATGCCATTTAGAGGGAATGACGAGAAACATGACTCTCCATTTAAGGGGCCATTTCTTGAGTTGGTAGAGACTTTAAAGGAAGCTAACCCAGAAATAGCTAGTGTACTAGATCGTGCTCCGAGGAATAACTATATGACTGCCCCTAGGATACAAAAGGATCTTGCTTCCGCTTGTGCTTATGAAATAACTAAACAAATTGTATGTGATATTGCGGATGATGTGTTTTGTGTTTTAATTGATGAATCTGGTGATGTTGCCGGGAAAGAACAAATGGCTATAGTTGTTCGCTATGTTAATAGCGAAGGTTTGGTAAAAGAAAGATTTCTTGGCATTGTAAGTGTTAAAGAAACAAGTGCTAAGTCACTTAAGGAGGCACTTGAGAAGATGTTGTCTGTTAATGGCTTGAGTTTATCTAGCATTAGGGGGCAAGGATATGACGGAGCTAGCAATATGCGAGGTAAGTTTGGTGGTTTAAGAACTTTAATCCAAAATGAGAATCCATCTGCTTATTATGTGCATTGTTTTGCCCATCAACTTCAATTGGCACTTGTTGCTTGTGCTCAGGCTCATAAAGGTGTTAGTGGTTTTTTCGGTAACGTCAATATTCTCGTTAATTTCATACGATCATCTAACAAGCGGCAAGAATTGCTTCGGGACAAACAAGTAGCTGAGTTTGCTCAATTGATTGAAGATGGAGAGATAGAGACTGGTAGTGGATTAAATCAACAATCATCTATAGCTAGAGCGGGTGACACTCGTTGGGGTTCCCACTTTAGGACTCTCACTAGTGTGATGAGATTGTATGGTTCTATTGTTAGGGTACTTGAAGAAGTGGGGGATGATTCGACATTTAAGAAACATGGTGAAACTACACTTTTGTTAGATTTGCTTCAATCCTTTGATTTTATCTTCATGTTATATATGTTGGTTGAAATATTAGGATTTACAAATGATTTGAGTGTAGCACTACAAAAGCGTGATCAAGATCTTATCAATGCTTTGTCACTTGTCAATGCCACCAAACAAGAATTACAAGAAATGAGAGAGGATGGATGGGAAGAACTTATATCAAAGGTTATGAAAATTTGCATTAAGCATGATATTGATGTGCCTGATATGGATGCACCGTATAGGGCGCGAAAGAAACCTAGGCAATCTACAACTTCTGGTGTTTCTAATTTACATCATTATAAGCATGATTGTTTGTTTAGTGTTTTAGATTTGCAGTTGCATGAGCTCAATGCAAGGTTTGATGAAGAGAATACTGAACTTTTACAATGTGTTTCATGCTTGAGTCCCTCATCGTCATTTGCAAGGTTTGATGCCAAAAAACTATTGAGGATGGTTGAGTTTTATCCAAATGATTTTGTAGATGTGCCGGAAGTGGTATTGCGACATCAACTTCAGACTTATGTTAGAGATGTTCGAGAGGACAAAAATTTTGCAAAGTTAAAAGGACTTTCAGATCTTTGTGCAAAACTTGTGGAAACAAATAAGTGCAACACATATAATTTGGTTTATAAGCTTTTGAAGCTGGCTTTAGTCTTGCCGGTAGCAACTGCAAGTGTGGAACGCGTTTTTTCAGCTATGAATTTAGTAAAGAGTCTGCTATGTAACAAAATGGGTGATGAATGGTTAAATAATCGTCTTGTAACTCTTATAGAAAGAGATGTTCTTGCAACAATTGATAATGATGTCATTTTAGATCATTTTCAACAAATGGATGGTAGACGGTTTTCGTTGTAAATGTGTATTTCTCTCTGCTATTAGTTTCAACTTTTGTATCAAGAACAAGTGCCTGCTGCTCCTAGTTTTTTGCTGCTATTTTCTGCTCTGTTTTCCTGTACTGCATCACAGATGGGCTAAACTGTTCTGCTCCTACTACGAGGTATTTTTGCTGCTCCTGCTATTTTTTGCTGCTATTTTCTGTTCTGGCCTGATTCCTGCCCTTTTATTTATTTTTATTCTCTGTACTTTGATGTTCTAGCACTTCTTGTGCTGCTGCACTGCTTCAATTTTTAGCCAATTCAAAAAAATACATTATCTTTTTAATGCTCATTGTTTCTTAATTTTTATATTTTTTTTTGTTACATTAACTTTCAGATTTTAGCCACACTAGATTTTCATGTCTAGATCCGTCCCTGGTACTACCTCGTAAGAATTGGTTTGAACGAGGGGACGACCTAGACGCTTTGCAATATCTTTCTTCTGCTCATGAGCCTTCTTCGATGTTTCACGGTTCGGGTCAAGATATTGGAGCCCCGTTGTCAATACATAGTAACCCACCACTGCCTTAACCGCGTACACAACCAAAAAATGCATCGCTTTTCCACCAACTTTGATCCCTTCTACCAAATTTCATAGTGGTTGGTTTAGATAAAATGCCACATATAATATCGTTAAAGTGTACCTATTTCTTAAGAATCGGTACCTAATAGGTACTCTAATTGGAGCAAAACAGAAATGAGTACCTAATAGGTACTGATTCTAAAATAACTTATATGATTTTTGTGAGACCCGTTTATAATAATGTAGAGTTATTGGTGAAATGTGTTATTGGTGGGGCCAATTTAGAATTTTTTAAGAAGTGTTGGGTTGGAGGGGTTGAGTGCTTATTAAGTACTATTATTAAAAAATTATAAAGAGTGATGTGTATATGTGAAGTCCACTTAAGTACTAAAAAATGAGGAGCTCCATTGTGAATGCTATAAGTAAAATATAATAACTACTCACTAACCATATACTTTTATGTCATTGTATACTTACACTGACCATACAGTTTTATCACGCCACATTCAGTACCATATTATTTTTCATTTGTGTTCAAATAATTCAAGATTTTCGACGATGGCGGCGATATTTCCAGACTGAATAAGCCAATTCTAATTCATTAACCTTAAATTTATCCAAAGAAATATGTTACTTCTTGACAATGCTCTATCATTCATGCAATACAAATGCATCATTTTGTTAAAGAAAAATACTAAGTGTACATTTTTTACTCCAACGTTAAAAGTGGTCAAATAATGATGAACAAACTTAAGAATATATGCTTCCTAAGTGGTGGTCCTGCTGCATTTACTGTAGAAATATGCTTTGAAGGTGGAAAGTTTCAAATTTGTGGTCCTTAATCATAACTAGTATCCGGACCCGTGCCAAGCACGGGTAAAATGAGACTACAAAAATAATATTTTAATATTAAAATTTTCAAAATTCTCAAATAAAAAGAATGGAAATTTATAAACATAAAAAAAAAATCCCGTATTAGTAAAAAAATAAAACATAGAATATCGTATTAATATATAAATATAAATCCCGTATAAATCTCAATGTAAAAATATAGACTCGTGTGTAAACTTTAAAAAAAAAACAAACAAAAAAAGTTAAATTCGAGAGTAAAATAAATATGAAACAAAAATACCTTAAAGAAATTATCATAATATATCTTATATTAGTTAATTTTCTCATCAATATCCTCCGAATAAAATAAATATAGAACCTAGTATATATTATAAATAAAAAATATGTCTCTGTATTAATATATGAACAAACATACGGTTCCTATAATAATATTTTTTTTTGGTATTCGTTTATAAAAAATATATACTTTTTGGTATTTACCATCTTGTTCTTAGGGGAAGAGTTCTCTGATAATTAATAGTTCGACCGCCATGTGCATATATATCCCCAAATAATACATGTGCAAAATTCTCACAAAAATAAGAAAATAGATCATATATAAATAACAAAATAAAAAGAACATAGGCCACATAATAATACAAAAAATAGGTCTATGTATTAATATATGAGTAAAAGTATAAAATCCCGTATAAATGTCTTAAAATAAAAGTATATAACCACGATAAAAAAATATAACAAATAAAATAGATAAACAAAAATAGGAAAATTAATAAAAAAAATAGGAGAATGTCTTAAAATCCCGTATAAATGTCTTCAAATAATTGTACTATTTTCCTCCTTCTTTTTTTTGAACAATTCTCTTCCTCCTCTTTATTATTGGTCTTCTCTTCTTTTTTTTTGGTACAAATTATTGGTCTTCTCTAAATAAATAAAAAACTAATACATAAAATAATCTTAACCTAATAAAATAAATTTAATCCACTCTAAGAAAAGAATATCATTGATCCCGTCAAGTTCTATCGCAACCAACTTGGTATTAATTCATTCCTTTCATAGTCTTTCTATACATCTGCAAATAAAATATAATAAATGATTAAATCCAATATAAAACATTGCTTTGGATATTTTTACGGTACAATAAATATAATAAAATTAATGTTTGCAATAAAAAGAATATTACTTAATGATGTGAATTTTCTGTACAACTATTAATAGAATGTTGCATCGCCTATTTCATTATAGAATGTTTTTAATAACATCCAATTTGCATATTATTAGTATTAATGGTACAACTATAAATCATCAACTTTCTATGTAGAATTTGAATTTTTGGTTTCTCATGTGAATTATGTGAATTAATTGTCAAAGCCATATGAGAAGACAAGCCTTTTGGACATGGCATGTGTACAAAATTCCTTGAAAAAAAGGACTCAAATCACGGGTATAAACGTGTTTGTAAATTCTTTTTCCCATGAAACTTATTTCAAGCAAGTAAAACACAAAAATTCATATTTTAAATTATTCTATTTTACTTTTCTTAATAAATATGAATTTTTTTATTTATTTATAATATAAGACGGAGGAAAATTTCAATACTACTATGAATTCTTTTCCTCAAATTTAACTTCCCGTTTATCCACTACTTTTTTTTACTGATTATATATAGTACTTTTTTACTAAATCTCTTTTTTAAATACTTTTTCTTTCGTCATTGTAGTATTTTCTTACCAAATATTTTTTTTTTAACCAATCCTTACCAAATATTTTGAGAAAGGATTAATACTCAAATTATAGCATTTAAAACATTTAATTATATTAAAAAATATTATATTTTTTCTCTCAAATATATTTGGCTTATTAGTAATTTTTTGTAAAAAATTGTAAAAAAAAAAGATATATTATTAGTAAAGATCAATAAATTGCAGCGTTTTACATTGAATGAGATTGATATTGCTTACGTGAATTTATTGTCAAAATCATATGAGAAGAGGATCACTATCGAAATGTCATGTGTACAAAAGTCTTTGAAAAACAGCTATCAAATAATATATCAATCGATTCCAATAGCAATTGACGTTGCAATTAGAAATAAATGACCATTGCTTATTGTGAAATTTGAATCAAAATGTATAATGATAAAATAAATGATCATTGCTCTGTTTCCTTTTATTTTTTTGAAGCATAATAATGATAGAAAGATCAACTTTGTTATTAATTTGATTATGATAATAATGTCAAAATAATGCTAGAAGATGATTGATGAGTGTGTCATGTGTACATTAAACCCTAAAAAAAAGTCCAAATAATATAATATATCTTATATTAGTTAATTTTCACATCAATATCCTCCGAATAACATAAATATAGAACCTAGTATATATTATAAATAAAAAATATGTCTCTGTATTAACATATGAACAAACATACGGTTCCTATAATAATTTTTTTTTTTGGTATTCGTTTACCAAAAATATATACTTTTTGGTATTTACCATCTTGTTCTTATGGGAAGAATTATCTGATAATTAATAGTTCGACCGCCGTGTGCATATATATATCCCCAAATAATACATGTGCAAAATTCTCACATAAAAAAAAAAAAAAGATCATATATAAATAACAAAATAAAAAGAACACATGCCACATAAAAATACAAAAAAATAAGTCTATGTATTAATATATGAGTAAAAGTATAAAATCCCGTATAAATATCTTAAAATAAAAGTATAAAACCACGATAAAAAATATAAAAAATAAAATAGATAAAAAAAATAGGAAAATTAATAAAAAAATAGGAGAATGTCTTAAAATCCCGTATAAATGTCTTAAAATAATTGTACTATTTTCCTCCTTTTTTTTTTTGAACAATTCTCTTCCTCCTCTTTATTATTGGTCTTCTCTTTTTTTTTTTGGTATAAATTATTGGTCTTCTCTAAATAAATAAAAAATTAATACAGAAAATAATCTTAACCTAATCAAACAAATTTAATCCACTCTAAGAAAAGAATATAATTGATCCCGTCAAGTTATATCGCAACCAACTTGGTATTAATTCATTCCTTTCATAGTCTTTCTATACATCTGCAAATAAAATATAATAAATGATTAAATCCAATATAAAACATTGCTTTGGATATTTTTACGGTACAATAAATATAATAAAATTAATGTTTGCAATAAAAAGAATATTCCTTAACGATATGAATTTTCTGTACAACTATTAATGAATGTTGCATCGCCTATTTCATTATAGAATGTTTTTAATAACGTCCAAATTTCATATTATTAGTATTAATGGTACAACTATAAATCATCAATTGTCTATGTAGAATTTGAATTTTTGGTTTCTCATGTGAATTATGTGAATTAATTGTCAAAGCCTTATGAGAAGAGAAATCTTTTGGACATGGCATGTGTATAAAATTCTTTGAAAAAATGGACTCAAATCACGGGTAAAAACGTGTTTGTAAATTCTTTTTTCCATGAAACTTATTTCAAGTAAAACACAAATTCTAATTTTAAATTATTCTATTTTACTTTTCTTAATAAGTATGTATTTTTTTATTTATTTATAATATAAAACGGAGGAAAATTTCAATACTACTATGAAAAGAGAATTATTTAATATCTCCTAGTACCCAAACCCGTGCCAAGCACGGGTAAAAATGTGACTATATAAATAATATTTAAATATTAAAATTTTCATAAATAAAAAATAAAAAATTAAAAGTTATAATTATAACATAAAAAGCGAACATGTTTAATAAGTCACACAAAATACCCACATCAGTAAAAATATGCTTAATACTTGTTATCATTTTATTAATAAAAAATTGAATTAAATATAAAACTATTATTTGAGAGAAGAAAGAAATACTCCAATAAAAACATTAAATTATATTATGATATTTGATTCTATTCAAATCTATTTAACTAATTTTTTATTTTATAATAATACATGTATTTTATCTCCAAAATTTTTTATAGTAGTTAAAAGACATCTCAAATTCAAACTCCATTCATTTATTTCATTTATTTGTAAGTGTTCTTTCAGTCCTAAGACATTCATTATCTTAGAATGAGGTTTTCAAATACATTCTTTTTTCTACTTTACCCATTTTTAGAGCACACTTTAAAAATTCATTTATTATAGGGGCTTTTTAAAAAAATTGTATCATTTTGGTTTAACAAAATTAAATTCATTAAAACAACAAATCGTTCTCTATATAAATTCATTTGTTTGGAACAAAAACATTTGCAAATGCCTTTGGAATTAGAGTGTTAAGTCAAAAATATAATAATTTGAGTATCATTTCTTTTAAAAGCTTAAGGTAAGCAATATATCATGTATTATGTCCAGACCCGTTTTTATGATTTTGGTGGCCTATGGATAAACTTATAATTGGGCCTAATTTGAATTCTTAAAAAATATTGAATTCAACTGCTAATTTTTTTTTTAAGGAAATTACTCTCATGTCAACAACCACCAAAAAATCATTGACTCTAAAAATTCTTCGGGTGATTGTATTCCTCGTCATTATCATTTTCGTCACATTGACTTTTCCTAATGCCACAATGTTTTGTTGGCATATATAATATTAATATACTTCCGGATACTAAAAATCCGGATACTAAAAATCATAATTGGATGAAAGTTCATAATAAAAAAACTTAAGGATGAAAATTCATAATGAAAAAACATAACAATATCACATGAATGTATAATGTAATCATTCAACCAAAATAACACAACTTGACTGTCACTTAAAATTTACAATACACATTACACTTTTATGTAAAAATAATAATACACATTACATCTTTAAAACCAATTTACAACATTCATAATTATGTGGCAAAATAATCTTCACTTAAAACTAATCAATTTTAATCAATAGTGGCAGATCCAATATCTATAGAGTTCAGATACCATATTCTTCATCTAAGATCCATTTCTGCAAAAATTAAAAAAATGATGAATATAGATTAAGATGAATAATAAGCGGAAAAGAGAAGGGTACAAAAAGTTTAAGAATTGTACCCGTGAATTTGAGACTGTGGCCACTTGGCAACATCAATTGTCACTGGATTCCTTATGTATTCATGTCAGCCTATGAATTTTTTTGGGAACAAAATCAGCATATAAGTTTTACTTGAGTTGTGAAATCCCAATTAAAAAAATGAATGTAACGATAGCCATAACCATGAATTTTCAAAAGTGAAGAATATGAGAGTGCATACATATCTATATATATTTGAGTCATTCTCATTCATACTCAGACTAATATGCTCATAACCTGATTTATTTGCTGTCATAATTAATATGTATTAATGCAAATAATACCAATATTTTCTGATTAGATGTATTTGATATGGATGCAAGAATTAGGGGTGAAACATATTGTTAATCAATGAGCATTAAAATATTAAAATAATGGCTAAAATGAATTTCTATTGGAAGAATGAATTTGACGTGATTTGATGGGGAATGGTAAAAATTATTAGTCATTAATATTAAGTGTTCTTTTTAGAGTTGATTTCAGATTTTAGTATCTTTTTATCTTTCACAAAAGCTTGAACATAACAAACTAGAACGCGGCTGCGCAATTCATTTCAGCCATACCTTTGACCTGATGGAAATTTATCTTAATTCCAACATTTGCATATTAGGATGCATTATAGTTATACAATGTCATAGAATGTCATGAAACAGACAATATTGACTACAATTATATGGCATTTGACAGCATCATATCGTGATACAAATATTAAAAGTACGATGGAGCGACAAAAATATCTTTGCATTAACCAACTGTGTTCATAAATAAACTTTGGCAAATATAAAATATTATGTTATACAAGGATTGATGCATCAAATTCTGAACAAAAAAGCAAAACCAACATTTGCGCGACCACGATGGATGGATATTATTACATATTTGAGAACTAGTAGTTTACCAAAGGAAGTAACTGCTGTTGCAATCTGGACTAAGATAAATGACCGTAGAAGAATTGTCTAAAGAAACTCAATATTTTGTAAACCAAAAACAAAACAAAAACAAACAAAAAAAGAAACTCAAAATTTTAAGGATCCGGGGGTTCATTCTACTGTATTCATTTGCAGCAACAGTTGTCTTCCGTGAAGTTGAAAGGGCCTTCTTCAAATCTAATTGCGACAAAGGTCTAGGTTCCTGACATGTGAAAAATAAATAAAACAGCTCAGTAATTTTCATCTTATGAAATGTAAAAAACAATAAGACGACTATACAATTAACAAGACTTGATATATGAAATCACATCCACATCGTCACAAATTTCTTTCATTGACCAGAGACATTTTTCAAGTATGCAAATATTAGTTTCAAATAAAACAGACATACACAACATTGATTTGAATCTGATATTTAATTCAAATACAGTCTAGCCAAGTCAATCATAAACAGCATATTATCCAATACTAGGAAAATTAAAAAATTAAAGCAGATACAAAAGTAGAAGAAAATGACAAATATACTAACACAGGTTTGTTTCCCTTTCTTCTCATCATCCAGTAGTTCTCTAATAGGAAAATATGCAGCCTTCTTGCAAAGATCAAATAAATCTGAACCAGTGTAACCCTTACATAACCCAGCTATATAACCGAAGTCTATTTTATCTTTAACCCTCTCCCCCTTTAAGATAACCTTCAATATCTCAGCCCTCTCTCTTTGGTTTGGATATCCAATTTCAAAAGCATGAGGAAACCGCCTGAGTATTGCTTCATCAAGTTCTGCAGGACGATTAGTTGCTGCAAGCACCATAACCTGAGCATTCTCTACACAGACAAAAAAAAAAATATATTGTAGTCTGTAGTAACAATAACTATACCTTACCATCAAAATTGTCACTTGTTTTGAAAATTTAAACAACAAACGAAAATTACATGACAACTAATTTAAATCTTACTGTTGGTGGTGAATCCGTCCCATAGAGCCATGAACTCCGTTTTCATGCTTAACATAGCCTCGTCATCTGATGTACGTCGTTTACCCAAAAAACTGTCTACTTCATCAATGAATATGATGGCAGGCTGAAGCTTATCAGCCAAGCTAAATACGGCAGCCACTGCAGAACAGCAAAATATTAGCAATATACCAAAACAAAGAATAGCGCTTGAATGAAGAACATAAAACAAATTGATCAAAAAGAAATAGATACAAATTTATGTTGTATAATCAATCGGGGTTTGATTAATGAAGCGTAATTAGGTATGCCAGGTTAGCCTCGTTAACTGTTATAATAAAGAATGTGTGTGGCTGAACAGCTTCAACCTTCAAGCCTTCAAACAAGTAACTACATATTTGCTAAACTGTAGTTATTAGAGATCCTATGGAGGGGTGACAATCACTAAGCATATACACTCCTCAAGAAGGATTAGGCAAGGATGAAAAACTTGGCCAGCAAGAGCATATAATCTAAGGAAGCCCTTTTACTCATCTAAAACAGGAAATGTTTGTCATATTTTTCTGGTGATTTTTCTTGATAAAAAATAAGCTGATTTTTTCAATATAAGGCAATTATCCATCTGAGAACAACAGATTGTCATTCGATGAACAGATGGCCTTGTCCACCAAACAAGCTGAGATATTGGTTTAAAAGAATGAGAACCGACTGCATTTCACAGTATAAATACATTGATTTAAAACAACATTGACACTCCACAATATAAATTACATGCACAGAAAACAAACATATGGGGAATACATTTGGAATTGGAAGCTAAAAAACAAGTCCAATGATCAGTCACATTGTATACCTGCATATTCTTTCACAAGAAAAAATAAGACATCCTGGTCGTATGAAAAACCCACCATGGTAGGGTCTGGGGAAAGGATGTAGGCAGCCGTTTAATACTACTATTCCTATGAACTATTATTTTCTATATAGACGATTCAAGAAAATTTTAGTTTCATCCTATTAATACCGCTGTTAAGAATATTGGCTAATATTTTCTATTAGTGGTTGTGGCCAAATGTCAAATGTAACATCGTAATGGAAAAATGTCAAGATAGGGTGATCACGCTTAGATGAAGTACGCTTCAATGGCCGAACATTTTTGGGTCACGGGTACTGCAGTCAAAGTTATGCTGTCAGTACAGTAGAACTACTATGCATGGCAGCCAAGGAAACCCAAATTATGCAATGACCCGTCATTCTTCCAACTTCACTTGAGCCAACAGACGCCAGCAGTTAGCAGTCATGTGGCTACAACCAACGTACATTAAAATCGTGTTTCAACTCGTAAAATCAATCTGACAATCTTCAACACTGAACAATCTTGATCCCAAACAGAATCGAAACTGGGTGGGATCGTATGAAATTGCTTGGATCGATTTGCTAGCTGGTCAAATTGCTTGGGTATCCGATCTTTCACGATTTCACTGGAGAAATAAGAAACTGAGTTACACGGGTTGGATTTCCTCTACTTGGTTACATAAGACAATTTTGTGGGTTAAAAAGTGAAAGCCCAAACAGGATGTCCAGCTTAAATCTACCGGTTAACTGTTCTGGCCTCCTTTAATTGAGTTTGTCAGCTGTTTTTCTGATAGGAATGGGCTTATTAACATAGAAGGGGATGTGCTGGTTAACAAAGAGAATGTCGAGCCCAAAGTGTGGCGTGTGTATGAGAGGAGAATTAAGAAAAGAGTCACAAAGGAAGTGTGATGGCTGACGTGGCTGTTTGTTAGGATATTCCCTCAATAAATATCATAGTGGGAATTAGTTATGATATCACTTCGTTTTATTATTCACGTTTGTGGTTAGGCAGTAAGAGAAACTTTCTCTACTGAGGAGCCTTAGCTCTGGTTGTATTTCCAGTTTTCCATTCATCATATATACAATAACTTCTTACCATTTTATATATTGTTATCTCTGCTCTATCATTTTCTCTCTAGCATATTTGAGTTTCTGCCTGTGCGAGTTGTTTGTGGATCTCTTTCTGCTCTTTGTTCGTGTATCTTTTTCCCCCGGGCTACGACAGAAAAGTATATCTCACAGTAAAGGTTGGATTTCAATGAAGAACAGCAAGTGGAGCCTAGAAGTGGCGGGTTTAAATATGTTGGTTCTGTTTCTCCAGACCTAGTGAGCCGAACCCATATTGATTACAGTTACAATATTAATGAAAAAGAGCAGACGGGAAGTTCTTCTTTAACCTTTGTTTACGACACAGTGGGCAGAACCCAAGCAAATGGAATTGAAGGAAAATATATGCAGCCATTCTATTATTATTCCTACAGCAACTTAGATCATACATCATTGGTTCAGGACAGAATATGTTCCAACTTTTACATTGCACCCCGGCTAGGTTGATTTTGAAGGGGGTGGTATTCTTTAGAACAACAATATTTCTAATTGTTAGGTTTATTGGTTATTTAAAGAGGTGGACATGCATATGTGTTTCTATGTTACAACTTTTAGATTGCACCCCGGCTAGGTTGATTTTGAGGGGGATGGTATTCTTTAGAACAACAGTATATCTTATTTTAGTCAAAAAAAAAAAAAAAGGAATTTCTAATTGTTAGGTTTATTGGTTATTTAAAGAGGTGGACATGCATAAATTGGAGGCAAGGGGAGAGGGACATGATTAAGTTTTGTAAACATTGAGTGAATAGAGAAATGACTTGGTTGTTTTTAGGAACCCAATAATTGAATTCCAAAGAGATACAACAATTTTATTAAGAAATAGGATAGAATCTCTCCTCAAGAATTTCCTCTTCACAGTAGAGACTAATACTCTATTCACAATTACGATAATCAAAGATGCTCAGCACCCTTTGTACTTATACAAATAGCCCTAATATAATAACAAGTAACAACCTCAACTAATTAATTAGTTAACTACTATTTATTTACTGAACTAAGAAAATCATAACATCCATTATCCATACAAACAAAAATTGAATTTATCATCAAAATATGCTACAAGATAGTTTTAAGGATATCACACACTTACCGAGCTTTTGGGCATCCCCGAACCATTTGCTCATGAGGTTGGATATCTTGACATTAATGAATACTGCTCCAGACTCCTTGGCAATAGCTTTTGCAAGTGTAGTTTTTCCAGTGCCAGGAGGTCCATACAACAAGACCCCCTTTTGTGGTCCAAGGAGCTTACCATGCGAAAACAAGTCGGGCCGCTTAAGGGGTAAAATAACAAGCTCAAACAAAGCTTGTTTAATAGTTTCAAGTCCCCCAATGGAGTCAAATTCCACATTAATGTTGTCAGGATTTATAACATCACATGAAATCACATCCTACACACAATGAAGTTAAAGGGCACATATCAAACATCAAAATAAAAGATAACAGTTAACTGGGAAGACAAATAAGCTAGCTTATAGCTTATAAGCTAAAAGCTCTGTTTGGTAACAGTTTTTAAAAAAGAGCTTATAGCTTATTTTCCAAATGCTATTTCAAGTAGCTTATGAGCTTATAGCTTATCATTTTTTCTTCCAATTTTACCCCTATCATCTTACTTGAAAAAAAAATCAAATATTAATTAAACATATCTTTTTTTATGTCATTTCATGCGCAAATTCAATTAGCTAGCTTATTTGCTATAGGCTAAAAGCTAGCTTATAAGCTACCGGCTATAAGTTCATCTAGCTTTATTTTTTACCAAACAGAGCCTAGGTCTAATTTTTTTTACAGAAATCTACAAAATTTTTGCAACTGATTGTAGAGACAACAACAGTTGAGAAATTGGTACTACCTCGTAAGAATTGGTTTGAACGAGGGGACGACCTAGACGCTTTGCAATCTCTTTCTTCTGCTCATGAGCCTTCTTCGATGTTTCACGGTTCGGGTCAAGATATTGGAGCCCCGTTGTCAATACATAGTAACCCACCACTGCCTTAACCGCGTACACAATCAAAAAATGCATCGCTTTTCCACCAACTTTGATCCCTTCTACCAAATTTCATAGTGGTTGGTTTAGATAAAATGCCACATATAATATCGTTAAAGTGTAGTTAGTTCCCAATGCTAATTAAGAAATTTAGTTTCCAATGCTAATTAAGAAATGGAGGTTCCCGATGCACTTAGAGTGTCTTTGGATGGAGGAATTTTTGGAGATAAACTAATGTTTCGAGAGAATTCAAATGATTTGAGGTGAATTTCATTGTTTGGATGGAAATTTGAAGAATTTTCAAAATGATGGAAATTTATTAAGTATTTTGTTCAAGTTAAATTTAGAGAATTTCAAAATGACACATAAAACCAAAAAATTTGAAATTCCTTCTTCTCTGTAAACTTTTAAAAATTACTAATTGATAGTAAAACCTAAAATTAGCCGAAAAACCTAAAATCGACGATAAACACTAAATCAGCCGAAAATTCAAAAAATCTGCAGAAAAACCTAAAATCGGCCAAAAGCCCAAAAATCGATTATAAACTCTAAAATCGGCCGAAAACCCAAAAAATCGGCAGAAAAACCAAAAATTGGCCAAAATTCCAAAAATCGACTAGAAACCCTAAAGTCGGTTGAAAACCCAAAAAATCGGCGAAAAACCAAAAATCGGCCGAAAACCTTAAAACGGCCAAAATCCAAAACATCGACTATAAACCCTAAAATCGGCCGGCAACCCGAAAAATCGGCAGAAAAACCTAAAATCGGTCAAAATTCCAAAAATCGACTATAAACCCTAAATCGGCTGAAAACCCAAAAAATCGGCCGAAAAACCAAAAATCGACCAAAAACCCAAAAAATCGGCCAAAATCCAAAAAATCGACTATAAACCCTAAAATCGGCCGGCAACCCGAACAATCGGCAGAAAAACCTAAAATCGGTCAAAATTCCAAAAATCGGCCGAAAACCCAAAAAATCGGCCGAAAAACCAAAAATCGACCAAAAACCCAAAATCGGCCGAAGAATCTAAAATCGTCCCTAAACCCAAAAAACTCGCCCGAAAACCTAAAATCGACCCAAAATCCTGAAATCGGCTATAAACCCCAAAATCAGCCGAAAAACCTAAAATCGACTGTAAACCCATTTTTCGGCCGATAATAGGGTTTATAGTCGATTTTTAGGTTTTTCGGTCGATTTTTCGTTTTTCGGTCAATTTTAGGGTTTATAGTCGATTTTTGGGTTTTTCGCCGATTTTAGTTTTTTCGGCCGATTTTTTGGGTTTAGGATAAATTTTTGGGTTTTCGATTAATTTTTTGGGTTTTCAGCCGATTTTAGATTTTTTAGTCGATTTTAGGGCTTTTGGTCAATTTTAGGTTTTTCAGCCGATTTTGTGTGTTACTGTCGATTTTAGGGTTTTTGGCCGATTTTAGGTTTTTCGGCCAATTTTATGTTTTTTCTGCTGATTTTATGGTTTTCGGCCGATTTCATGGTTTATAGTCGATTTTAGGTTTTTCAGCTGATTTATGGTTTTTGACCGATTTTAAGTTTTTCCGCCTATTTTTTCGGCCAATTTAATGGTTGATAGTCGATTTTAGGTTTTTTGGCCGATTTTAGGTTTTTCGGCCAATTTTTTTTGTTTTCGGCCAATTTTTGGGTTTAGGGTCGATTTTATTAAAATAAATAAAATTAAATGAAGGAAATTCAATTACGTTATCCAAACAAAGAATTTTACAATTGATGGAATTTCAACACTTTATCCAAACACTGGAATTTGAAAATCAATGGAATTCAATTGAATAATTGAATTGCCTAGTATTTAAAATTCCTTGAATTTCTAAAATCCATCATCCAAACACACTCTTAGTTTCCAACCGATACTGTAAGTAACTACGTATGCATTCCAAGAACGCAATTGTTAGTTTTTTTTTTTATATTTTAATTAGCTTGCTTCCAAAAACTAATGGTTGGAGCATGGTTAATTTTTTTATCTTTTTTTTTGGTAAGGTAGCATGGTTAATTTGCATAAATTTATTTATTTTTGCTATTTTTTAATTTTCATAAATATCCTCCAAATGCTTTAAAAAAGAAAATATCTCCAAAATAATTAATAGAATGACTTTTCTATTAATAAAAAGAGTTAAATAAGTTTTGGCTTAACTACACATTTGGTCCCTTACGTTTATTTTAGGTTTCAATTTGGTCCCTTACGTTTAAAAAGTATCAATTTGGTCCCTTGCGTTTATTTTATGTTTCAAGTTAGTCCTTTCCGTTAGTTTTGTCACTAACACCGTTTGAACAGTACACGTGTCAGCATGTCCAAGTGCCACGTGTCAGTCCACATATGCAAATTGACTGCCACATGTGACAAAATTGACGGAAAGGACTAACTTGAAACCTAAAATAAACGTAAGGGACCAAATTGATACTTTTTAAACGTAAGGGACCAAATTGAAACCTAAAATAAACGTAAGGGACCAAATGTATAGTTAAGCCATAAGTTTTTTGTCTTACAAATAATTTTGATTTTAGTCTCTAAAAATAAAATGCAATGTTTTTAGTAAAAAAATAAATAAAAAATTTAGTTTTTGTCTTTAAAAATATTGTCATTGTCATTATTTTAAAATAATATGAAACTACATAGATTTAACATAATACATAGACTAAATATAGAAACATTTTGAATATACAAAAATTATAACATTGACATTAAAATGAACATAAATGGGTTATTATAGACTAAGACACTGTTTGGTAAGTCCAATACGCTTGTTTGATAAAAATGTGAAGTGTTTGGTAACGAGTTTCTCTAAGTAGCTTATAGTGTTTTTTGAGATGCTATTTCAAGTAGCATATGAGCTTATAACTTTTTACATTTTTTCCATTTTTACCCTTATTATTTTTATTTATTATTTCTTTATTTTTTTTAAATATAATAACTACTCACTAACCATATACTTTTATGTCATTGTATACTTACACTAACCATACCCACTAATCATGTACTTTTATGTCATTTTATACTTGCAAGTTACAACAGCTAAATTTGTCAAACACTTTAATTTTATTCTACTAACTTTTCAACTATAAACTAGCTTTTCAGCTAACAGCTAGCTTATTTTTATCAAACAGAGCCTAAAAATAAAATAGAGAATTTCGGAAGGATATAAACATCTAGATTTTTATTTTTAAGACCGAAAATTAAAACTTGTTATTTTAAAGGACAACAAATAGTGCTTTTGTGGCGAACAAGTTGTCTACGTGGTGGTATATGAGTGCTGATGTGGTTGATACGCGTGGTACTGAGTTCGAGCGCTGACACACTTGTAAAAAATAGTATGGTTATAAAAAATTATTCAAAATTGATGCATGGACAATGAAAATCAATTTACACTTCTCCTATAAAGGGGTGGACAGCACCGACCCATCCGGGTCAGTCAAACAGGCTAACGGGTTTCTAAAGCGGTTTCAACAGGGTTAAAACAGGCGGGTTCGGACCTAAAGTCTAGACCCGGCAGTACCCGCACAGACTGCGAGAATGCACCTATAGTGAACTTCCTGTCTATAGTCTGTACACATGTTCTACTTTTCGCAAAGCTTGAACATACCATTGACCTGATGGAAATTTATCTTAATCCCAACATTTACATGTTAGGATGTATTATAGTTATACAATGTCATAGAATGTTGATGCATTTGACGCCGAAACAGACAATAATGACTACAGTTATGTCATTTGACAGCATCATATCATGGTACAAATATTAAAAGTAGGGTGGAGCGACAAAAATATCTTTGCATTAACGAACAGCATTCATAAATAAAATTTGGCAAATATATAATTATTATGTTTTACAAGAAGGATCGATGCATCAAATTCTGAACAAAATGCAAAACCAACATTTGCACGACTATAAACAATGGATGGATAATAATACATATTCGATAACTAGTAGTATACCAAAGGAGGTAATTGTTGCAATCTGGACTATGCTAACTAACAGTAGAAGAAAGGTCTAAAGAAACTCAAAATTTTAAGGATCCTGGGGTTCTAATTGGATGTTAATCATGTGAGAACCCATAAGCCTAGAAATTTCCTTGATTGCAGCTTGAACCTCGTAATCACCTGACTCACCAGAAAATGACTGTCTTGAAGATGACTGTGCTTTCATTCTACTGTATTCATTTGCCGCAACTGTTGTCTTCCGTGAAGTGGAAAGGGCCTTCTCCAAATCTAACTGTGACAAAGGTCTAGGTTCCTGAAACGTGAAAATAAATAAAACAGCTCAGTAAGACGACTATACAGTTAACAAGTCTTGATATATGAAATCACATCCACATCGTCACAAACAGTCTAGCCAAGTCAGTCATAAACAGCATATTATTCACGACTAGGAAAATTAAAAAATTAAGGCAGATAAGAAAGTAGAAGAGAATGACAAATATACTAACACAAGATTCTTTCCCTTTCTTCTCATCATCCAGTACACAAGATTCTTTCCCTTTCTTCTCATCATCCAGTAGTTCTCTAATAGGAAAATACGCAGCCTTCTTGCAAAGATCAAATAGATCTGAACCGGTGTAACCCTTACATAATCCAGCTATATAACCGAAGTCTATGTTATCTTCAACCCTCTCATCCTTTAAGATAACCTTCAATATTTCAGCCCTCTCTCTCTGGTCTGGATATCCAATTTCAAAAGCTTGAGGAAGCCGCCTGAGTATTGCTTCATCAAGTTCCGAAGGACGATTAGTTGCTGCAAGCACCATAACTTGAGCATTCTCTACACAAAAATAAAAAATAACATAAAGTAGTCAGTACTAATAATAGTTAAATCTCCATCAAAATTGTCACTTGTTTTGAGAATTTAAACAAAATACCAAAATTACATGACAACTAATTTAAATCTTACTGTTGGTGGTGAATCCATCCCATAGAGCCATGAACTCTGTTTTCATGTTTAACATAGCCTCGTGATCTGATGTACGACGTTGACCCAAAAAACTGTCTACTTCATCAATGAATATGATGGCAGGCTGAAGCTTGTCGGCCAAACTAAATACGGCAGCCACTGCAGAACAGCAAAATATTAGCGATTGACCAAAACAAAGAATAGAGCTTGAACAACGAACATAAAACAAATTGATCACATAAATAATTCGATACAAATTTCAGTGGTATAATCAATTGGGGTTTGATAAATGGAGCGGAATTAGGTATGCCAGGTTGTCCTCGTTAACTGTTATAATGAAGAATGTGTGTCGCTGAACAGCTTCGAGCCTTCAAAAAATATATACATATTTCTAAACTGTAGTTATTAGAGAACCTGTACAGGGGTCACCATCACTAAGCATGTACACTCATCACGAAGGATTAGGCAAGGATGAAAAACTTGACCAGCAACAACATATAATCCAAGGAAGCCCTTTTAATCATCTGAAACTGGAATTGTTTGTCATATTTTCGTGGTGGTTTTACTTTTTTTCATCTAAAACTTGACCAGTTCCAATTCCAACAATCACTTGTTTAAAAAAAATAGTATATTCTCGTGGTGATTTTACTTTTCGCAGATAGGAAATTTATCAAATGGCGTTAAATAAGTAGAGGAAGGGCTTCCCTAGTATTTCAAATTATCTTGATCTTCTATACATTCATATTTTTTTTCAATACAAAGCAACTATCCATCTGAGAACAACAGATTGCCATTAGATGAACAGATGGCCTTATCCATCAAACAAGCTGAGATATTGGTTTAAAAGAATGACTGCACTTCACAGTATAAATACATTGATTTAAAACAACATTCACACTCCACAATATATATTACATGCTCAAAAAACAAGTTCAATGATCAGTCACATTGTATTACTTACATACTTTTCACAACAAAAAATAAGACATCCTGGTTGTATGAAAATCGCACCATGGCAGGGTCTATGGAAAGGATGTAGGTGGCCTTTTAATACTCCTATTATACGGACTATTATTTTCTACATAGACGAATAAAAAAATATAGTTTCATTCTACTCCTAAACCATTTGTTAAGGATATTGGCTAATATTTTCTATCAGTGGTTGTGCCCAAATGTCAAATGTAACATCGTGATGGAGAAAGGTCAAGATAGGGCGGTCAAGCTTAGATGAAGTACCCTGCAATGGCCGAACATTTTTGGGTCACGGGTACTGCAGTCAATTTTATGCTGTCAGTACAGTAGAATTACTATGCTAGGCAGTCATGGAAATCCAAATTATGCAATGTCCAGTCATGCCTACAAACCAAGGTACATTAAAATTGAGTTTCAACTCGTTAAATAAATCTGACAATTTTCGACACTGAACAATCTTGATCCCAAACAGAATTGAAACTTGGTGGGATCATGTGAAATTTCTTGGATCGACGTGCTAGCTTGTCAAATTGCTTGGGTAGCCGATCTTTCGCGATTTCTTTGGTGCAACAAGAAACTAAACTACACGGTTTGGGTGTCTTCTACCTGGTTACATTAGACAGATTTGTGGGTTAAAAGTGAAAGCCTAAACAGGATGTCAAGCTTAAATCTACCGATTAACTGTTCTGGCCTCCTTCAATTGAGTTTGTCAGCTGTTTCCTCTCTAGCATCTTTGAGTTTCTGCCTGTGCGAGCTGTTTGTGCATCTCTCTCTGCTCTTTGTTCGTGTATCTCTCTCCGCCCGGGCTACAACAGAAAAGCATATCTCATAGGAAAGGTTGGATTTCGATGAGGAACAACATGTGGAGCCTAGAAGCTGTGGGTTTAAATATGTTGGATCTGTTTCTCTCGACCTAGTGAGCCAAATCCAAATTGATCACAGTTACAATATTATTGAAAAAGAGTAGACGGGAAGTTTTTCTTTAACCATTGTTTACAACACAGTGGGCTATATGTAGCCATCTCTTATATCATAGGTGCAGGACAGAAGTGTTTCTCCAGCTTTTAGATTGCACCCATGAGGGCTAGGTTGATTTTGAGGGAGGGTGGTATTCTTCAGAATAACAGTGTTTCTTATGTTTGTTGTTGTTAGGAACCCAATAATTGAATTCCAAAGAAATAACAATTTTAATACGAAATAGGAGAATCTCTCCTCAAGGATTTCCTCTTCACAGTAGAGACTAATAATACTCTTTTCACAATTACAATATTCAAAGATGCTTGCTACCCTTTGTGCTCTCCTATTTAGCCATTATCTACTCTAACAACTCTTAACTACTTTATCTACCCTAGTTAGCCATTATTCTATATCCTAACTGTTGTAGAAGGGAAGAAAAAAATACTTGGAGGAGTCTTTTCGCAGGTTTCATACATTGAGCAATCTCCGTCCTTTCTATGTAATTCAATAAACCAATCTCAAGGAAAAATAGTTAGCCGAGCATTCAAGATTAAACTTGTATAATTTGTGTTAAACTAAAATTCCCTTTTAAGAAAAACAAACTATGATGGAACTTCTCTAATCATATATTATCATGATGAAGGCATGACCAACCATACAACCCATATAGCTAAAATGACAGAAATTACATACAACTATTACAATAATTGGCATGCCAAACTTATATATAGATGCAAAGATAGCATCAATAATTTAATGGGTCTCTGTGTGTCCATATGGATTTATAAAAAATATAAGACTTCAATTCATCATCAAAATATGCTACAGGATAGGTTTAAGGATATGACACACTTACCGAGCTTTTGGGCATCCCCGAACCATTTGCTCATGAGGTTGGATATCTTGACATTAATGAATACTGCTCCGGACTCCTTGGCAATAGCTTTTGCAAGCATAGTTTTTCCGGTGCCAGGAGGTCCATACAACAAAACCCCCTTTTGTGGTCCAAGGAGCTTGCCATGCGAAAACAAGTCGGGCCGCTTTAGGGGTAGAATAACAAGCTCATACAAAGCTTGTTTAACAGCTTCAAGTCCCCCAATGGAGTCAAATTCCACATTAATGTGGTCAGGATTTATAACATCACAGGCTATCACATCCTACACACAATGAAGGATACAAATCAAACATCAAAACAAAATATTCCAATTTTTTTACATAAATCTACAAAATTTTCTTCTTAAAATTTAGAAAAAGTAAAAATAGTCCCTAAACTTAAAAGATTGTAATTTTATGAGACTAAAAACATATTTAACTCTTTCTTCAATCATACTAGACGAATTCGAACGAAAATGCTAAATTTGTCCTAAGAAAACACGTTAACTAGACCTAAAAATCCAATTTTGCATTGATTATAGAAGCAACAATTAAGAAATTGGTGGTACCTCATAAGAATTGGTTTGAATAAGGGGACGACCTAGACGCTTTGCAATCTCTTTCTTCTGCTCAAGAGCTTTCTTCGTTGATTCACGGTTCGGGTCAAGATATCGGAGCCCCGTTACCAATACCCAGTAACTCAGCGCTGCCCTAGCCGCGTACAACAACAAATCCTGTAGTACCTTCGTATCTGATAAACCTCCCATTCTCTCTCTCTCTCTCTCTCTCTCTCTCTGTAACTCTCTCTCTCTCTGTCTCTCAACAATCAGAATCTAACAACCCCGAAATTCTGGTGAGCGAGAACCGAGCGTTTTTTTTTTTGACACAAGAACCGAGCGTTTTGAAAGGTTGAAGAATCGAGAATGCTTGCGGATGACGATAGTGAAATCATTGGGCCGGGCCGGGCCGGGCCGTAAAAATATAATGGGTTTTAGACGAAGGCTTCATGGAAGTCGTTATTCCCATACCTCTTTTTGTCATCTACACCCATCTTATAATTTACTATATTTTAAGATTTTGTTTGTGTAATTTAATGTTCTGAATGTTTTAGTCTATGATGTTATTTATATTCTCATTTAAGGTAGATGATGTGGCACATTGACAAGACATGCCATGTCGTATTTTGATGTTGTGTGGTACCGTCGAGTGACCATGTCACATGTTAGAAACGAATAACAAAATAAAACTATAGGAATTAAAAGCTACATTGAACAATTCACTACATTTTTTATTTGAACATGTATTGGTACATTGTTGATGTGTACATCGTGAACCTATACTATTGTCCATCTCAGCAAGTGTACCGGTACCGAAGAATATAATTTCAGTTTTTCACATCATGAACCTATCACTATTGAAAACATAAATGATCCAAAAAATATTAATTTCAGTTTTTCACTTCAACTATCATAGATGACAGTTTATCATCACCATAATATAGAGTTAGTGATTTCTTTATATTGGACTATTAGTTGTCAATACTCACCACCATAAGATCTCCAGAGTTCATCGCTTGCTGCTATGGTAGTACTCCGATTTTTTTTTGAACGGCAAATATAATAATACTCAGATATCTGCATATGACTATTGTGTTGTTGTAAGAACTTAGTTGTCTACATTTTGGCACTTGAGGAAAAATTGATGGGTTAGATATGGATGCAACATACGATATAACATGATAGAATATTATGACGTCGTTTGATCCATGTAGTCGATCCCCTATCCCCAGATGCCATAATGATGCAACATATATTCAAACGACGTCATAATGTTATATTAATTTTGGCACTTGGTTCTCTCTCATTCAACATTTTGGCACTTGGGGATAAATGAAATTGAAAATAATCTAATAAAATATTATAAGAAAGAAAAAAAATTAAAATTAAAAACTTTGTATTCAAACTGAAAAAACTTAGTTGGTTAAAATATAAATTATTAGAGTATTAGGGCAATTTTACAAAGTTCAGCTGTGCAGGTGGACACTCTCATTATACACTGAACCAACTCCTAGAAAAATACATTCCTAAATTTCATATTAAAAAAAAGTAGAATTATCTAATCGTAAAAGCTACTTCCTCTATCGTTTTAAAAATATATTTTATTGCAGTTATTATTAAACGAGCATCTATACTTTTTATATTAAAAAATATAAGAATTTTGTAAAATAATTAATGATAAAAGTAGGCTTAATTAGTTAAACGGTCCCTTAAAGATATTTTTGGTTTTAGATTGGTCTCTTAAAGATAAAAAGGTCTGAATAGGTCCCTTAAAGAAAAAAAATGTCCGAATAGATTCCTTGAAGACATCTCCGTTAATCAGTTTGGTCCCTAAAAAAAGGTCTGAATATGTCCAAACTGATTAACGGATATGTCTTTAAGGATGCGTTTGATCGGCTAAAAAACAGGGGACTGGACAACTTTTGTCGTACCCGGTTTGATTTGAAACTGGTTATGAGACTGGACAAATCATATAGCAAGGGACATGACAAAAACAAGATTTTTTGTCCCTCACCAAACCACAGGACAACTTTTTGTCCACAATACAACTATAAAAAAAATACGAAAATACTCATTTTATTTTCGAATATAAAAATATTATCGCTTTATATCTCTACGGTACAATTTTGTCCTGTATTATCTTGTTCTGTCATGTACTGTTCTGTCCAGTCCTTACTGTTTTACGAATCAAACGCACCCTAAAAGACCTATTCAGACCATTTTTTTTAAGGGGCCTATTCAGATATTTTTTTCTTTAAGAGACCAATGTGAAACAAAAAATGTCTTTAATGAACCATTTTACTAATTAGGACCATTTTACTAATTAAGTCATAGTAATGGAATTGTGTGTCAAAAAAAAAGTAATGGAATTGTTTTTTACAATAAAAAGTAATATTACATATATACACATCAATCACATGTTTTGTCTTTTGGTACAACAATTACATATTTGTTTAATGTGTGCAAAAATCTTAAATTACCAAAGATATGATAGAATGAAAGGAGTAACCATCCATGCCACTGAGCTTGTGATCTCTCTGGCATGCCACACCCACTCCAACACCAGTTATTTTCCCACATCTATGTTGGCAACTTGATAACTTCATTGTCTTGCTCAATCTTAGCTTACTCTGTTAAAGTTGTTGAGAATTTCAGTGTTAGATCCAATTATACCACTCATGGATTAAATCATATAATACAACAATAAAGATGAACTTTGGCTTGTGTTACAATTAAGTGCACCAAAAGTAAGTGTTCTTTAAAATTATTTCCAGATTAAAGTATTTTTATGACTCCACTTAAGGACTAAGGCCAGTGAAATTTATATTATCTCTTAATTTACGTACTTGAGAATGTATAATATAATACGTCAAAGAATGTTTGACGTATCTGATTCTTGAAACAGATAATAATAACTACAATTGTATGTCTTATTTTTGATTGAATCATATCATGATACAATATTATTAAAAGTAGGGCGGAACAACAAAAATACATATATTGAACCATATACTAGCTAAGCTTGGTATATGGTTCAATATGCAATACCAAGCTAGGTATTTTGAAAAGCAGTGTATATAATATTAAAAAAAAAAAAAAAAATACATGTTCTAGAACTAGTATGACTAACTTATCGCTGTTAAAATCCGGACTAAGGCTAAATGGTAGTACAACAAGAATGCTCAAGAGAAAATAAAAAATTTAAGGATCCTGGGAATCTGATTGGAGGTTAATCATTTGAGAAATCATAAGCTTAGAGAATTCATTGATTGCAGCTTGAACTTGATAATCACCTGAATCGCCAGATGATGACGGTTGGTTCATTCTGCAGTATTCATTTGCAGCAACCGTTGTCTTCCGTGAAGTGGAAAGGGCCTTCTCCAAATCTAACTGTGACAAAGGTCTAGGTTCCTGTTCCTGAAACATGAAAAATTAATAAGAGTTCAGTAATTTTCATCTCCAACGTCAGCCGTACACAGCATATCATTTCACTATTTTGAGGATGTAAGATTATAGCAGAGAAGAAAGTAAACGAGAATGACAGAAATACTAACAGGAGATTGTTTCCCTTTCTTCTCGTAATCCAGCAGTTCTCTAATCGGAAAATAGGCGGCCTTTTTGCAAAGATCAAATAGATCTGATCCAGTGTAACCCTTACATGATTTAGCTATAGAACCAAAGTCTATGTTATCTTCAACCTTCTCATCCTTTAAGATAATCTTCAATATCTCGGCCCTTTCCTTCTGGTTTGGCATTCCAATTTCAAAGGCTTGAGGAAAACGCCGAAGTATTGCTTCATCAAGTTCTGAAGGACGATTAGTTGCTGCAAGTACCATAACTCGGGCATTCTCTACAAGAAAACCAAAAGGTCACTTATTTTGAAAATGTACACAATAAATGAAAAATTACATTACAGCTGCTTTAAATCTTACGGTCGGTAGTGAATCCATCCCATAGAGCCATGAACTCAGTTTTCATGTTTAACAAAGCCTCATGATCTGATTGACGACGTTGACCCAAAAAACTGTCAACTTCGTCAATGAATATGATGGCAGGCTGAAGCTTATGAGCCAAGCTAAATACAGCAGTCACTGCAGAAGAACAGCAAAATATTAATGATTGACCAAAACAAAGAACCACATTTAAAACAGCAAACATAAAGCCAAATCGTTCACATAGAAAATTAGATGCAATTGTATGTTGTATAATCACAGAACCAAAGTTTGATAAATGAAAGCATAGTTATATATGCCAAGATGCCCTCATTAAATATTTTATTGAAGAATTTGGCTTATCTGCAGATGAACAGCTTCAAGCCTCACACATTTTGCTAATCCACAATAGTTAGAGAATCAACAGAGGTGGCCATCACTATACAGATACACTCCTTAACAACGAACACACAAGGATGAAAAACTCAACGAACAATACCATATAGGGAAACCCTTGTACTCATTCTAAAACAGAAACTGTTTGTAACATTTTAACCTTATTTTGAAACCACTTCTGATAATAAATTCTTTTTAAGAAAATAGTATATTCCTGACTGATTTCACTCTAAGCAGCTAGAAAGTTTTGCAAATGGCCATAAATTGATGGAGAGAGTGAGTTTCCCTTCTATTTTACTAGTGGTGCTGATATGCTATAAAACTCATTGTCCCAGTACAAGGTCGCTATCAATCTAACAGCAAACTGCCATTAGATGAACAGATGGCCTTGTCCATCAAACAGACTGAAGCAGTGGTTTAAAAGAACATCTGCACTCAACAGTATAAATATGTTATGTTGGAGTCTGTGTTTTATTCTAGAAGAATCCACACGATTCTCGTAATTAATGCATTTTTCCCTGTTATTTGTTTTCTTGTTTATGTTACCTAAACTTTTTTCGGTCCAAGATCATTATCTACAAATTATGGGATAGCAATATAAGATTTTAAACTACTATTACTTCTTCAAAGCTCTTCATTTTCTTTAGAGGCTAATTTCCCTACATACTATCATATACATGATAACAATTTTAAATGTATGATATCAGGACTCCAGTTGACTGACTTTCTGTATAACATTTGTAGTTCCATCCTAGACCATTTGTTAAGAATATTGACTTATACTTTTCATTTGTGGCTGTGTCTCGGTATAGGGAGGTCAAGCATAGATGGAGCACCCCGCAATGGCATATTATGCAGGACAGTTTTCTGCTGTCCTAATTATGCACGGCCTTCATGGAGACCCAAGTTATGCCATCTCAATTCATCCCCACTACCACATAAGTTGTTGGACACTAGCAGTTACTGGGCCACTATCGACAGAGCTGCCATGGGTGTTTGCCTGCAACAGTAAAGCATCTCTCTCCCAGGAAATATTGGATTTTGATGAAGAACAACATCAGGGGACGAGAATGGAGTTTATATACATCAGAACTGTTTCTTTGACCTAACGGGCCAAGCTGAAATAGGTCATAGTAACGAGATTAATGAAAAAAGAGAATATGGGAAGTTCTGATAGAAACCTACGCAATATTAAGGGCCAGGGTGGATAGCGAGTCAAGGTGCACCTCAGCAGCAAAGGGTTTGGAAGGTATATTCTAGAAGGGGTAAAAGAGGAATAGCTGAAGGTGAGAACAGTGAGCTGGCATCAAATGACGTAAATGGAAGGTAACTGACTTGTGTAGATTGTATGCAGGAAATAAATAGTAGTGGAATATTTCTATGGAGGTACCCAAAGTAGTGATCATCTTGTAATATGAACGGAAAGTGTTAGCTTTCCATATGAGTTTATGTTGTGGCGGTTAGGATCATTTCCTTTTGTAAACCCATTTTACTACACATCAATAATATAGTAAAATGGATTTGCAAAAGGAAATGATCCTAACTGCCACAGAGCAAGCTCCTATGGGAAGCTATTGCTTTCCATTCATATTACAAGATCATCACTACTCTAGATACATCCCTAGTTAACATTCCACTACAATTTAATTCCTGCATAACCCTGGCCCTTTATTAATATTGCATAGGTTGCTATCAATGCCCCCTCCTTTACCAAATACCAACTAACCTTTGTTTTAGGACACAGTGAGCTGGCCCAAGCAAATGGAATTGAAGGAATATATGTGGCCCTATTCTTATTATTCCTACAGCAACAGGTTACAAGTTTATGACAACAGTGTTTCTCACGTTCCAGCTTTTAGCTTACAATCTCGAGGGCAATGTTGATTTTGAGGGGTTGGTATTGTAAGGATTCAGAATAAAGGGAAGTTAGAATATATGGGATTAAATAGCTTACATAATTAGGGCACAAGGGGGGAGGGAGATTTATCTGATTTGTAAACATTGAGTGAATAAAGCATCAGCTCTGTCGTAGAGGAGAGTTTGCTCACCTATTCTAATTCTTTCTATAAAACAGGTCTATCTTTCCAAATTTATTTTTCTATCAAATTTTCAATTCTTTCCTAGAGTTCCAAACATTGCATCACTCCATCCATTCAAGGTAATTCAGTAAACAAATCTCAAGGAAAATTTGGCTATCGTACATTCTAAATTCAAGCTTGGAGTTGTTTAGTTTGTGTTAAACTAAAATTCCCTTTAATGCAAAAAAAAATGAACTATCTTGGAACTGTTTCAATCATATCTTACCAAACTAAGCATGACTAGCCTTGCACGTAATACCACTTTAACCAGTTAGTGAAACAAGATTGCAACACATTCAACTCACAGACAATTAGACAAATTACCAAAGAAATTATATATAACAGTTACAATACAACAATTGGAATGCAATGCTTTTATACCGATGCAAAGGGAGCATCATAAATATGAGGGATCTTTGTGTATATATATATATACATGGGGTTTTTTAATGAAAAATATAGGTATTATAATTCACTGAACTAAGAAAATCATAACATTCATCATGATTCATATGTACAAACAAAAATTCGAATCATCGATGAAGCTACATATACTGTATACTATCGTTCTATGATGCATTAAAGAACTAATCACAAAGATACCACACACTTACCAAGCTTTTGAGCATCTCCGAACCATTTGCTCATCAGGTTGGATATCCTCACATTAATGAAAACTGCTCCTGACTCTTTGGCAATAGCTTTGGCAAGCATGGTTTTCCCCGTGCCAGGGGGTCCGTACAACAGGACCCCCTTTTGAGGTCCAAGGAGTTTTCCATACGAAAACAAGTCAGGTCGCTTCAGGGGAAGAATCACAAGCTCAAATAAAGCTTCTTTAATGGTTGCCAGTCCCCCGATGGAGTCAAACTCTACGTCAATGTGGTCAGGATTTATTACATCACAGGCTATTACATCCTGTACACAATAAAGAGCACAATTTAAATATTAGAATGAAATGAAAAATAACATTTAACTAGGTCCAATATTTTTACAGATGCCTACAGAACATCTTCATAAATAAAAGAAAGGCCATACAAGCAGTATAGTATTTCTGTTTAACAAACTAATGTGCTTCTTTTCTATGTATAATTGGATAGGATTCTACAATCGAATCAATTCCTTCATCTATCAAAGAAAGTTATCAATTTTAGGAAATCATACTGTTGAAAGAGTATTATTACATTCGAAATTGGATGAGAAATGCCCTGAAAATGTGTTTATAAGTCGAAGACATCCATAGCCTTACAAATTTCAAGATGGTACCAAAGCTTATCTAAGATCCGTTCAGCCCCCAGTATCTATCGGGCCACTCAAGTCACACTCCAAATGTCCCGTCCTGGGTATAATGGGGAGTGTTGAGAGAGTCTCGCATTGAATGACATACGATGTGAAAATATGTTTATAAGTGGAACGAATTCCTCACCTTACAAGTCAGTTTTGTACTATTGAACTAGGCTTGACCCAATTTTTAAGACATAACATAATAGATGAATTCAACATAAATTGATAAATCTCTTACTATATAAGATATCCTTACAAGTTAGTATTGTAGGTGGTTGAGTTAGGCCCAACCCAAATTCATGATAATATCAAAACTTATCTAAGATGCATTGGGCCACCCGCTATCGGGCCACTCAGGTCATATATTCTTGTCACAAAAGGGGTGTGTTGAGAGAGTTCAACATTGGATGAGACACACCTGAAAATGTGCTTTAAGAGTGGTAGGCATCCCAACCCTCACCATTCACGTCAATTTTGTATGATTGAGTTAGGCCCAACAGTTAACTACCCCTATAAATCCCTCATTACATTGGATATAGAAGTAACTAACATTATACAAAAAAAAAAGAGTACTTGGCAATTATATTGAAGATGAAAACTACTAAAAAATTAAAAATTTGCGAAGTTTGTACCTCATAAGAATTTGTATTAATAAGGGGACGACCTAAACGCTTTGCAATCTCTTTCTTATGTTCAAGAGCCTTCTTTGAAGATTCACGGTTCGGGTCTAAGTAGTGCAACCCGGTTACCAATACCAAGCAACTCAATGCAGCGCTTGCCGCGTATAACAAAATATCTTGAAGGAGCTTCGTATCTGATGAACCCATTTTGTCTGTTAATTCAACAAACAAATTTTCAAATTATGATGATAAAGGTTAGGGTTTGTTTAGAGACAAGAGATTGTTTTTCGATTTTGTACTTTGTTTGTCGCCGACCGAAATCCTGGTCTGGTTTTACCGAAAAAATGGGTTCCTGGAAGTTGCAAGAATCCCTCAATGTTTTGAATTGTGGATGACGACTATTGAGATTTTTTTGGGCTGGGCTGATCGTTGTAAAATTGTTGTTGGACTTCGGCCAAAGGCGTTTTCTCTTTAGGCATGTATCTTTTATATCTAAAATATTTCAATTTTGCTCTTGATAAAAATTTTGGTTTGCAAAAATCGAAGTTTTTTCTATTTCAAATTCAGAAAAAATTTGATTAATATAAACCAATATTTTTTAAATTTAGTAAAAATTCGGTTAACATAAATCAAAATTTTTTTCAAGGCAAAAAAAATTTAGTTCGTAGAAATCGAAATTTTTATTGAAGGACAAAAAAGTAAAATTCAAAGGGGGAAAAAGAACCATGAAAGGCTTAAAGAGAAAACATCGCCAAAGGGTCTAAATAAAATCCATTTAGGGCCCCTTGATTATTCTCATGCTCCTTCAAAGCGTTGAAATTGCCCCTCAAAGCATTTTGAATTAGGAAATGATTTTTTATTTTTGAATTTTGAATTTTGTTGGGATTTCGAGGGTTTTGGAACATAACTTCCTAAATGTTACTTTTTTTTAGCTAGTTTGTATAAATTGAATTGTTTTGGATTTGACCAAGGCCTGATACACATGAACCAAGTGCTCTAAGATCCAGCTCAAAACTACTCCTTTACCGAGGCTTTTCTTGCAAACCAATGATAACACATACGATAACTACTGTACACCTCTTGATCCCTTATACGCTTACGAGACCGTTGGATTTATCTCAAAGGTCATCATCGCCTCTAATGACAACTGTCTCCGGCTGGCACTGACGGTTATAACCGTCTCCCCTGTATAAAGGCAAACTTTGGTGTTAAGGTGGACAATTTCAATCACTTTTCACTTTCACTCATCCTTGATCACTTGAACGTTAGAGTGCAAATGTAACTTGCTGGTACCTTCCCCAATCTCCAACAAGAAGCGTCATACATAAAGCATATCACCATCGTAACCGTTTCAAATTTCACCATCGGAATCGTCTAGTTTTCCATTAAGCAAAATATGTACTTTCACTTATTTTGAATCACTCAACCACCATAGTTGTGATAAAACTGGTTTGTGTTTTTGAGGTTTTTAAGGTGTGGAATTAACATAATATATAGTATATGAATTTCCTACATTTTTACTAGTTGTTAATGTATGCTATGCATTTTTATATATTTGTAGCCTTGTAGGGATGGTTGAACCTCCAGATGGATGAAATACTTCTTGTGTTTGAAGTTCGATTGATGAATAAATTTGATGGAATTTAGATTAGATATTGGGACCGGAGAGAAAGTGATTTGTATTTGAAACTAAACAAATAACAAAAAAAAACTTAATTGATCTATGCATTTTGGCCATGGCGTATAAAATCACATTTCGGAAGATATCTTCCGAAACCAATCGAATTCTTAATGCATCTTCTAAATGCTCCATAACATAACTACCAAATAAAATGAGGGGTTTTTTCTTCTTTCTTTTTTATACAAAAAATGAGGGGTATTTTTGAATTATAAAGAGCGATTTTCAAATAAAGACACGGTACACAACTTTTTGTTCAACCCATACCAACCTATTAAAATTATAGTTAATACAACAGAAAAAAAGTGTGTTAGAGTGTGTTTGTTAAAGAGTGTGTTGCTAGCACTCCTCCAAATGTAGTTACGTCAAGCCATATCATCATCGACTTTTTTGTCACAATGTTATTATATTTTCTTCAAATGATCTGTTAATGACTTCAAGTGGCCTATCAACGGCTTTAAGAGCAATTTTAATTATCTTCTCTATCGTCTTGGTAATGATTTTATAGTATTATTAATAACTAATAAGCTAGGTGTTGTTTGGTGGAGCAATTAGCCAATTACTTACATTCAGGGTCTGTTTGTTTGAGATTAAAAAAATAAAATAAAAAGCAATAGTGTTTGTTATGAATTATTTTTCTTAAATTATTTGTTTTAAAAATAATATTTTTAGCCATGGGATTAAATATCATATGTCTTAAACTTAAATATCATCACATACTCGAGGCATGACTCAATTTGCACTTAGACATGAGTCTCAAAGCAGATATACAACAAGTACAACTTTCCAAAGAGGAGTACTTCATGCCAAGCAATCTGAATCCAAAGTTCTTTCTTTATGACTTCAAATCTCCCAAAATCAGGTCAGCTCTCCTTTTTTTAGTACTACAAATCTTTTACCACTAAACAAGATTGACATTTTTCAAAATCTTGGTAAATTTTTAAGTAATTTAACAAATGCGTAAAACTATTTTATACCTTGCAACATTCAAATTAAACTCGACTGAGTCTTCAAATTATTTTTTATCTTAAACGATCAAATCGGTTTTGATCGGTAAAGCTCCGTGTCTATAAAAATGTTTGTGAAAAGAGAGTGTACTTGCAAAACACTTTGATGCTCCGGTAAATAATTGTGTGAAAAAATAGTGTACTTGCAAAACACTTACTAGTGTACTACATATGTTAATTTTGTATTGAAAATTATGCATTTTTATTTTATCTCTTTAGAAGTCAATAATTATTTTATTCAAGATATAATTACTATTTAAAGTATTTTTTTAACATGTAACTTAAGGACGCATTTACCTTATAATTATAATGAACTTGATTTATTTTATTTTTTATGGGTAAAATAATTATAAAAAAAAAACTTAATTGGTTATGGATAGGTTAGGTTAGCCTAACACAGGAGTAAAGTAACGACTACTTGTCTGACCAAACAAAATAAAAAACGACTACTTGAAGCGATAGAAGACAAAGAAGCAGCGAAGAAATATGAGGCAAAGCTGAAAGCGACCATGACAATAGAACATTAGCAAACTGGGAAAGAGAATTAGATTAGTACAGTATTATAAAAATGTTACATCTATTTTTTGTCTTTTATTTTGTTCAGTTAAAAAAACATGTTAATTGCTTGATTCGTTGATGTGAAGCAAGAAGCATGGGCCATTGGCTCTTGTTGCTTCACTATTACGCACGTCAATGATATTGTCTTGGGTAAGAAAGGAGTGAACCAAAAATGAACGGATATGAGCACATACATATTCCAGAATCCAACACAAACATGGTTTAGTAGTGGGGCTCACCATACAACCTGGTCCACATCCATTTTTCCTTACTCATTACTGTATCTCTACAATTTTTCTTCGGTTTTGGGTGGAGTAGTTGACCTTTCATCTTCTTCCACTCCAATGAAGGAAGGAAGGAAGGAAAGGAGTGTGTGCCTCTCACGCCAATCAATTTAATTCCACCCCATGTTTATGGCACATTTGTCTTATGCTACCATCATCTCAACCGATCATTTCCCAATCTAACTTACACACTTAGTCCGGGGCCAAATGTTAGGAGTATGTAAGCTCACGCGCACGCCTATGGGCTTGACTGGTTGGGCCTGGCCTTGGCAAGCTTGTTACTTGCGCCTTAAGTAAATGGTATTTGCACTTGTCTGCTCTTGCCCTAGTTGCTCCAATATCTTCCTTAGCCATACAGCCTGACAGGCACAGGAGGCTGCAGCTACATACTCTGCCTCAGTGGTGGACAAGGTCACAATTGGCTGTTTCTTAGAGGACCATGAGATTGCACCAGAGCCAACCTTGAAAATGTACCCAGATGTGCTCTTCCTGTCATCACTATCTCCTGCATAATCAGAATCAGTCCAACCTTCAAGCTTAATCACAACCTCTCCACTTTCATAAAGAATTCCATACTTCATGGTTCCTTTAAGATATCTGAGAATCCTTTTTGCTGCAGCCAAATGAATCTCTGTTGGCCTCTCCATATATCTTGCAATTAAACACACTGAATAGCACAGATCAGGTCTAGTGGCTGTAAGGTACATCAAACAACCCACTATTTGTTTAAACTGAGTAGAATCAACAGCTTTTCCACTTTCATCCTTGATCAATTTGGTCCCAGGCACAATAGGGCTACATACAGAGTTACATGAATCCATGTTGAATCTAGTTAAGATCTCAGTGGCATACTTTTGCTGATTAATGAAGATTCCTCTGCTGTCTTGAATTACTTCCACACCAAGAAAGTACCTTATTTTGCCTAAGTCTGTCATGGCAAAATTGTCTTTCATGGAATTCTTGAATTCACTGACCAAATTATCATCATTTCCTGTGTATATTAAGTCATCAACATACAAACTCACTATCAGTATCTTCCCTTCAAGTTGCTTCACAAACAAAGTATGTTCATGTGAGCACTTTTCAAATTTTTCTCTACTGAAGTATGCTTCAATCTTGCTGTACCATGCTCTTGGAGCCTGCTTCAATCCATATAAGGCCTTTCTTAACTTGTACACTTGATTTTTCTGACCAACTTGATACCCTAAAGGCTGCTCAACATATACATCTTCACTAATTTCTCCATGTAAAAAAGCACTTTTGACATCAAGTTGATAAACTATCCAACCTTTGGAGGCTGCAATGGAGAGTATAGTTCTTATGGTGTCCCATCTAGCCACAGGAGCAAAGACTTCTTTGAAATCTATTCCATATTTCTGAGAGTATCCTTTTGCTACAAGTCTTGCCTTACACTTTTCAATCTTTCCTTTCTCATTCAACTTTGTCTTATATATCCATTTTACTCCAATTTTCTTACTTCCAGCTGGTAACTCAGTTAGTTCCCATGTGTCATTTTTTTCTATGGACTCAATTTCTTGATCCATTGCCTTCCTCCATACCTCATGTTTCACAGCTTCATCAAATGTTGTAGGGTCATCATTATTGCAGAATACAGCTAGATTGTGCAACTGATCTTCTTCTTCAATCTCTTGACCAGTTACATAATCATTCAGATATCCAGGTCTTCTGATTACCCTAGGGGGCAACTCCTCTTCTGATTCATATTGCTCATCACTTTCACTATCTGGTACAGTGACATTTTGAGGATCTGCTTCAACATTTTCACCAGCAGCTAGTTCTTCTTCTGTTTCATACACCTCATTTTCATTGTTATCATACTGAGTTGCTTGAGCTTGAGAACTCTCACCCCAGTTCCAGCCCTTTGATTCATCAAATACTACATCTCTACTGACTATGATCTTTTTGTCAGCTGGATTGTACAGTTTATAGGCCTTTGATTCTTCACTCACTCCCAAGTGAACACACTTGATGCTCTTGTCATCTAGTTTCTTCCTTTGTGCATCTGGAACATGAACAAATGCCAAACATCCAAATACTTTGAAGTGCTTCACAGAGGGTTTCATGCCACTCCATGCCTCTTCTGGAGTTGTATCTTTTACTGACAATGTAGGACTTCTATTCAGCACATACACAGCCCACTTAACACTTTCTGGCCAGAATTTCTTTGGTACATTTTTGTCACTTAGCATACACCTAACCATATTCATGATTGTTCTGTTTTTTCTCTCAGAAACACCATTCTGCTGAGGTGTATAAGCTGTGGTAAGCTGCCTTTTGATGCCTTGATCTGTACAAAATCTATTGAATGCTTCAGACAAAAATTCTCCTCCTCTATCAGTCCTTAGAGTGAGAATTTGACAGCTAGATTCCTTTTCTGCTACAGCTTTAAATCTTTTGAAACTTTCAAAAGCACTTGCCTTGTTCTGCAAGATATCAACCCAGGTTTTTCTTGTGAAGTCATCTGTGAAAGTGATAAAGTATTTATTGCCACCATTTGAAGCAGGGTTGATTGGTCCACATATGTCAGAGTGAACCAATTCTAATTTCTTTGTTGCCCTCCAATTCACTTTCTTTGGTATTATCTCTCTATGTTGTTTGCCTGTCATGCAATCAGAGCAAACTTCATTATCTTCTTTCAAGTTTGGCAGGCCTTTCACCATTTCTTTCTTAACCAAAGTATTCAGCCCTTTGTAACTCAAGTGACCATATCTCTTGTGCCAAAGTAGAGAGTCCATTTCATTGGTAGTTTTCATACACATAGGGACAAGTACAGTTGCATTAATCATATACATTCTATTACCAGACATTTGAGTTGACATAATCAAGCCTCTTTCTTCATGAAACACTTTGCAAGTATCTTTCTTAAACACAATGGTTAAGTTTTTTTGTTGCAATTGGCCTATACTTAGCAGGTTGTTTTTAAGCCCAGGTAGATAGTACACTTCACTGATGACTTGAGTAATCCCTCCAATATACAACTTCAATTTTCCTTTTCCCATGACATTCATTCTAGAATCATCTCCCAATCTAACAGATTCTCTAAATGTATCATCAAATTCAAACAGCCATTCCTTATTTCCTATCATATGGTTGCTGCAGCCAGAGTCAAGATATCATACCTCAGTTTTTGTCTGAACTGTTGAGTTTTGCTTAGCCATCAAAAGAACTTCTTCATGCTCATTGAATTCAGCAAAATTGGCATCTGACTCTTCCCAACTGGGACACTCACTCTGATAGTGGCCCAATTTATGGCACTTGTAGCACTCAACATTCTCTTTGTTGCTACCTTGCCTTCCTCTCCCTCGACCTCGTGAACCACCACGACCACGGCCTCTTCCACGCTCACCACGCCCACCACCAGTTACTTTCAAAACTTGCTCCTCATCTTTGTCACTTTGAAACTTCATTCTTTGTTCTTGAACAATTAAGCTGCTTTGTAATTCATCAATTGAAAGGCTTGTCACATCATTGGATTGTTCAATTGAACAAACGACATAGTTGAATCTTGATGTTAGCGAGCGCAAGATCTTTTCAACCACATCTGTTGTATCCATCTTATGACCTTGAGCTGTCATCTTGTTAACAATGGAAAGAGTTCTTGCAAAGTAATCATTGATTGATTCATTGTCTTTCATAGCAAGAATCTCAAAATCACGACGAAGAGCTTGTAATTGAGCACGCTTTACCTTTGATGATCCTTGATACTTTGTACGCATTGCTTCCCAAATGTCATGTGCAGTTCCTTTTTCAAGAATGGTCTCCATTATCGTGCGATCAATGGATTGAAACAGGAAGTTTTTGGCCTTGAGATCACGAAGCTTACTCTCATCTGCAGCACGTTGTTGATCTGCAGTTGCCATGGGAGGCGCAACTGTAACTTCATTCTCAACTACACTCCAAAATTCCTTTGATCGGAGAAGATTCTCCATTAGCATTGCCCAATGATCGTAGTAACCATCGAATCTTGGAACACTAGGCTGCATGTAATTGCTAGATTCAGCCATGGATGAAGGAAAGAAACTGATTTGGGAACAAAGAAGATGATGAAGGAAAGAAAATGGTGTAACGGATTTGTAACGGTTTTGTAACTAACTATCTTTCTTGAAAACTGCGTTTCAATGCTCAATAGGTCCTTGGATTAAGGCCTACTGATACCACTTGTAGGGAGTAATTGTGTTAGCTTGCATTGATGCTATGGGAAGACCCCATTATATAGTGTTTACAATAGTGAAGCCAAGCCAACCTTTACTTAAGGCGCAAGTAACAAGCTTGCCAAGGCCAGGCCCAACCAGTCAAGCCCATAGGCGTGCGCAGCTTGAAGGTTGGACTGATTTTGATTATGCAGGAGATAGTGATGACAGGAAGAGCACATCTGGGTACATTTTCAAGGTTGGCTCTGGTGCAATCTCATGGTCCTCTAAGAAACAGCCAATTGTGACCTTGTCCACCACTGAGGCAGAGTATGTAGCTGCAGCCTCCTGTGCCTGTCAGGCTGTATGGCTAAGGAAGATATTGGAGCAACTAGGGCAAGAGCAGACAAGTGCAAATACCATTTTCTGTGACAATAGCTCTTCAATTAAATTGTCAAAAAACCCAATATTGCATGGCAGGTGCAAGCACATTGATGTGAGATATCATTTCTTAAGGGATTTGACAAAGCAAGGTATAGTAGAACTGGTACATTGCAGCACAGGTGAACAAACTGCTGACATTATGACCAAGCCTCTCAAGCTGGAGTCTTTTGTGAATTTGAGATCTAAACTTGGAGTGTGTGATGTTACCAACTCCAATGCTTAGCTTAATGTTTGTGTACTATAGCTGGTTGTAATTGCATACTGTTTTAGTTTTGATATGTTGTAATCTGAATTAGACAATGCTCAGATTAGGGGAGCATATGTTAGGAGTATGTAAGCTCACGCGCACGCCTATGGGCTTGACTGGTTGGGCCTGGCCTTGGCAAGCTTGTTACTTGCGCCTTAAGTAAAGGTTGGCTTGGCTTCACTATTGTAAACACTATATAATGGGGTCTTCCCATAGCATCAATGCAAGCTAACACAATTACTCCCTACACCAAAGCCGTCGATGAGCATATTTACTGTCATCAATGGCTGTCGGAAAACAGTTGGAGAGTTATGATGATTAGTAAAATGTTCATCATTCCGATGTCGGACGTTACAATAGCGCTGAGCAAGTCCTACGTTGACCAGAGCCGCATCTTCGTGGGTCTTTGGTTATTGGGCCTTGCTTGACGGTCTAGAGGAGAATTTCCTCAGCGATTGGTCCAGTCCATAACAGTAAACTTTTATGCCAACTTAGAATTAGAAACCGAGTCTAACTCAGTTATACAAAATCAACTTATAAGGTAAAAATTATCTCTACTTATAAAAACATTTTCAGATCATCGCACATTTGATATGAGACTCTTAACAGTTTTCTAAAATATTACTCTTAACAGGTTAAGCAGAAAAGATTACTCTCTCCGTAACAAAATATAAGTAAATTCATATTTTTAAGTGTATTGATAACTAATGAAATCTAATTATAATTTGTGACGGAGGGAATAATATTTGAAGTTGCGTGCAAATGATGAATTGGTTAAAAAGAAAAAAGGCAAAATTATACTACGGGTCCTTTATCTTATTTTTTTGTAACATTTTAGTCCTTTATTTTTTTTTGTAACAATTTGGTCCTTTATCTTTTTTTTTCGTAACACTTTGATCCGTATCTTATTTATTTATAAAAAATAAAGGACCAAAGTGTTACAAATAAAACAAGATAAATGACCAAACTGTTACAAAAAAAGGGACTAAAATGTTACAAATAAAAAAAATAAAGGACTAAAGTGTTACAAATAAAAGATAAAGGACCAAAGTGTTACAAAAAAAAGATAAAGGACCAAAGTGTTACAAAAAAAATAAGATAAAGAACCTGTAGTGTAATTTTTACAAGAAAAAAAAATCTCCTCTAGATGTATGTTAGTCAACGTTTGAGTATTTTTGATTTGGCAATTATTTTCAGCCCAACAAATATATCTCCCTCATATTATGCTTTATCTGAAAAGTGGGTTGTTATTAATCGCTTCTTTAAAAGTTTTTGTAGTACAATCAACTTGAAATTTTTAGGAAAAATCTCTGTTAATGTACTACTTACCTTGTACTACATTACTACAAGCTATGGTAAAAGAGAATGGACTTGTTTATTGTCCTTGTTATAAATTAACTTCAAATTAGACAACCTTAATCTCTTCATTCAAGCTTTGTCTTTTGTCACAAAGATTCAACTTTCTATTACTATCTACTGTCAAAACTCAAAACAAGGTAAGATATTTGATGATGTTTTATTCTGATTTTACATTGCGTGTCATAAATTTTCTAAAACTTTGAAGAATTGGATTCTAATTCCTTATTAATAAATTCTGACACAAACGCACACCTCTCTATACATTTTTACAATAATTTAATACTTCTCTTTATTGCAATGATTTTTAAATACTACTGGATCAAGAAAGTTTTAGTTTAAGTTTTAGCCATCATCATTGAATATTAATTTTTTTTCCCTTTATTTTGTTTAACAACAATGATTGGTTCAATTACAGTAGAGGAATCTGTGAATCCAATGGGAACTAGAAGCAACCAAGAAGAAGAAAGAGAGATTGAGAATCCTCATCACATTGAAGAGGGTTCAGTGGCTATGGATGAGGAGTTGAATAGAATAGCACCATGGAGGAAACAGATAACAGTTAGAGGATTAATAGCTAGTTTTTTTATTGGAATTATTTATAGTGTGATTGTCATGAAATTGAATCTTACAACTGGATTAGTCCCTAATCTCAATGTATCTGCTGCTCTACTTGGTTTTGTGTTTATTCGAATTTGGACTAAGATTCTTGCAAAAGCAAAGATTGTTTCAACTCCATTCACTAGACAAGAGAATACCATCATTCAGACTTGTGCTGTTGCTTGCTATAGCATCGCTGTAGGAGGTTGGTTATTGTCTTTTCATTTCTGCAGTTTCTTCGATAAACCATTAATTGAATGTTCATAGCTTAACCAGTTATCATATAAGTACTTATGTATAAGTTGTTTTTTGTCAAGTAGCCTAATGGCTAGAAATTCACAATAAGTGGGAGATCCCAGGTTCGAACCCTGACCCTGCATATATAATACAATATCCCTACCGATTGAGTTATACTCATGGGGACGTGTTTATCTATAAGTTATTTCTATAATTAATGATAAAATAAAGTCAAACTGTTTTCACATACGCTATAAGCTATTTTCATAAGTTATCCCGGAGAGCTCATGGAAATAAGCTGAAAACTACTTACATACAAGTCTTAAGACATTTCATTAAGTCTCACATGTGTTTGTGTCAGTAGATAAACTCGAGTAATAAAATTCAAGCAGGTCGTTGTGTGACATAAAGTTTATGTGTTTGTTTGTGATTTGTTGAACAGTTGAAGTGAACTTGTATAATAATTTGTAGGTGGTTTTGGGTCTTATCTATTGGGGTTGAATAGAAGGACTTATGAGCAAGCCGGGGTTGATACACCAGGGAATACTCCTGGTAGTACCAAAGAGCCTGCAATTGGTTGGATGACGGCTTTTCTATTCGTCACCAGTTTTGTTGGACTTTTAGCTTTGGTCCCCATTAGAAAGGTAATAGTATTTCATTATAGCATTTAATTGAATGATTTGCATGATTTAGTCTGCACTTGATTCATTTAATGCAGTTACGCTTAATTGAATGATGTTGATGATGAAATTTGTGTTCTTTAACAGATCATGATAATAGACTACAAATTAACTTATCCGAGTGGAACTGCTACTGCTGTTCTTATTAATGGATTCCATACTCCTAAAGGAGATGTGATGGCCAAGTATGAACCTGTTTTGTCTTTTCTTTTTAATTTTTTTTTTCCGAGTGCTTTAGCTCAAACCAGCTCAACTTGTTTCGCAGGAAGCAGGTTCATGGATTTGTGAAATTCTTCGCAGCGAGCTTTGTCTGGGCTTTCTTTCAGTGGTTTTTTACCGGTGGAGATAATTGTGGATTTGTTCAGTTTCCTACTTTTGGATTGCAAGCATGGAGAAACTCGTGTGTTTTCCTTTGTTTTTTGTTCTACTAGTAAAAGTTCTCGACTATGAAATAATCATTATCCAATTGTCACTGATTAAAACGCTATAATTTGGCAGATTTTACTTCGATTTCAGTATGACTTATGTTGGAGCAGGAATGATTTGTTCTCATCTTGTTAATTTATCGTTACTTCTCGGTGCTGTTGTTTCATGGGGTATCATGTGGCCTTTAATCAAGGGACTAAAAGGAGAATGGTTTCCTGCAAGTATACCTGAAAGTAGCATGAAGAGTCTCAACGGTTATAAGGTTTAAATTTAACTAGAATTAATTAAAGGACTTTAACAAATCTATATATTATTTTCTTTTAGACCTTATCAGATTTTATCCCTCGCTCCAGGTTTTTATTTCCATTGCTTTGATTCTCGGTGATGGATTTTACAATTTTGTCAAAGTTCTCTATTTCACTGCCACAAATATCCATGCCAACATGAAAAAGAAGGATCTTAATAATACATGTAAGTAAATGGTCGCTTATAAATTTTTTCAAAGTTCTCATATTTGTCTGCAAAATCTAAGATTTCTTTGTCCTTGCAGTTTCCGATAACCAGAAACAATTGCCTCTTGATGATCTCAGACGAAACGAAATGTTTGCTAGAGAAAACATTCCTATTTGGTTGGCATGTACAGGGTACATATTTTTCTCCGTCATCTCTATCATCGTAATCCCATTGATGTTCCCTCAATTGAAATGGTATTTTGTTCTGTTTGCGTATATTTTCGCACCCTCTCTCGGCTTCTGCAATGCTTATGGTGCTGGATTAACCGATATGAACATGGCCTATAACTACGGAAAAGTGGCCCTCTTTGTGCTTGCAGCCTTGGCTGGAAAAAGTGATGGTGTAGTTGCTGGACTTGTAGGGTGTGGTTTGATTAAATCTATTGTTTCAATTTCATCTGATTTGATGCATGATTTGAAAACTGGCCATCTCACTTTGACTTCACCTCGTTCGATGCTTGTAAGCCAAGCAATCGGTACAGCAATAGGTTGTGTTGTTGCTCCTATCACATTCTTCCTTTTTTACAAGGCTTTTGATGTTGGTAATCCAGACGGTGTCTACAAGGCTCCGTATGCTATCATATATCGAAACATGGCAATTTTGGGCGTGGAAGGTTTTTCTGCACTTCCAGATCATTGCTTGCAACTATGTTGTGGATTTTTTGTATTTGCGATAGTGGCTAATTTGGTGAGAGATCTTGGCCCAAAAAAAGTTGCGAGATGGATTCCACTTCCAATGGCTATGGCCGTGCCTTTTCTTGTTGGTGGTTACTTTGCCATTGATATGTGTATGGGAAGTTTGGTTGTGTTTGCATGGCATGTGCTGAACAAAAATGAAGCTGGTTTGATGGTTCCGGCAGTTGCTTCTGGTTTGATTTGTGGAGATGGAATATGGATTCTTCCTTCATCCATTCTTGCTTTGTTAAAGGTTCGTCCCCCTATCTGCATGAGCTTCTTTCCATCAAGGTAGAAAGTTCGGATTTAGATTTGCTGCAGTAACTGCATCGCACAGTTAACAATTTCAACCGTCCCATCTCAAATTAACAGTCATAATCATTTTAAACTGATTATGTTATTATGAAATTTGAACCGCCTGATCTCATATATATGACCGAGATAGAAAACTGGGTGTAACTGCATCTTCTATTTATTGCAGCAGATCCTGGTCCAAAGCTCACATTCAATATTATATATAATCACCTATAGAGATTAGAGGAATTAGATGTAGTCATGTAGTTATGATCATGATGTCATAGGAGGCTTGCTTATTAGTTATTATATGTATAAATGTGCCGGCTCTGGTATCTAGATTGATATGTAAATCCAGCTCATATAGTACAAGAATAATGTGTCAAAAAAATTAAGCAGAAATATGTATTGTAACAAATTTTGATATATTTGAATAGGGTGACCGATTTAATCTATATTATTTTCTTTCTCTATCATGATAAAACCGTACCAAACATATGCTATTTGCTTTTTATCCATATCATCGATTAAAGTTTCTTATAATATATAGAGGAGTTTGCTGTTAATTTGATTCCTTGATTCAAAAAGAACTAGGATAAATTGCTTGTAGTCTAGACTCATACAATAACTCTTCAGGTTATACTTTGGTGCATACTTCCAGCATATGTTATTAAAATTGTGTCACATATAATTGGGGTGTATTGATTATCTTATATTATTGCTAAAGATAATAATTGGTCATATAAATATTGTCTTGGTAACAGGTTAGAACAGATGCGTGTATGTAAAAAGCAAACTTGTCCAAGGCGGAAAAATTAACATTTCCATGCTAAACGTCACCTCAGTTTACTCCTCTGCATTGTGCAAGAGGATGAGGCTCGTGGTCTGCTGGCAGTATTGGAGTTGGTGAGAGATCATGGGTTGCATGATGTGAAGTTTGAGCTGAATCAAAGTTATTAGTTGATGATGCTTTTAAAGTTATGTTTGGTGTAACATTTGATCTTCTCGAATATTATTGAAGGATCAAACTGTGGAATCTCCCTATTTCTCCTAAGGTTAAGCATTTTATGCGGCGCCTAAGAAGAAATTGTTTACCTGATAGACAAAGATTGGTTAGTAAAGGAATTGATTGTGACTCTAACCGTGTAGTATGCAATCCTCACCTTGTTTCTATGCTGTGAGGACGGTGTTAATTGTTGGAAGAAACAGCGCTTATGGCCTCACCTTGAGAAGCTCGTGGAGAAAGCCGAAGGATTTAATGAAGTATTCATTCGCATATTGCAACAGCTGAACCAATCACAATTGGTTAATTTTGCCATGACATCTTGGTTGTACATGGAAAAAGAGGAACCTAAAATTGTAGGAAGATAAAGATGAGACTGTCGAACTGGTATTGTATTACGCACAGGGGATGATGGCAGAATGGCAGTCCGCCAGACATGCTCGCCACTCTGCAGATCCGGAACAGCAGCAAGCAAGCAAGCAGTCACGCAATGGCAGCATCCTCCCGGTGAATTTGTCAAATGCAACATTGATGCCACAACGTCCAAATCTGATCGAAAGGTGTGTGAAACTTGAAGCTTGACACCATAGCCATAGGCTCAAAACATGCTTAAGCAAGAAACAGTTAAGCAAACTATATCTCTCTAAGATAGAATTCAATAACTAACTAACAGAATCCTAACCAACTCAGTTAGTTACAAAACAAAATTCTAACTAACTTGTAATACAGGCAACTGTTTCCTTCACTTGGCTTTTATTATTAACAAGGTGAGCATTGAAAGGCTTATGAGAGATGCAACCAGTCAATTTTTGGGAGCAATATCAGATGTTTATAACCACGCCATGGCAGCGGCCGTAAGTGAAGCATAGGGTTTTCTTCAAGGCCTCAAATGTATTGAATCTCTAGGAGAGCATAATGTGATTTTTGAATTGGATTGCAACATGGTAGTTGATCATATGCACACTAATAAGTTGAATCGCTCGGAGCATGGCTCGATTATAAGAGTGTAAAATGTTCCTTCACAATAATAATAGCTATAAAGTTATGTTCACTAAAACAAACAAAAACAGTCATGCTCTTGCACAAGCAGCTTTACTTTATGTTTCTCGCAATATTTTTTATGTAATTCTCAATTGTATCTGTACCATTTTTTTTAATGAAATGTAAGTTTGTTTGCGTAAAAAAAAGGAAAAAACCTTGAGGACATAATATATAATATTTAAATTACTAATTTATCAAATTATTCTTTTATTGTTTACTTAAAAAGTTGATAAAATGATAAATTATTTTATAAAAAATCTATGAATAAGATAGAAACACTGATAGATAAACCTACTAGATAATTTTTTTTCCCAAAACATTTTATAGTAATTATAATTAAAAAAATCATAATAAATCTCATTTAAGAAATACTATATATTCATAAGTAAAATGCTCTCTCATTCTATATGCATACGTGTATGTGCAGACCAGTGGTTTGATTTTCTTTACTTTGACTAGCCCATTGTTTTTGTGGTAGCTGAAGACTTTTATTTTCTTTTCTTGACTAGTTAGTTTGTATTGTGGACTAGAGCTCACAATTATTATTTTTAAAGGTTGCATAATTTTGTTGGGAGTGTAATGTTCCTTGGCAAATTAAGGATTTTACTACATTTTTGTAAACTCTTTTATATTAATCAAAAGCTATTTTGCAAAATCTTTGGGGATTTTTATTTATATATTCACTTAGTTGGAAGGAGCTAATTTCTATTTGAGATATTTTTTTTTGTAAATCAAATGTATCTTTCGTGCGTAATTGTACAGACTAATTCTCTCGAGATAACTGATATTCATTTAAGGAGTTGACCTCTCCCAACTATTTGAGATATTTTAAATTGCGAGTAATCCACTCGGCTGAAATTTGAACATTTAACAAAATAAGGTAAAATTAAGAAGCTGTTTAACATTTTTTGTTTTTATTTTTTAAAATATGTGTTATTTTAATTTGCTAATAAGATGAGAGACTCTTGAATAATTGTAACTTATGGGTTAAAATTGCACAATTGAAACTTAAAGGCTAAAATTACACAATTGTAAAATTTGAGAGGTTAAAACTGCATTTAAAGTTAATTTCTACTCCAAATGAAATACCTCGTTTGTTCTTCCCGACAATTAAACGTGTTTCTTTACTTTACCTATATTATTTTAAAGACTAAATTGGGCAATTGGTCCCTTAACTTCTTTATTGATTTCATATTGGTCCATTAACTAATTAATGTTAAAAATTGATCCATTAACTAATTAACGTTATAAATTAATCTCTTAACTTTAATTATGTTTGTCATATTAGTCATTTCCGTTATTTTTTCTCAAAATATGTTAATTTTATCTCCGGTCTAAGAAAATTGTCTGAACTCATAATATTTTTTTTAGCACGTATGACAATATTACTCATAAATAAATCATTTATGCGTACATATAACCAATAACATAAAGTAAAATTAACATTTTTTGAGAAAAACTAATAAAAAAGACCAATATAACAAACAAAATTAAAGTTAAAAAACCAATTTATAACATTAATTAATTAAAAAAAACGTTAATTAATTCAAGGACTATGTCCAATATAAAATTAATAAATAAATTAAGAGATCAATTTAGTCTATTTTAAAAAGTTTTTAAGTTCTAGATGAATATAGTATTTATTTGTACCAAAAAAAGTAGAGGGAATATATGAGACGTAAATTGTAGCCTTTTAGCAGTGTCTAGGTGCACAAAAGTTCAGCCATCTATTATTTTGGTTATTAAGTTTACTTTATTTGATAATAAAAGATTATTGCTTTAAATTCAGATCTTATAGTTAGCTACATTACTAATTAGTTACTTTATGAGATTCTAAGTTCATGAATGAAAGGCCGTGTGCCTTTATTCAATTCAATGGATCTTGTTCAACATGACAATCCTCAAAGTTGAATTCAAAGTGTATGCTGGATCACGTATAAGGTATAACATATTCAAGAGAGAATCAATATGAGGAATGTGACGGTATCATTTATTTAAATTAATTAATTTTCTCTGCAGATGATTCCAACTTTTAATTTTAGCAATTTTGCTAGTGAGATACTATTTACTCAAAACTCAAAAGTTTAATATGTTTTGGTGAGTGTCTTTTTTGGTAAAATTGTTGAAATATAGAAGTTGATTTTGACATCATCATAAGGTAGAAAATAATTTTTTGATGTTTGAAAGCAATATATGTTCAAAATTTTGTTCTAATTATCTTCTTCCACGAGTTCGGCCAATACATATCTTCAATAGAGTATTGTGCTACCCTTATGTACTGCCTTGTGAATATGTTATTTTCTAATAATGAAGTTTGCTTTGTGTGTCATAAGAGATATCTATATACTGGACATAACAACTTAAGAACCAAAAACATTGAAGCGAATCAAGCAATGCAGTTGTACTTTGTTTGATTTTAAAATAGTTATTAAAATTTGATAAATCGGGAGATAAAAGACCAGAAAAAACTGAAATTTTTGTCTTTCATTAAACCATGTGACAACTCTTTATCCTATGCACAAATTATCTAAAATTTCAAAATAAATTCTTGTTCATCAAACATCATATCAAATAAAAATTGTTCACTATTTTACATTTTATCCTATGTTACTTTGTAATATATATTTTTTTGTCAAGTAGCTTAGTGGCTAGAAAATCCACCTTAAAGATGAATAAGTGGAGTGTCCCGGGTTCGAATCGGGGTTCCTGCACATATAGTGCGATGTCCCTACCAACTGAGTTAAGTTCACGGGGACTACTTTGTAATATATTATTATGTGAATTATTTATATTTTGCATATCAAATAGATTTTAAGTATTTTTTTTTCTTCCTTTTTTAAGCATCAATACTATAATTTTTATATGGCAAAGTACGTAGTATTTCTCTAAGGGCAATTATGTAATATGAATAAAGTACGAGGTTGATTTTAAAGTCGATAATTTTATTGTGGGGGTTTATAAACAAGCACATGGCTAATTTCCATCACCAACCACAAATTGAAGAGATTTTGACACAATCACAGTTCATTTCTCACTCAGAATCTACCAACAACCGGAAAGTGGTAAGTTACTCATCTTGTTGACCCTTCACAAATTCCCTTTTCATCGATTCATTTCTAACAATTTTTCATTCTTTTCGTGATGATTTCATCATGTGATGCATGCTTGTTACTTTTTCTTGATTCTTTAGTTTTGAATTAGATCCTCTTTGATTTGATCTTTTTTTTATTGATTCCTTAGTTTAGAATTAATGGGTTTGACTTTAATTTTTCTGGGTCTTTTGATTTTGTGGCAGTGATAGAAAAAACAAATGGCTTCAGATCCAAAGCTTCACACTTTTGATGAGGTGTCAAAGCACAACAAGACCAAAGATTGCTGGCTTATTCTTTCTGGAAAGGTTTGTTTTTTCTTGGAAAGATTTAGTTTTTTGAATGAACTATTGATTATTCTTTGAAGTTATCGACACTCTGATATAAGTCCAACAAAATTATGATTTTGATGTTTATTAAAAAAAATAATTGTGATTTTGGTATTGATTGTTTTTGTTTAAGATTAAGTTTGAGCTTTTGGGACTCATGCATGTCTTGTTTTGATTGGATCTTGTGCATTGGTGTTTTGCAGAGTATTTGATATTGCAATCAATTTGTTGAGAACGTGTTTTATATTGCTTTTGAACAATTTTATCTGTTCTTAGATTCCTATATTTAATTATGCTATGTGTGGATCAGTGTGCTTGACAAATTATGGTTTCTTTACTAGTAAAAAGACATTTTTCAGGGTGTTTTTTTGCATCTTATTGTATATTACATGTTTAAGTTTGACTCAATAATAATAATTGTGTTCTTTTTTTTTTGTGTGTGATTGTGATTCAATTTCATATATTAACATATCAACTTTATATGACATGTTTTGTTTGTCAACCCCCTAAAGTTAGGATCTTATTGTAGCATATCAAGTTCAAATCTGAGCGGCTCTTTAGATGCTGCAATTTAAACATTGCTTCTTTCTTACTAATGGATGGCCGAGTAATAAAATGGATCATCCTGTTACTGTTACCTAGTATCTTGACACTAACGAGTCTGCGTGTAAGTGAATTGTTGAGTAGAATATAATGTCTGGTTGACAAATGACGTGTTTGACTTGCATGCCTGTAGCATGTCCTCGGTATTAGACTCCTGAATTGGTTTGATAAGGAGAAATTTTTCTCTAAACATTTGAAAAATGTTTTAAGAAAAGCACCCAAGAATATTTTGAAGCAACTGGTTTTTGAAAAGCACGCTATACACAACCTCCAATTCAGAATATTCCCTATCGTCCATGTTTTAATTAAATGAAACACAATCAACAAAAGCTTAAATACTAAAGTACAAAAAATCTAAAGTAGAGTTATGCAAAGAGGATTCACATAAAGGTCAAACGGAGGCCATATGAAAAGATCAATTTCCTACAAAATGGTCCTCCCAAAATTTGAGATGGGGACTGTTACCTACCCTTAAAGGAAATCAACCAAAGACTTAAATGTGGTATGATGATACAAATTCAATGACCTACTGCAGTTAACCAGTTCGAAAGGGAATAGTTTTACAAAAGAAAATGCCATAGCTACTTAGACGCCAAATTACCAATACCAAAACCTCCCTCTTTCTTTGGTTTGCAACAAACCTCCCTTTAGGCATCATTGACATTGTTCAAAGGTAGATTATTAAAAAAAGCTCTAGCATAAAAGTTCTCTTAACAATGTACACATGTGTAAGCTACCTGTCATCATTGTTTGAATTTGCTTTTTTTTTATTAGTGTATATCATTGATTGATAACTGTACTGTCTCAGTCTCAGAAACTGGTCATCCTTTATGTGCCTTACAGTACTATTTGGGAATCAGCTTTGGTCATATTAGCTTAGATGCTTTTATTGGCTATGGTATTCATATACCCGGGTCGTCCATGTGGTGCACTTTAATGCTGCCTTCCCCTAACCCATCTTCCTTCAAGACATTACCCAATTGGAAATCTAGCATAAGAAAAACCACTTTCACTATTTTAAACATTACCTGATACTTTGACCGCCAATTTTGAGGCTATTCAAATTCCCTGAAAAATGCAGAACACCATGTATATTGTCCTAAATGTTAAACCATTGGGCCCAAGACAAATTATTATGCTATATAGTTTTAGTTATGTGATAATGTTAATTTGAATTTATGTCCTTTAACAAATTTTTGTTCTTCAACCATTTTAGGTGTATGATGTCACCCCTTTTATGGAGGATCATCCCGGAGGTGACGAGGTTCTGTTGTCTGCAACAGGTATGCTTATATCATCCGAAGGTTATATTACTAAAAGCACCGAGGATAAATTATATTGATTATACTGTACTGTATGGATTACAGGGAAGGATGCAACCAATGATTTTGAAGATGTGGGACACAGTGATTCTGCTAGAGAAATGATGGACAAATACTACATTGGTGAGATTGATTCGTCAACTGTGCCACTAAAGCGCTCCTACGTTCCTCCTGAGCAATCTCAGTACAACCCTGACAAGACTTCGGAATTTGTGATCAAGATTTTGCAGTTCTTGGTGCCACTCCTGATATTGGGATTGGCCTTTGTTGTCCGAAACTACACCAAGAAAGAAGAGTAGTTCCTTCTTTTTCACATTGCACCCTTGTGAGGGGTCTGTTAGTTATTTATAGATGGTCATTTAAAGGACAGTGTTTAGTTTCTTCTTGGTGTCTTGAGCATTGAAACTGGATTATATTGTGTTACAACTTTCTTTGATAATGGTACTAGTGTCATTGTGGCTGAGGAACATAATAATGTTGGATGGTGAATTTGTATCTCTTCATTTAGCATCTTTGTTTCATTAATATTTTCTCAAGCCTGTCTTTTTTAAGAATCACTCTAGCTCTGATTCAATGAGATTTTGTAAGGCCCTTATTTTCATCTTGTTTATGGACGTGTGTCATCTTGTTTATGGATGTGCGACGCGCAAGATACTTTGAGTCTTTGAGCAATTATATTTTTGTCACAGGTTCACTGTACGGTACAATTGTGTCACACCTGGTGTGAACCGTGTTTGATTACAGTCCTAAGTACAGAGGCTCCTCTCTTTGCTCGTGTGATCTATAATTCACTCCCCCATTAAACGGGGGGTACAATAAGAGGTAATATATGGACCATTATTATAGTGTTCTATATTATTGAATGGTCATTTATCGTGGTTCTATCTAGGACACCTTTAGTGTGTACCAGAGCACCTCATTATTTACACAAGAGTTGATTCAATAACAGACCAGACAAAGTGTGGCTGCCACACACCTCCATCAGCTGAGATGAATCTACGAGACATCCCACCGAATAGTAGACTAGAAAAGCGCATGCTAGATTTGATTCAATTTCTTCACGAAGAGTTGATGTATTTAAAATTTGTTTAGTGATACTTTTACTTCATATGGTGCGATCGAAATCCACCAAAATGCTGGGTGATCATGATGATTTGTGCGGGTTGCTGATTCGTCACACTATGACTTGAATTTGGCGAAAGAGGTTTTTGGAAGTTCTATAGCGACCCACCAACAATAGTTCTCTTTGACGTGGAGCATTAATGTGTGACCTGGGTGTGGAGAGTTTATTATAGGTGTAGATGTATAGTTTTACTATGAAAAATTTACGGAAGAACAACATTGTGCAATGTGTGGATTTGTATTGAGGCTGGATGTCTACTCTACACTGTATTACAAAAGATGATAGCTCATTATGTATGGATGATGAGGTGAGGCACAGGGCTACTCGTGAGTGTTGCATGACAATTTGCGAGGTTACTTTTGCGTAGATAGTAGTAAAGCTGGAATTACAAAATGAGAAGTCTAGGCAGTAGTGCTCTTGGAGGATATTCAACAGCCGAGTTGGTTTTTCGGTAGAGGAAGGTGGCAGAATGATCAGGACCTGAGGGAGACGAGATGGTAATGCAATCAATTGTAGAGAAACTATGATAAGATCCTACGACCCTATGCAATCTAATTGTCAAGATTGACAGAAAAACACGATGTCTATCATAAGTCGCTTATTATGGTGGTCCATATTAGTCATCCCCTACGATAAGATTATGCGGCAATTCTTGTTTCTCTGTCTTAGTTCAGAACATAATTCAGCCTATCATGCCTGTAAAGAGAGGGAGAAATTTCCTGCATGATAGAGCCTAAAGCATAATATGATCCATATACGATGGCTTGAACAGAAAAAGAAACACTCTGCCTTTGTTTATGAACAAAGGATAAGCACAATTTCTTTCAAAATGAAGAAAATAGCTTCATAGAAGAAAGGAAACCCTTCAGATTGAATAAAAGAACCTTACATGGGTTGCTTGTACGAAAAAGTTTAACAAAACCTTGATAATCAATTAGACTAACGTTGATTTTTTTGTCATTCCTTTTATTTTTCAGTTTCAGTTTATTCATGTAACTTTTTAAAGTTTTAAATAAGTCATTTATCTATATTTTATATATCTATGTTTTTCGCTTCATTTAAATTGTTGGAAAAAGTCACATTGGTACAATTTTGCAAAATATGAAGCCAGTTGTAAATGAAAGGTCAAAATTAAGCAACCAAACTCATGAAAAAAATTAAGATAAAAAATAAGAATGCCTTTTAGCTTAACTAATCGATTCTTTTTTTGGGTCAATGAGCATTATGTTGTAAACATATTGTTGGTTGGTGCATTGATTTGCATATGAAGTATTAACATATATATATTTTTAAATATTTGTGTTTTATTTTTCGGCTCAATTTATGAACTCTAATTTTAGATGAAAAGTGGTAATATTGAAAAGAAAAAAAAAAAGGGTTTGGACCCATTGACCCACATAGCTCATAATATTTGGAAACCATATAGCAACCGTCCCGTTTTATATTATTAAACACACTACATCTACACTTTTAAGCTCACAACTTTGATCTTTCGTTGTGTTAAAACTTAAAAGTGATCACCAATACTTTTGGCCTGTTGTGTTAAAAGCTAAAACCAAAGCTTTTGGCCGGTTGTGTAAGCTACGCATCCAAATTATGTGGTCGTTAGTTTACACCCTAAAGCAATTAAATATACCTAAGATAAGATATAGTATCATCTAAACTCAGTCAGCATCTTAAAGGAGTCAAAGGATTCACGAGTTCATCAGATCCAGTCAAAAAGGACAACATTTGTAATTGTCGAGGAAATCTTTGTCTCTTCTACTAAAGGTTACATGCACCTACCCACCTGCTTTAGGCAAAGGTGCTCCGAATCGTGTATCAAATCATAATTGAAATTGAAAAGAAGAACAGGATGGAGCCAAAAGAAAGGAAATAAACATACATACCATGTAAACCTAACTAACTTCATTTCCCACAATGGCCAGCACTATCGAAACTAAAGATAGTAAATAAGCCGTGGCAAGTTTCAGCAAGCAGCAAAGATTCATTTTAACAAATCCAGCATTTTGCTTATTGTCAGACGCAGAGGAGATATCTAGCAGCCTGAAACTATAGATTTTTTGGCGACAATATAATAAAGTAGTTTACGTGTCAACTGCAGTCATCGGAATGATGCCTCTGTTTTTCATTTTATCATGAAGGGTGACCACCAAGTTATGGGCATCATCCAGGAGCTTCCAAACATCAAGGTGTCCTGACATACCATTGCATTCCTTAAGGATATCGTCCATGCTGCTATACTTCTCGAGGATCAATTTCCTTTTCTGTAACACAGAGGCTGCTATTGCAAAAAGCAATAAATCATCTGTTGGTGGAGCACGCTGCCTAATTCTGCTCCAGGCTGATTTCCCAATACCTGCTCTGATTGCAGCTTGATCTGCCCACATTACTTCCCAAAGGCACAGAGTTTGTTCAAATGTCAACTCCCGTCTGAACAATACCACCACCATCCTGTACACAAAAAAGCAATCCTCGGCTTGAAGCTTCTGCAAATGCCGAAACAGGTGGGAATCCTTAAACTTGATTATTTTTGCAACTATATCGAGTTGCCTTCTAATACCGACCTCATCAAGCCTGAAATTCTGCCTAGCCTTCTTCATAAATCCAACAAAACACCAGAATGCCTCGTGATCTTCTGATATAACACTAATTATAGGAGATAACAGGTCACTCATACCCTGGCAGTAGCCAATTTCTGGGTCGTATAGAGCATAAGCTTCAAGAATAGCAACTAATCGAGCAGCATGAAAAATTCTGCCAGCATCTAGGTGACCATAATCCTTCAAGCCAACAGCCTCAGCAGATCGATGTGCCCTACTTTCTGCTACAACAGCTTGAGATGGAGAGTATGGCATCCATTCTGCATTGGCACGTACTGCATCAAGTCGGATGATCCGTTGCCATGTGGCGAAGTCTTCACTACTTCGTAGTTTTGAAGTACCATTCATTTGTGAGGGAGAAGAATTATCCTTAGAAGGTGTCTTGCCATTGTTGTCTTCCAGGCCGTCATCAGAAGGAAATGCCTGAAATACCTCAGGACTTTCTGAGGAATCTGAATCAGTGGAATCTGTATCAAGAGCAGAGGCATCAGCATTGCTGCTGTTGGGAGCATCGTCTCCTTCCAACAGGGTAACGGATGGATCATCTGAATATTCAAAATCTGGGCTCTGTTCCTCACTGGAAAGGGATTCTCTGGCACTTGCTGCATCTTCTGAACTCGGAGAACCAGAATCTTGAATAAAACTTACACCATCTCCTTCATAGTTGATTTCACCTATTTCAATCAACTTAAATCTCCCACTGTTGGAATTTAGAAGTTGCCGGCATTGTCTGCGGAGTTTCTCATACTTCTTTCTGTGTTTAAAGATTTAGGATTAAAGCAACAGTATGTTAAACTGAACAAAAGGAAAAAGCAAAAAAAGTTTTAAAGACCGGAGACAGATTATGAAGCATGGATTGCATATAAACTTGTATGCTTACCTATTTTGAGTTCGAGTAACATCTCTTTCTTCTTTGGTAGTGTCCAAATCATATCTGTTTAAATGAAAGAGTAATCAGTAACCAGATAAATGTTTGTCTAATTAAATGAAAATAGAAACAAAAATTGGGGGATAAATTCAAATAACACAAAATATAACACATGACAAAGTATTCAATACTCATCCTAATGCATAACATGATGAAAAAAAATTGAGATTCACCAAATAAATAAAGATCATTTAGAAGTGAAATGTGAAAGAATGCTTACACTCCAAGTAGGAAAGGCCAAACTTCAGCTCTTATAAAAGGATCAACACCCTGCATCAGACATTCATAACATAATCAATATCAAAATGAAACACCAAACAACACTAAATTGAAATCTAAACAGATAAATCAGTAAACTCACTCCACTGCGAACTCTTTTCAGGAATTTAATTCCACCATCGCGAATTTTCCCATCAGGGGTAAACAAGCTTTTCCATTGTTGAGGAGAAAGGACACGTTTTCTTTTTCGGCGTGACCATGGTGATTTAAGACGACCTCTGAAATTGTCACAAAGAATTACTCATTACTACTACTGCTTAAATGGAAATAAGTTTTAGACCAGAGAATAGGCAGAAAACAATCATTCAACAGTTAGAAATCTATGTGCATTACAATTCTATCACAGATTTCATACATTTATCATTTCACAATTGTTTATGGATTCCATAGTAAAATGTGTGTATGCATAACTATCTTATTTCCATAATGCATTAAAAATAAAATGTTTAAATGCATTCAGTTCTAGAATTCCTCAACTTACATAGACTATTTTAATATGCCTCTATAAACAAATGTGTATATGAAAACAAACTATGGGTGCGTTCGGATTGGCTTATGATGAGCTACTGAAATAAGAATCTACTTATTAAGAGGGAGGGATGCAGACTTGAAAAGAATAAACGAAGAAGACGTATAGTATAAAAAATTGTCCTTGAAGATTTGAGAACTATCAACAACACATCTCAAATATAATACATCCATAAAATATCTAGACAAATAAAGTCTGAAGAATTGAAATGCTTGATGCAACATATTTCCTTAAATCAAGTTAGAAGCCGGAGACTCGATTAGTTCCAGAAAAAAAAATATTTTTTCAGTTTCGAAATGAAAATACTCACTTAAATATGCTTTAAGCATAGATCTACCTAATCAAATCTAGAAGGAAGATCTAAGCAAAATACAAACCTAGAAGAAGGGTTTTGGTATCCGATCAACATCACAATCAAGTTACATTTTCCATAAACAATGGTAATTGATTTATACATGAACAACTAGATTTGACATGACTCAATAGAAATTGGAATCAGTGGATAAAAAGTCCAAAACAATAGGAAAGGAACTTGAGATTGAAGAAATCTATTAAACACAAAAAGACAGAAAAATGCTTCACATAAACCAAAATAGTTAGATCTGTCTCCCTCTAATTATCTAGTCCTTTTCATTTTCAACCCTTCTTCTACTTACACAGAAAAATCAAAAATTTCTTTTTCAATTTTAAAATCATTGCAATTTCACAATTTCACAAATTAACCATTCTATTCTACACACTCAGACTCAGACCCGAACAAAAAAACCTAAATTAGAAACAAAATACCAAAGCGCGAAGATCGGTGATAATCAAAATTGGAGATCTGGAACGAAATTAACAGAACAAAGTAATAAAAATGAGAGAGAAAAAGAAGAAGAACTAACCGATCAGAGGATGAACAAGAAGCTGGTGAGGAAGAACTAACAACGAATAGAACCGAACGTAAATGGATCCACGATGAAGATGAAGACGATGATGATGATGAAGGAGAGGAATTTGAAGACGAAGAAGATGAATTGTTACTTCGTCTAAGAGGATTCATCTATAATCAATCACACTTTGTTTTTCGTTTTTTTTGTTTGTTACGAAATCGAAAACAATTTCATCTATGTCTGAGTGAGAGTGAGGAATTGAGCTAGGGTTTTTGCGATTGCGAAGATGCTTTCTCTAATTCATTCATTCATTTGAAGAGTATTTGGTTTTTACCTACTTGCACCATAGAAGAAGATGACGAAAAAACCGATGCCGGCAAAAGCCGTGAAGAGCACCGCTGTAGTCGAAGGAGCGGTGGTCATGAAGGAGAGTTTGTTGCCGCCGCCTCCGCCGGAGAGAAACGGAGTGTCGTTGTTGGCGTTGAAGTTAGTAGATAGGAAGAACATGGAGGTGGAGAAGAAAGGAGTTGAAATTACTTGAATACCCTTTGCCACGATTGTTCTTGTTCTTATGATTTCGCAAAAGTGATTCTGAGAAGTGAACGCGAAAAACAAAGGCGTGTTTGTTTTGTTTAGTTTTGTTTTGATAGAGAAGCCACTTATTTTGTACTATAGCTTTGTCTTCTTTTTTTTTTCTCTCTCTTTGAAGAACGTCACTGTGAAGAGAGAGAGAGAGAGATAAGTGAGATGCAAATGAAAGAATCTCCTTTCCTTATGTTTGTTTGTTGAAAGAATCTCCTCTCCCCACCCCCGTGTTTCTTTTATCCCCCTGAGTTTCCAATTTTGCCCTTGAAAAAACTTCGGTTCGTAGAAATCGAAGTTTTTTTTTGCCTTGAAAATAAATTTCGGTTTCTAAAAACCGAAATTTACTCTGAATTTGCACTAGAAAAAATTCGGTTTCTGCGAACCGAATTTTTCACAAGGGCAAAATTGGAATATTGGGGGTATAAAAGAAACACGGGGGGCCGAAGAGAAAATATCGGTTGTTTGTTTGTTTGGGCTTTTTTAACTTTTTTTGTAGTAAAAGAGGAGAAGGACTGCAATAATGCCTAAAACGGTGCCGTTTTAATCTTTTCTAATCACGTCAAACTTCAGACTAAACTATTCGATTTTTTTATAAAATAAAAATAAAGTAAACTAACTATTCAATGAAGATAGGGTTTTGATTTTTTGATTAAATTATTACTTAATTTGTTTTTTGTTTTAAGAAAGACTATGACCATATCTCTCGCTCCTCTATTCACTACTAGTACTTGCCTTGTTTGGGCTTTATTACAAAAATTGGATTATAATGATGATGGGGTCAATAACTTTATATTACGCGCTTAAAGCGTTAAATACATGTGTACTACATGCTTATTCTAATCTCCTCACTCCATCTCCATGTATACTATTTAAATTATAATAAATAAATTAAAAAATAATGGTTTAAATTTGTTAATAGTTTCTGTATTTGTATTTGTAGCTCATTTTGGTATTGGTCCTTGCATTTTATAAAAAATTTGCTTTGAAATTGTAAAAAAAAAAAAAAACCTTTTTAATGTGTGTCATGTGACCTGAAATTATTGGGTCATGTGGCACTTCTTTAGTTATAACGGAGACTCAAAGCAAACTTTTTTTATAAAATGTAAGGACTCATCAAAATAAAAAATTGCAAGGGAAAATGAGTTATAAATGTAGGGATTATTAACATATTTAAACCAAAAATAATTAAGGTATCTTCATGAACATAATTTCACTGATTTATGGATGAAATTATAGCTACTAAATCACTTGATAAAACAATTAATGTATTTAATTAGTAATTAATTTTTTAACTAATTTTTATTTATAATATGAAATGAAAATATTACATTATTACTATGTTGCATGCATACTCATTTACAATTCTCTTGTGATTTAGTAGGGTATACAAATTAAATTTTAGTTTTTGTTCAATTTTTTACCTATGGTGTCAAAAATAATTTAAAAATTAAACACAACACAATTAAAGTTATCATAGTCATATTTAGTACACTATGTTTTTAGTATATCAAACATATCCTCAATTATGGCTGAGCATGGATACGTGCAGGGCCGGTCCCAAGTATTTGGAGGCCCTGTTTAAAAATTTAAAATGGATCTTTAATAAAAATATAATTTTTTTTAAAAGTCATACTCTATTTAAATTGTAAATAACATAAAAAATAGTCATCATAGTAAATAACATCTAAAAGCGACATATTTTAATCAATGACATTAAAATACATCTTCAATCTAATATAATTATCAACTTTACATTTTCTTGGGGAATTTTTTTTTTCTTGTAATGCTGCTTCTTTTTTTACAATCAACCGCAAGTTATTTATAAAATTAAGAGTGTGTTTATTAAATATTTTATTTTTTGAGTTATAAAATATTTTTAGTAGTAACAAAGTCATTAATTTCTTTTACATATATAAATTTTTTAATAGACCGATATAAACAATTAGAGGCCCTGAATGTTTGAGGCCCTGTGCGGTGGCTCACCTTGCACACCCACAGGGCCGGCCCTGGATACGTGACTCGACTTGAAATTGATATAACCGAGAACACATGGAAGCATCCCGTCGGATGTGAATTGGGTCTCGAGTCAACGATTGCGAAAAATCAGACATGAAGAGTTTGATACGAGCAAGTGTGGATCTATAAAAATTTATATCTTAATAACCGAAACCAACCAAACAACGACTAAAATGCAAATTAATTTTTTTCTTCGATTTCAAGTTCCTCTCCTCTCTCTTACACTCTTTTTTTTCCCCCCATCTTTGATATATGATAGATATGTGATATTTTGTATCCTTGTTAGAAGGAGGTGTAAATATACTCCAATACTCTAGGTCTATTTAAATTTTAGTTTCTCATCTAATTAATCTATTATTGTTTTTGGATCTAAAAATTTCAAAAAAAGTAATTGCATTTCATCCTCTTTTTTGTTCATTTAGTTTTTCTATCATTTGTTGTCATGTGTACGAAGTGTTGAATTATTTGAAAAATAGAAATGTATGGATCAATGGACCTATCGCCCAAACAAATCGAAGATGTAGACAGTCAAAATAAGAAACTATAACTATTATCAATTTGACGATTTTTGACCGAACCCAACTCATCGTAATTTTCAGCATCTAAGTCATGCACTCGGTTTTCAAACTCCACTCAATTCTGTTTAAAATACTGCCATGGCATGTGATGCATGCTAGATATATTTTACAAGATGATGATGAAATTTTAATAAAATTTAGAGTTTAATTTGTACGTACTTACATGTGTATTCAATGATGTGTTGCCACATCATTTAATGAAAGTGACACATCATGCGTTGATATATTATTGGATGTATGTGTAAAATAATTTTATACTGACAGTGTATATAAATTAAATTCTATAATTTATAACAGTACTTTTTATGTGTCTATATAATTAAGATACATATTATATAGTTGGGTTAAATAATTTTTTATCCCGTAAAATAAAACTTTTTAACCTTAGTCTTTATTTATGGAAAATGTTAAATAGTGTCCTGGAGCACTGGTTAAGGATATCAAAATGGAAATTTTATCTTGGAAATTGTGAATTCAATATCTTAAAGATGTAAAAAATTATTATCTCTCATCATTAATTTTGTTCTTTCTTTCTTTTTTTTAGTATGCTTAACTAGTGCCTCCGAGACACTGTTTAACCTACCCTTTATTTAATTTTCTATTATACTTTTAGTTCTTTTAAATTTATATTGCACGCAATTTTAGTCTTTTTTGCTTAGTATTTTTAAATGATTTTTTTTTCAGGTATGTTAAGAACATTATAAAAAAAATTGAAAAAATGAGCTCATTTTTTTTTCTTCGACATGATTTTTGTTGTTTTTATCTTGATTTTAGTCTTTAAAAAATTCATATTTAATTCATCTCATGTTAAAAAAAACACTAAATAATTTTTTTATATGATATTTTAACCATGCCTACAAAAAATCACTAAAATTGTTTGATTTGTTTCGACCAGTATTTTCAAAATATCAAATTTCTATAATTTTTACTAATAGACAATTAAAAATATTCGTAATCAAAATTATGCCTTGATGTACGTGCAGTGATCAAATGGTTCTTATATTTTGGGACGAAGAGAGTATTTATCGTATTATAAATAATAATGTAATTTATAATACAGTAATATACTGGTAGTATGTCCACTTATTTTTGTTAATTATTAAAGGAAATGAGTGTACTCTATCTTCAACGTACATAAAAAACTACAAATTGCATGCGGCAAGGGGTAAAGTTGGGATATTGCAATTAGCCTTCAAGAATTGATTTTGGTCAAACTCAAAAACTAGGAATAGTTGCTTCGGCTAGAATTGATTCTAAGCTCCAGAATCAATTTTACGATCCAAAACTAAACATCTTATAAATACGTCAAAACCAATTCTACACACTAGAATCAATTGTCTCTCTAAAAGTGGAGCCAAACATACACTAAAAAGTCTTACTCGATCATTCCAAAAGGTAAATTGTATATTCAGTTTATCACAGCACAACAGCTACATTGCATGTACTTCATCAAAACTAAGTAGGTTTTAATTTTTATCAAAGATTGTGATGTTGTCCTTGTCAACAATTTTCTACTCATCTATCAAACTTTGAAAGATTCACGATATTTACATCTTTATATGGTTGAAATGTTGACCATAATTTCATACATAAAAAAGTAAAAAATAAAAATAAAAATAAAAATAAGAACCAGCTAGTTCATCACGTTGTATGATAATTAGCTAGTTTACTTATGTAAAAATGTGAAACTTATGGTATATTATATTCTTTATTTCTCATCTCATTTTTTTTTTTAATTAACTTTACTTCCCATCTCTATATTGTAATTTATCTGCTATTTACTCAATTGTACATTTCATATATACTTTTTGCTTGTATTAAGACAATAAATTTATGTGTTTTTAATATTTGTCACGATATTTTAAATGTGTTTTTAATATTTGTCACGATATTTTAAATTTATAAATACATTTTCTTCCATTTGTCAACGAAGACTTATATCATCCACAAAAAATGCACCATGACATGAAATCATGAACCATTTTCAAATATGTTAGTTAGAAAACAATTAGAACTACTAAAGAGAAAAAATATGGCAAAATATTACCTAAAACAACAAAATACCAGTTCAAATCTGATTCTTCATATACATCAATTAGTTCTAGAAAGAAGAAGAAAAAGATACTTATGTCAAAAAAAAAAAGAAGAAAAAGATACTCACCAATCCATACCATTAAGTACGGCAAATAGTACTTTATAATTTTCTTAAGGGGGAGCAATAAATGCCTCCATCTACTTATTAAAAAAGAACTTGTGATTTTAGTGGACATGATTGAAAATTTGATACTCATTAATGAATATGTTACTAGAGAATAGAGAAGATTCAAACTGATTGTACAAAGTGTTATTGTAAAAATAGAAGTTTAAAGTAGCTTTGGAGCATCTCTAATAGTGAAACTATTTTAATTTTTATATATTATTAATAAGTGGTTGTTAGAATACTATATAAAATTTATGTAACTGATACATATTTTGTTGCAATGGTACAAAATTATGACATTCTTAAGCAACTCATACTAAATAAACCAATATTTGTCTTAATAAGGAGCACATGGAGGTCTAAGAATTCGTAGAGTGCAGAAATTTAATATTTCTCTTCTTGGTAAGTGGTGTTGAAGGTTGTTGCAGGAACATGAGAGTTTGTGGTTTAAGGTTTTGGCAGTTAAGTATGGGATGAGGGATGACCAGGTGGATAGTGGGGGTAATAGGGCTTCTAGTTGCTTGGCGGTTTATTAATGATAGTTTACCCACAAAGTTTAATTTTTTGGCTCGTGGATGTTTACGTAACGATTCCTGTTATACTCAGCTGGTTGTGATGCTATTGAGGATATCTATTTCTGAATTGCCCCGTTTTTTTGGTGCGGTTTGGAGTGACATCATTCCATAGTTAGGGATCACGTGTGTTCTTCCTGATAATGCATTTCGTTCCCATCTCAATTTTGTGGGGCTCACGGTTTTTGCAAAAATATTAAGACCTCTTTAGTCTTTACAAGCAATTTGATTATCTTCAATCTGGTATATTTGAAAAGCGAGAAATGATAGATTTTTTAATGACAAGACAATTACTATTGTCAGGTTATCTCTACCACCAAAAGGCACCGACTTGTCTAGTAATCTAACCGAATCTCATATGACTTTTGGTAACATGTTAAGATGGTAATCGTTTAGTAGAAAAGTTAAATAATGTTTGAAATTTTACTATATATTTTTATTATAGCATGGTTCTACCAGCAATGCAAATGGCCTCGATAATTTTAATTACTTATCCAAAACATATTTGGCTTGGTTTTGAACTACCAATATTATACTTGTGCTTTTTGGTTTACACGAAGAATTATATTTTCATTGCATCTAAGGAAATGCATATAAGTTTTGTCCTTAAATTTATTTAAAATAAAAGGGAATGTGGGGAGTTATCTTGGCAACCTCTAGATTTTTGGTTTACACGATTATTATTTTAAACTGTTCGATCTTAAATTTACGGTCGAGATTGAAAATAACGTGAAATCGTGTGTATTTACCACCGCAACTAAACGTACATGATACTATTTGATATTCTTGTGGGTTCCATGGTTTTCAAAGTTTGTTGCTTACCATCAAATGCCACTTTGAGATCCGACAAATAAGCTAATAAAAAATTCTACCAAAAGATATGTTTGTTGCTCTCCATATCTAGCATACATACTGTCTACAATTCCACATATACAATGAAAGCCTTTTTTGTTTGTAGGCCATAAACATATTGTCATGATGAAGATTGAAGATGCACCTTTAAAAATGTCATGCACTGCCCTTCTCTACACAATTCTTTAGGGTCATAAAACCTGATTATTTCTCTATTAACATCAACAACCATCAGGAGCTTGATTAGAGTTTGAGTTGGTATTTCATTGGCTGATCATTTTGTTCGGTTTATGCATTCTACATGAGGTCTCGTGTTCGCCGTTCTTTTTTGCACTATTGTGGTTGTATAACATTTGATTGGTGTGGCATGAACGGAATAGTAGAATCTTTAAGGCAAATGAATCGACAATCCATTAGACGCTAGATAAAGTCAAAGCTCATTCGCTCTGGTAGATGAACGTCTATAATGTAAATCTCGGTTTAAATTTTCATATGTGGTGGTCGAGCCTATTTATTTGTCTGGTCATTGGTTGACCAATATTTTTACTGTTGTAAACGCTTAACGTTCTATTTGACACTCCCTACGGAAGACTTATTGTTATAATTAATGAAATCCATTTTTTCTTGTTCAAAAAGAAACATCAACAACCATCATAAGGGATAATAATATTTTAAACTGACATTACATTAGTCTGATTAAAACTGAACTCATTTCTTAATTATGGTGTCATTTTAATTTGATTCACGTGATAAATTAAAAGATCATGATTCTTTAAACCAAGAGTAACCATTTGAAAATTTGTTTCCAATAAAAGATAAATACTTTTTCTTGAAATTATTTCAATTGCATGCATAACATTAGTGAGGTCCTATAAATTACAAATTCAGGCATAGCTGAAAAAGAGGTCCTATAAATTAAAGTGATTGCCCATAGAAGAACTATTGGAGATAGATCACCACGAATGGCTCAATAATATAGTAGTTAATTACATTGTAGTTAAAATACAATCTCAATTGTAGAGTGAAGTTACATTGTAGTTAGAGAGACATGATCAAAAACTTGATATCATGACTAAAATCACAATCACAATCACAATCACAAACCTAAACATGATTAAATGTCAACCATAGAGTAACTAAAAACATATTAATTGGGGGTGATTGACATGCCCACTATATATTTTTATTGAAAAATGAGAAGAGAAAAAGGGATCAATCTTATGAGGCCCATATGTTTTCACCTTTTGAATTTGTCTATGTTTTATAGGTCCTTTTCATCATCTAACACAATGATGAAAGAGGTTCCAAAGAATAAACAAAGAGTCTAAAGTGATTCTGATTGTTTTCTGTATGTGAGATATTGGATCGAACTCTAGTGGTCGAAGGGTAGCTTCTTGGTTCGACAGTTCGACAGGGTTAAGCATGACGTCGAAGATTGCTCACATGCTTGTGTCGAAGAGTGCATGTTGTAGTCGAAGATGGGTCGAACATGCAGGTGTCAAAGATGCTAGGGTTGTTAGCATGTTAAATTAGGTTTTAGTGTTTAAACCCTAATTTGTTAAGTTAGCTTGTTTATTAAGTTGGCTTGTGTAATGGGCCTTGCTGAAAAAGCCCATTAGTTAGTATGTTAGGTTTTATTATAAATAGCATACTAGTCTCTCATCATTAAAAGGCGGCAAATCCTAATAAGGGGTGAGAGAGGTTATTTGTTATTCTTGTAAACTTGTAATCTTGTTTTAAGAGAAAGTAAAAGAATAGCAGTTATAACCAATTCTTGTGTTCCTCTTCTCCTCTCTAATTCCCTATTATACTTTGCTATTGGTATCGTTTTTCACAACAAATTGGTGCGGTGAGCGTGGAGAAGATGCCTTCAACAAAGTATGAGATTGAAAAGTTCACCGGAGTGAATGATTTCGGTCTGTGGCGCTTGAAGATGAAAGCCCTACTGGTTCAACAGGGTTGTTTGGAAGCGTTGAAGGGAGAGGCAGCCATGAATGCAGAACTGACGGCGGCGGAGAAGACGAATATGATCGAGAAAGCACACAGCGCAATTCTGTTGAGCCTTGGTGATAAGGTTCTACGACAGGTATCAAAGGAGACGACGGCATCAGGATTATGGGCGAAACTTGAAAGTTTGTATATGACCAAATCGCTGGTAAATCGACTCTACCTGAAGCAGGCTTTGTATTCATTCAAGATGGTTGAAGACAAAGTGTTGGCTGAGCAGTTGGATATGTTCAACAAGCTGATTCTTGATCTTGAAAATATCGATGTAAAGATTGATGATGAAGATCAAGCGCTGTTACTATTGTGCGCTTTGCCTCGATCACATGCTCACTTCAAAGAAACTCTCTTGTATGGAAGGGAGTCCCTGACGTTTGAAGAAGTTCAATCAGCCTTGTATTCTAAAGACTTGAATGAACGAAAGGAGCATAAACCTTCGACTGTTGGTGAAGGTTTGGCCGTTAAAGGAAAATTCTTGCGAAAGAATGGTAAATTCGACAAGAAGGGCAAAAGCCAGTCGAAGTCCTACAGTGATGAAGTATCTGGCATTCGATGCTATCATTGTAAGAAGGAAGGTCACACAAGAAAGGTGTGCCCTGAACGCCTGAAAGATCATGGAGGTAATGGCAATGCAGCCATTGTTCAAGATGATTTTGAATCATCTGATGTCCTTGTAGTTTCAAGCAGTGACTCGAGAAAAGAGTGGATTATGGATTCAGGTTGCACTTGGCACATGACTCCAAACAAAGACTTGTTCGAGGAATTATGTGATCAAGATGGTGGATCAGTATTGCTGGGAAACAATAAGGCTTGCAAGATTGCAGGTGTTGGATCTGTGAGATTCAAGCTCCATGATGAGTCAATAAGGTTGTTGACTGAAGTCAGGTATGTTCCTGACTTGAAGAGAAATCTGCTTTCTCTTGGTGAATTCGACAAGAAAGGATATGTTTTCCAAGGAGAGAAAAGTATCCTAAGAGTCATGAAGGGCTCGAAGGAAGTCTTGAGAGGCGTGAAGAAACAAGGCTTGTATACCCTTGAGGCTGAAGTTGTAAGTGGTTCGACAAATGTTGTATCCACGAAACCTTTGTCGAAGACAGAAATCTGGCACATGAGATTGGGCCATGTCAGTGAAAGGGGTCTGGTCGAATTAGGGAAACAAAATCTGCTTGGTGGAGACAAAATCAAAAAGCTGAAGTTTTGTGAACCCTGTGTATTTGGAAAATCTTGCAGAGTGAAGTTCAACAAAGGCAAACAAAGAACACATGGATCCCTTGATTACATCCATGCTGATCTTTGGGGGCCTGCAAGGTGTCCGTCACATTCAGGAGCAAGGTATTTTCTATCCATAGTAGATGATTATTCCAGAAAATTATGGGTATTCATCCAGAAGACTAAGGATGAAACTTTTGAGAATTTCAAAAGTTGGAAGACTCTGGTTGAAAATCAGACTGGCAGGAAGGTCAAGAGGTTGAGAACCGACAATGGCCTTGAATTTTGCAATGAGGCATTCGACATTTTCTGTGCTGCCTCTGGTATTGCAAGGCACAGAACCACTGCAGGTACTCCACAACAAAATGGTTTGGCTGAAAGGTTTAATCGAACTATTTTGGAGAGAGTTAGATGCATGTTGACTGGTGCGGGGTTAAAGAAGGTGTTCTGGGCTGAGGCTGTTTCGACAGCAACATATCTGATAAACAGATGTCCTTCGACAGCGTTAGATATGAAGACACCTGAAGAAGTTTGGTCGGGACATCCACCAGATCTCGACAAACTGAGAGTATTTGGCTGTGTAGCCTATGCTCACATTAGGCAAGACAAGGTCGAACCTAGAGCTCTGAAATGCATGTTCATGGGATACCCTGAAGGAGTCAAAGCTTATAGGCTATGGTGCCTAGAGCCAGGTCACAAGAGGTGTATCACCAGTCGAGATGTAGTTTTCAATGAAGCTGAAATGGCTTTTAAGAAAACTGTTGATGTTGGTCGAAGTACAGAAACATCTGACGAAGAGCTGGAACAGGTAGAGATTCCTGTTGAGGTGGAGCATGTTGATGCTGAATTGCATATCCCTGATGAAGTCGAAGAAGAAGCTGAAAATGCTGAGGAAGTTGAGGAAACTGACGATGACTACCTACTATCGAGAGATAGGTCGAGAAGAGTCATCAAGGCACCTCAGAGGCTTGGGTATGCAGATCTTATAGCTTATGCCTTAATCTCTGCAAGTGAGGTTCTAGACGAAGAACCTAGAGACTATAAGGAAGTTATGAGGAGTCGAAATAAGACTGAATGGCTGAAGGCCATGGATGATGAGATGAAATCTCTTCATGATAATCATACTTGGGAACTGATCAAGAAACCTGCTGGGGCAAGGTTAGTCAGCTGTAAATGGATTTTCAAAGTTAAGGAAGGAATCGAAGGAGTGACGTCGAAAAGATACAAGGCAAGGTTAGTTGCAAGGGGTTTCACTCAGAAAGAAGGTGTCGACTTCAATGATGTGTTTTCTCCAGTTGTGAAGCATAGGTCCATTCGAATGTTGCTTGCCATGGTGGCACAGTTCGATCTTGAACTGGAACAGATGGATGTGAAGACTGCGTTCTTGTATGGTGATCTAGATGAAACGATCCTGATGAGGCAACCAGAAGGGTATGTCGAAAGGGGGAAGGAAGATTATGTGTGTAAGTTAAAGAGATCTTTGTATGGGCTGAAACAATCTCCTCGACAGTGGAATAGGAGATTCGACAAGTTCATGGCAAGCATAAGTTTCATTAGAAGTCAGTTCGACCACTGCGTTTACTTCAGATTTCGACCTGGTAATTCATTTGTTATTTTGTTGCTTTATGTGGATGATATTCTCATAGCAAGCAACAATGTTGAAGATGTGACGAGGGTGAAGGCTGAACTCAATAAGGAGTTCGATATGAAGGATCTGGGAGCTGCTTCCAGGATTCTTGGAATTGACATTCGAAGAGATAGAAAGAAGTCGAAGTTATGCTTATCTCAAGAGGCATATCTACGAAAGATTCTCGAAAAGTTTGGTATGTCGAATTCGAAGCCAGTTGTGACTCCAACAAACCCTCAATTCAAGCTGAGTATTGATCAGTGTCCCAGTACTGATGTCGAAAGAGCCTATATGAATAGCATCCCATATGCTAATATAGTTGGTTCTCTGATGTATGCTATGGTTTGTACTAGACCCGACATAGCATATGCAGTAAGTCTTGTAAGCAGGTACATGGCGAATCCTGGAAAGGCTCACTGGCAAGCATTGAAGTGGATTTTAAGGTACATAAATGGGTCTCTGAACAGAGTCTTAATTTATGGTGGAGCCTTAGGTGAAGATAGTAAAGCAGTAATCGAAGGATATGTCGACTCTGATTATGCAGGTTGTATGGATTCCAGGAAATCTATTTCTGGATATGTTTTCACTATGTTTGGCACAGCAATTAGTTGGAAAGCAACACTTCAGAAGGTTGTTGCTCTATCAACCACTGAAGCGGAGTATATTGCCTTAACTGAAGCTGTGAAAGAAGCATTGTGGCTTGAAGGTTTTGCGAAGGAGCTGAAACTTCAAGGTCGAGGTATCACTGTTAAATGTGATAGTCAAAGTGCAATACACCTGTCGAAGAATTCAGCCTATCATGAGCGAACTAAGCACATTGATGTGAGGCTGCATTTCGTCAGAGGAGTAATCGAGCGTGGAGAAGTCCAAGTGCTGAAGGTTTCGACTGAGGATAATGCTGCTGATATGATCACCAAGACATTGCCGAGTTGCAAGTTTTTCCACTGTATGCAGTTGATAAAGCTGCATGAAGAAAGCTAGTTTTTCCCTTGACGTTGTAGAGTTAGGTCCAAGGTGGAGATTTGTGAGATATTGGATCGAACTCTAGTGGTCGAAGGGTAGCTTCTTGGTTCGACAGTTCGACAGGGTTAAGCATGACGTCGAAGATTGCTCACATGCTTGTGTCGAAGAGTGCATGTTGTAGTCGAAGATGGGTCGAACATGCAGGTGTCAAAGATGCTAGGGTTGTTAGCATGTTAAATTAGGTTTTAGTGTTTAAACCCTAATTTGTTAAGTTAGCTTGTTTATTAAGTTGGCTTGTGTAATGGGCCTTGCTGAAAAAGCCCATTAGTTAGTATGTTAGGTTTTATTATAAATAGCATACTAGTCTCTCATCATTAAAAGGCGGCAAATCCTAATAAGGGGTGAGAGAGGTTATTTGTTATTCTTGTAAACTTGTAATCTTGTTTTAAGAGAAAGTAAAAGAATAGCAGTTATAACCAATTCTTGTGTTCCTCTTCTCCTCTCTAATTCCCTATTATACTTTGCTATTGGTATCGTTTTTCACAACACTGTAGGATAATGACAACACTACCATGCCATGGTTGTGTCTTAAGTATTGTCCCTTAATTACAAAATTGCACTTGATCGCTGTTATCCTAAAGTTATTGCCTTAATTATGTAAAGTGTGGTTGAGATTAAAACTATACTGATTAAGGGTTTGTTTGGATTTTTAAGCAACTCAAAGAGTAGTATTAGATTAATTTGGACTTTAGTCAATCATGCAAGGCAAACAATATTAATTTTATCTTAAATCAGCTGGTAATAAATATCTACGTGATCGTCCCCGTTAACATAGTTTAATTGGTAGAAAAATTACGGGTAAAATGTAGGAACGGAGGTTCGAACCCTAGTACTTCAACTATTTCACTTTAAAAAGTGAAATTCCAGTTACCAAACTATTTAACAACAAAAAAAAAAATGTACGGAATGTTTATGTAAATATCTTATTTGGATATATGTTGGTCCATCTGTTGAGGTGAATAATTCTAATAAGTTAATATATAGTGTTTATTAATTTTTCTATATTACACACTATTTATGAACCTATCATAATTTCACACTATTCTTCACTAGGATGAATTTTTCGAGAGAACCCGAATTCAAATTTTGGTGGGAATAATTTTTGGTCAGAATTACTTAACCCCGCAGCCAAATTATGGATTACTGGAGCACACTTGTCCTAAAAATTAAGGATTAATAAAAAAAAAACAGAAATATTATATTCAAATTCAAACAACCCTAGATCAATATCTTTGACAGAGGTAAAAAACATTTTGGCTTTTGTTTTAACCTTCAATATCTCTGATAATTCAAAATTTGAGTGCAAAATAAATAAAAGTTGCTCAATAATTATTTCAAACATTTTATTATATACAGGAGGATTCAGTCAAATACTCCTCCTTTACTTTTGTACGAAGCATCAAATACTCCTTTAGCATGCACTAAAAATGACATCTAATATACAATAACACTGTAATGGGGTTTTTGGGTGAAGAGAAGAGAAGAGAAGAGAGGGACCAAAAGAAGACAAACTACCACATTAAGCAAAACATTGTCATCTTGGACTAACCAGTAACCATCCAATTTGCTTGCAAATTGCAATAGGAAAATAAATTATTCGTTTGAGAAATTGGGTATAGGTTTGTGATTAAAGGTGTTCAGAAACCAATGGCATGTAAAACCACAAAAGACACATAAAACGTTGTGCGAAAGAATTCAAGTTTAATCACCGGTTAAAATAATTATTGGTCAGACTTTAGCAAAAAAAAATAAATAATGAAATGCTAGGTGAAGTGAAGAGAACATTGTTTGCATCCCCTAAATTTGCGGTCCCCATGTGTTCAGAGGACGTTTCTTGCTTCTATGTTCATCCATTTTATAAGTTGCAACTTGTTTTTATGAAGATATGCATATACTAGTATTCTTGGAGTGGATTTTAAGTCAAAAGGAAGTTTTGAGTAAAAAAAGAGTTTAAAGAAGCATGTGTTTTCAAGGTTTTATCCTGCAATGATAATGATGAAAGTTAAAAACAAGTATCATGGGGTGGTTGGTTTGAGACATCATTTACGGATGTTTAGATGGTGAAAGAAAATATAATGGCTAAAAATGTGATAAAAATAAAGATAAAAAAAAATAATAATAACGAAAACATGTAATGTTTGATGAAAGGAAATACAAGAAAGAAACATGTAAACTTTTTCCTCTAATTGGTTGAATAGAAGATAAAAACAAAAAGATAGTTAAACTATTCTAAATGACAAGTATGTCCTTGAAATGTTTTTTTGAAGTTAGCTTCCCAAATTGACCTCAAGAGGAGCACACTCTCAGGTCCCAAGCCAATACCAACGCATGTCCTTGAAATGTTAAAATAAGATGAAACCTATTGATTTGTCTTGAAATCAAGAACTTGTTTATATTGCAGCAAACTCCTCTGCATTTAAGAAAAGAAAATGGACTTTCGGGGGCGCGAAAAGAAAATGTCTTATTCTATTCACAACATGTTCGTTTAAGTGGCAGAATCTAACAAAGGAGGTGCTGCAAGTAGTGGAATATTTTAGGGTGCTAATTTTCTCACCCCTAAAGTCACTTTGAAAATATACTAAAAAAGAATATTGTTTTTCCTCCCCTTAAAAATGTACTTCCAAACTTTGTCAAAAAAAAAAATGTAGTTCCAAACAAAAACATAGTCTGAAAATATACTTTAGAAAATTAGTGTCATTTGGGGATGGAAAAAGAATCTCATATTTTGGTTAGTAGAGGAGGCATGACAGAATTTAACTAAGGATGTGTGTTGGATTTCCTCCCTCAACATTAAATCCTCCTTTCTCTTCCTCAATTGAAACAAAATGTTCCTAAATTAGCACTCAAGGATAATTGTTCAAACAAGGGTGGAACAATGACATTCATTCCACTAAGCTGAACACACTTCAAGTCGACTACTTATTCAGTTATTATGTCCTTTAGCATACAAATATGATCAGCTGAGTAATATGAACTCAACTCGGCTTTCGGCTGGAAGCATCACGATTGAAATGAAAACCGAAGCTGATGGGAGGGATGTGTTACTTCACATTAATGGGAAATTTATGAGGGTAAACCTTTATAAATTTTGAACCAAAAGAAGAACCGCACATTGTACTCTCTTCACTTTATCCTCTTATTGCTACAAAGACCTCTCTCCACTTTAAACTATCAATGAGTTATTATGGAGATTCAGTAACAGTTAAGTTTCTTCTATTACACAGACTCATTATTGCAAAAATAAATACAACAGCACAACACATAGATTAACTGGCTCAGCTTTAGGATCTACAGCTTTGATGCTGCACCTTTGTCTAAGAACCATTTCAACTCCCCTTCAGGTGAAACCAAGGCAGCAGGAAGCTTATCAGCAGTTCCGGATCCGCGTAGTGCGGAGTGAACTGCATCTGCTTTACCGGTACCAGTCACAAAAAGTGCAATGTACGCAGATGAATTGATAACGGGAAAGGTAAATGTTATTCTTTCTGGTGGTGGTTTTGGCGAGTCGGTAATCGAAGCAACCCATTTTTTATTCTCCTGCACAAGAGGGTGCCCTGGGAACAAAGAAGCTACATGCCCATCAGGGCCCATGCCAAGCAACATGAGATCAAATTTTGGAAATCCACTGGTTGATGATGAAGCTATCACATTGCTATTGACCAAGTGTTTGACACGTGTCTCGTAATCATCAGCTGCTCCCTCAGCTGAAAGGGTGTCATTGATTGCATAAACGTTGCCGGGTGGAATGGGCACCTGCCAAGAAAATCATGTTGTGAGTACCAATAGGTTATTAGAGTGACCGAAAAGTATTCTAATGGAAGAGTATGTAGGGAGACCTATGTTGTTAATATCAGATAGCGGCGCGTAGCGCCGACCCTCAAAAATGCTATAGCGATATAGCGGGTAGCGCTATAGCGGTATAGCGGCAATGTACAAATTAAACATAAATTCCAACAACATACATAAATACTAAAAAATAGATAAATACACAAAATTAAAAGGACTTTCTTACTTAATAATTATACTAAATATTGTCAATTACCATCAAAATAGGTTCTAAATAAAGACTAATAACATTCCATGAAGTTCTAGGAGTACTCAAAATGACATCCCATTAAAATAAAGCATAAAAGTAATCAGCTGATGTGATGTGAGGGTTACTTTATGATGTGCAGAAAAGTCCAAAATACCCCTCACTTTATGATTTATTTACAAAAGTAGCCAAATAGCGCTACCAATCCGCTACGCCACCGCTATAAAAACCCTATTATCCTGCAAATAGCGGAAAGCGGCCTTATAGCATAGCGGAGAGGTGGTCTGACGCCACGCTATAGCGCCACTATTAACATCATAGAGGGAGACAGCATGCATACTCTAGGTTATGCAGTCATTTAAAACAAGACTATTACATAAATAAAATATGTTCCATCTACCTCATATTAAGTGTCGTTTAAGGTTATGTACACTTCTTAAAAAATTCATTGAATATATTGGTTTTCATGATATAATGAATTTTATTGATTAAAATGCCCTTATCAATAAAGCAGTTATGTTGGTTGATATACAATAAATAAGGATATCAGTGGAAAAACATAATGTTTCATTGATATTTCATAATGACAAATAATATCAAACAAACAATATTTCAAACAAGACACTTAATTGGAAATATAGTAACTTGATACAGACATGGTGACAGCAATTCATTTCCCCAATGGCCTCATTGTATAGGAATGAGCAATATACTCTACACTTGTCAATGGATTTGGATTCTCTAAAGTGAGTAAAGTGAAAAGTGAGAAAATCAAAGGTTGTTATTTTAACAAACTCATGATTTGTTACGGTATACGTACAATATATACCTTTGACTTGTCAATTAATGGTTGCTATTTCTCACCTTACACTCTAAAGTGAATTGTTCACTTTAGAGGAGCTGAATCCCTTGTCAATATAATACCATCTTATCCAACAAGGGGATTCATTCACCTGATCATCTACACATAATAGCCTCTCCCTGAAATGTGTGTACTTGTCCATTCACTTCACCATTAAATTTAATAGATGTTCTTTTTTTGGTTTGCAATAACATTCTAACACCCTTCTAGATTGATATTGATCTCTCTGCATAAGAGTAATAGTTATGCCACACCCCACAAGTGGAGTCTGTCATGGGCTCATGGCTCAAAGCCTCAGACCTTCGTCCTATGAAGGACTTAGCACTGCTCCAACACCTTGTGGGTCGCTTGAATAAGAACATGCCGATATAATAGACATTTCTTTCCAATACCAGTATGAGGTTCTAAGTGATAATTTCAAAGAAAGACAGCATTTTGTGGGCTAAATTAAGGTCTCTTTTCTTGATTCTTCCTAACAAATACTCCAGTGTTGGTTTTATGTATTTTTAATGAAATTTAAGGTTCGCAGTACAAAGTATTCACTTCATATTTTTGTTTAATAGGTGATATAATTGATGAAAGAAGCAAGGTGCAAATTTGATTGCTGGTGCTTCAGCATTCACAGAAGTAAAGAAAAAGAAGGTGTTGACTTTAGATTCCTTTATGTATGCCCAGTGCTTAAGTATTAGGAAGCCAATTTGTGATCATTGTCTGGACAAAATGATATTTGCTTTGCAGTGCCCAGCGCTTGAGTACGATCAATTTTTAAATTTCACTAATAGTACTTGTGATTATAAATAGAAGAAAGAAAGGATAAGAAAGTACACTTAGCATATGTGGGGCACCTGAAGTACACCTTCTGGGCTTGATTGGGGAAGCTTGAAGGATCAACCTACCGACTCTTCATCAATGGACTTCCTCACTTCTTCGTCATTTTCTCTTTTCATATCTTTGCTATGATTTTCAGTTCCAATTAAATCCCTTGGTAGAGTGTTGCAGTTCACTTTGTACTATGTAATTAATGCTTCATTTGTTAATCTATCTTTTTCCCTTAAAATTTGAGAAGTGTTCCTTCTTGCTTAATGGTTCTTTAGTGTAGCTAGCTATGAATTGATTATGGATTTATAGTTGAGTTGGAGAAATTGACGATAAGTTGGATCTAAGAGGTTCACTTATATTGATTATACGATATCTACAAATATAGTAATTGGTAATTTGATTTGGTTTTGCTGAATTCCTGTTGTTTTGATCATTCCTTTTCCTTATCAAGACAAAAATAACTAAAGAATTTGTGACTTCATTTGATTATAACTAAAGAATTGGTGACTTCATTTGCTAAAAAAGAATCAATTAAGTAAGGAATTGATGGTTAAATGTGGGACTGAAAGAAGTACCGAAGGCCAATTATCTCTTGTTTTGGGGCAGGAAAAGCATGAAAGAAGCTTAGTAAGAAGTAAACAATGAAAGCAAATCTGCCAGTAAGTATCCACTTAGCAAAGGAAAGATTTAGAGGACTCAACCATCAAATCTGAATCTAGAGATTTGATCAGCATTCAGCTAGGGTTCATACCAAGGATACAATTTTTTTGTGAAATCTTTAAAAAGAATAAACAAAACTATTACGTTGCATTTTTTTTTTCTTTCTGTTTTTAATTATAGTGTAATTAAATTTACTTTTCGATTTAATTCAATAAAAACTCCTTCAATAAACAACCCGGATTTAATATCATTCACCGTCTCTTAATTTAGTGAATTAGTGATCAGTAGCTTTCCAGAGGTTTCAGTTATCCCATTTCTTAGTGGTTGTCAGCTCCGATTGCGTGCCTGGAAGCTGTCAGGTGAAGGCTTGGCAGTGGTGGCATAGCCTTGTTGCAAATCAGGTTTGAGTGGTAGGTGCCTGCTGGGTGATCTTTCGGGGTGTATTTTTGTGAATTGTTGATCCAGCTGTGAGGCACAATTTAGCAGTGGATTGTTTTCTGCAGTTTTGCTCGCGTCTCGGTTGAATCTCAAAATTTGTGTCTCTATGGCTTTGCTTAGAAGGTTTTGATTCATATCGTTCTCTTTGAATGTCCGATGCTCGACTGTGACATGGGCTGAAATCCTGAGATGGCTGGTTGTGTAATCCTATTTTGACTGTGTTTCATTCAAGTTCCAAGTTAATTTGGGTAGAGTGGTGTTAGGATATAGAATGAAGGGAAATTAAAGAAGTTAGTTAGTTATCTTAGTTAGTTGGGTTTGTTTCTTAGTTGTTTGTCAGTTTGTTTTCTGTTTTAGATCAGTTGTTATTGATCTTTTTCCCTATTCTTGTGTATAGTAATTCGATAAATATAGACTTCCATTCCCTTAGAAAGGAGCTTATGAAAAACAATGTTTTGACTGGTTTCAAACCAGTGTAAGGAGAGTATCTTCTCTGGTGTATCTTTATCTTTTTCTTATCAATATTGATATTTTTTTGGAATCCAATTCTTGGGTTCCTAACAATTGGATTATAGACTGGTGCTGTTTGCTTTCTGTTTTGGAAGTTTTGGGTGGGCAACTCTTATTTTGTGTGTGTGGTGAGTAAGAGGTGTGGTTCTCATTTAGATGATGACCTGTTAGTTTTGGCATCGTGTTGTGCAATTAGCAATTTGTTGCTCTGTGTTGTTTTTCTTTGAACTGGGAGCTTTAGCAGGTTCAGGAGGGTAATACATTTTTATGTGGTATGGAGTCTGAATTGTATTTATATTGGCAGTGGGGATATACTGAATTTACCCTGTTTTTTTTGGCATATCTTATGTCTCTCTTAATATTTACTCGGTCTTTTTCAAATATAAAAAAGTGATCAGTAGCTTTCATTCTAGCGAGAACAAGAAGCAAACTTCCTTTTTATTACTTTAATGACTCGGTATACTTGGCAATGTTTGTCATGGATCCTCCTCACATACAAACCATTTTTACCTAGGCAGTATCGACACTTCATATTGAATGCGTGGCTAATGCCCGATAGGTGTCAGTTTCCCACACCGATCCATGTAGTTACACTCAATCACTTATGTTTTCTCAAATTATTATTGGTATCTATGTCTCTATGTCAACTTCAGATATTCCTATCTCTATTAGTGTTTCATAGATTTTTACTACTAACTTTCTACTTTTTTCGCAAAATTAATTTGTGACGTAACACATAACGATCCAAAAATAAATCTCAGAATACTTAACATTAACATACCTTGGATAGAAAACCATCAAAAGCAAGCTTATAGTTACTATCTTGATGATCTTTAGGTACAACTCTCTCATCCACCCAAAACACATGCCATTTAGCCCATTCAATAGAATCCACATGAGGAGGCTCCAACAGTTTCCTAAATTCATAACAACACAAATCACAATTTAATCATCAATAATAATATTCATTTAATTCATTTCAATTAATTGATTAAATATAATAATAATAATAATAATAATAATAATAATTAATTAATGAAAAGGGAAAGATGATGAAACTAACCGGAGATAGTTGATCAAAGAGCCACCAGACAAGCAAACAGTGAAAGCACCTCTTTGGTGAGTGAATTTATTGGAGAGATCGGCGGTGTATTTAGCGAGAGAAACAGCAAGTTCCTCTTTCTCGAAGATTTCTACTTGTGAAGAAGCAGCCATTGAAGATTTCACCGCCTTGCAAATGAATCTGTTGTTTGGTTTGGCGTTGAGTCCTTTGAATCTGAGGGGTTGAAAAGAGATTCGAGTGGATGGTAGATGAATGTTTGGGTTTGAAAGGGAAAGCGATGATGGGATTCGCAGATGTAACGCAGAGTGGGTGTAAGTGTAATAGGCCATGCCAATGTCAAAGAGAGAGTGAGTAGTGTTTGATTTGGAACTACGGGATCTGTTATTCTCAATGGCTGGATTAATCCAACGGCTAAAAGACAAATTGAGAACGTTAAATTAAATGTTAGTATAAACTATATTTCCGATGAAGTTGCTTTCTCTATTCTTTCAAAACTGTCCATAAAGTCATTGAAGCGCTTTGGATTCGCACGTAAATTATGGTCCATTTTATTTAAAAACACTGGTTTCATGATCATATACACCAAAATTTTCATATCTCGTCACGGTTCTCATGATGATTATCATGCATTTATTCTCACAAATCATCGTGCTGATCTTCATTACCACTCTAAATTCCATTTGCTCGAGAACAGACTCAAATTAAATTTGCCATCTCCACTTCAACAACTGTCGTGTCGCCATGGTACTTCTGTTATCGGCTCCACAAGTGTTAACGACATTTTTTGTCTTGGGCAACAATTTCTACCTATTCAGAGGCTCCAATATGTACCGTGGAATCTTCTTACTGAGGAATTCATAGTCGTTCCTGAATACCCTGATAACGGCTTTCTGGAAACTGTTTTTCACGGGTTTGGTTATGACCAACTTAGAGATGACTTTAAGATCATTCAGTTTATATCATTTGAAGATTCATCTAGCTATCCGGCAGGTTTTTTTGAGATATATAGTTTAAAAAGTAATTCTTGGAGAATGATCGACATGGAGAAAGATCTTTATCATCAGGATCATGCTTTTATTACTCGGGCATTTAATGGTCTCAAAATTTATTTGGATGGAGCGTGTCATTGGTTGCTTTCAGGATATATCAACAATAAAGATCAAGACGGTGCTTTGTCTCTGTTGTCATTTAACTTGAGTGATGAGGTGTTCCTTACAACACCCATCGGGGTAGAACATTTTTCTCCATACATTCCTCTTCACCACTTGACGGTGTTAAATGGATCAATGACTTTAATCTCAAATTATCACCATGATATTGTTTTTCACATGTCTATTCTTGATGAACTCGGTGTGACTGAGTTATGGATCAAACTAAATATTTATGGCCCCTTACCTTCCATCCGATGGCCCCCAATTGGATTTGGGAAAATGGGATATATGTTCATTCAAAAAAAAGATCATGAAGTCGCCTATGTTGATTTGAGCACCCAAATAATTGAGGAGGTTGGTATTACAAGAAAAACTTTCTTTCATCTGGACAATCTAGTTGTTTTCACTAGTTGGTATATAACCTATGGTTATATGATCTCGCGTTATCGATTTAATTTTAAGGTTTAGGCCTTTGCGATTTACAAAATGATTGTGTTTTCTTTAATGAATGTGCTCCTGTTTTACATTTATTTATCTTTTTTTTTTTTTAGTTTTGTTATATTCTGCTTGAAATATATATGCCACTCTGTATAATAATTTGCTCTTTTTATTTTTTTTTAACACGATCCAACTTAGTTATCTCGGTGTGTACAGGTTTCATAGCTTAATACTAGGGATGCTGATTTTAACTGGTTTCATGGTTTACCCATAACCTTATTTGGTATTGAAAAACCAGTGAATTTTAATTTGGGTTTTCAAAGATTGTATTTCTAACAGAGATTTGTGATTCTCTATTATCTCCCAATCTCAATCAATGCAAACCCTAATCACAAATCACAAATCACAACCATTTTCTACCTTCACTTTGAAGGAATGACATAATCACCAATCATGATTTGCAAATGCAAAGCCTTATGATTGTATTGTTATCAAATGAGTGTTAAAAATCTGGCTTACGCCAGCTTGTTTGTTTACCTCTCAAATATTTAGTTTAGTTCCCATGTGAAAACATTTATTTAATTTCTCTTAACTAACCCTCCTTGCACAATAGCTTGTTTGTTGCTCAGAATGACTAGGTCGATTGATTCCATTAAAGATTGTCACTGACTTGAAAGAGCTATGGAAGTTGACTAGGTCCATTAATGTTGTTGATCTTTGGCCTCTTTTTAGCAAAAGCAAAAAAGAGCATCTGGAACATTGTAACCATGCTTTTAAAATTACTTTTCAGCTTCTGATCAGATACAAGTTGTTGTGCCTAATGACTTGCTTGAGCATTGAAAGCTTAACTTGAAAGAGGTGGCACATGTGTCATGAGGAATTTCAAGGTGAAGGTAAATGGTTTTACTTTCAAGGCATGTCGTCATGCTTTTAAGGTCATTTTCAATCCGAGGACAAAAGTCACTGTCAAAGATTTTCCCAACATTCCGTGTTGCAAATTCAACTTCAAGCCCTTTGCTGAGATCAATGTTAGAAAGTAGAAACTATCAGCCAGATTACTTATATGGTAATAAACATCTTTTGTTCAAGGTTTTGTTGGGTTTCGATGTGTGCTGAGACTGAGTGGTAACTGTTTCTATATGATGATGTCATTGGTGGATTTAAACAGATGACTTATAGCCAATAGTATGCTGGTCCGAAAAAAAAATTGTGCTGCATTCACTGGGGTTGATTCAAGGTTCACATATTCCGTTTAATTGATACTGGATTAGTGAAGAAACATTTTTATGACTTCAATTTTAAGAAACTTAGCAAATTGGTCATATACTGTGAAGGATGATAGAGCGTTTCTATTGTGATTTACCTGTGCAATTTCATTTTTTAGTTGAGGCCTAACTGGATGTGTAAAAAACTAACCTGTTGGTTATTGGCATGCAAATCTACATGCAGGTTTGATATGCTTTGCTGATAAGAATCATCGATATGTTCTTCTATCATAAAGTGAAGAATCTATGCCAAGAGCCATGGATCTGTAACTGCGTAGTCATTACAAGAAAATCTGTCGATGGTTCTTTTTTATTATATAAGCCAGAGGGATACTATGAATATGATGAAAGGAGCATTCTAGACTCCATTTTATATCCAAGTACAATTATGCATTGATAAGGACCATTATACCAACATGAGAAACCATTATACCAAGAACCAACAATCAGCAAATGTCAATAGGTGAAACAAATTGAAGAAATAAGAGTTTCGTCTCTCAAAAGGTTTCGTCTTACCATCGTTGTAGTTTCTTTGATGTGTGCGTCATCATTTATGAATAATCTTCATTCTTAAAACTTACGAACCATCTCCATTTTTAAGACTTAATATTTCGAACAACTCAACAAGATCAAATATTTTTGAATTAGTCTTATGTGTGTATACATAACCTGAACGACAGTAGTTGAAGCAACACCAACAATATTGGATGATTCAGCCCTCCCTTGAGATTTTTCTTCGTGAGCATCAAAAAACAAATGTAGGAGTTGTGAAATTTATTTATTTTAAATTGGATAAGAGTGGCACTTGAGTTGAGTTTGATTTATTCTCTTGACGACTAAGAAAAAGAATAAAGTGCAAAATAGCTTCACAAAATCCCTCAAAACGAAGATTTCCTACTACTAGAAATTCGACCGTGATAAGTAGCCTAATATGTAACAAAAAAATTGTAATATTAAAAGGTATTTAAAAAAAAATTATTGTAAGGAAAGAATGCCGGTTTGATTCCCACCGTAGACAAATTTATTATATTTTTAATTTAAATGCATATAATATTAGGTTAACATATTAGGATGACAAAATTACACTGCAGATCCTTTATCTAATTTTTTTTGTATCACTTTGGTCTTTATCTTTTTTTTTTGTAACATTTTAGTCCTTTGTCTTTTATTTGTAAGACTTTGGTCCTTTATCTTTTTTATTTGTAACACTTTAGTCTTTTTTTTTAACACTTTGGTCCCTATCTTATTTATTTATAAAAAATAAAGGACTTAAATGTTACAAATAAAAAATAATAAAGGACCATAGTGTTAAAAAAAAGATAAAGGACCAAAGTGTTATAAAAAAAATAAAGGACCAAAGTGTTACGAAAAAATAAGATAAAGGACTAAAGTGTTATAAAAAAAATAAAGGACCAAAGTGTTACGAAAAAATAAGATAAATGACATGTAGTGTAAGTTTGCTTAATTATTAGGATTTTTAACTTTAATCACAATTGAAACACATGCTCTGGTGGTTGGAAAACTTTATTGTAAACAAATGACGCGGGTTCGATTCCCACCGTAGACAATTTTTATTTTTTGTTATATAAAACTGCAATAAAAAAAGAGGAAAAATGATTAGATTTAAGTTTATGGAAATAAGTTTAGAATATAAGACATATGTTGTATGAAAATAAAAAAATCAATATTTAAAAAAAAAGTATATGTTGTGCGTAATGCAAAGACTAACCCGCACAATTACAAATATTTTTTATATACAGCGATAAGAAATTGAATGTAAAAATAATTAAGGAACTAAAATATGCATCATACTCCCTCCGATCTTATATCAGAAAAAATTTATTTTTTAGATTCATTAAGAATCTAATGTATTCAGACCATATCATGAATTATATATACACTAGATTCTTAATGAATCAAAAAAATAAACTCTGTTTTATATATAAAAACTGGAGGGAGTATACAATTAAAATTTTATTTTCTTAGTGAAAACAAAATCAAAGTTTATTTATTTTATTTTATTTTGGTTGATAGACAAAATCGTAAAGCCATTTAAAATTCACACACTAAATGACGTCCTATACTAGCAATTTCGAGCTATTATTTGTGATTAAAAAAAATAATTTCTTCTAATAAAGAACCATTTTCATAAAAGAAATAAATAAAAAATAAAAAATTAAGGAATGGGCTAAGAAAAACACAAAGCCTGAAAAACCCTAATATGTGATGACCTCGTATATATACGTGTATTCGAAAGACGGCAGAAATTTTGACAGCAGCTTGGGAAAAGAGATCAGAAGAAGATGCAGATCTTCGTGAAAACCCTAACCGGCAAGACCATCACCCTTGAGGTCGAGTCAAGTGACACTATCGATAATGTCAAAGCAAAGATTCAGGACAAAGAAGGTTCACTTTAACTTCAATAATCAGATCCATTTTTTTTTTTATTGTTCGTTATTGTTTAACTCATTTCGTTGTTTCGTTTTCCAGGAATTCCTCCGGACCAGCAGAGGTTGATCTTCGCCGGAAAACAGTTGGAAGATGGTCGCACTCTTGCTGACTATAACATCCAGAAAGGTTTGAAATGTTCATATTCGGATTCGGATTAGTTGTTGTAACTTTTTTTTATGTGGAATTAGGTTAATTTCCGAATTTAATGTTTTGGAGAATTTGTATTAGAAATTGTGGTAATAGCTGATTAGTTTGTTAATGAAAAAATGATTAGATAGTATAGTGTGATTCTTATAAGATCTGTTTTGAATTTTATAGAGTCAACCTTGCATCTTGTTTTGAGGCTTCGCGGTGGTATTATTGAGCCGTCTTTGATGGCATTGGCCAGGAAATACAACCAGGATAAGACAATTTGCCGCAAGTAAGTTTACATAATTTGGCTTCTATGTTATTGGTATTGGACAGTGAAGTGTTAGTATTTGCAATTTTGTTAATTTCATAAAAAGATCTTATAACAGACAGCCTTAGAATTATTTTGCATCCCTTATAATTATTCATAGCAATTTATTTTGTAGAGCAACTTGCGGATTTTTCTATGCATTAAAAGCCACTTACATGCATTTCCTACATCACATTAGTTATCAAAACCGATGTGATGTAGGCAATGCATGTTGTTGCTTTTAGTGCACAACTGTAGGAAAAAGAAGCTCTACCGGATCCAAAATAATCTGAATGTTTTTAAAAAAGGCTACAGGTCTTTAGGACTATGTTTGCAACCTCAGCTTTTAACCATATATTTATTAATGTTATGCTTACATGCTTAAACTTATAAAAAAACAATCTAGTGCCATAAAATTCTTGCATGTAGATCCAAATACTTACTATGCATGTAGATGTCATGTTATGGATAGATCATGATCGGTGTATTAAAGGTGATGCATGTAGTACATTCTAATGTGACAAATGAGAAGCACTTAATGTACTGGTAGTCTGAACCACCACTTTCTGGTTGAGGTTCAAGTTCTACATTTTAGTGGGGCACAAACCTTGGTGCCTTTGACATGTTTTTAGTGTGCTTTATAGACAAATGTATAGGAGACATGCTTTTAAGGAAAGCAAACTAATCTGAATGTTTTACAAAAGGTTACTGATCTTGGGGACTAGGTTTTCCAACCTCAGGTTTTAATATATATTTCGTCTACCTCCAATTTGAATGTTATGCTTAAATACTTAACTTACAAAAAGAACAATATTGTGCTGTGAAACTCTTGCTTTTGTGGGTTCTAAGTAACTACGGATCCATTGGTGTTATGTTTAAATAATTAATTTATGTGAAAATTAGATGTCAAATAGTCCAATTGAGGGACTGACCGTGTTAGGGAATATGCAAAACTTCATTGAATATGATGGTTTTCTTTAGTAAGAAGTGCACTTTTATGTTCTTCTCTCCTCTAGGTGATAACAGTTGCTGGTCATAGATTTAGATTGAGCAAGAATCTGGTCAAAGCACCAAATTTATGAACCCCATCAACCTTCAAACAATTGCTCAACTGTTTAGAACTGCTGTAACGAGAGAGATGATTTCATTGACAAATCTATTATTGTATAAAACTTGGTTGGACTGAGATTTTAAGACTTAAGAATTCAATTCAGTAAAGTGTATTGCCTTTAATTTTCTTTGCCAATGCGTGAAATTCAAAACCTAATGATTTTTACACCATAGATTCTCGTTTGCGAAAATCTCCATCTTACTTTAGGTCTACATAGTTACACTGTATTATTCTGTTCAATGTCAAAGATTGCGTAAAGTATAATTGCCATGTGTTATTGGAAGCAAGAGAAATCTACATTGACAGTACAATAATGTCAACTCATAACCGTTGTGCTTACAAATCATTTTGCTCTGCAGGTGCTATGCACGTCTACACCCTCGTGCTGTTAACTGCAGGAAAAAGAAGTGTGGACACAGCAACCAGGTACAGTATTTTAACTATGTTGTCTTTTGTACTTGTCTTAGTAGCATGGATTTCGCATGCTGTAATTATTACATGGTCATCATGGATTATGTTTTTGTATTGCAGTTGAGGCCAAAGAAGAAGATCAAGTAAACTGTTCTGATTGCAGGAAGGAATTTTTTGTTGTCAATGGATTACTGGAATGTGTTTTGATTATTAGTTTCTTAGTATTATATGAAACCCGTTGGAAGTTGAACTGGCAGTTTTTGTCTATGATTTTGTGTTGGGTTTGAGACAAGTTGATATCAATTATGTTACTATTATATGTCATGACTTGATTTTGTTGCTAAAAAATATTAATTTTGTCTATGATTTTCTTGCTCATCTAGTGGTTGAAAGGGCTCTAGTACTATTGTTATTTGAGTTGGTATGCAAATATTGGGCCTGGTTGTTTTAGTTTTTTTTTTTTAAAAGATGATTTTTACACTATATCATCTTTTTGTTGAAACAAATTCAACCAAGATTTTTTTTAAGAATATCTAATTTACTGAATGTCAAAATTATTATCCTTTTGTCTTCAAAAAAAAAAAAATTATTATCCTTTTAACTTATAATAACAAGGTCAACTCTAGGGTGCATACAAGTGACTCACGGTTTAGATTATGTACAAATATGTTTTCAATTTTGATTATTTTTTATTAAGTTCTTATAAACATCGTTTTTTAAAATACAAACAAGTTTTTTTTTTTATTTAAAATCTATAATAAAATATGAGATCAGTATGTTTTTAGATGTTTTTGAATTTGGGGTTTGCTTATTTTATTGGAAGGCAAACTAATCTGGCTGTCCGTATTTTTATTTAGGATGTTTACATCTTCAGTTGGTCACTGGCTCACTGCATCTTTCATGATGTTACTACATATATTCATTCACTTAGTTAACTTGCACGACCTTAAATTTCTGGTGCACCAACTTAGGAAAACAAATGGATTCCTTCATTTTCCAATTTTTAGGTGGTACTGTTTTCTCTCAGTAGATTTTTTTAGCCATGATGTACAAGCAAAAAATTCTTGAATTAAAATATCTATGTTTTTTTTTTTTTTTTAATATTTTACAACAAAGTGTAACGACGAGACTATATGATTGTCAAAATAGTATGTTGATCACGATTTTGCGCATGAAATTACAGATTTCAGTCAGTTTTCACGCACATGCTATACTTTAAGAATGGCGATTGCTTTAGGAGTGATTCTGTTTGCATGCACATGAACGATGATTGCTTTACGAGCTGTTCGTTTGCTGTATCGTATTCGTATCTCTTCTGGACGAGTACAAATGAAATTGTACAACCATATGTGGCCATGCCTTGTTATTCTCATTCTGCAACTTGTGCTGCTGAGGCTTGTTATTCATATTATCTGTATATGAAAAGAAAAGTCACACGAAACACTATTACTTACAAATTTCATTAACCTTGTAATATCTGGCCTATAATTGTCAAACTGGATAACATGTATACCTGGTTTGGAAAATGTTTTGAATCATCCTCCGAGGTGATTGTTGTGCTGCATACTCCAACTGAAGTAACTCGTCTGAGGAGAGGCGCCAACCTAGCGCACCCAAATTTTCCTCTGCTTGTGTTATTGACTTGACTCCTGGAATTGGAATTGTACCTTTGCATATGCACCAATTTATTGCAACCTGACATGACAATGTGATGCATTAGACAACGAATTTATTTGACAGGGCAAGGTTGGTCAGATTAAGCAATCAACATTATCATTTGTAATGCACATAGGACAAGGACAATTATGTGGGTTGGCTGGTAATTCTTCAAAGTGAAGTTTAGAACCTTTTAAAAAGCATGTTGTGTTTTGTCAAAAAAAGCATGTTGTGTAGACAAACACGGCATTAAGAACGTGAATGAATCAACATTAAATGTTAGTCTTCTTTGGTGGTTGATTCTGATAATGAAGTAGGAGTAGTTCTGATGATGGTGAGGATAAGTCGATAAGATAAAGCAGTTACTTTGTGACACCAGATATCAACGATGTATGATATCAGATAATCCTTTAACTGAATGATCTTTTACTTTTCTGCTGAGAGTTTGAGTATTGTCATTTGGTGCTCGGAACGAGGACAATGAGTAGTTATACAAGAAAGATTGGATCAAGAGACCGTTGAAAGATGCTTATAGCCTGAATATGACCGCAAAATTGGATAAAGTACTCCTTCCGGTCTCATATATAAGTAAAAATAAACTTTTAGATTCATTGAAAAAGTGATGTAGCTAAATTATATAGTAGACCAAATACATTAATAATTGAATGAACCTAAAAAATGAAAATTTGCTTATATATGAGATTGGAGGAAGTAATATTGTCTAGAAGAGGGGTCAAGCCTGCAAGAGCCTAGCTTTGCAAAAGTGGATGGAACTCTAAGCATGCACATGATTAATGTGAAAGCTATAGTTTTTTGGTAGTTAGAGTGCTCTAGTCAAATAAATGTGAGGAAAATAAAGTCTACAAAATTGAGAGAACATTTATAGTACTATCTATTCATTGATCTCATTCAATAATGGTACTGTTGGAATTTAAATGTGAGTGGTTGGTTGCACATCAGATATAAATGGACTAAATGAAGCATATAAAAGAAGCAGCCAATATATTCAATGGCTTAAATTACCACCGAGATTTAGCGCAAGTGGTTGGTGCACAGTGTGTGAGTATGTTGTAAATCTTGGATTACCGAGTTTAATTCCAACTGATAAAAAAACACCTCAAGTCTTGAACCACTCGTGCAAGATATTATACTACATAGTACACCTTCAGACTTTGGACAGTCTTAAACCACAAACTAATTGACAGTCAGGAGACATCAATGAGAATATTAGTACACGAGACCGAAGAAAGATGGTCGAAGCACTCTAATTGACAGGCTTGATTAATGTGAAAACTACAGATTTTGGTAGTTGGAGTGTTGTAGTCAAATAAATGTGCGGAAAATAAAATCTACAAAAATGGATAGAACATTTATATATAGCGCTATCTATTCATTGATCCTATTCAGTCTTGATACTGTTGGAGTTTAAGTGTGACTGTTTAGTCCTACATATTAAAATGAACTGAATGAAGGATATTTAAGATTACCTGTGACATGGTTTTGCGCCTTTTATTTGCAATGTCTCTAAGTGAACTCAATAAAGGATCCAGTCCTGGAAGTATTTGCTTAAATAGCAATCCCCTGTGATTTGCAATTATTAACAAAGGTACGGTGAAAAAAAGCTAATAATGCATTATAAGCTATAATGTTAGCCACTAAACAGCGTTATAAAATCTTTGCGAAAATGTCAACACACCTTGGCCCAGTTGGAAGTTTGGACGGTGAGTATTTCCCGGTAAGCATTCCAAGTCCTAGAGGACTATAAGCTATCAGCCGAATACCCAGAGAATCACATATACTCTTGATCTCTAGTTGATCTTCCCCTATGCTTAGCAAAGAAAATTGAACCTGAAGTGTTGTAATTATTAAAACGATTTATTAAAGTATACCAGAAGACCATGACAACTGAATGATTGTAGCATGCTGACAGAATAATTTGAAGTAATCAGTACTGCTTCGAGTTATTCCAGCAATTCATGTTCATGTAACCGATATCTTATTAACAAACTCAAAGATACATGATGCTATATTAATATTAGAGTCACTAGTTTTGTTATCAGTTCCTTTCTCCTGCCTTAACATTTTCCTTTCTTCTGTTGTAGTCTCCCAAGGATATTCGTGTATAGTTTGACAATTAGAGCATGCTTATTAGTCACCACTGAGATTAAGCGGCATTTCTCCAAAAGCAAAATTTGAATGTTTTTATTTTTGTTTGACTAAGCAAAATTTGAATGTTAAAACATTACAATTATGCATAACAGTATACCTGGGCTGAGCATAAGGGAACTCCTCGCTCTTTCAAGTAATCATGTATCTTCAAAAGCTGCTTTGGTCCGTAATTACTTACTCCAACAGCTTGAACTAAACCCTAAATGGCAGTATAAATATGAAGACATAAATTTTGATCATTGAAGAGATCAAAAGTAATGTTTTTCTTCTAGTAAGAACCGTTGAACTCGTTATTTCTGCTCTTATGATATGAGAAAATATGAAAAATGCAAATAAATAAATCATCTATATCACCCTAAATATCTTTATCCACACCACACATTGCATTGTAAACTTCAATTATGGTATTTCAAGCATGAACAAAATATACAACATACAAGTAACCTACAGGTCAAGTCTTTGAAGAATGGTTCACTTAGGCTTTGTTTGCGAGAATGGAGGGGCGGGCTTACTTTTCCTTTTCAAATTAAAGACACTATACCAAAATATAGACTTGGCTCTCCAAATCCCTCCTCTCCAAAACTCTCTAAATTTCAACTCGCAAACAAAGCTTTAAGTCCTTATGTGATCATACTATTAAACATGAATTATTGTGACCTTGTCATACATTGCCACTAAACCATCCCAAAGAGCTAATTCTTGGAAAGGAGCATAATTTGCAGTTGACCAATGTAGTTGTCCTATCCCAATTTGCTCAATCTGCATCCTATCTAGTGATGCCCTGAAAATTTATTTAATTCAAGTTCAATAGCATAAGAAAATATTTCTAATGTAAGATTGCATAGGCAGTTCAGGAAGAACTTGATTATTCAGGCAGAATAGGAACATATCAACAGAAAAAGTCTACCTGCAAGCATTGACAAACTGCCCTGGTGTGAGACGCCATGGATAAGCAGCAAACTTTGTAGCAATCACAATTTCACGCGAGCTCCCCTTTTTCTCTGAGAAGTAAACACACAATTTGGTGAAAACAAGAGGAAATCAAAGAATTCAGCACAATGTGTTTTATGTTTTTGAATTTACTTATTCGAACTTATCTATCAGCATAAGTACTTGTGAGATTGTTTGAAGAGCTATGGAAACAGTTTATGATATCCATGTAAGCTATTTTGACTTTTGAGCTTATTTCCATAATCTCTCCGGATAGCTTACGAAAACAACTTATACCTTCTATAAAAGTAGTTAATCTTCATTTTATCTTCCGACATAGAAATATCCTATACATAAGCAATGATACAACAAACATTTATACTATGTTCGCTTAATTAAGCTATTTATCCAAACAGGGTCTAAGACATTGACATGTATGAAAGAGCTATTAGAAAAACCTAACTTTCCCTACACTTGAAGTGCTACTCCCTCCGTGACAATATATAAGCAAAAATACAGATGTAGTATATCTCAATGGTAAAAGCTTAGCCTTGTAAACTCAAGGTGCCGAGTTCGAATCCCATCAAGGAAAAGGCATATACATGTCATCTATGCTCTAGCAGAAAAATTCAATTTATACCCAATTAAATGAAAGTGAGAAAGGAAAAGTGTGAGACAAATGAACCTCGAAAATCTCGAATAAACTTCCCAAGAAGTTTCTCACTCTGACCATTAAACCTTCCAGTACCATAAGAATCAGCAGTGTCAAAAAGATTAACACCATTATCAACAGCCATATTGAAAATTTGTTGAAGGTCATCATCCATTGATTCTTGATACCCCCAAAGAAGTTGATTTCCCCATGCCCATGTTCCAAAACCCATAGGAGATACACTCAAAGGACCCATCTTCAGCTACAACAAACATCAAACATTACATATGCATATCATTGAATTGAGAATTTGAAAGGAAAATAGAGTGTACCTTTTGATTGGTTGGCCATAGGGAAGGGAATTTGAAAGGAAAAGATGGTAAGGAAATGTTGATGTTTGAAGAAGCAACAACGTTGAAGCAAGCTGAGAGTGCCATTGTTGCTAACAACGTAATCCAAAATCAGTTTTGGTAGTTAATTCATTGTGTGGTCGTAAAGTAACTAACTATTGAAAAAAAGAAAGAAAAAAAAAACACTTTTGACAGCTGTGGGATTTGAACCCACGCCCTTTCGGACCAGAGCCTAAATCTGGCGCCTTAGACCACTCGGCCAAACTGTCTTTGATGAATGATTCATGTGAAATAATATAAATATAATGTATTTCCAATTATTTATGTGAAATAATATTTAATAATAATAATAATTGTAGGAAGAAACACACATATTTTTTTCGTACATATGAAAAGAAGTCTGTCACAATCAACATTTTGTTTTTGGTTAAGAATAAGTTAATTTTTTTTTTTAACAAAATCATTACATTTCATAAAAAAATTAAGGAGTAATACAAAATAGTAAAATGTCAAAAATATGTTATTTGAACATAAAAAAAAAATGATAACATATTTGACAACTTATATCTTTATTTCTATCTCTCTTACTTTTTATTTTATACCCTTATACAAAATTTTGCTGTCAAAACATCATTTTTCAATGTGAAATAGCTAAAGTGTGAACAACCACTTTTACTTGTTTATGAGCAAATTTAACCACATTCCACAAAATTTGAATAACTCTTAATGGATCTACAATGATCATAAGCTTTGATACCATAACTTTTAAAGTGAACATAACATAACACATCTTATAATTTGTAAGGTAAATTATGTGACTGTGTATAAACTTATTTTAAGTCTTATATTTATCCTAAGTGGGACTTGAGTTTCTAAGAATATGACATCTGAAGCCCCGATATTCTAAAAATGGCAAAGTATCGTGTTCGATACGTACTCGATACTGATACTCATTTGATACACGCATTGGAGAAGTATCGTATCGAAGAAGTATCGGAAATTAATATTATTTTTAAAATAAAATAATATAATCGATACTTGTCGGATACTTCTCTGATACGCGTATCGATCGAAAAAGTATCGGGCAATTAATGTTCTTTGATGATGGAAACGTAGGAGAGGAGACCGATACAATTCGTATTTTCTCTTAAGTATTGAATGTTAGAGTATGATGTTACCAACTATGTCTTTATTAGTTTTTCTCCTTGTCATGACTTGAACTCTAGACCTCAAACTCCTTAACCCTTAGCTCAACTAGCTTAACCAGTTAAGCTACCCATCCCACCCCCCTTTTGGGTACTTAAGTTAATATATGTAATTGTCAATTGTTTTCTTATTTTAAGTAATATGAATGTTAATTTTTTATCATTATCAATTTTAGTTATGTTTATATATTGTGCGTTTATATATTTAATTTTAGATTTAATTTTTAAATAATGTATCCCGGACGTATCGTATCAGAAATTTTGAAAATTTTCCCGTATCGCCGTATCGGTGTCGTATCGTACCAGTATCGTGTCACGTACCAGGGCTTCATAGATTATGACTCAACTGAAATAATAAAGGCTTTTCTAATAAAATAAAATAAAACATAAACATAATTTTAATAAATAATGATGGTAAGGTATCGTTCCTTTCAAGCTGTTGAGCATCCAAATAAGTTTGATTTAATATGTTTGCTGGTAGAATACAACGTATCATACTATCATATCATGTATTAATTTTAAATTTAGTTGGACCGAATTGGAAATCTCCAACTCACTCTGTTCACTTCTTAATGTGTATGTGTATTTATGATAATCACTTTTTATATGAAGATAAGCAAATGGATATGGATGGTGAGGTAGAGTGGATTAGACGATTAGTGGAATCAAAAGAAAACACAATTGGGATATTCCATTGCATCATTACTTGAGATGTTGAAACCCATATTAATGCATATACAAAACTCCAAAACCACAGGCTTGTTAGAGAAGTTATCATATGCTTAAGTGGTGTTTATAGCTTGTGAATGTTGCATGATCTACAACCTTTTTTTTTGGCGTAAGCCAAATATTCCGTAGAGACTAATTCCCCGAAATTTGTGGGTCATAAATAGGAGGCAACTCTCCGTAAGAGTTTTAGCATTGCTGCATCATATAGTAATTTATTATAGGACAAAATTGAAATACAAAGTTGATTATTTATCAGCTGCATTTATTAATGGATCATTACTTACAATATTTATTTTACACCTATGTTATGTGTGTGTTCAAGTCATATGTTACAATGATAATACAAGTTAACAAATGGTAGCTAAAGTGATAAAAGAAGCAAATATAAGAATAATAGAAAAGAGGTTTTAGAATTAAACCCCTTGAAAACTAGAAATAGAAAAACACACACTCACACTAACAAATGCTAATGGATATAGCCTATGTTTGGTATCACGGTGGGTATGTCAGAATTACGGCAATCCACCTTGATTTTTCACAAGCTACACTCTGTAGCTTCGGAAAAACCACGGTGGATCGACGTGATTTTGACATACTTACCGTGATACCAAACATACACGTAAAAGGCATGCAAGCATATGCATTGCACAAAAGAGAGAACTTTTCACATTATTTCTTCTTCCAAATCTCTAAGCAAATGAAAATTGAGTGAGGCTATCATAATTCTCTACCTATCAAATCAAGCCTACAAAACTTCATTTTTTGAGCTTGGACATTCTGCTTGAGCTTGCATGTTTTGAAATTTGAACCATTCTTTTCTTTGTTCCTTGTTCTAGGAACAACCAAACATGCAACATAGAACATTATGGTGCAATTGTCAAGTCCAAAAATCCAACCATTGAGAATTGTTACATGATTGGTCCAATATACTAGTTGGATCAACATTGTACCATTTTTCAAGTGTTGTCAATGGAATTTCTGCATCATCATCAATTCTCAAAACTTGATTTCCTCTGTCTTCTATCCTTGTAGTGCTCCTTTCATTTTGATCATCTTGGTAAATTACCATTCTATCCTCTAAACCCTCATTTGAAAACCTTTGCTTTGTTTCAACCCTGCAATTGCTGTATCCATTTCCTGAACCACCATCTTCTGTGCTATGTTCCTTAGCTTCCCTTCCACCACAATCATGAGATGTTTCCACCATATAACTAAGCTTCTGAACCTATTTGAAAACAAAAACAAAAAATCACACGGTTAAGTTAATGTCGAATCATTTAATTAATCGAACTTAATATTAAGCCCGAGTTTGTTTATTCAATTAAACAAACGAACTTGACCGAATATTTAATGAGCCGAGTCTGAAACTCTGAATAGTTCACGAACAACTCAGTTCAGCTAAATAAGTGCTTAAATTAAGCTGTTTATCGAAACACGTGTTACAATTACAACAAAAATAACTAACTTACCTCTGATTGCAAAGACTCTTTCTCTTCTTTAAGAGACTGAAACTTAGAAGCTAAATTATCATATTCATCTTTGAGTTTTCTATAATCTTGTTCAATCCTTTTTGATTTCCATCTAGCTCTTCTATTTTGAAACCATATAGCAACTTGTCTAGGTTGCAAACCAAGATCTCTTGCAAGTTGAATCTTCTTCCTTGGTTCCAACTTTGATTCTGACTCAAATATACATTCTAGTGATCTTATTTGTTCATCACTAAACCTTCTCTTATTTTCTACCTTCTTGTTTTTCTTCCTTGAATTTTGAGATGATGATGTCTCTAACTCTAAACAACTCATGCTACTAATTTCAACATTTTTTCCTTTATATCCTTCATGAATATTCTCTTCTTCCTCCATCATATGATATGGCTAATAAGGTTGAGATATATTTTTTGGGTTTGTTTATTATAAAAAAAGATTAAAATTTGGTGAAGGGGAATATATATAGCTAGAAAAGAAAGTATATATGTCAAGGTTATTTCTCTTACGTTATTAGAACTTGTAATAGAAGGATCATAGTATTAGAAAACGTGTGGTGTTTACCATCTTTTTTTTAGGAAGAAATTATCTTTTTTTTTGTTTTTTTAGTAAACTGAATATTTTTTGCGCGCAATAACAGAGACTAATCTCTAGAGTCTTGTAGGACTCAAATAGGTGATAAACTCTACCTAATTTTTTTAACACCGCTACATACCAAAACCAGAAATAAAACGAGAACCTTAATTAAGTTAGAAAAAACCCGCACAATCTCATATAATTAATTATTCTTTTTAATAAAAATTATCCTTGTATAATTTAATATACTTGTTGTAAGCTATTTAATGGCTCAATATATTTCATTTGTAGAAGGAACTCTTTACTTGTCATGAGTTGTCACGTTCAAGCCACACGTCTCTGTTGCTTTCATTTAATTATTAGTAATTTTTGTTTTTGATTACTTTATAACATTATAATAGATTGTTGAAAAATCTTTCTAATTTCACATTTTTGGTATATCATTAGACCTAATTGTTGTATAGTGGATTAGAATTCTTGACCAGATGCATTTGTTGCTATAAATAATCGTAACATTACTTTGCTTGTGTGAAGTAATCATTTAAATTATCTATATATAAACGAGTATACTTTATTTTCTTTTGACAATATAAACGAGTAAAGACATATATACTGTTTTCAGAACAAAAAAAAAAAGAAAAAGACATATACTGTTTTCGAGTTTTAAGTAATAGTATAAAATAAAAAGTCTTATGATATAATAAAATATCAATATAGTTTGACACAAAATATTTGGACTCCTTAATAATTTCATAAAATTATATACAATAGGCTAGGCTTTCAATTAAACTAGAATATCGACCCGTGCGGTGCACGAGTCTAATTAGCTGTAAGATATGTAATTATAAATTACGATATGCTAATTGCAATAATATAAGGTATATGAAAATTTTTGAGTAACATTAAACGATAGTTCAACAATAATTTTGGCTAAATATTCATACAAAGGAAGATATATTACGGAAGACTTCCTTATAGATCACATTCGAAGTCTTAGTCGTATCTTTGCGATGATCAATATTTTTAATCCTCCTCTAGAAGTAACTCTTGAAATCGCAACATACAGCTGACCATGTGAAAACACTGACGACGGAAGATATATCCCAACATGCTTTAAAGATTGTCCCTGGCTCTTATTAATAGTCATCGCAAAAGAAATCATTAAAGGAAATTGTCTCCGTTGAAATTTAAAAGGAATTCTTACGTCAGATGATGTCAGGGAAAATGTAGGTATGAAAACCTGATCACCAATATTACTTCCTGAAATAATTTTTCCTTCAAGAGCACGTTTTCCCAATCTTGTAATAATAAGTCTTGTTCCATTGCATAATCCTAATTTTTTATTCAAATTCCTTAATAGCATAACATGAACTCCAACTTTAAGTCTCAACTTGTGATTTTGGAGTCCCGACGTAGAAATCGTGTTAAAAAATTCGGGAGTATGAACATCATCCATTGTTTGACCATCTACATTATGTGCGAGTGGGGTATCATAACTCAAATATGTTTTTTCTTCACCAGGAATTAAATCCAAAATATAATCATCTATTGTGTCGACTATTGAATTTTTTGGAGCTAATATAGCTCTATTTTGGAAACACGTTATATCGTTCATGTTTTGTAAAAGTTGGGGATATGTTCTTTCAACGATAGAAGCAAGAGGATCACCTGAATTTAGAATCAATAAATCTGATGGAATGTCAAGTTCTAAATCATCGTCGTTGTCATCTTCAATTTCTCCATCGCCAACACCCAAAACCCATTTAGAAAACAATATTCTTTGATCCGGAAATGTTAGGATACATTATTAGCAAAAGAAACAAATGTGAATCAGTGATTTTTTCGTAATTAATAATATAGTCACGTTGATATATACCTGGAGTCAACTACTATTTGCATAAATATCAAATTGATATATATTTGCAGTAATACGATCAACCATACTCTTCAACATGAACAAACTTTTAAGTTCAGAAAGACATAAAAAAAGTATATTTTTCTTAGCATGTTTAGTTAAAAAAAAAGTAACTTTTAAGTCCAATGATTTTTTTCTTTCCGTAAAAAAAAACACTAAGAAAATAGTTAACATGTTTAGTTAATTAGTAAAAAATATTGAATTAAGATAAAAAAATGTAATTTTATTTCGAAAAATAAAACACTAAGAAAATGTATGATTTGATGATTTGCTAGATTTCTAATTATCGGATTTTAATTGTTTAAACCGTGCAATGTAATTTGATGGTGTTTAATTGTTGTATGAAATCTTTCATATGAAAATCGATTGTGCTTATCAATTATTGCACATAATTTTTATCACAATTGGTATACTTGTCATAGTGGTTGAAAATATTGTCTTGCATTGAAGGGTTGTAGGTTCGATTCTTAGTCAAGACAAAATTGTATTATTTTTTAATAAAAATTGCAAGATAAGATTGGAGGGAAAACAAATTAGGTTTATGATTTGCTTGCGTATACAAGCTTATAATATAAGAGATATTTGGACTCCTTAGGTTTTTAACTTGTTGTATTATTACACTTTCAATTGATTTCCTCCAACATATCTTTTTTTCCCATCAAAATATCCACCATGGTGGAAGTCAACGTTAGTGTCCACCGTACAATAAGATAATTGAAAGGGTAACGATGCAACAAATTTTTGTAACGTAGGATAATTGGAATGATAACGATGCAACAATCTAGAAACTTAGATGACATATTTGTTATCTAAAACACTTAAATGACATAATTATTATATAAAAAAGTAAAAAATCTAACCATTTGACGGTGGTTCTGCAAGTGCACAGAATCGCTACCAAGTAATAAAGTGATAAGTTTATCATTCTCCATAGGGATTGTGTCAAAGTTACTAGTTTCGCTTAGGAATGTAGATAGTTGTCTTCGCTTTGTTTGTTTGAAATGTATCTTTGCGGGTAATAGTAAATGACAGGAAAATAAAGACTGAAATTAAATGAAAAGGTAAATATTGTGTGTCCCCACACGGGGTGGTTAAGTGTGGTCGGATCCATCCCTTACTCCTGTTTGGTGGTTATTCCCTTCTTTCCCTTTATCAGGAATTAGACTGTTGAAAATAGGTTAGAAGCAATATCATTACCTATTTCTATTACAAACTGTACAGAGCCTAGTTAGTGGTTACCCTTACTCTATTTAAGTTTCATCGCCCCAGGTTCCACTTTTTTGTTAAAAACGTTGGTATCATTACCTTAGTAGCTCCATGTGTCATAAGCCGTCACGTGTGCCTCTAACTAGGTATAACTCTGTCAGGTAGAAATTATCGTGCGTTCTAATCCTATACTAAGACCTTAGATACTGAATATAATGGTCTCATCTTGGCCCTAGCATACCGTCCTTCGTTTGGGATTACTAGCTTCGTTTCCTATGCGATATCCACCAGGTCCTTAGATTTTATTCTAATGTGATCAATATTAAAATAAATATAAAATCGGACAATAAAAGAGTTCGCAATCAGAAAGCAATTGAATTTATACCCAAATTGTACAAAATACAAAACCAAGCATTTGTAAGGGAGTTCCTCGACTCCAGCTAACCTAGGAAAAATAAATTACAAAAACAGAAAGAAAAGAACTTTGTTGACCTTTGAGTTCCTTGGATCCCTTGCCTCCTCATTAGAGTTCTCCACTTCTCCTAACCCTTGAATATTTTGGAATTTCTTGAGATGTTTTGGAATGAATAATAGTGAAGGAGGAAGACACTATTTATAGTTTTTCAGCTGGGTTTGGGCTTTTTCTGTGCGTCCATCACACCCATCGTGGCCACGATGGCATGTATTTACGCCTCATCGTGGCCACGATGGATCATATCGTGGTACGATGGAAGATTTCTTCAGGATTTTCTGCGTGCTTTTCAAGTCATCATCGTGCCACGATGACAAGCCATCGTGGTAAGATGAAATAGATTTGTTGCAGATTTTCTTCAATTTAACCGCCTTCTCATCGCGCCAAGCCAGGATTATCGTGGGTACGATGGCTGCGCTGCTTTATTACATTTTTGCCCCTTTTTTTATGCTTTTTCCATTTTTCTTGCTTCTGGGCCAAGTAACTTCACTTTTCCAGGTATTTGCTTGCTTTTGGGCTTCAACTGCTATTAAAACTACCTAAATTACTACTAAAAACAACATATAATTGACTGTCATCACCGTTATAAATTTGAAATTTAAAAGACCTCTAAATAAATTTCGCCTTTATTTTATTAAGATAATTCAATTAGTTTTTTTTTTTTTGGTGAATAGGTTTTTTTTTGAACAAGGCAAAATGACTATAATACTCCCTCCGTCCCTAATTATAAGCACCCTTTCAAAGAAAAAATTTGTCCCTAAATATAAACCCCTTTTCAATTCTCTAGACACATTTATTATTACTTTTCCAAACATAACCATACTTTGAATCGAAATACGTAAAGTTAACTACGAATACATCTTTTTAGAAAGGACAGTATAGTAATTGTAATATCCAAAAAGTACACATTTATTATACTACCAACTTTTCTTTTTTAAGCATGAAAAATTGTAGTAAAGGGGACTTATATTAAGGGACGGAGGGAGTAGGTTACAAGAGAAAGTAGAAAAACCAGAAAAGAAAACTATATAAGGCCCAAACAAAGCATAGGACTATACCACCAGCTATGACAATTTAAAGCTAAAGTACTACTCATCGCTTTCAACCACCTATATGAAAAAGTCTTGACCTTGTCCAACATGTGAAGTAAAGAAGTCGCCGAGCCTCTGGATAGTCTGTGATTTCTTTCTGTCCACACAACCCATACATAAGCTAGCCATATGAGTTGCATGAAGGAACGTCGTGCTCGAAAACCGCCTGCTGAAGTAGTAAACTGAACGAAGTGATGTGGCAGGGTCTGAGCATGCACCAAAGAAGAGACAATCCAAGAACTTGCAAGAACCCAAATGAAACCGAAAGTGTTGCAGGAGATGAACAAATGCTGAGCCGACTCAGCCGCTCCACAACCAGAAACACAAGAATGAAGCTCCGGAGATATAATGCCTCGAGAGACCAGGTTGGCTCTGGTGGGTAACCTGTCTCGCAAGAGTCGCCACGCAAAGATGGACACCTTCAGAGGAACCTGAGGGTGGTGCCAAATGAGGCCTGATGCAAGATCTAAAATAATCACATCCTGGGTCGTCAAAAGCTGGTATGCACCACAAATAGTATAGCTTTTCTCCAGGTCAGGCCGCCATAACCATCTGTCTGAAGAGTGATCCTACAAGAAGATATGTAGAAGTAAGGTATGACACTCTCCCAATATCTCTTCCTCCCATGCCCTCAACTGTCTTCCACGCCTCTCCTCAAACCTTATGATTTGTCATTTTTTTTCTCTGTTTATAATTATACGTTATGGTTTATCATTCTTTCGGTTTTACTTCGTCATCTTATTTGAAAAATATAATCAAATATTTTTTTTTTACCAAATGAAATAGTATTGATTAAAGTTGAAAGAAGTATTATAATGTTTAGTTGGATACCGTAGACAAAATGCATTTTAAAAATGACATGTATTCAATCCATTTGGGTTGGTCTGGTGGTATTGACACTTGAGACTTAAAAATGTGCTCCTTTTTAAGGTCTTGGGTTCGATTATCTCTGGTGTCAATTTGAGTGGACTAATTTAGCTTCATAACAAAAAAAGACAATGTATTTTGATAAAAAATTAAATTATGACATGACATTGTCTGGGATACTGATATTCAATTAAAGTCCAGGGTACCAGAATATTCACTTTTAAACATGTATTTTTTATGTTATTTCATATTTATAATCTAATTTAATCGTTAGTTTCATTAAATACTACAAATTCAACTAACTAATTTATTTATTGTAAGTTTGAGTAAAAAAAAAAAATTTATTTATTGCAAGTTATAAAGCTTATAAACTACTGTATTTGCGAACATTAACTCATCTGGTATTCTACAGATTCAACCAACTAATTTACTATCCACTTTTTTTTTTTTAAAAAAAAAACAGAGCCTATGACACATCAGGATGATCATCTAAACTCTTACTTAGTGGCAGAAGATGTTTTATGACTTATAATTTTGATAGTAAGTTCCAGCTAAATTGGAAGCTACTTTGTTACGCAAGGACTTATGTTTCTGTCAATTTGGACCAATTTATCTTATGTTGTTTCGATCCGAGACTAAAAAATCTTATCTCATGTCATTATTCTTATGTTTAGGTGTCGAAATGTAGATCGTTTAACTTACACAATTTGTGGTCAGATTCACACATCTGAATATAATTAGGCCAAGAGGCAATTTATGCACGGTTGGGTTGATGGCTCACTCAAATGCTCATCCGTACAGTACAAGTGCTTAATTAATTAAGGAATTATACATGTATAAAAAAAGAATCAATTCCTAATTGTAAACTTGTATGTTAAGTTCATTCAATTCCTACAATTTTTTTGATTAGAAGTGAAAAAATAGAGAAAAAAGAAGAAGAAATATGTTTCTAATTTTGTCGTTCCGTGATAGAGTTGTTAAAGCTAAAAATAGGTTTAATTTTGTCTTTAAATTTTGTTTTTAATTCAACTTTGTCCAAGTATAGTGTCCACAAAGATGGACTTAGGACTAAAGATTTTTTTTATTTGTCAGTGCTTCAATTGGACCAAGAACGAAGAACATTTTAATTCTCTGCATTAAAAAAATTCTATATATAACTGGGGTTAGGATCAATTGACATTAAATCTCATCCACTCATTTCATTTAATCCAATGGTTTAAAACTATCACCAAAATAATTAATGTACACTAATATCACCTAATTTAAAACAAATCTTTATCATCACAAAATGTATAATTTTTATAAATTTTTTATAAGCAATATATATTTTATAATTTATAATTCTTTAAGTAATATATTGTTGAAAGTTAATAGAATCGATTAATTAAAATGAATATATCTATTTTTTTAGTCAAAAAATAATATGTTATTTTATTCACAAATAAAAACAATGGGAATTTTTTTTTTGAAAGAAAAAAACAATGGGAATTGGATGTACCAAAAAAGAAAAACAATGGAAATTGGTACCAAATAAACAACGATGGGAATTATGTTATGTACAATAAAAAAACGTGGATTTGTAAAAAAAAAGAAGGGAAAAACACTTGAATATATGAATTTATTATGATAAAATTTGTTTTTAATTCAGTGATATTGGTGTACATTAATTATTTTGGTGATAGTTTTAATCCATTGGATTAAATGAAATTAGTGGATGAGATTTGGTGTCACATAAATTTTGACATCTTGGTGTCAATTGATCATAACCCATATAACTATATTTAATTTATTTTTAAGGTCAATTTTGACATTTCCATCATAACCCAAGCAGTGACCAATGCCCCCCCCCTCATTTACATACATACATATACATAATATATCATATTATATCATATAAGTGTTGAATTATTAAAAATATAATCTTTTAATTAACAAAAAATTAGTTGGTTCAAGTGGTAAGAATTTTGAGTCTATTAAGTAAGAGTTTTGAGTCTATTAAGTTCAAGTGGTGATAGTTTCAAATTCTCAAAGCTTTTTCGGATCAGATACATCCCCCAAAGCTCCGGTAATAAAAGAAATTATTGGTATCCTCCTAAAGTTTCTTGGATCAAATGCAATTAATACTGATAGTGCAGCCCTTGGATATCCTGGTGTGGCTGCTTGTGGAGGAATCTTTCGTGATTGCTCGACAACTACACTGAGTAGTTTTGCTAAATATTTGGGTGCCTCGTACGCTTTTCACGCTTTTCATGTATTGATTGCTGTTGAAACTTCCTATACTCTCGTGGGTCACATCAACTCTGGTTGGAAACATATTCTTTCATGGTGAATTTAGCTTTATGTAATTATGATATAATTCCTTGGCGACTTATGAATCTTTGGTTGAGTTGTGTTGATTTTACCAAAAAGATAACTTTTATTTCTCATCTTCAGGGAAGGAAATCAGTGCGTTAATAGTCTTTCTATAATACTAGAACTTTGCATGGGTCTAATTAGGTGTAATATGTAACAATAAAAAATAAAATACAAAAATTCTAAGAGCATTTTCAATAAGAGTAGTATAGGGAATTTCATGGACTAATTATTCTATATTTGTTTATGTGCTTATTTTATATTTTATATATTTTTTAAATAATTTTTGAACCCCATCGTTTTGTTTACTTATTAAAAAAAATTGCTGATAACTAAAGGTTAAAAAATTGATGATAATTAAAGGTTAAAAAAAAAATTAAAGACGTAATCAAGAACATAAACTTAAGTAGACATCCATAAATAAATAAAAATTGTGATTAATTCCGCCGTTCGATCAAATTTATTGAAAACAGGGTTAACATATTAGGATTCCTAAATTCTTTCATAATTGAAGCACATGTTTTAGCGGTTGAAATGTTTTATTGTAAGTAAGAGATGCTGGTTCGATGACAAATCTGTATATTTTTAATATAAAGCTGCAATAAAAAGAAAGAGAAAATGAGGGGGAAAAAATTTGGTTTAGGGTTAGCTTATGTTAGCAAGCTTATAATATAAGAGATTATCGGTTTTTAATTGTTTAAATTGTGCAATGAAAATTGATGGTGCTTAATTGTCGTATGAAATCTTTCCTATGAAAGTTGATGGAGCTTAACACTTTGTGGACATAATTTAAATCACAATTGGTCTGCTAGTGCATATTATATCAATTGATCAACTGTTAATATTAAATCTGCAATATTAAAAACAAAATAATGAATGTGATTAGTGACATGACTATGGTTGTGTTTGGTTGTATTGCAAAAAAAATTGATTTAGTAGAATTGAGTTTGATAATAACTTTCCAAATTACACGTGATAATAACTTTCCAAATCTCACATGATAATTATTCTCTAAATTTATGATCCGGTAGAAAAAAAAAAATCATTGATCAGGAAAGACATAAAAATATTTCGTGATGAATAATATAGTCAACAATAATTTTGATATGATATACTTTTAAAATTGATGGTGCTTATCAATTATTGCACATAATTTTAATCACAACTGATATACTTGCCATAATGGTTGGAAATATTGCCTTGCATTGAAGGGTTGTGGGTTCGAATCCTAGTCAAGACAAAATTGTATTATTTTTTAATAAAAATTGCAAGATAAAATGGAGGGAAAACAGAGAAAACAAATTAGGGTTTAGAGTTTGCTTCTGTATACAAGCTTATAATATAAAAGATTGGTTTGTTATTCTCGACTTTCAATGGTGGGATACTATATCTCATAATATATTCTTTTTCTAGAAACATATTTTGTCCCTGGAAATAAATTTTGCTAAACTTTGGAGCACTGCAGTCTTTTTTCCTTCGCCTAGTTTTTTCCTTTGGGTTTTGAAGGTAATTTTTTAATGAGACCGTAATAATTTTTTAGCTTCCATTTAAGTTTTGGTCTAGTCACGCCAAGTTTTGTATTCTTTTTTTCTTTCTCTTTTATAATAGTTGTGTGATGACTCACTTTTTAAGATAAATGAAGAAATGCCAACGTAGTTAAAATATCTTTGCTTAACTTATTTGATTCATCACTTTTGCTTAAATACTACCAAATTGGAGCGTGGCAGTTAGCAACATTAGTTACTACAAGTATTGACAAGTAGTGAAAGAAGCTATACTTACAGTGAGGGCTAGTTAGATAAGAAGATAAGATGAGATAAAATTCATTTAATAATGAACAGTTTGAAGCAAACAGGACATAAGATAAAAGTCAATAGATGTCGCCTAATAATACAAACAAAAAATTATTTACATTGTGGAGTTAAATCATAGAAAGCGAGTGTTAACATTTTTTACCAATCACATTAATTTGCCTTTAAGGAACACCACTTGATTCATAGTTTTGTTTTATAGCAAGAAAACTATGGCTGCATCATTGCATGTCATTGTCATATTAAACTTTACTATTTTTTTAGTTTCGCTTTATATATCAATCTCTCTATCAGCTGTTAATCACATTCATGAATTGGTTGGTCTATGTTGGTGTTTGGTGAAGTGTCACTAACGCATGTACAAGCAAAAAACAAAAACTCCTAGGTTTACAAGCTAAGGTGCCCCTACGTGCACTTAGGATCATTATTTTGTATTCCTAGTGAGAGTGTGACTTGAATTTGTAACGTTTTTGAGAAACAAACATATGCAATGTTACTAAAAGTTCTAGAAAATGTCTTGGTGATTGATTGGAATTTGATTCCCAAAGGAAAATTGTTAGATATTTTCCAACATCTTTTGGCCGGTGTTTGGTTTTCTTAGATGCCGCGGCAACACTATACGTCTACCAAAAGCTACAAATGATAGTTTCTCAATACCATAGCAAATTTTGTATCTAGACGTGAAAATAGTGTTCTAATATCACGCAAACTACCTCAACCCTGAACTCTAACCTTAAAAACCCTTCTAACCCTAACCTTAATAAGCAAAATTGAAAAGAAAAGAAAAAGGTGGAGATTGAGCACCACACTAGGGATGGCATGTCCTTTATGTGGTCGCTCCACTCAGGATGGCACAGTCCCTCTAGTAAACGCTCCAGTGGGGGTGGACGTCCCCTATGATAAATTTCTTTCATTTTTTTTTATTTTTTATTTTTTGTGCTAGAAACTGCATGGGGAAAGAATAATAGAGATGCATTCACCATCCATCCATATCAACTTTTTCTTCCTTTGTGAAAAGGAGACAAATTTTGTCTTCAATAGGCCATGATTAGCCTTGCTTTCCGTTTGGGCAAGTATGATGAATTTAATTACTCATAAGTTGTTCTTCTTGTAAACGTCAAGCTAATGCTAGTAGTACATTTTTTACGGCCATGACTTGAGGGGTCCTCTTGCTTTACAAGATAGGATAGGTGTCAATGATCCAATTGTACCAAATGGATGGCCCTTAAACCAATTGGTGAGTAAAGTTAGGTATTAGGTGCCTCAAAGTCCAAGATGAAGTGATTGGTTCTCTAATCATTTTTTGCTTGTGTTACTCTTAGATTCCTCTAATGATTGTAAAAAGAATCAAAGATAATGGAGAAGAGAAAAACATTGGCATAGGAATAATCATATGTGATATCAGCAACAAAACTTTATTTAACACACGGTCACAATCTATGTTGCTTCACTCTTATATCAAGTTTTAAAGTGTTTTTTTCTTTCACTTTTTTTTTTAAAAAAATATTATTGAGTGTTTGATTTTTGTAGTAAAATAAGTTTCATTTATTAAATTTCTCTTTTCTCCCTATTTTAATATTCCCCCATTCCACGAAGTTCCCTCATCCCCTCCCCAACAAACTTCCAAATAAAAAGGATGATATGGTTTTTTTTATGTTTTTGGTATTACATAATTTGGTGAGATATATTTTTATATTTATATGGAGAATGAAATATATTGTTATATGGAGAATACTTTCTTTTTCTTGCATATATTATTCATAACTATACGACTCTATATATAGAGCTACATAAAAATAAATCATATATATATTTTAAAATAACAAACTAATCCTATAAATTTTAAACAAATCCTAAATAATATAAAGGCATAAATATCACATTGGTCCCTGTATGTTCCCGTTTTTTTGGTTTTAGTCCCTGTATGTTTTTTTTTTTTTTAAAACGGTTCCTGCATGTCCAATTCCTTTTGGTTTTCGTTCCTCCCCTCTCAAAAATGCTGATGTGGCTAACGGCATGACATGTTGCATGCTGACGTGACAAAAGAAGGAGCAAAACAAAAAAAAAGTTAATGAAGGACCAAAACAAAAAAAAAACAAAATCCCTAAAATAATTTATTTTTTTATTTAAGAAAAAACAATTTTTTAACAATTTTTACTATAGTGTAAAAACTTGTTCACAGTGTGCTAAAATTGGTTTAGGACATGCCGACGGAGGTTCTGCATGTGCACAGAATCGCTACAAAGTAATAAAGTAGTAAGTTATCGTTCTCTACAAGGATTGTGCCAAAGTTATCAGTTTTGATTAGGAACTTTATGCAAATAAAGTAAATTAAAGTAAAAGGTTTTGCATTCGCTTTGTTTGATTGAGTGGGGGTTTTGACAAGTAACAGTAAATAGCAATTAAAGTAAAGAGCAATTATAATAAATTGAGCTTCAGATGAGAACAGGTGATTAAGTACTTTCAAATTCCTCCCCTAGTCCTGTTTGGTAACTGACGCTATATATCTGCTTACTATCGAAGTATTATCTGGAGATTAATTTTTATTAAAGTAAGCCTAGATTAATATTCAAAAAGATATTTAAACATTATTCTCAATAGATTTAGGGGGTCTTACTAGGAATTTGCTATGAACAAAGTCTTGAGTGTGTAGTGTGTTTTATGAGAAAGATTGGTCCCCCTCTAATTTTCCTTGTCGTGTCAGGTACATGGGCACCCATGTACTCGAATAACGGTCTATTTAACCTCTCAATTTCTCTTGTTTCTCTTTCTCCTGTCTTTCGAGTATGTTCAAATGTTAGTACTCTAGCTAATGAATTATAACCCGGATCTTGATTTTTTTAAAAAAAAAAAAAATTAGCGTACAAAGGCATCACATGATAATTATGACATCCAATTATGTTGGTAATAACCCGGATCTTGATTAATTTGACCTGTTCTAAATCTTTAATTTCACATGTGATAATTAATATAACGGTCCAATTTTCATAGGTAATTAATATAACGGTCCAATTCTCATCCATTTATAAACTTTCAAACATATACTGAAAGCTTGATAGATAGATAAAATGACAAATCAATGAAAACCCACATTTAAAGTGGAGGGATCGAATTTTAAACTCCGATCATGACGTTCAATATAACAATTTTGACATTTCTGTCAATTGAATTAGGATTTGTAAACATATCTAAAAGTTTTTGTAGGAGTAAAGACATTTAGGGAGATAATTAAAGTCGTGATAGGTCATCGTCCTAAATAGTATGATGGAATATCCATGGATTACTAAAAACTTCTACTTGGTAACCCCCAATCTAACACTATTCCCCATATATTTCTCGAAATACATAGTTTCGCCCCTGACATTTTCTTATTTTCACAATAAATATTTGTTCATGCTAAAAGGTAGAGGAGGTATATTCAGTGATAGATGGTTCTCTTAACGCTGAATGTGATAGTTCTTAGTACCTGTTTGGTTTGGAGTTACAAGGCCCCAAACGTGAGTTTGAAAAGTTAAATGTGATTTTATCCTAAAATTTTATGTTTGGTTTCAACACAATGAAAATTGATTGTGTCCCAAACTCACGTTCACCTGAAGCTCCAATTTGGAGCTTTTGCGTTTGCCTAAATTGATTCTGAATTTTACATTTTGTTTTCCAACACCTTCTTCCCTTATTACCCTTTATGTCTATCATGGTAAGGTTGTTGTTGAAGAGGACATATGTCGAAGAAGGGAACAAAGATTGTATGGTTTCCGATTTGAAATTATTCTTTTCCTTAAAACTGATATATGAACAACTTGTTTTTTCAGTTGGTGCGGTGCTCAATTTGTTTGATGAAAGTTTCTACACAATGACAGAGATCTAGCACAAATAAATTAGTATTATTAATTATTTTTATATTATACACTATCCTTTTTTTTTTTTGCAATATTAAATAATCCAATAAAATTATTCTTTCTTTCATAAAAAAAATAAATTACTCTTTCTTGTACTTACTGTATCTAAAAATGAGGGGATATTTTAAAGAGAATTAAAAGGATAATTTGGTAACTATATTTTCAAAATCAATTTTGATTTAAAGTATCCAAACAACATTAATTTATAAGAATCATTTTTATATGAGCATATCCAAACATAAATCAATTTACACAAACTCACTTCTAACTAAAATCAATTCTTTCAAACTCAATTCTATTAAACTCAGTTTTAGTCACCGCCAAGCCAAACACACACTTAGTATATGTGTTTTTTGAACGTGTCCTCTTCCCATGGATATAGGGTGCTATTTATAGGCCTTCATAGGGGTGATTTTTGCTTTGGAGACCCCATTATCCCATGATCTCTAGTCATGGAGTGAGTGAGTTCATGGATAAAAATATCTTCCCATCCATTCCTTCATGTTTTGGTCATGGGATCGTGGGCAAATAGGGTATTGGATCTCGGCCCAATTGCTAAGTTTATTACTTCATTATGGTGAGCCCGATCGGGGTTTTAATGGGTCTTGGCGAATTGGACCTTAGGTAACTCGTCCGGTCCAATATTCATGACAGGAAATTATATTTTAAAAATCTCAAACAAAAGAAAATCGCAATTTCATTTTTGTTATTACATTTTGAAAATTTGGAATTTTCATAATTTTGAGATAATTGAAATAAAAAGATAATATTTTAGTGTTCGCTGTAGGGATAACAAAAATTAATACTCATATCGACGGATATCTGCGGATAAATCCGCCACGGGAACGGAGTCGATAATTTAATGGATATTTGCGTATAAGATAAATGAATATTTTTACTACCCGTTAGTTAATGGATACGGATGCAGATTTAATGGTATTCGTGTCCACGAATATAAAGCGAATATGAATATCATATTTATTCAACGTACCAGACACAAATACCATACTATCCACCATTGTGGATATGCATTTACATCTCTAACCCACTAACACCAATGTTTTATTTCTTCCAAATATGTGAACATTATTCCGAATTTTTCAGCTTTTATAAACTGGCGACCAATTTTTAAAAATTCCATAACAGAGTTGTTCTCCAAATATTTCATTTTAATATAAATAATCATAATTTTGAATATTTTAAAAAATAAAATGTTCTGAAAACAATTAAATACAAAAATAAAAAAATCGGAAATGGAAAAGAAAAAAAAAAATTGAACCCAAAAAAATTAGGACTATTTTGGGTTACTACTATCATAAGAAACCCACACAATAAATGGGCTCACTAAGCCATATCAACAGTGGCCCAATGTTTTTAGTCCATCAAAAGTTTCTGAACTGGACTAGGCCAAACTACAATTCGCGGGACATGTAAGGATAGAATTCAGTGAGATTTACTTTTTTTTTCAACCCTATCGATTATTCGCGCGTCCTACGTCTTTTCCATTTTACCATTCTGCTACTTAAGTAGCGGAAATTGTAAAATGAGATTCTTTGAGGAAAAACACCCTACATGAAAATTCAATATTTTTAACAGCTCTCTACTTAAGTAGCGGATTAGTTCTCTACTTAAGTAGCACACGTTATAAAAATATGAAATTTAAGAAAAAAAAACACCCCCTAACATGAAAATTTCTCAATTTTATAACATCCGCTACTAAAGTAGCAGTTGTTATAAAAATGAGATTTTTGGGAAAAAAACACACCCTCCTACCATGAAATTTCCGCTACTTAAGTAGCGGACAGTTGTATTTTGGTAATTTCGTAGGGAGCGCCTGAAAATCAGTAGAGTGACAAAAGTAAATCTCAAATTCAGTATGTCACATGCACCTAAAAAGAGAGAAGTGCTTGCATACACTCCTTTTTTTTCACTGGTTGAAAACAACATTCATCGTTCACTTTAGAAATATGTCTCACATTAAGGGTGTGTTGGAACTGCTAAAAAAATTAAGAGTTTCAATTGTATTATGTTATTTGGACGAGAAAAATTGGGGTCAAGGGAACAAAAATTTGTGTCCTCCGAACTAGGAAACAACTTTTTATCCTCCAGTCTTCAACTAACAAAATTAACCGTTTCTTTATTGGAAAAGTCAATCATTAAACTATGAGTTTCCGTAAATAAATCTAGCATATATGTCGTAGTGTTCTACAAAATTCAAAAGCCATATAATATTGTCGAATTAGAAAGTTTATCAAAGTCATTATACAAAAAATTATCAAAGTGTACTGATTAGTAACAATTATCAACATTCTTTCTATTTTCTTTAACTAATTATACTTAAAAAAAAACCTATATCCCTTAATTGTGGGATGTTTACATACTCCAAAGAGTATTAAGTGAGACGATGGATGTTTGAGCACTAAAATTATAAAAATAAAAGAGGGAAGAAGTAAGATAAATTGCAATTGTGATGAGTTTTTAATTTGATAAAGATGTTCAATGTTTACAAGTGGTTTATATAAACATCGATCTCAATTGTACCAAAAAAGAAGACAACAATGTCAAAACCTAAGTGACGAATTGTAAAACTGTGCTTATTCCTTAGATTTACTTGTGTGATTGTGACTTTCCGTGCACCCTTTCTACAACAATTTCTTTATGACGTGCACTCATTCTTCAAACTCACAATGCCTCCCAAGAAAAAGATGTCAAATCATTTTCCTTCTTATTCTATGTTATAATCAACTATTGTAGCTAAGAAACATTCGAATATATTGACTTCGACCTCTAAAGCACCGATACATCAAAACAACTTTTGAATCGTACATGACACATATCGATACATCAATATGCTCTGATACATTGTCAATACGTATCGAAGGAGTATCCAAATTTAATTTTTTTGATAAAATAAAAAATTATGATACGACGGCGATATGTGCCATACGCTGTCGACGCGTCTTCGATACTCCGCGATACACACGATCGTTCATATTTTGTTTTCTTCGTTACCTTTTCAATTACCCATTTCTTCACATTCATTACTTATTATGAATTTCTAAGGTTCTTATGCAAATAAATTAATAAAAGAGGCATAACATAATCCGCACAAGAAGCAAATAAACTCAAACAAATATTTCTCTTTTTGATCTAAACCAATCTAGCTTCAAGAGCAAGGCTGTTAAAATCTTGTTTTAAATTGTAAACTATATGGATTTTACCTTTTAAAGTATGGCATTCGTATTAAATTTGATGAGCTAAAATTATTTTGATTAAAATCGGAATTGTGATTATTTTTATTATTAAAGGAGTAACAATTATTTATGTACGCTTGTGATTATTTTTATAATAGTGTACTCTATCTGTTGTTCTTTTTTATAAACAAAAATTCATGGTTGAATAATTGATTATCCGGTCTTATGGACCAAGTGCGTCAATTATTCAATTACCGTAATAAGAGAATTTTTGTTTTTAAAAGGGAATGAAGGAATGGAAGGATTATATTAAGAGTTAGACAGATGATAATTTTCAGTACGAGAGAAAAATAGGGAAAAAAATAAAACAATACAAAAAGAATAGATGAAAATAAGTGACAAACAAAACAAATAAGTAATTATATTTTGATAAAATAATATAATATTACAAAATTGTATGCAATTATTTAAATACAATAAATATTTTTGTAGACAGAGACAAAATGGCGTCTGACCTAGCAATTTTGACATTGCTGACAGTTGAACTAAGATTTGTGGACATATAAATGTAATAAGTAATTTGATAAAATATAGATACATAAATAAAAGATACATAATATATAATAAGAGTTTCCTAAAAATAAAATAAAACAATAGGGTTAAAATATACAATCACTATGTATTTTAATTTTATATAATATTCAATCTCATATTCAATCTGAGATGATATGCTTGAATTCAAAGAGTTATATTTAATATGTGGAAAAATAATAAGAGATATTATTTCTTTACAAGATATATATATATATATATATATATATATATATATATATATATATATATATATATATATATAGAGTCAGGATCCGTTGACACCAACTAGTTTGACACCAAATGTTACACCTCTCAATAACGTTTTAACCGATATAAATTTTATAAAATCCACCGTTGGATTGAAAGTTTACATCATATAGATCATTTGTGTAAAATTTCAAATAAATCCAAAATCATTTGATATGTTATTGAGATACATCAAAATTAACGGTTTTTGTATTTTTTTAAATGCCGTTAATCTTTATGTGTCTCAATAGCATATCAAATGATTTTGGATTTGTCTGAAATTTTACACAAATGATCTATATGATGTAAACTTTCAATCCAACGGTGGATTTTATAAAATTTATATCGGTTAAAACGTTATTGAGAGGTGTAACATTTGGTGTCAAACTAGTTGGTGTCAACGGATCCTGACTCATATATATATATATATAAGCCTTTACAAGATATATTGATGGACGTATAGTTGTTGTGATATTTGTTATTGAAATGCCTGACTATAGTCATATTTGCCTAATGAGAATGAGAGAAAATCAATTAAGTGTGAATTATCTAATATTTAAAGTTTAATTTTAATTTAAAATTAATATTATATTAATATTATCATATTTTCTTTAATTATTGTGCATAACACTTAAATTTCTAAATTAAAAATAAAATTATTAATTTCAGATTACGTTCAAAATTAAATAAGTTAAAATATATATTATATATGTTTATTTTAATATGAGGTAAACTCTACGAGCTTACGAGTTAAATCATCGCTTCGATTCCACTTAGAGCATCTCCAATGGTGAACCACTTTGGGTATCATACATTACTAATAAGTGGTCCATACAATGTCATGATGAAATGCAGTATTCTTAGAGATTAACGACTTCATACATAAATAGTGCTTTTGATGGATAGAGAGATGTTGAATGAATAGTTGGGTCACGAGAGAGCAGCAGAGGAATCATTCATATTGAGGTTAAGAACAATTTTACAAGTGAGTTGGACACCACACTTTAACCCAAAACCTTAAAGCGTTGAGTTTATAGATTTTCTCACTTATAAATTGTTCAACATCCACTTTTCCAAGCAATGTGAGACTTTAACTTACTCATAGTTGCCACAACATGAACTTTACCTTGGACTATTTGAATGTTATGTGAGTTTTCATGGATGGTCAACTAGAAACATTTTCCTTTAAAACCCACGATGGAGAGATTTTTTCATGTCCATTTTCACGGTATCTGTGGAGATCCAATATGAACATCGAAAAATAACAATTTTTTGGATAAAAAAACCCAACAATAGTATTTCAATATTTCTTCTTTTTTTTTTAAAAAAAAAAAAGGCACATTGCATCTTTCTTTCATTCTTTTTTCAAAAAAGCATCTTGCTTCAATAACAAAACAAAGAGTTGTCTAACCTTCTTCTTGCTAATGCTTTGGGAGTTGCTTTTGTTATAAACTAGTTTTCTCTTTTGATTTCTCTCTCGTAAAAAAAATATCCTTGGTTGAACAATGTTAACATAAAAAAATATTTCTGGACAAAACCTCAACATTCATAACATAATTATAGAAAAAAACTCGAATCAAAGCAATTATAGAATTGTCCATGATGATAACGCTAAATATTAAGGCTAATATGCAACAAAAGGATGATAATTAAGTAATACGTACGGTCGGGGCCGGGAAATCCGCGGAGCCGAGGGTATTTGCTTCTCCCATTCTTGTCCCAAAGTGTCTCTAGGAAAATGTTTCCTTCCATCTCCAACACCATGAGAGGAAAAAAAAAAAAAAATCCACAAACTCAATTAACAGATATTAATTAACATCCTTAATTAATAGTGATTCCAAGGAAAGAATTAAATTTAAGAAAATACTAACAATTCAAAAGTGTTTTTGGGACACACTTTAATTTTTATAGAATTTTATGAAAATATATAAAATTTATGAAAAGTTATAATGTTTAACTTTTTAAATAAAAAATCTCTTTAAATGTAATACTGCCCGAAAACACCGGTCAGAAAGATCCATAATTCTATCAAATTTACCATGGAACTGTGCTGATGTGAGAATTAAATTGAATTCTATTGTTAAAAAAAAAAAAAGGAACGCACCAAAACGGTCCAAAAAAAAACTGCACCATAGAATTTCACAAATTATGATGTTTAACTTTTTAAATAAAAAATTTCTTTAAACGTAATCCTGTCACGGAAGGACTAGTCAGCAAGATCCTTAAATTTATCTATAATATACATAAAAGATTATAGATTGGGAAACCCTAATTCAAAACCCTAATGGATTGACCAATTAGCAATAGACATCTATAAGCTTAGCAAATCACATTCATCCACTAATTATTTGCCAAATATCTTGTGTGGACCACTCTCCTAAAGTAGTATTCCAAAACAATTGGCTGATATGATGGCTGGTTTATTTGATGGTTTATCCAAACAATTGGCTGGGTTTGACATTTCATCTAGACAAATGAGATCTGACACATACAAGCTTCCATTCATTCAGTAATGGTAACAAATGGAACACATGCATTGAGGCCCAGATAGGTATATATTTCTCTCTGTCATTTTTTTTATCAAATTCTTTTTCTCTCTTCTCTCTTCTCTCTCATGCGCTCTCTCACTCTCTTCTCTCTTTTCTCTCTGATTCCGGCAGCCACCCGGCCACCGCCACCGCCACCGGAAAACCCCAAATCAAACCCAATTCAACTCACCCAAAAACCTCTTTCACGCAAAACTTCTTCTTCCTCTCAGATGGGCCGAAAATCATCAACCCCAACCCCCAAATTTCAATTCCTCAAATTTTGTTCTTTGAAATTGTCGATGAAATTGGGTATTTGGATGTCAATAAACTCAGGTTACTGAATTAATCTCATCTCTCTTCCATTTTCTTTATTCGCTGAATTGCTCCATCTTTATCACTTTTCAATTTAATTTTTTTTTTTGAATTTTTTGTTTTGGGTTATCAAACTGATTTCAGGATCTCTACAGAGAAGGAAATTCTATCATGGGCTCTGAAGGTTCACAAATTCGGGTTTGGTTTGGTAAGTTCTCATCTCAGTAGAAACATTGTCAGAATGAATATCAAAAGAATTTGGAAGAAACATAGTTGTTGTGTTGGAATTGAAATGAAATTCATTAGAATTCATATCAAATGTTTTTCCAGTTTGGTTAAACCAATTATGATTATGATTGTTTGAATCATTTGGTAAACAATCATTTTCAGTGTTTGAATAACTCATCTGAATTGGAAAATTTCCCATCAGATCTTGAGAATTTGTATTGTGATTGTGATGATGATGAGGAGTAGTACTAATGAACCTGTCAATGAAAAAATCTTTGTTGCAAGAACCTTCAATTTCTAATGCATATTCTTTTGGTGATTTTCTTTGCTCATAATTAGAAGCTGCGTCTGATTTTGAACTTTCTGATAATGATAATAATAACTCTACTGCTTTTTCTTGACTCTTTGCATTTGAATTTTCTTCTCCATTATTATTCTCAATATCAGATAATGGTTTATGAGTTACAGGATCTATACCTTTTTGCCTCAGTTTCTTCTTCAAACAAGAATTCCATACATTTTCATCCATTTTTAAAACTTAAATTGTTCATTATTGGGGTTTATTGCATCATGACGATTTTGTTGTTTCTTTAAATGTAGAGATTTTGTTGATTTCGAAAGTTGGATCCTTTACTGCTCGAAAAAGTCAGACAAACAGTGTAAGAGCTTAATTGTTTTGCTAATGATAATTATTTTGTTGGATCTGCGGAAGCTGTTGTTTGGGAGTCGTCATCTTTTGTTGTCCGATACCTCTTTAATTTAACATTTTTGTTTTGTTTGTGGTATCTTGTATTGCTGCTGCATATGTTGATGCTAATTGTCTTTCTGCGTGTTAGGCCGAATAATGAGCAAGCGCCGTTCAGGTGAAAAGCTTGTCTTCTATGACCTGCATAGTGGTGGCGTCAAGGTCCAGGTTATGGCTGATGCAACATTCACTGCCAGTATAGGGAAAATACAAATTAAGCGGTAGCATTAAGTTGCTTCTGTTGCTTTATTAAAAATCGCAATTTTTATCTTCTTTTGTAGTCCCTACATTACCTTTTCTTTTTATTCCTCGAAACTAAAACAAGTTATATATCTCTGATATGCAGAAACTCTGACTTAGATGAGGTTGAATTTGGCAAATTCCATTCTAATGTGAAGCAAGGCGACATTGTTGGTGTCACTGGATTTCCAGGTTTGAGATGTTACTATGTTTTAGTTGCTTAAGTTGTAGTTTGTTATATATGTGCTTGATCTTAGCTCAATCTCTAATGACGGTACTTAAACCATGTTTTTTTGTTTACATTTTAAGCCGGTTATTTATTCCCTTGTCCAATTGTCCAGGGAAAAGTAAGAAAGGAGAGCTTAGTATTTTCCCCAAGACTTTTATAGTGTTGTCTCATTGTCTGCACTCAATGCCCAACCGAAAGCCTCCTGCTGCTGCTCGCAAAAAAGCTGCTGCTGCTGCTCGCAATAAAGCAAATTTGACGGTGAAGGGAAATTCATGGGTACATAAAAGATCCGTGTTCTACTATGCAATGGAAAGTGGGAAGGAGTTGTGGAAGAAGAATGCTTAGGAGGGAGAAATAAGAGTAAAGAAAGAAGAGTATCAAAGGGTTTTAAGTGAGCCACGTAATTCGCTGTGAGTCTCACGAATTGTCTTTCGCTATTATATGCCATTTTCTTTAGTGCCATATGTCTGGTATTATATGTTATACTTATAGGTAATGTAAAGATCTTATATATTTATTTCTTGAGTGGTAAAATTTAAGTTGTGCTAGGAACACTTAAATGTGTTTATGTGCTGTTCTATTCAATACTTTTTGGTCATGTGTTCAGGATGAGTCGCTACTCATATGGTACTCTGACAAGGAAGAAAAACAAATTAAGCTCAGTGTTGTTTCAAAGATCATTCCTGGGCAGCGAACTGTAAGTTTGTAAGAACCCCGGACACAGTTTTTAAGGCTAATACTATTTGTCTTTATTGTATAATGATCCTTGGTGCTATTTTTCCCCATTAGCTTACTACTCCGTACTCATTATTTTGATTTGTTATAATCATCCAGGCAACATTTCAGCGGTATCCTCGACCTGAAAAGGAGTATCAGTCATTTTCTCTAATATACAACAATGATAGGTCCTTGGATTTGGTGCGTACACTTTCTGCATAGTTGCTATGCCAATTAAACCCACCAGTCCTTTATTGAATATTGTCTTAATTTTTTGTTCACTCATGGTCATTGTGGTAAAAAGCTAAGTCTGTCAGTTTTTAAATTGTGCACGAGTTAGATAGTAGATTTTGCAACTTTTAAGCTTCATGATCTAACTCCACTACTAATCTATGTATAGATATGCAAGGACAAAGAAGAAGCTGAGATCTGGTTTGCCGGTCTGAGAGCATTAGTTACCCGAGGTAACTATCGCAAGTGGCGATTCGAACCAAGACCTGAAAGTCTGTGTTCTGATAGTCCAAAGTCTAGCAGAAGATCCACTCCATCATTTCCACTATTTGTCTGTGACAATAACTTAATCTTCTTTTGTTTCATACAGCTCACATAAACTATTATACATTGAAATGTTACTATATTTTCACTCTTTATTTTTTTAAAAACAGGATCCTGGAGATATTGACAGAGTTTCTTTTCAAAATTCTTCGCCAAATAAATGGGTAAAGGCTTTCTCTGAAATAATTTCATACACTGCACCTAGCAAGAGCTCCAGTCAAGCCGAATCAATTACCAATTCCTCTATTTCCTCCTCCGGGTCTGTGGATAACTCGAGCAATCGAAATTCTGCATCTGAGGCAATTCGAATCAGTTTATCCAGTGCTGTAAGTTCATCCAGCCAGGGTTCTTGTCATGAAGATATTGATGCTTTAGGAGATGTTTTTATTTGGGGAGAAGGTATCAATGATGGAATTCTTGGTGGTGGCCTGCATAGGGTTGGAAACTTATCTATTTCAGAGATGGATGCATTCCTTCCCAAGGCACTGGAATCAAAAGTGGTTCTAGATGTTCATAGTATTGGTTGTGGCTATAAACATGCTGCATATTATATCCACTTCGCTATTTTGATTATTTTCATTTACATTTGTTGTATTTTTCAGTGTATGTGCAGTGAGTGTGCAAAAGCTTATAGAGATCAAGATAAACAATGGTGACGACCAATGACATCTTTTGCCTTGAAGCCAAGCTGAATTAAGTGCATAGTTTTATTTTTTATGTTTTATTCACTTTATGTAAATTGCAGTCAATAATTTGTTTATAGCTCATATGTATTGTTATTGTAATCAATAGAAAAATAGATTCTATGTCGTTATCCTGTTGCTGAATGTTACTCCTGCTCATTTAAATTGTATAGATGGAAAGTTTGTTCTTTATGTGGTCGTGACACAATTCTTTGCGGTCACACCATGATTTGAATTGTTTGGAGCTGTGTTGTCTTCTTTGATTCACATGTATGAATTCATGGTTTATTATGTGAATATTGATGGTAGTGTCATGCTTTATTTTGATAGTAATGTTGAATGGTTAAGCTATGTACTTGGTTAAACTTTTGCAAGATGGCTTTTGATAGTAGTGTCATATTTTATTTTCATAGTAATGTTGAATGGATATGATGTGTGATGTTCCCATAATTCCTTCTATCATGGTTATGCTATGTGCGTCCTCTTGCACATTTTATTGTTGATTTTAGGAATTTAGAAGATAGAAGCAACTCATATGAGCAACTTCACTCTATAAATAATACTATTAAATCACATTTCCATTTATTTTAAAATAAATTTCTATGATTCAATTTATATTTCAAGTTTTAAACTTGATGTTTTAAATAATATCATATTTCCAGCAATAAAATTGATTGTTTGTTGGATTCAAAAGCGTCATGGTGAAGTTAATTTAAGAAAGAAGATGGAATCATTTGCTATTCTGTAGTTAAAACAAGCACTTTTTTTTTCGACAAAAGATAAAACCAACACTTAAATCTCGCAAAAATTATCAATTTCTACCTAGCACTTAAATATTGGATGCTTGAAGTATAAGTATATATGGAGTGAGGAGGTTAAAAATCCTATCTCTAGAGTGGCCTTGATTGTGGCGTTGGTTCATCTACTTGCCTCTACCTCGATCAAAATCATATATATGTCCCATATTATTTTTCTAAACTTTATCTTAACTAGCATATTTTGCATACTTTAACTTAATATTCATATGCTTATGACTAACTCCCTTGGCTCATATCAACCATGATTGGCATATAGATGCCTATGCTTGCCCCCTTTCATTCTTTCATTCTTTTTTCAAAAAAGCATCTTGCTTCAATAACAAAACAAAGAGTTGTCTAACCTTCTTCTTGCTAATGCTTTGGGAGTTGCTTTTGTTATAAACTAGTTTTCTCTTTTGATTTCTCTCTCGTAAAAAAAATATCCTTGGTTGAACAATGTTAACATAAAAAAATATTTCTGGACAAAACCTCAACATTCATAACATAATTATAGAAAAAAACTCGAATCAAAGCAATTATAGAATTGTCCATGATGATAACGCTAAATATTAAGGCTAATATGCAACAAAAGGATGATAATTAAGTAATACGTACGGTCGGGGCCGGGAAATCCGCGGAGCCGAGGGTATTTGCTTCTCCCATTCTTGTCCCAAAGTGTCTCTAGGAAAATGTTTCCTTCCATCTCCAACACCATGAGAGGAAAAAAAAAAAAAAATCCACAAACTCAATTAACAGATATTAATTAACATCCTTAATTAATAGTGATTCCAAGGAAAGAATTAAATTTAAGAAAATACTAACAATTCAAAAGTGTTTTTGGGACACACTTTAATTTTTATAGAATTTTATGAAAATATATAAAATTTATGAAAAGTTATAATGTTTAACTTTTTAAATAAAAAATCTCTTTAAATGTAATACTGCCCGAAAACACCGGTCAGAAAGATCCATAATTCTATCAAATTTACCATGGAACTGTGCTGATGTGAGAATTAAATTGAATTCTATTGTTAAAAAAAAAAAAAGGAACGCACCAAAACGGTCAAAAAAAAAACTGCACCATAGAATTTCACAAATTATGATGTTTAACTTTTTAAATAAAAAATTTCTTTAAACGTAATCCTGTCACGGAAGGACTAGTCAGCAAGATCCTTAAATTTATTAGTATAAACAAAAGAAGAGGCAGGTTTAAGTCTCACCCAACAATTACAGCTGTGTTCCAGAAATGTCCACGACCGCCAGACCCCATTCCTTATTAATTCTCTCTTTCTCTCTCTGAGTCTGATGTCGATCATGAGGAGAAGAAGTAGCTTTTACTTTTACTTTTATATTAAAACCAAATGAATGATTATCTTCATCATTGCATTCATATTTCCATATATACCTCAAAAACCACTCCATCTCCAAACAAATTATTCAAACCTAGATAGAGATCAGAATCAGATCATTATTTGAGATCATAGCTTGCTATAAAAAAAAATTGATCAATCGTCATATATGGAAGCTCTCTTGTTTTGTGGGGAATGCTACCTGGTCCAAGGAGATCCATGATCACTCACACTATATATACATTAATTTCACTTCAAGCTAACGATTCATGGATATAACATTTTCACACACACAAAAAAAAATGTTCAATTACTATATCATACATATATGATCATCGAGTTCGAGTTAGTTATCGTGTGTGTGTGTGTTCTCGGACCAGGCTTCATTCCCCTCAACTACAGCTTCCTTTTAATCCAAATTAGTTAAACTTCTTTTGCTAAGAGGTACGATCACTCTCCCACCTCCAGGTCAGTTATCAATAATTCTTAATTAATTTTCCTCAATTTAATTTCAATTAAAATTAATATATATATGTAGAGTTTGTATTTTTGGTGGATCCCTTTAATGATGAAGAGATTTGACTTCACATAACATATGTTATGCCCTTAATTTGTCTTCTCTTGGATCCATAATCAACAGATCCATTCATGATTCAGCTATGGATAGCTGAAAAAGGTAACCATCATTACTTTTTGAATTCTAGTTGTACATCTATTTTTGGGATATTTGTCCATCATTGAATCCAAAATTCACATGATTATTATGCATGAAATGATGTGTCGTCTGTATGTTTATATTTATTGGATCTGTTTCCTAACTTGTGATCATATGTTATCCTTTTTCCTACCTAGGTTTTCATGCCAACTAACTTCTTATTAATTAATATATATGCACCTATCATTTTATTTTTATTTTTCCATAATTTCTTAAATCTTCAAAACATGCATAACAATTATTTACATATATGGTCTGTATTAGACCAGTCATTGGATGAATCTAAAAAGTGAAAATTTGCTTATATATCAGACTGAAGGGACTATATATTTGATGAATATCAAATTTTAATTTGTTCTTTCTAGATTACTATAATCTGTTTAAGGCTGTGGGTTAAATATTTAAGTTCTGAATCTCTGATGGCCTGCCTGCCTGCACATATATGTCTCCTGCCATATTGATGACAGCTTTACCAATAATTCAGTTATTCTTAATTACTTCTCTTTGGATTTTCTATTCATCATTTTCAGTATAGTAATTATTTTTTTGAGTGAAGAAGCTAGCAGGATATTGATTGATATTGGAGAAGGATAGGATAGTAGTTTGCAGCATATAATTCTGTAGAATAGATTCTATTTTATTGCATATGATCATCTTTTCTATCTTTATAAAAGAAGACATATCTTTCTGCTTTCTTTTGATAAATCTTTCTTTTCAATCTCCCTTTTAACTCCTTTATCAATTATATGATTTAATTATATATATCTTCTCCCTTTGCTTCATCACAAAGTAATTCTAATTAAGTTTCAATTATGTTTTTATTCAATTTTACTTAACTACAGTACACTTAATAACTAGGTCATGTGCCTTGTGCTATTTGATATATTTTAGGATACATAAGTTTTCATGCATTGTCCATATTTCAAATCCAAATAGCTTTCATGTGAAGAATGCTATTGAGATACTTAGTACAACAAGAGAAATGTTATTCGGACATAAAAACTGTATTTGTATACATCTTTATTAACTTCAATCTCATTATTTTTTACCCACATTGATTAAAATAAATTTGAATATAATGTCAATTTTTTATGGCAGAAGAAAAAAATTGTCCCGTAAAAACAACTCAATTGATAGCTACTAAAAATATTATCGGAAGGACTAGAGTTTAAACCTGTATTACCCTTTTCCACAAACTCATAGAGAGTGAGTTTAGCCACAAAAGTATTGGAAAAAAGAATTAATTTGATCTCTAGTTAGAATTCTTAATCAAGTTTTATTAATATTAAGAACCTATGTAATTTATAAAACCAATGCCCTTTGCTTTTGTGCGTGGACTCACTGGGTTAGGTTTATATATTGCTCTCAGTTTTGTATATTTTTTTCTTTTTTATTAATATAATAACGAGATATAGACACATGATAGGGATGAAACCTGTTTTATCCCTTTCTTCGCCTTATAAAAAAAATATAAAACCAATGTGACATAGTCTTGCGGTAGAAACTAGTCTTCCACAATGAAAGGAAAACATGTGTTAAAATAATGTTTTTATTTTTTGTTGATTAAAATGTGTTAAAAATTAAAATAATGTTTTTTTTTATAAGCAAAAATTAAAATAATGTTAATGGTCAGCACATGCCATCTATTAATATACATATGAGTTTACTAATTTGCATTTTAGTACTTGTTTGTAGATTAGAGAACTATAATTGCAAATTTGTTAATGGGTGGGTGGAAGTCAGAAGTCCTATATTTTATTACCATATTGGCATGCATTGTGGTAGGAGGAAACTGTGAATTTTTGCAGGTTGTGGCAGGCAAGATTCCATCACATTACCATAGTCAAAGACTTGTAATGTGGAATGAAGGCTTGAAAGTACTGATGTATGAAGATCTATATAGGTTTATATGGACATTGAAATGCAATGGTGCACCCAATTGTGGAACTTTATTTTCATCTTATTTTTGTATCGTTGGGTTTAAAATAGGTCATGGCATTGATGTATTAGTGTAGTATTAACAATTGTAGAATTAGCCAACCTCAACTTTGATTCCATATCTTGTAGAATACTTTGTATTGTTTGTGATGTTTTGGTTTGGGTGCGTATTTATTGTGTTTGTCAACTATTTTTTAAAAATACGGATTCTCTACGTTAAAAAATCTTACACTCATCTCTATTTAATTTATGTTTAAAGTTATTTTATCATTACTACATAGCATATTATCTCTTTTTATTTTCTCTCTTAACATACATTTTCACACTAAATATAAATAAATGTAAATTTTTTGAATGTAGACAATCCAAATCCGAACAATACTTTATCTTGCTAATTTGTGCCCACTAAACAATAAACAGTGAGTGAATGCATATTAACAAACTCCAAATATGTTTATTTTCTATTATTCTACATTATATTTTTATATATACAAACAGGGTGATCTTCCAACTCCCTTTACTTTTTGGTTGATAGAGGAGCTTAATTTATATCTCTTCCGTCTCATATTATAAGAGTAAAAAAGAAATTTTACACTTATTAAAAGAAGTAAGATATGATAATTTGAAGTATAGCTTTTTGTATTTTTTTTAAAAAAAATAAATTTTATGGAAAGATGTAAAAAAAAAAATTGGTTGATTATTGATTATGGAAAATAGGAAAGATTAAAAAACGATCTTGTTGGAACAAGTTAGCAACTTGTATGATGAACTTGACATAGAAATAAACACAAGTGAAAGAGCTAGAGTTGTGAATTTGAAAAAGTTCACTTTGAGTCCCACATTGGATGGATCACTCACTTTAGTAATGTTTATATACTACAAAGTGACAACCAAGGGTGTGTCCTTAGGGTACCCACTTTTGTAAGAAAGGGAGACCGCACACTATGTTGAATATCGCGCGCGCCGCCACCGTCCGGCCGGCTCGGTTCGGGCCGGGCCTGGGCCTGGGCTTGGTGATATCTTATTTTTTAATACCCAGAAGTGAAAAAATTAATTAATAATTAATTTTCACTAAGTGTGCTGTCAAGTCAAACGGAATTATAACCGTTGTTGATTTGAATTCAGTCATAACTGAGTTCCTAAAATCTTGGCCACGTTTTTGATGTGCTGGCCCTGGTTTTCTCCCACTTCTTGCTCCACATCAGTTGCTTTCTTACTCTATAAATACTCTTTAGTTATCACAATTAATTTTCACGTTCAAAACTGCAACTTTCTTCTCTCTCAAAAATTCTTACTTCAAAAATTCTTTTTCTTGTTGTTTCAGAGAAAAAAAGAAATTTTACACTTATTAAAAGAAGTAAGATATGATAATTTGAAGTATAGCTTTTTGTATTTTTTTTAAAAAAAAAAATTTTATGGAAAGATGTAAAAAAAAAAATTGGTTGATTATTGATTATGGAAAATAGGAAAGATTAAAAAACGATCTTGTTGGAACAAGTTAGCAACTTGTATGATGAACTTGACATAGAAATAAACACAAGTGAAAGAGCTAGAGTTGTGAATTTGAAAAAGTTCACTTTGAGTCCCACATTGGATGGATCACTCACTTTAGTAATGTTTATATACCACAAAGTGACAACCAAGGGTGTGTCCTTGGGGTACCCACTTTTGTAAGAAAGGGAGACCGCACACTATGTTGAATATCGCGCGCGCCGCCGCCGTCCGGCCGGCTCGGTTCGGGCCGGGCCTGGGCCTGGGCTTGGTGATATCTTATTTTTTAATACCCAGAAGTGAAAAAATTAATTAATAATTAATTTTCACTAAGTGTGCTGACCGTTTCAAAAACGCACATGTTTTTTGTGCTCAATGTCAAGTCAAACGGAATTATAACCGTTGTTGATTTGAATTCAGTCATAACTGAGTTCCTAAAATCTTGGCCACGTTTTTGATGTGCTGGCCCTGGTTTTCTCCCACTTCTTGCTCCACATCAGTTGTTTTCTTACTCTATAAATACTCTTCAGTTATCACAATTAATTTTCACGTTCAAAACTGCAACTTTCTTCTCTCTCAAAAATTCTTACTTCAAAAATTCTTTTTCTTGTTGTTTCAGAGAAAAAAAGAAATTTTACACTTATTAAAAGAAGTAAGATATGATAATTTGAAGTATAGCTTTTTGTATTTTTTTTAAAAAAATTAAATTTTATGGAAAGATGTAAAAAAAAAATTGATTGATTATTGATTATGGAAAATAGGAAAAGATTAAAAAACGATCTTTTACCTAAAAATGGGTGAATTTTGCCCCAAAATATTATATTTTCTTTTCATAATCAAAATCGGGGCAATAAACCACAAATCTTAGGGCCAAAAGCTAGGTTGGGGCCAAAATTACAACAAAAGTGATATTTTGAGAGAAAAAAAAATGATTTAAAAAGCGAAAGCTAATTTTGAAAAGGTGATAAAATAGGGAACAAATATTGCAATTGAGCTTTGAAAGCCTTAAAATTAATCTATTTTCCCTGGTAAGACAGTGATTGTTAAACAATTGGTGGATAAAATAAAATTCTATCGTAGAAGTGGTTTTTTGATAAAGCCTCTGATTATCTTAATATTTATTACTACTTTGTAGTGAAATATGTTTTGTGTTCTGGCCGATAGTTGTTTGTGTAGTCGATCGGGACTGCTCGTGTTTGGTTTGTTGGTGGTCTGATTTTTGTTGGTCTTCACGGTTGAGCATGCTACTTCTGCTATCTCCGCTTGTTCTGGTTGGCTTAAGAGATTCCCTATTAGTGTATATTATTATTTCTTCGTCGTTTGAGGAGTGCTAACAACACATTTTTTAACAAACACACTCTCTTCTATTAGTTAAAATTTATATGGGTCCCATAAAAATTATATGGGTCTACATTTTTTTATGGGACCCATGTGAATTTCAACCAATAAAAGATAGTGTGTTGGAGTGTGTTTGTTAAAAGAGTGTGTTGTTAGCATTATTCTTCTTTGTTTTGGTAGCTAGACGAAATAATAAAGATATTATAAACTCACACATAAATGAAAGAGTTGTGGTTCGAACACCAATCATAATATCTGGTCTAACATTATATTGTTAATTATTTTTATTATATTGTTAATTGTTATTTCTCTTATTTTTGCTCTTATTATTTGGTCTCGAGTATTCCTCGTACATTGAACTCTTCCTATTAACAGAAAATTTAACTAGTAATAATAATAAATTACTCCATACTTATCATATCTTTGACCAAAATTGTCAAATTTTAAGACCCATTCAGCAAAATAATAAAAATAGTAAGCCTAAGGTACTGGTGAAGGTCTCAGACCCTCTTTTATATTTCTTGTCTGCAGGATAAAGATACCTTTCTTCTCTGTTCTGTTCTCTTTTACATTCCAGCTATATATTAATCTTGTTAATTGCTCTTTGAAAATTAAAACCGTTTCATTTCAATCAATTCATTTTTTATTTCTAAATTATCGGACCACTGAATTTTAATTACAGTTGACTAAAAATATGAAGAATTTTTTATCATCACTAGTGGGATGCAGGTGTGCAACACACGCACAAAAGGAATATACTGTAATTGCTTGTGTGGTACAGAAAGTGATCCCTGGAAAGAAAATTTATAGTTATGGTTTGCATTTGTTGGCAGAATCATATACTATACTCTATACTCTATTTCACTTTCTCTGCCTTTTCCCCACTAAAATGTAAAAAGTTTATTAAAAATCCAATTACTTTGTTAGTGCTGAGTCAAAAATATAATGTAGTCAGTGTAGCTTTGTTGGTGCCTGCCTTGGTGGTGCAGGAGGATTTGGTATGCCTATGGGGTGATTAAAACAAGGTTGCCGACCGACCCACCATTAGGCCCGTTTATTTTAGGAAAATATGTTTTTATTTTTATTTTTACAATTTTAAAAAAATATCTTCTGTCCAATCTCCTCCATATTGACATGGAAATGAATTGAAAGCAGTCGGTTTGGATGAAGTAACATGCATCAGAGTTGTCTGATTAATCGGACGCCTCAGATTTAGAAGCAGTTTTGAATTTTTAAAACATTAAAATTTTGATTTTAAATTTAAACTGTCTGATTTTGATCAACCAGTTTTAAATTCATTGAATGCATGCAGTCAAGGGTGATGGCTGCACCCAATCCAGGTCCGTGTTAACATTCCCATTGAGGACAAAGATTCGAAGATATCCTTGTAGTTTTCCCTTTAGCTACTATTCGAAGATATCTTTATTTGTGAAATAGCTTGTGGTTCTATCCCAACTACAGCAGTGTTACATCATCGTCAGGTATGTACTTCTGAGTTCTGACATATGTCCCAGATGTTCATTAGCAGCTAAAACTATAGAGCAATGTCTCTTTTCTTGTGTTGATGTTCTCAAATATGTGATCGGCTTATGACTTGGTTAATATTCTCCCGTTTACATAGGATGGTGATTTGTTTTCTTGGTGTAGGAAATTTGGTACATCACATGGAATTATTATTATTTTTATTGTTATGTGGGGTATTTGGTGTACGCAAAATGAACTCGTCTTCACTAATCATAAAGTTGATGTGAATGCTTGTGTTGCTAAAATCCATTCTTTGGTGTATTGTTGTTCATCAACGTTTGGTTTGTATGAGTTAGAGTCTCCCCTGTTGAGGCAAAATCCTAATTTGATGTTTTAAAGATAACAAACATCTTAATTATATTTTAAGTGAATTCTGATCTTTTTTGTGATTTAACAAGTTCTCTTGAGTGATTAATATAGACAGGAACAAAAGCTCATTCATTATATATCACTACACTTAAATTGATTGAAAACTGCAAGTTTATGAGAATGATCAGAGAACATTCTCCAGTCTGCACTATTTCTCACGTGCAACGCTATACATCAACAATAAGCACTTAATTGATATCATCTGAAAAAGAGACAAATAAGCACTTTTGCAAAAGACTTCATTGAAGAGAATCTCTACAGGATATAAGTCATTTAAAGCAAGGATTAAATGATAGCAAAAGAAAGCTTTCTATTTGGTCATGTTTAAGGAATAAACATGAACATGTCTTTGACAATTTATTTCTCAAGCTCACATGATCTATTCAGAGATTATTTGAAGACATTTATGGATCAATGAAAAGGAGACAACAAGTTTGAAATGGTACTTCTCAAAGGACTTCATAAAATATATTTCACTATGCTCTTGATCTACAATGGAAAGCTACTTGTACTTTTACAAGTACACATGAATAGTAAAAGGATAAGAAGACCAGCTATCATCATATGATCATCATGAATATCTCGAGGCCCACGAAATCAAAACAAGCAATGCACATCTCTCTATTTGATCTAGGCCAAGAATCAGAAAATATTGTGGGAGAACGATCTAAGAACGTTCCAGAATCGAGCAGACTTTCTGCTCTTGATCAAAAGATTCTCTCCAGCTGTATCCAGCTGTTATAATTGATCTCACAAGGCTTCAACAGTGCTTGTTCGTGGAGAACAAGTTTATACAGCTCAAAGATGCTCAACATCACGCTCCTCATGACATCATCATTCTAAGAACATTCTCAAGAAGCATCTTCTCTCTCATCAAATATTATTTGAATAATATTTTGATCAGATTTTTAAAGGACTAACGGCTAGTCTTTGGCTCCACTCAAACTTACTTGGAGACCACGAAACAAAGGACAAACAACATCTATAAATAGCACACTTGGGTGCTTTGAAGATTTGAGAGCTCACACTACAACATTCATTCTATACTTGTCTTTTTCGTACAAGGTATCAATCTCTTCTTTCAACACTCATACTCAAGCTCTCCATTCTCATCAGTACTTCTGAGTATTTTGAGTGTTTTGATTTGCTTATCAAATTAACCTTTGAGTTTTTCAACAAGCAAATATCTCAAGAGTTTCAACTTCAAAATCTACACTTGTCTTTTTCGACCAAGTCATTAAACTCTTCCACTCTCACTCCAGCTCTCTAACATCATATACTTGGATCAATATATCATTGAGTGAACTGAGTGTATTCTTCTATTATCTTCTCAACTTGATTTTCTCTTCATTTGAAAGCTTGTGATCCGAACAATTCATTGTAAAAGATTGACTCAAGTCAATACGTAACTATTGATTGAGTGACACCTTAGTTTGTAGGACTGAGGTAGATATTAAGCTTGTATGGCTTAAGGTTATTGATCTTGGTTTTGATCAAGGAGGTTTGTAATTTGAGATTACTAGTATCTCAAAATTATAGTGGATACTCACGGAGCGTGAGGGACTGGACGTAACCCATACTATTATGGGGTGAACCAGTATAATTGTTGTGTGTTGATTCTCTCTTCCCTTATCTTTTATTTTCAGCAAACACTAAGCACACAATTCACTTTGAATTTGTTTTACTGCTAACCAGATCGTTCTGAGATCATTCTAACGCTTTTTGTTGAGTTATATTTTTAAAAGGTAAATTTTAATAGGTTTACAATTCAATCCCCCCTTTCTTGTGAAAAACTTTGCTACTTCATCCCCGTGTTACTTCCCCACGACGAGTAGCCTAGCCCCGTCCAGTTGCTGGTACGGTTTGTTTGAATGTCGACAAAAGTCTGCTAGGATCGGTTCAAACAGCTGGATTTGGTGGCCTAATACGTAACAACGACAGTGTTTTCCTTCAATGTTTTTATGGAGTTGCAAATCAATCTAATATCTTATATGGTGAAATCATGAACATACTTCATGACTTGGAAATTTGTTGGGAAAATGGTTACATGAGTGTTATTTGTTACTCTGACAAACTTCAAACTGTTAATTTGATTCGAGAGGGTGTCTCCCCCCACCACAAGTTTGCAAATGATCATGAAATTCACAACATTCATCATCTCTTGAATAGAGATTGGAGCATTGTGATTGAACACACTCTTCAAGAGGGTAATGCGTATGCAGATATCTTGGAAAAGATGAGAGCTAATTTTAATGCTCCTCATGTGAGAAGTGACTTTTGTTAGGGAATAATCTCTTATTTTATTTTATTTTTTTGTCCTTTTTTTTCTCTCTTGTAACAAAAAATAAATAAAAAATCCATGTAGATATTAGCATCTAAGTTCTCAAATAGGTGCAAAGTGCAAACAAAAGCATTGAAGTTGTCATTTGACTCATTTCACTATTTCAATATCCTTTTCGTCAAATAATAGTGTACCAAAAATTCCAAAATCTGTTTCCTTGTTTCTTTTTTTCTTTTAATAAAACCAAAATTCATTTTGGTACGAGAGTCATGGTCCCCTTAAACATGTGGTCAGATGTTCAATTTCTAATCCGTTAAGAGAAAAGAACCACTTGTCCCACAAGTCTCCCAATAAAAATGAGTTATTATTAATAGTGGTGCAAACTTCATACCAATATAATGATAAAAAAAATAAAACCAAAATCCATTTCCTAAATCAATTTGAGACAACAAGTCATATGTCGAACTCACCACTAATCAAACTGCCAAATCATACCAAGCTTCCTTAAATTTAACACGGGAATTGCCAAATCATAATGTGATTGTAATAACAATGGTTTTTAACAATGGTTAACAACCAGGATATAACAAATTGACAACTACTGTTAATTAATAGACTAATAAACACAAACCAAATAAAGCAAACAAATATTTAGACGATCGAGTCTAGCCAATATTAGGCTGTAAATAAATAAATACAAAAAAATCAAAGAGGAAAACATAGATTATTAATGAATCTATATAATTATACGATTATAAGATTAGTACCAGCCAAAAAAGTAAATAGCAAGATTACGTTGTCGTTAACCGCAAGACACCGAAAATTTAGGATCCTTCATATTACACCACAAAGCCAGCTTTCTTCCTCCGATCAAAGAGGAACAAAATCAAAAAAAAAAAAAAAAACTCTCTCCCTGCTATACTCAAATCACAATTCTCTCCGCCAGGTTTTATCATTCTCTTTTCAAATTGAAAACCCACAATCTTTCTCTAACTGTTCTCTCCCAACCGGTTGGGAGTAGTCGGGGAAAAGAGACAGAAACAAAACATATTTCAAAATCTCTTATCCCCGCTGTCCCATCCGGCCGGCCCAAAATTATAAACCCAACACAAACCCTTATATGCCGCCTTTTTTACCTAACAACAAATTTTTTGATCATCTTCCATGCTTAACCTTACTCTCTCTCCACCACCAGTTCCTCCACCACCACCACCGGAAAGGGTAGTAATATTAACATTAACATCATTCAATATCAAAATTATTTACATATATGTATGTAGATACATACATTATAAACCAAAAACATTATAAACCGATCAAGATCGAACATCATCACATTCGATCGATGTTATTCATGAATGCATCACCAGTCCTTAATTCAACATTCGACCTTACCACCGTAATATTCATCTCCGCTTTAACAGTTCTCTCCGTTTTATCTCTTTGTTTTATTTTCCACCTTCGTTTCAAATCCAAATCCTTAACATTTCTACAAAACTTCAATTCTCTCTGGACCGTTAGATTTCTTCTTGTGCTTTTCATATTCTTTTGGTCTATCGTTGAACTTCTCCGGTTACCGTTTTTCCGGCGAAGATATTTGTATCCATTTTTACCCGCTCTTGGTACTTCTGAACAAACTCATCTCTGCAAAATCAGCGTTGTTCTTTCTCTTGGATTTTTTGAACCAGCTTTTCTTGTAACTCTACTTTTCCTTCTAAACGCTTCGATTACAAAGAAAACACCGAAGGATTCTTGGGCGATTACATTCGTGCTTGTCACGTGTGTACCGCTTTTTATTCTTCACGGTTTACTTGTTTACTTTAATCCGTTGGAAAATCAGATTCCGATACTTTTACGGCAACATTCGGTGGTTCTAGAAGACGAAACGGTTCTTTGTGCTTTTCCGTTCTTAAACAGCGTCGTTTTCGCGGCGTTTGGTGCTGCGTATTGTACTTGGTTTTTGTTCTCGTGTTGGAGGGTTTTATCATTGGTGATTAATAAAAATCTTCGGATTCGGATCTACGCTTTAGGTACCGTTGTGCTTGTGGCTTTACCTCTTCAGGTTGTGTCGTTGGCTTTTACGGTTCTTTGGACACCGGAAGATGAGATTTACGGCGTCGTTTCGCTTGTTGTGTTTCTCGGTGCTTTCTGTTGTGCGGTTACCGGTGAGGGTATTTTGGTAATTAAGCCTATTTCGGATGCATTGGAGGCTGGTAGTCACTGTGGTTGCAGTTGGAGCGGCTCACGTCGTCAAGAATCATTGCCGCCACCGCCGCCGAGGCCGGAGGAAACGAAGATGGAGGAGAGAGATGGTGACGTGGATTTAGAGGATGGTTTGTTGCGAGGGTAGGGTGGTAATTTCGTCTTGTTGAGCAAGGATATTTTTGGCATGTTATCTTTTGCACGTTCTGTAAGTGCACCTGCGGTATGTAAATTGATTTATTTATTCACAAAACAAAAGATACAAAAATTTGATGATTTTCTTCATTCTCTCTCTAATTCTGTAATCTGAATCTTAACTGGGTTTTTTTTATTTATTTTTTTGGTGAAAGGTATTATTAATTTTTGGATTGTAATTATTTAATTCATTTAGTTAATTTTACTTGTGTTTTTATTTGTTCATTTTATTATTCTTTGTTTGATAGTATCAAATGCTATGATTTAGGTTTACTATGAAAGTTGCATATAGATTTATTGACTGTATGTATCGAATTCAAATAAGCAGATGTGTTTTTTTTACACAAAATAAGTAGATGTTGAACTTGCAAGGACTTGAATTATTCTCATTAGCAAATTCATGCATTTAGAGATATCGGTCATTTTTAGATCGAAATATCTAATTGCGTGAATGTAGAGATATCTGTAATTGATAGATCGAAATATCTAATTGTGTGAATGTGTCAATTGTTGATGCAAATTTGAATTCCTACTTCTACACTTTTTGCAATTGATTTTTTTTTTACAAGCTACTAAGTTAAACAGATAACTAAAGAATTAATAATGTTCGTATATGCTATATAGAAGTTGCATTTAGTATGTACCAAAAAAAAAAGAGTAACAAAAAATAAGAAGTTGCATTTAGTGAAAATGATTAGACTCTTCAACGTGATGAATTAAGATTTGAATTTAAATTTAGAGAGATGCGTTCGTCGGTTACTCAATTATCTATAATGAAGATAATTTATGTTGAAAAAATAAGTTTAGATGTTCATGAAAGTTCAAAGAGAAAACTTTTAGTTCAACTACTATATTCAATGGGGTGACTTCGAAGGTGAGGGCTAAGTCTCTCACCGGTAAAACATTAATTATAAAGACTTAAATTTATGCAATGATCTAGATTTAAAGAAAATAAAAATGAGAGTATCTAAACATTTCCACGCACAATCTTGCACATACCTCTTCCTCATATGTGTGTTGAATAGTGAGATGAAATGAGTGAATGAGAGATTTCAATTGAGAAAGCAATGTTGGTTATTTCAACTACACAATGAATGTTCCTATATAAACTTTGGTAATATCTTTCACTTTTAATAAAGAATCCTTCCATGATAATCCTTTGGTTTCCCAAAAATATCAAAATCATAAAGCTTCGATTTGTTTCAAAACAATTGCTTCTTTTGATTTTTCATATCCTTCAACGGAATCACCATCAATGGGAAGTTCTGAAACCTTTTGGAATTGGGAGGAAAATAGGAGATGACTAGATGAGGCAAGATTGTGTATGATGACAAGTAGATGTTCACATTTTTAGTTCTAATAAATGTAGATTGTTAATTTAATCTAATACTAGTGTTTTTTTTAATGTTTTACCGGTGAGAGACTTAATTAAACTCACCTTAAAATTGAAAAATTATTGATAAAATTAAAATTACTAACTCATGAAAGATAGGGGAGTAAACTCCTACTCTTATGAGTTACTAGTATTTGACGTTGAAGAGTAGCTTCTTGAATGTTCTCTTCTTCTGTTCATTTATAAGTCTTTTTTGTTTCTTTGTACACACAAAAAATCACTAACTCGATCTTACCAAAATTTCACTAATTCAATTTTAACAAAGACACGGTATTTATGTCTTTTGTCAAAATGATAATCTCCGTCCAAAATCTTTAGTTTTTTTTTATCTTTTTAGTTTTGTCCCAAAACTTTAGTTATTTGAAAAAATCAATGCACTTTTAGTGATATTTTATCATTTGTACTCATAGTAAAGTTAAAACATTAATTAAATATATTTTTTCTTTCTTAATAAAGTAAAGGTAGAAATAATTTTCGTTATCATTTTTTATCATTTCTTAATCTCCGTGCAAAACTTCAAAAGGACTAAAGTTTTGGGACGGAGGGAGTATCGCGTTAATATGTATTTCACTTACCAATCGTTAGTTGGTTTAGTGATGATTAACGCTGAATTTGATAGAGATGATCACAGTTCGATCCCCCGCAACTGCGATTGGGATGAGGTTAGAATCACTTGATGCCAGAACTGAACCCCGAACCAGATAAACTGGTGTTGAAAACAAAAAAAACAAAAAAAAGTATTTCACTTACTTAACCATGTTTTATTTATCTTCTTGATCAAAATTCATAAAACTGGATTTATTTATTGTACTTGTACAATAAATTATTTGGTTTGTTTCCATATCGTAAACTTTCACAAAACAATTCAAACTCCAGCATACTAAAAACTTGTTCAAGATAAAATATATGCTACTTCAAGATATCTACCATGAATGGAGGAAATTTTGTGAACAATGCGAGAGAAGATTATAATCACCTAAAATATTCATTAACGTCAAATTAAAATAAACTTAAAATAGTTTGGTCTAAACTACAAGCCAAAGTGCCAAACAATCCGAGTAAAAGTTTTGGGCTTCATTCTTTAAAAAGAAATTGGGTTTCAATTTTTTAATCAGAGTAAAAAGTCCCAGCTTCGGGTTCATTTTTTAAATACTTCTTCTTTTCACGCCACCTAAGTCTTGCACGCGTTCTTTGGCTTTTCAATTCTACTTCTTCGTAACGTAAGATTCAAGTGTGTAAATGATAAAAATTGGGGAAAAAAATAGTTTGCATCCTAGAATGCGATAAAATAGGAGCGAATAAGAGTGAGAGATACAAAAATATTAGATTTTATAGATGCGAACTGTTTTTTTTTTCTTCAGATTTTGTGCACCCTGAGTTCGCTACTTAAGTAGCGAGGGGAGTATTTTTTAAATTTCCGGGGCGAACAAGAACATTCAGGGGGCGCAAAAAGAAGAAGTCTTTTTTAAATACTCTCTTATACCATTTTATTTGTTTTGTTTCATGGACTGAAACTGCAATTTAGTCTTATTTAAAATTGAGAATTACTTTTCGTGCCCCATGAGCTTCTCAAGGGCCTCCTGAACTTCCAATTTATATCCTTCAAAGATTAATTAGTTGATGTGTAAATAGCAAAAATTGAAAGAAAAAAAATTGTCACTTGCTATGTAGTATGCGAACTATAAGTTCATTACAATCAACTGATTAAGGTGGAGATTGTTTGGGTTGGTTGCAATGTAACTCTCATATATCTAATGAGGGGGAAAAAAAAGGTGAAGGAAGTTATATTGGAGAAGTCGCATATTGCTTAGAGAAGTGAATAGTGGGGGAGCAATGTTATATATAGAGACCTCAAGTTCCTTGGTTCAACACAACAAGTAGTGGCACCTGAAAACACTTTAAGTTTGTATTTGTGTCTTTGTTTTTTCTTCTCTCCGCTCATGTTTTAGAATATTATGAGATGTAGTTTAAATATTTACTTTTGAGAGTGTGAGTGTATTGGGCTCATAGAGTGGTTGAAAGTGAAGTCAATGTATTGTACTCCCTCTGTCCCAAAATAATTGTCACATTTTACTACTACACACTTGCCGAAACACAATTTTGATCATTAATATATTTAGTTGTGTATTATTAAAAATTATGAAAATTTGATATTTTGATAGTACTCTTCGAGACAAATCTAACATGATCGCATATGCTAATATTTATCTTTATACATTAATAAAAAAAATATGGTCAAAGTAGCTTGTATGAATAGTGCACACGGTCAAATTGTGACAATAATTTTGAGACGGAGGGAGTAACAATTTTCACATGGCTTAAAAGGTCTTTTGCTCACTATATGTTGGCGTGTTTTTGTTTTTAATCTCTGTATTTTATTTTTAGCAATTCATCCATGTATCTTAAAATCTTTTGGTTTTAGTCCCTAAAGCTAAAATACGTAGGAAAATCCATATAAAAATCTGTATATTTTCCTTTGAATTTTCCTGCAGATTTTCCTGCGGATTTTAGCTTTAGGGACTAAAAGCAAAAACACATCAACTTACGAGGATGAATTCCTAAAGAAAAAGATACAAGGACTAAAAGCAAAAACAAGCTAACTTACGGGGACCAAAATACTACCTCCGTCCCTAATTATAAAATCCTTTGACTACTGCACGTACGCCAATGCACAATTTTAATCACTAATATCTTTAATTGTTCATTAGTAAAAATTATAAAAAAATTAATATTTTGAAAATACTCATCAAAACAAATTGAACAAGATCTTATATGCTAATATTGTTGGGAAATCGATTCATAAAACACTTTTATAAACGCAGCGGAATTTTAAAATTAAAATTTCCCATCAATGGATTCTTGTGAATGAGCATAATCAGGTCTAGAATATTACCTTTGAAGAACAAATCTGTGGCCGCCTTTCTTGATCACAAGCACCGCACTTGCAGCACCTCCACTCAGTCCACACGAACAGGAACCTCCGATCTCACAGTGCTAGCTGTTCTTCGATGAAGGCTGAGGGAATTTTGTGCGGTTTAGGGTTTAGAGAAATTCAGAATTTCTCTAAATTCAGTTAGGGTTAGAAAAACGTAAATTCTGAACCTCATAAGGCTCTATTTATAGAGTTTCTTATGAGGTCTTTAGTTTACACGAAATTGGGCTTCTCAAGCCCAATAACCGTTTGTCACTAACTGCACCCCCGCAATAAGTCTTACTTATTTTTTCCTTCTTAACTGTCCTTATGTGTGTGACCCTGTAGGTTCTTATGACGTTGGCAATAATATTAATCGTAATATTATAAACAGTGAGCGGTATCTAGCAACACATCATTGTTACCCAAATCATAGGAATGTCACGTGATCTGACTAACCTTTTCGTGATAAATATCTTGTGCACAATTACCCTTTTGTCCTCATGTCTATATTGAACACAAGGCATAGTATGTCATCCTTGTCTAGTTCAATATTGGGCCCATAGACATATCTCCCGTTATGTAGGAGGGACAAATTCCATCTAGGTCACTCATGTCCCTCAGCATGATTCGTGAGATACCCATCAACCAACTTTATAATTATCCAGTTACGGATAATGTTTGAATGGCAACAAGGTATTACACTCCTGCATCTAGGGTACATAGTGGTTTCAGGTCAAAGGGTGGAATACACCTTTTATCACTATGAGAAAACTTATGACATTTCATAACACTCTATGTAGTATTCTCATGGTGGGTCAATCCGATATAAAGTTACCCTTAACATTTATATCTATGTGAAGACTTGATAACTCATTATCCATGATCAGTGAGATATGATCATCAGTCTACCAACATAATAGTCTTTATGCTTTAACGTTATCCCATTTCACAATAAAGCTTGACTATGGATATGTTTAAGAATAGTGTTCTTATATGTGATGGAATCTCACGATTAAGTCATACTTAACGTTCCATACAATGAACTTACTATTCTAGGGACTCTATTATTATTTAACACATAAACATAATAAAGAAAAGCCTTTATTTAATAAGTAAAATATCCAATACAAGTATCATGCAATTATAAATAATTGGCCTCTAGGGCTTACACCAACAATCTCCCACTAGCACTAGAGCCAATCAGGCATACTCCTAATACCTATGCCCCTAGTGTGGCCCTCATGCTTCGGCTGAGCAAGAGGCTTTGTAAGTGGATCAGCAGCATTGTCAAGTGTTGGTACTCTGCATATTTTCACATCTCCTCTATCAATTATTTCTCGAATAAGATGATAGCGCCTGAGTATATGTTTGGACTTTTGGTGAGATCTAGGTTCCTTAGCTTGTGCGATTGCACCATTGTTGTCACAAAATAATTCAATGGGATCCACAATGCTAGGGAATATGCCAAGTTCAGTAATGAACTTCTTTATCCAAACAGCTTCCTTTGCTGCATTTGATGCAGCGATGTACTCAGCTTCGGTTGTAGAATCAGCAACTGTATCTTGCTTTGAACTCTTCCAGCTCACAGCGCCACCATTTATGCAAAACACATAGCCTGATTGCGACCTAAAGTCATCCCTATCTGTTTGGAAGCTAGCATCAGTGTAACCAATTACATTTAGCTCTTCTTGGCCTCCATATATTAGGAATGAGTCTTTAGTCCTCCTTAAGTATTTAAGGATGTTCTTGACAGCCACCCAATGAGCCTCACCAGGATCAGACTGATAACGGCTTGTTGCGCTTAAGGCATATGAAACATCTGGTCGAGTACATATCATGGCATACATGATAGATCCTATAGCCGATGCATAAGGGATCTTACTCATGCGGTCTCTTTCTTCCTTAGATGAAGGAGACTGTGTCTTTGAAAGACATAGGCCATGTTGCATAGGAATGAATCCTTTCTTGGAATCATGCATATTAAAGCGTCTTAACACTTTATCTATGTATGTACTCTGGCTCAGGCCAAGCAGTTTTTGTGATCTATCTCTATAGATTCTTATTCCTAATATATAGGCTGCTTCACCCAGATCTTTCATAGAAAAGCAATTCCCTAACCAAGTTTTAATTTGTTGCAAGGTAGGGATGTCGTTTCCTATTAGTAATATGTCATCTACATATAATACTAGGAATGCGACTATGCTCCCACTAACCTTCTTGTAAACACAAGGCTCATCTTCATTTTGAATGAATCCGTACTGTTTTACAGTTTCATCAAAACGAAGATTCCAACTTCTGGAAGCTTGCTTCAATCCATAGATTGACCGCTGTAATTTGCATATCTTTTTGGCTTCTCCTGGAATGCAAAAGCCTTCAGGTTGTGTCATATACACATCCTCAAGGAGACTCCCATTAAGGAAGGCAGTTTTTACATCCATCTGCCAGATTTCATAATCATAGTATGCAGCGATGGCAAGTAAGATCCGAATGGATTTGATCATCGCAACTGGTGAAAATGTTTCATCATAGTCTACCCCATGAATTTGTTTGAAACCTTTAGCAACCAATCGCGCTTTGTAGGTCTGTACCTTTCCATCCATGTCAGTCTTCTTCTTAAAGACCCACTTGCATCCTATGGGTTTAATCCCATCAGGAGCTTCCACCAAGTTCCAAACTTGATTTGTGTACATGGAATCCATTTCAGATTTCATGGCTTCAAGCCACTTCTCAGATTCAGGGCCAGTAATGGCCTCTTGGTAAGTCACAGGCTCATCTTGATCCATGAGTAATACATCACCTTGTTCCGATATGAGATATCCATATCTTTCAGGTTCTTGACGTATCCTGTTGGACCTACGTGGTTCTTGTGTTATATGAGCAGGATTCTCTGTCACAACATCTTGTGCATCCCGCTCTTGTTCCTCCATTGGTGTGTCATTACTTTGTGGATCGTGAATTTCTTCAAGATCTACTTTCCTCCCACTGATTCCTTTGGAAACAAAGTCCTTTTCTAGGAATACTCCTGTTCGAGCGACAAACACTTTGCCCTCAGAAGGATTGTAGAAGTGATATCCTTTTGTCTCTTTTGGATATCCCACAAAGAAGCACTTGTCAGATTTAGGTTCAAGTTTAGTAGAAATTTGACGTTTTACATAAACTTCGCAACCCCAAATCTTTAAGTAAGACATATGTGGTTTCTTGCCACTCCACATCTCATATGGTGTCTTTTCAACCGTTTTAGAAGGAACACGGTTAAGTGTATAAGCTGCTGTTAATAGGGCGTGTCCCCAAAAGGAGTTTGGAAGATCAGCGTGACTCATCATAGACCGCACTATGTCCAACAAGGTTCGGTTTCTTCTCTCAGACACACCATTCCATTGTGGTGTTCCAGGAGGAGTGAGTTGGGATAAGATCCCACACTCTTTTAGATGGTCATCAAACTCTAGGCTTAAATACTCTCCTCCTCGATCTGATCGAAGGATTTTGATTTTCTTTCCTAGTTGGTTTTGTACTTCATTTTTAAATTCTTTGAACTTTTCAAAGGATTCGGATTTATGCTTCATTAGATACACATATCCATATCTACTGTAGTCATCAGTAAATGTGATGAAGTATTGAAAACCTCCTCTAGCGTGTGTGTTCTATGGTCCACATACATCAGTATGTATGAGATCCAAAAGATCACTTGCCCTTTCACCTTTACCAGTGAATGGGGTCTTTGTCATTTTTCCTAATAAACAAGATCTGCATGTTTCAAAAGATTCATAATCAAATGAATCCAAGAGCCCATCTTTATGGAGCTTGGAAATGCGTTTCTCATTTATATGGCCTAAACGACAGTGCCAAAGGTATGTAGGATTTAACTCATTAGGTTTAATCCTTTTTGTATCAATGTTATATATTGGCATTTCAAGATCAAGAATATATAATCCATTACTCATTTGTGCTGTGGCATAAAAGATATCATTTAAATAAATGGAGCAACAATTGTTCTTTATTATAAATGAAAAGCCAAGTTTATCCAAACAAGAAACAGAAATAATATTCCTGCTAATGGCAGGTACATAAAAACAGTTCTCTAACTGTATTATTAAACCAGAAGGTAAAGTCAAATTATAAATTCCTACAGCTAATGCGGCAACTCTTGCTCCATTTCCCACTCGTAGGTCGACTTCACCTTTAGTCAATCCTCTACTCCTTTGCAGCCCCTGCACATTAGTACAAATGTGAGAACCACATCCGGTATCTAATACCCATGTGGAAGAAGTAGATAAATTAATTTCAATAACAAAGATACCTGCTGAATTGGAGCTCTCTACTCCATTCTTTTTATCTTCCAGGTATTTTGGGCAGTTCCTCTTCCAATGTCCAGTCTTGTTACAGTGGAAGCACCTACCCTCCTTTGCAACTCCCCCAGTGGGCTTCAAGGCTTTAGGGGTAGGTTTGGGTTTGGCAACTTCCTTGCCCTTCCCTTTGACTCCCTTCCCTTTGTTGCCCTTCCCTTTGTTTCCATTGCCAATCATAAGAACATGGTTGGACTTCCCTTTTGTTTTCATGTTTTGCTCAGCTTGCCTCAACATGCCTAGCAGTTGTGGCAGAGTCTTCTCCATGTCCGACATGGTGAAGTTTAGAACAAACTGATTAAAACTCTCCGGCAACGATTGCAAGATTAGATCAGTTGCAAGCTCATTTCCAAGTGGAAATCCCAATTTTTCTAAGTTCCCCACGTACCCAATCATCTTGAGCACATGTGGACTTACTAGAGATCCCTCAGATAGCTTGGCTGAAAACAGGGCTTTGGAAACCTCAAACCTCTCAATCCTGGCTTGCTCTTGATAGAGCGTTTTCAAGTGTTCGATCATATCGAACGCATTCATGTCCTCATGTTGCTTCTGAAGCTCAGAGGTCATGGTAGCCAGCATGAGGCACTTTGCATCCATGGCATCATCAAGACGCTTCTGATAAGCATCCCTTTGTGCCTTAGGAGCATTGGCGGCAGGTTCATCCTCAGGGTTAGGTTGGGGTTCCTCAATAGCATACAGCTTTTTCTCGTGCATGAGGACTATCCTCAAGTTACGATGCCAATCAAGAAAATTTGTCCCAGACAATTTCTCTTTGTCAAGAATGCTTCGCAAAATGTTGTTTGAAGTATTGGTGTTTGACATGGTGATCTACAATTGTAAAAGTGAAAATATAAGTATTGAACAATTTTAATACACATTTAATTAGGCCTTTAATTAAACATGCTCTCTCACTATTTTACTCAAAACAAATGACCCTCGACATTTGATTCGGAAAATCTCGTTGGAAGATTTTCTAGTGAGAATGAGATCCACATTTCACTTCGTTTTAAGTCAGCGTTGGGCTGATTACACAAAACTTAGTTATTTAGGTAGGAAACTCCTTTCCAATTGTATCTCATACAACTCTCATATCCTTTCTATTGGGTGAATAACACTTATTCTAATCCATCACATGGAATAACCCAATACTTGCTTCTAAAGTCATATAATCTTATTATATTTTCTTTAGTTAAGTTAGACCCATTAAATAGCGATCGGATAAATAAATTACCTCACCGCAACTTATCAATATTGACAATGCACTTCGCGTTGGCAAAACCTACATTGATCGATATTGATCTTGAAGGGCGCTATTCGTTGGAAAGCAATAAAACTTAATATAAATTCCTTTGAGGGCTTTTATAATTAATTTGATCTCACCTTACCACGGCTTACATACAATGACGTCACTCCATACATAACATGCATCAACATACATAATATAATAAAATGATATGGTTATGGCCCCTAGCGTGATTGTTCCCTCAAGCAAATGAGAGAACCTATGCTATATCTAAGAACGACCTATACTTCTCCAAGATAGATCTTCATTGATGTCCTTCCTGTCCTATTTGCTAATCTTATATTACATCACTACAAGAAACTCGTGTTCATACGAGGGAGTGAGATGAGAAAAGAAATTACATCAAGAAAATATAAGAGAGGCACGACACGCAGGCCGTATTTAAAATCCCAAATAAAACGAAAAGAAGAACTAAGGCCATAACCATTCATCATGCAACTTTAATAACAATAAACACACAATTTATTATTATTACATTAGTCCAATTAATAAAACACCATGATTGATCACCTTACGCAGATTTAGCCGGGGGTTCCGCGCGGGGCCTCCGGGGCGGAGCCCCGGAAGCTAAATTTCGATGAACACTTCATCAATGAATCCTAATCGCACCAACACTTGATGCTTCAGATACAAACCCTAGCCGTACTCTGTTTTTATAACAACACAACCCTTGTATTGTTACAGTAATCATTCATCAAAACGTTTCAGGATTTTGTTCACCATAGACGATTGGATATATGATGCTTCACCAGTTATCGGTTCCGAAGCTCACGCTCACAATCATCCATGCTCACGACAATCACTTAAAACTTTCAACGAACAATATGTTCTGTTTGTATAACAACACAACACTTGTATTGTTATAAACCCTAATACAACTACCATTCATCAAAACGTTTCAGGACTGCTAGTTCTATATGAACGATCGGATATATGATGCTTCACCATAAACGGTTCCGAAGCTCACGCTCACAATCATCCAAATTAAACGCCAATCACTTAAACATTCGAATGAATGACACGATCAATGTATCACATACACCGATGCGTCGTATCAGAAATATATATCACATATATATTTTAAAACCGATCAATCAAATTTTATTAATCCTTGTTGTTCTTATTATTAATACCGATTCAAAATCATATTAATAAAATAGTAATAAAACAGCAAACCGATTCATGGTTTCACAAGTGGCTCTGATACCACTGTTGGGAAATCGATTCATAAAACACTTTTATAAACGCAGCGGAATTTTAAAATTAAAATTTCCCATCAATGGATTCTTGTGAATGAGCATAATCAGGTCTAGAATATTACCTTTGAAGAACAAATCTGTGGCCGCCTTTCTTGATCACAAGCACCGCACTTGCAGCACCTCCACTCAGTCCACACGAACAGGAACCTCCGATCTCACAGTGCTAGCTGTTCTTCGATGAAGGCTGAGGGAATTTTGTGCGGTTTAGGGTTTAGAGAAATTCAGAATTTCTCTAAATTCAGTTAGGGTTAGAAAAACATAAATTCTGAACCTCATAAGGCTCTATTTATAGAGTTTCTTATGAGGTCTTTAGTTTACACGAAATTGGGCTTCTCAAGCCCAATAACCGTTTGTCACTAACTGCACCCTCGCAATAAGTCTTACTTATTTTTTCCTTCTTAACTGTCCTTATGTGTGTGACCCTGTAGGTTCTTATGACGTTGGCAATAATATTAATCGTAATATTATAAACAGTGAGCGGTATCTAGCAACACATCATTGTTACCCAAGTCATAGGAATGTCACGTGATCTGACTAACCTTTTCGTGATAAATATCTTGTGCACAATTACCCTTTTGTCCTCATGTCTATATTGAACACAAGGCATAGTATGTCATCCTTGTCTAGTTCAATATTGGGCCCATAGACATATCTCCCGTTATGTAGGAGGGACAAATTCCATCTAGGTCACTCATGTCCCTCAGCATGATTCGTGAGATACCCATCAACCAACTTTATAATTATCCAGTTACGGATAATGTTTGAATGGCAACAAGGTATTACACTCCTGCATCTAGGGTACATAGTGGTTTCAGGTCGAAGGGTGGAATACACCTTTTATCACTATGAGAAAACTTATGACATTTCATAACACTCTATGTAGTATTCTCATGGTGGGTCAATCCGATATAAAGTTACCCTTAACATTTATATCTATGTGAAGACTTGATAACTCATTATCCATGATCAGTGAGATATGATCATCAGTCTACCAACATAATAGTCTTTATGCTTTAACGTTATCCCATTTCACAATAAAGCTTGACTATGGATATGTTTAAGAATAGTGTTCTTATATGTGATGGAATCTCACGATTAAGTCATACTTAACGTTCCATACAATGAACTTACTATTCTAGGGACTCTATTATTATTTAACACATAAACATAATAAAGAAAAGCCTTTATTTAATAAGTAAAATATCCAATACAAGTATCATGCAATTATAAATAATTGGCCTCTAGGGCTTACACCAACAAATATTTACATTTATATATTATTAAAAAAATACGGTCAAAACATGATAAATGAATAGTATATTTTTGTCAAACAGAGTCTTATAATTAGGGACTGAGGTAATATCATTTAAATCCTTTTTTTTTGTCACGTTGCCTAACTGCTAGAAATTTCACCCTCAAAATGAATAAGTGAGATGACAGAAGCTCGAACTCAGCCTCCTACATTTATAGTGTAATGTCTCTCACAACTTCCAACTCACAAAACAAATTTAAGGTATTTTATAAAATCAACGGAGTTGAATTTTCCAAAAGAAATTTGACTTTTACACTTTGGTGAATTTCAAATCTCATCTATAATAAATATTCATATTTAGTGTTCTATACACCTTAAATAAAATGTAGAGGAAATTCATTGGAAAATAAATTATTCTTGAAAACACTCACTCCTTTTTTAAACAAAATCCTCAACAAAAAAAATGTTGCAAGAATTATTCCATTTATAATTAAGTTAGCTGTCCTACATATTCTCTTTTTCTTAGAAAAATCGAATCCTAAAATCACAAAATTGTGGAACTAGAAGGCACCATCTGTAAATAAGATAGGCTGGAATTTACTAGAGAGAAGGTTTGGGTCAGCTCCATTATCTAATTTTATGCCTTGCAATCATTTTGCTTTTTTGACAAAAAAGTGGAAAGCAAATATCCTCCATTATATATGCCTGAAATATTAATGGAATTACTTTTTTTTTTAACAGCAAAATATTTTTAAAAAAAAATAACCAGTCTCTGTACAAGACGAACAGAGGACGGACGAAACGGAATTACAAAAATAAAAACGCCGTATATAAGCGGAACAACAATGAAGAAAACCAAAATCGACACCACCTAATAGAGGTTCATTTCTAATCTCATACTCAGAAAGACCCTCTCAGCCTCCAGACTACCAAAGAATACACCAAAACAACCCAAAGAAATGACACAAGACTCTAACTCCCAATCTCGAAGCAAAAGTGATCGGTCCATCAAAATCCAAAATGCATCTCCGCGAGCCAAAAATTGATGTGACAATGGTAGAAAAAAAAGTCTAGGCAGATAAGTTCCAGCTCGCAGTTCGCTTCCAAACTACCGAAATGCCGCTGGTGAAAAAATCCAATTCCAATACAAAGAAGCCTGCAAATCTCAACAGATTTAAAAACCAGCAGAGACTCAAGAAAGAATCCTGCAAATCTAAACAGATTTAAAAGTGGTCAGAAAAATCAAGTATCGAGAGAATCGAGAGAATTAATCACACACGACAACTACACACCGGCGGCACCAAATCCAAAACCACTACATCAGCACCATTATCCTCTGTTTTCCATATTTTCATTTGTCCATATAGTAGGTACCACGAGCTGTTGGTGGAAATTTAACAAAATACTATTGACTTTTTCTGTTTGTTCCAAAAATACCAGTTGACTTATTTTGTTAATTTTGATTAAATGATATTATAAGCAAAAAGAAATTACTTTTTCATATCCCAAATTTTAAGCCAAAAAACCAACTTTTATCATTTTCAAGATAAACTTTTACTTAATTTATTCTCTCTCTTCTTTTCCCCATAATCAATAACTAATAAAAACTTTTTTTATACTACTCTGTCCCAAAATATAAGGGAAAATTGGTCAAAGAAAGTTGATGTATTTGGTTAAAAATTTGGACTAGATACATCAACTTTGGTTGACCAATTTTCCCTTATATTTTGGGACGGAGGGAGTATCTTCCCATGAAACTTATTTCAACAAAAACACAAAAAGTCATCATTGAAATTATCATATTTTAGTTTTCTTAATAAGTGTGAAAATATTTTTTTTACTTATATTATGGGACGAAAGGAGTATTAAAACTACTCTCTCTATCTCTTTAATAATACCTTATAAAATTTTCATGGATATTAAGAAATGTAGTAATATGAAATTTGTAAAAAAACAAAAATGTCACCGTAAAACGAAGAACAATTCTTTTCTCAATGATGAAGAGCGATTCACTGTTAGGGAAATTGAGAGCGTGGAAATGTTGAAGAGGAAAAATGAGAAATTGGGAATGAGAAGCGAAAACACGAGAGAGAAAAGTGTGTGTCTTAACAGATTAATTTAGCCACAGTTAAACCATGGCAAATGCAATTCTTCACCCACAAGTCGAATAACTGCGGCTACGGAGCAATTTTTTTTTGTAATGTACATTTTAGTTTTACATCTACTTTAGAATATCAATGAACAATAATAACAAAAAAATAAAAAAGTATCTATCATAGTCTGAATGTTACCTTAGAATATCATTGTATCAAAATATAAGGGAAGATACAAAAAAAATTAGTAGGGGCCCAAGGTTCAGGCCCCATCATCAGGAGATTTGTGCCCCTAAATTCAAGGCAATGCCAATTAGTAGGGGCAATAACCTATACTCCATCCCTCACAATTCTTTTTTTTACTTTACATTTATAAAAATTGAAATACAATTTTTTTTTTATTTGTTATTTTTTTATAATGCGTATAAAAACTTAAGTTAAGGGCTAACTTGTTGAAAATATTAAATTTAAAAGACGGCAAGAAGTTTTATTTGAAAGAAAGAAAAACAAGCCATAGTCCAAGAAGACGAAACTAACAATAAACTAAATGAGGAATAATAACTCCTTTTACATCATCAAGAAACTTCTTTCTAATTAGCTCAGACCATGAATCATAAACAATCAAGTCCATACTACCCCACGCCCAATATTCATTAATCCATCTGCACACATATATTTCACGATACATATGACTAAAATTCACCTCTTATTGGTGCAATTTTCAGGTACTCCCTCCGTCCCAAAATATAATCAAAAATGAGTTAAATAAATGTCAAGTACACTTTTCGTTCTAAAATATAAGCAAAAGTGAGTCAAATAAAATTGATGTATTTGATTCAAAATTTGGACCAAATTCATTCTTTTTTTACTCGTTTTTGCTTATATTTTGGGACAGAGGGAGTATTTGGTTAAATATTTTGACTAAATACATTCACTTTTGTTGACCAACTTTTGCTTATATATTTGGGACGGATGGAGTACGTATAGAGAGGCAAACCAATGTGCATATATGCTTTGCCTAATATGGGTGGCATGTTTGATTGTAATTTTATTCATCATGATGCTTGTTCGAGACAACTGTTTTACTGTCTGCTGACATTCGGGGAATGTGTACCCCTCGATTCATTCTGTTGTAGTAGTTTTTATTTTATATCTTTTTAAAAAATGATATTATTTTGTTGCTAGATTTTTTTTTAATCTAGCTTAATAGTTAGAATTTAACTTTTTAGACTAAATAAATGGGAGTACCGATGCTCGAACTCTGATATTTGCATATTACATATAATGTCTCTACGTTGATAAAATCTTTGAAGAGGTAATGATATTTTCAAATATATATAAATATATATTTTTGGTTGATAGACAAATTAACTAGATATATAGATTGTGAGTTTAAATTCAGATCTAAAACTGCAATGTTAGTTAATATCTTTAGAAAAAATTTGCCGCCTATTATAATCCTACCAAATTTGATAGATTAATCTTTGTAGTTGCAGAAAGGGATATCCTATTCACAACAATAAAATTCTTTGAGATCTATCCACAAAAAAAAAAAAAGTCTGAGAGGAAGGAAAGAAAAAAGAAAAAGAAAGATTCCTAGCTTAACTAATAATTAGTAACTACAACAATTGTAGATGAAGCCTGCCGTAATCTACCATTCTATCTATCCCATAATATATGTTGGGGAAAATTTTCCTATGAAAAATAAAAGAAAACAAGTTAAATGAGATTGAATAATTCCATTTTCTATGTGAGTTTTCAATGGCTTTGCCATTTTGCCTATCAACAAAAAAAAAATTAGATTGAACAATAAGGAAACTTGATGTACCTATACAGGGCATCTCTGAGTTTTTGAAGGCTATGTGCAAAATATAAAAGCGGATTTTTAATAAAAAAATGTAACTTTTTTTTTAAAACCATCATCGATTTAAATTATAAAAAAAAACATAAAAAAATAAAATAATTGTTCTTATAATTAACATAAAAAAGATTTATAGTCTAAGACCCCGTTTGGCCCTATTTTCTACTTCTTTACTTTATTTCTCTAATTATTTTAAGGAGAAATAGGCCAAATACAATTTTCTACTTCCCTATTTTCTTTTAAGGAGAGGTAGAAAAGTGGAAAATAAGTAGGGTCAAACGGGGCATAATAATAACAACAAAATACATTTTAACTACTTAAAAAACAAATCATTCTTCTAACATTTTTTTAAGCAAATTCACCAATCAAGTCTTTATATTTTATGTCTTTCAAGAGATGATTCTCAATTGCTATCAATGTTAATCCATTAAATCTTTCTATTTCTATTGGGTCTGACTATTAGGCCTTGCAATTTGTTGTAATATAATTAATTTTTACACCCTCTAATTTATTAATACTATTATACTATATATTTTTTTAGGCCCTCATTTTAAGAGTTTTTAAGAGGCCATATACCATGGCCCATATGACACATGGCATTGGGCCGCCCCGTGCCTATCGACGAAATCAGTTAAAAGTTAAAAATAATATTAATATTAAAATTGTTTTAATTTTTTTTAAATAAAATTGTTTTAATCAAAAAAAATTTGGTTACATTTTAATCAATATTAGTCAGTAGTACATTTTGAGTTGATTTTTAAAAAAAATAGTTGATTAAAAATATTTATTTAAAAAATAATTCATTTCAACATCAAGCATTATATTACTATTCTTAGTATTTAATTCAATTCAAATTGTAACTCTTTCCATGTGTGTATCCTGCAAATTCATGCTAACCTTCCCTTACCGAATTCAAATTTCCATGTGAATCAAAAATAAAAGAACAATTAATTAGCATTAATTTTAACTACACTGAATATATTCTTCCCTAGTTAACTACCCAATATAAATTAGACGTGTGTATGATCAATATCACCCTTCAAATGATAATAAAATGATCTTGATATTTAATCTTAAAGTAAATTTCTATCGTCTACAAGTTTTAGCTCAACTGTCAAGAAATTGTCATATCAGAAATTGATGTCTCGAACTTTGTCGAATCAAATGAATGACAAACTCTCATGCGTCAAGAGTTTAACTGTTGTATGTCCAATCCAGATATCGAACCAGAATCTTGATTAAACTAGAAGAGACTCGTGTCATTTTATTAATGTGCAATTAGGTGTATGTGTGAGAGAGTAGATTTGTTATTTTATCTATGTATCAAAAAGAAAAAATTATATATAAAAAATCTTAAATTAAAATTAAAAGATACATACAACTCTCCAAATTTTTTGGGATTATTTCTCTATCACTTCCTTTCGAGAACAAATCTTTGTGTACACCTTAAGCAAACCCTAGAATCATCCTCATCATCATGATATTTATATTAAAAACAATATAATACAAACAAAAAAAAAATTAAAATATTAATGACCCACCACAACAAAAATACACCCTTTTCACACTAAAACATCAATACTTGACACCTCAACCTAATCTTACCTTTCCCCCTATATATATACTCTAACCAAGTCTCCTATCCTTCCTCATCAATCCTTTTTTTTGTTATGTATTTTGTTTTCAATTTATCATGAGCAATATCCCAAGATCTCTCACCGACTCTTCCTTAACTCTCTTCAATCTTACTATATCATCTTCTGATCCTTGGCCTTTCTCTTTTGTTTTCTTATAACAAAAAATCTCCCATAAAAACCAATTGATCATTGTTTAACCACACTACTTGAGGTTCAAATTCAATACACTTCTTATTATTTTTCCTTTTTTGTTCTTAGTTATGGGGATAATTAGTGGTAATCATCATCACCACCACTTGAGTTTTCATTTACACATTCCTCGTCTCAATTTTCATCATCATCATGAAAAAAATAAGGACATTCCAAAAGGATACTTGGCTGTGATGGTTGGTCAAGGAGAAGAGCAACAAAAATTTGTGATACCATTGGTTTACATTAACCATCCATTGTTCATGCAATTGTTGAAAGAATCTGAAGAAGAATATGGATTCAAGCAAAAAGGACCTATCACCATTCCTTGCCACGTCGAACAATTTCGCACGGTTCAAGGATTGATTGATATGGAGAAATCTCACCACCATCACCATGCTTGGTGTTTTAAAGTTTGATTCAATATTGTTATTACTAGTTTGAGCAAATTATTACGTACACATGACTCTTTTATGTATTTTCTTTTGTTTTTCTCCAATGGTGTTGATATGATTTAGTAAGAAAATGTTGGATCTTGAATTTTAGATTATGTTTGGGTATAATTGATTGATATCAATGGAAAAAATTTAAGAGAATTATATTGTGATGTGAAGAATAATGTGTATAATTTGCCAATAATAATATTGCGTGTATCCTCAATCAAAATTAATAATATTCATGTGTGTGTAATTTTCTTTCGTAGTATCAATCTTATATGATTTTTTTTTTTAGTAAATTTCAATCTTTTTTTATAGAATAAATTTCAATCATATGATCATTGTATATCATTCTATTTCGTTGTAATTTCAATCTTATGATGATTGTATCAAAATAAATTCCATTCTTATGATGATATGTGAATGCTTTAAAGTAGAGAGCGGTTCTTAATTAAAAAAAAAAAAAAAAAAGAAGAAGAAAAGAGATAGCTGTTAATTTGTTGGAAGTTGCTGCTAGCGTGAAAGACACGGTAGGAATTTGGAATAAAGATAAACATAGACTTTCTTTCTTTTTTGCCTTTTAGTTTGGCCCTACGCAAAAGAAATATTAACTTTAAGAAATCTAATATATATTTGTGGGTGTACGATTTTTATTTTTATAGCTAAGTACAAATTTTAACTGCAATTAATTGTCGTGGAAACTTAAAATAAGTTGTCTTCTTTCAACTAAATTTTTTTATATGTAGGAGGATGAAATTAAAACCCTAAATGTAATGTAGCACACTAAAATCCATTAAATAAGAGATAAACTATCCAAATGAGTTTTATAAATTATATTCATGGGAATTGCTCTAAGGAGGGACATGGACCTAGGAAAGGGACTAAACATTTTTGGCTTTGTTTTTCTGTTATTTATGCCGTTTAATTTTAGATCTTTGTTCAAAAAAGAAATAGATCTAGTTGCTTTGCCTTTGGTTTCTTAATGGTGGGGTTTCTTTTTTTATTATGATAAGGAATATGGTAGCAAGTTTGGTGGATAGTTGTGGTTCAACTTCAAACTTCATACACACTTGGCGTGTATTCATCGACCCATTAAGTCATCACATTTGTCCTCTATGCTATTCACCCGGAAAATCTAATTAAGCAATGTGATTTGATTAATTAATTAATTACTTAAGACCTAGCTAGTACTAGTAATTTCTAATTATTCATCATGATTACGTCAACAACCACGTTGGGTAGTGGCTTGGTGTTCACATTTTCCTCCGAATATATATGGGACTATGGGTGATCTTGACTATTTTTTTTCCAACTATGAATATAATTTCTAAACCAATCATTATGTTAAAAAATGCTAATCTTACAAAGATACTCAGCTTTTTTAGGTTGTTGCGCTGTCATCAATTGCTTTTAAAAAATCATATACTGTACTGTATAGTAGGCGTAACCCCAAAAAAATATCATAGGGTTTTCTTTGTCTATTTCTTCGCTAAAAAGAAAAACTGAGAGATGTAATCAAAGTCAGCGCGTATGAAATTTTCATCAAAGAAAGAAAAGTTTGGCATGAAATCTGTTTATCTACTCCTAGGGCTCCTTCATACTACTAAAATTGTTAATGCACACTTTCATAAAAAAGAATAGGTGTAAACCAATCGTTAGTTGGTTCAGTGGTGATTGACGCTGAACTTGGTAGGGAGGATCATGGTTCGATCCTCACAACTGCGATCGGGAGGGGATGAAACCATTTGATACACCTCGAACCAGATTAAACTGGTGGTGAAAAAAAAATAGGTGTGCATTAGCATTTCCACACGCACATATGGGTATACGAACTAAGTGGGCTAACCCACGAACCCGCAGATTTAATCAGTCTAATCCGGGAATGGATTCTCTCAAGTGTAATTTACACTTGAGAGAATAAAGTGTGGTTTGTTACCATTGATCAAGAGAGAGAAACATATAAAAATTTAGAGAAAATGAATTTAGATGGTGTTAGATTACACTTTATTCTCTCAAATATAAATCACACTTGAGAGAATTCATTAATCCATGATTTTAATAGTATAACACTCACACAAACAAAATATAAATGGACAAAAAAAAAATCATAAATCCGCACAAATTATGGGTAAAATGGATCCGCCTGCAAACATTGATATGTATACCCAATTCTAGAAAAACTGCAACTAATTAAGGACTTAAGCGAGAAATTTCAACACCTCTACATCATAAGACAAAAATAAATAAACCAGTGAGAATTTTCTATAATTAAAATAAAATTTAATGAACCTTCTAAATAATTACTCTCTGCCCTTTTTTTCTTTTTGATAAGCACTATATATATTCCATATGTGAGCACTATATATATTCCATATGTGATGCTTGAACTAAAGAAATATACTTCCTCTTATATTTAATATAAAAAAAATTACTTTTTAATATATTCACTAACTAATATATTTAACTTATAATGGCTAAATATCTAATCTATATAAGAAAATTATTTGTTCTTGATAAGTTTAAACTATCATTGCTTAAGGTGCTGCCATGTGCCCAAAGTAAGGGTAATTGATGTCCAAAAATTTGATGATTGAACTAAAAGTACACTCATTTTCAAATGAAACCAAGTCATATGAGCTATGTGGGACATTTGTGAGTGGAAAAATGTTTTATCAAACCAGATTTTACATTGTAACCAAGCCACTGAGCTATTTATGTCTTTTTTAGTTTGAATCAAACTAAGTCATCTAAGCCACAAACACGTGTGACATCTTTTTGCTTCTCTCAATGTCTCATCAAATTTCAAATTCAAATTTTCCCCCCCTCATCACTTATTCAAAATTCTATATACACCGGATAAATTTTAACTATCGTATACGGATTTTGTCAAAACAATATATTATCGTATACGGAATAAATTATCACCGATCAAAAATTCAAAATAATTATCACATGTGACACAAGTTATAACTAATAAAAAAAATTAAAACTATTTTATACGGGATAAGTTCTAACTTATATAAATTTCAAACAAACTATGATATATATATATATGGGACAAATTCTAATTGATAAAAATTTTAAAATAATTATCAAATGTGAGAAAGTTCTAACCAATTACAATTTTTTTTAAAAAAAAAACTATCTTATTAGAAATAAGTTCTAACTTATATAAATTTCAAATAACTATCATATACGAGACAATTTCTAACTGATAAAATTTTTAATATAATTATCAAACGTGAGACAAGTTCTAAATTATAAAAATTTCAAAAAAAAAAAAACTTTTATACGGGATAAGTTCTAACTTATATAAATTTCAAATTAATTATCATATACGGGACAAATTCTAACTTATAAAAATTTCAAAATAATTATCATATGCGAGACAAGTTCTAAATTATAAAAATTTCAAAAAACTTATTTTATACGGGATAAGTTCTAACTTATATATTCCAAATTAACTATCTGTACAAGATAAATTTTAACTGATAAAAGTTGAGAAATATTTATTAAATGTGAGACAAGTTCAAAGTGAATAACTTATAAAAATTGAATTGACAAATTCTAACTGATAAAAATTGACAAATTCTAACTTATAAAAATTTCAAAAAACTTATTTTATGCGGGATAAGTTCTTACTTTGTTTTCCAATGTTCTTTTGGTTAACAAAAATTATGTAACTATTTAAAATCTTATGTCTTTTAGGTACATGTTCAAAGTGAATTTTATGTTTTTTCACAATTTTACACCATATAACTATTTTTACCTTTAAAACCAATCAAAATTCATAATTAACACTTTGCAAAAAATATTGTCTGCATATTTCCAACAAAATTCTAAATACTTATTAACTACATCTAAATTTTAAAAACATCTGCTTCCAATTTTGATTACCAAACTATAACTTAAAAAAATATCGTCGTAACGTTACGACCCGTGCTATAAGGGTCTAAAATTATCCCCATTGTATTTAGCTTATATTAACAACCGCAGGTTGTAATAAATTACCTCTAAATTATTCTCAACCTAGCAAGTTAATTTCTAACTATCAGCTCTCATTTTATTTTATTTTTGGTACAATCATCTCTCATATTTTTTTTTTAAACAAATCATCTCTCATATTTTAAAAGATAGCAAAGAACTAACTTCATGGGATAGATATAATTTACGGCGAACACTCCAGTACACATATTGTGTATATGTACCGGTACACGGTTTATGTAGATGATTGTGATTTATTCACAAATAATATTTAATATAGAAAAATTAATAAATATTATTTGTAAACCAATCAGAATCATCCATCTCAACAAATGTACTGGTACAAATCCACATAATATGTACAGGAGAATTTACTAAAATTAAAATCTATTTTATTTTATTTGATAAAATAAAACAAAAAGTTCATAACTATCCATGAGAAACTATTATTAGAAAAGAAGTATTCTAATATTTTTATGTTTGTTGAGAGAGTCTTCATTCATACATACATAGTAGTCCAATTCCAATATGAATCGTGCCTTCACTAAACAGCAGCTTTTTACTTGTTTCGGCAATTAATCCAGCGTTTGACAACTAACCCGGCACGTTCTGCAGACCATTTTGTTTATTTAATTAATCTCAACGTAACGTATTTTTCATCACAAACTCAGACCCATTCAAACTTTTATACTAGTAATAATATTGATGACGTTTTTTTTTTGACACGCTAATTTTGATGACATTGACAAAGCTGAATTGGTGTTTTAAGCTTTTAACTTTCAAATGAAAAAATGCAATGTGATTCAACGTTACTTCTGGGACAAATATAATGTCAATACCTTTTTTTGTTAAAGGAAACCATGTCAATATTATTGGATTTAACTATTAGTTTCTTCCTCCATAATATTGGAGTCTAGAATATACAAAGAAAACGTACAAATCATTTTTGTTATTTTGTCAGAACACAAATCATGTTTGATACATTCAATTCAAAAATGTCAACTTAATTATTAATATAATAAATAATAAAATGTCAACTAACTGAAAAACTAATTAAAAAAATGTCAACTAACTTCCATATTATGCTAGAATGGGCCGAGGTCCATGCTCGCTTCCTCTGTCCGGCCCAGAAATACATAGGCCCGATAGACCCATTCCAAGATGATGTTTTCTCTTCCGACACCCGTGTTTCTTTTATACCGCCTGAATTTTCAGTTTTGCCCTTGCAAAAATATTCGGTTTGTAGAAACCGAAATTTTTTTTTGCCTTGAAAACAAATTTCGGTTTCTAAAAACCAAAATTTACTCTGAATTTACACTAGAAAAAATTCGGTTTCTGCGAATCAAGGGCAAAATTGGAATATTGGGAGATATAAAAGAATCGCGGGGGGTCAGAAGAGAAAACATCTTCCAAGATATCTTCACATCAAGAGTCACAAATGTTGAAGAACACCCTTAATGTCTCTGCAACCTTAATGTTCATTTCGAGCACAATGTTGAAGGGCACTGTCCGTTATAGCCACACTTTAATGATATGATATGATGTCTCGCGACTACTCGTCCCTCTATGTAAGTAAGGGGTTCACTTCCAACACCTCACACGATACGCAACTGAAAACCTTTCGTTTCACATTCTTATAAAGAGGTGAGCATCAAAGTGTTTGTAGGTACTCTACCAACTTTAACTTTAACTCACTGCTTACGCGGGCCACCAATTCTTATCACTCAAGATCAACTAAATTTATTCTTCCAAAAAGGAAAAAAAAAAAGCATTTAATTCATTAATTGATGTTCAAATGAAACAAATTTTTATAGAAAATTAAATAATGACAAATGATAATTTAGAAAATACAATTATATTTTTGTTATTATATTTAGAAAATTATATTATGTTAACTAACGTTTTTGTGTGTGTGGAATTGATTATTTTTGTTTATATTTAGTACTCCTCGGTTTACAATAATCGACTTATTGTTTACTTCAATATCGTTCTCTCAATTATGAAAAATATTTTTTCTGCTTCAATTTTACAGAGGCTCCAATTATAATCAAACATTTTTTTTTTTGACAAATTATAATCAAACTTTTGAACCAAATGATTAAGTGGGGAGAGAGAGACCCAATCATCCTCACACCACTTATGTCACAAGTCACAACATATTCTCTCTTTTCATATGAGCTAGAAAAGCATAATATAAGCGCGTCTCTTTTCTTTTGAATTTTGACCAGTCCTACAAAGAATAATCTATCATTTTAAACATGGATCTATAGACCAAATACAAATAATTCCTTAAGTTATGTAACAACATGGCCTATTTTAAGTCTTAACTACCGCATTTATCTACCACAATATTCTTGTGAAACAAAACAAAGTGCTACATTTGGTGGCGTATGATAAAGTTGACTCAAATAGAAGAGTCTTTAATCTTCACATAAAATCTTATAAGAAAGCAAGTTGCATTTATGCTCACAAGTAAAATGAGAGAATTTTTACTTTGCACCACAAATATCACATGAGGAACAAAACAATATGTTAGCTACCTCTACTTTTCCATCATGATACTGATACTGATACAATACAATCCCCAAAGTCCCCAAAAAATATTTGCTTATAGACCCTTTGTACCATTTTCCTTTCAATTCAAAAAGAAAATATTTCAATTCAAATTTAAAAAGAAAAGAACACAAACTAATTTCAATAAATATAATAACATCTCCTTTTAATCATCATAGCTATCTGTGTCTTGTATTTGAACTACGAATTGTGACTCCATGCAAATACTTCGTATATCCGACCAAACTGAGTTTTCCATCGGATTTTCTGATCCAATCACCCATTAAAGAGTAAGCAGAAGGCCCCAAATTCATCTCCTGAAGAACACAATATACCAGAGTGTTAAGTATAGGCTATTTCGTAGCTTTTAAAACAAAATTAACAAAAGTAGGCGCTATTGGAATGAATGTGCAAACCTGTGCCAACTCCTCGAGTGAAATGACACGGTTCCCTTCCTCGTCAAAATAATCAAAAGCTGCGGTGGCAATTTTATCCCAATCTGGATGAACTTCCAGCTGGTATACACTTATTGCAGCAGCGCAAAACTCTTCGAAGTCCAATCTTTTATAGGAGAGCGGATCCATCTTATTTCAAGAAACATGCATTTCAGATATTTCATACTATATTTGCATTCGAAGGAAAAAATAAATACATTTCCTTAAGAAAAATAACAAATAACTACAATATGATCATGGTGGTACTGATACCGTCTGAACATTTTCACTATAAAGTATAAACAAATTATAGTTACTTCCTATTTTCATTAATTACCGTTGTCGAGAAAATGAGCCGGACTTAAAGGTTATATACATCATTTAACTCAATATCACAGTGCCCCTCAATATTATGCAACTGCTTGTTTTCAGTTTATTATCATATGAATCAATCACGACATGGTACACAATTTTTTGAGAAAATGGATGAAGTTGGAAGAAAAACAAAAACATCTAATCACAACAAATATGACTTACCAAATTTAGAATGTCAGGGACCCTTGCTTCCTTCATGGCATCAGTTGCATTTTTCATTAGAGCCTGAATTTATTATAATTTTATTAATTTCGGTTTAGAGATAGGGGGGGGGGGGGGGGGAATAGCAAATAGACCGACTACAAAGTTTAAACCATAAAAGACTAATTTAACAAATCTAGTAGATGAGCATAGCATATTTACACTAAATAGGGTTAACAGATAATAATATTGCATGTGTTTAATACTTTAATACTTCATGTAATAGAGGACATAAATTTGCAAAAATCGTGCACTTACAACTGTGAAATTCTCGAGTGAAACAAAACCATCTCTAGGTTCCAAGAGGCTAAATTGTGCTCTAAGGTAGGTAAGCTCTTCATCTGGCAATGCTTTTGAGAGAGCCTGCATTGATATAAAGAAAAAGAAAACAGAAAACAGAAAACATTACTCTTCTTCCATTGTCAGACAAAAGACGCATTTCTACTAATGGTATAACAGGTGACTACCTTCAACGCTGCACGCTTCAAAGGTGAGGCACGCACATATGACTTGACTAACTTGTAAATCAAAATATCTAAAGGAATGGCATTTTTTTCATCTCTCAACCACGGGTGAGCTGCACATATTGAGGTAATTTCAGTATTAAAAATCACAGAATAATATTTAGGAGTGTTTGCGTGTCGTAGAAATTTCAATACAAACAATTAACCATTCAGTTAAGCATGGTCTAAGCAAAACATACATAAAGCTTGAGCAGCAGTCATTCTTTTTCTGTGGTCTTTGTTCAAAAGTCTCTTCACGAAGTCTTTAGCTTCTGGTGATATTGATGGCCAAGGTGAATCATCAAAGTTAGGATTTGCTCTTAACACAGACCGGAAGATTCCTGATTCAGACCGTGCCCAAAACGGCCTACTTCCACATAACAATATGTAAGTTATAACTCCAATACTCCATAAGTCTCCTTCAACACTATACGATCTATGGAGCACTTCAGGTGCAACATAGTAGGCACTACCAACAATATCATTGAGGCGTTGATCTGCATGTTTATAAGAAGTCAGTGCTATCAGTGCAAAAATCAATTGAAGAACGGCAATGATCATAAGGCATTAATGCAAGTCCTCAAATTCATCTAAATCAGTAAATTAGTGAAAAAGCATTTGACAAGCAAATGGATGTATTTGACTAGTAGAAAATAACATTACTTCATTACTAATATAGACTAATACAGATATTAAAAAGTTTTCTAATGAATATTCCCCTAGTTTCTTTGCAAGACAACAATCATTACAGGTACTAATAGCATCTCTGTTTATATAATCTCAATTTTGTTTCCACAGATAACTTAAATAGAAAAGAAAAAAACAAAATATTGTACAAAAATAATGAAATATCCACAAGAAAACGCCATTTAGAAAGTGGTTTTTAAAAGGTATTTAAAGATATCATATCAACGATTCGGTAGTATCAGATATTTCAAGCAGATGGAAAATATTAAAAAGTTTTAAGCGTGTTGAGTTCTTAATTTCACAACAAAACTACTGCAATTATTTCAATCATGGATATAGATGTCCATTTCAAAATTAAAGACTGATGAAATTGTGATACATGGTAAAATATCACAATTTTTCCATTGTACAGCTGTGTGGATATCCCAAAAAATCTGAAAGTGTCAGACCATATGGCATAAAACATATGATATTTTATCCGGCAATTTGAATGTGTGAATTCAATATGCCGAAGCTAAAACTAGGAAGAAACTTAAATACAAGAAAGTTAGTAACTAGGAATCTAGGATATGATTTATTATACAATTAGATACTGAATATAGCAAGGTCGATTCAATCATATTACCTGGCCTAACAAAATCAGATAGACCAAAGTCAATAACTTTCAAAACAGCATCCTCATCTTTTGAGACAAAAAGAAAATTCTGCAATGTAGGTAAAGCATTAGGATTACAAGTTATAAATACGAGAAGTAATGATACAAACAAAATTCCATGTGCACTGAAAGGTGTGACCAAGTAACATAAGTAGTTCAAACTTCACAGTGCCATATACCTCTGGTTTTAGATCGCGATGAACAACTCCCTGAAGATGACAAAAGGCAACTACATTCAGAATTTGTAGAAGAATAACTTTGGCATCATCCTCTGGGTATCTTCCACCTCTTCATAAATAATTAACATCAAATGACTCCAATTACAATCATGTTATTTAAAGATCGAACTTTTGCAAGAAAAGTATGGAGGGACAACAAAGTAACAGATAGTAAATAAAAAACAATCTTTAGGTTTTACCTATCTAGAATTCTGTCCAGTAATTCTCCGCCCTCGCACAACCTGACAACAACAAGAATATCTCATTAATTCGGGATAAATGAATAATTTAAAAGTTGTATGTACTACACAGCTACAAAATCTGCTCATATTATTAACATTATTGAAAACATGTACTTATGATCAAGTCCTTTTTTACCCAATAACTTCATGAGAACACAATTTACCAGTAGATCAAAATATGAATAAAATCCTATCAAGACTGAAAGAAATTTTCAGATATAATTGTTTCTATACATACTCCATCACAATGTAGACGTTGTTCGCATCCTCAAATGCATCATAAAACTTGACCAAATTCCTATGTCCAGATAAGGCCTTCAACATTTTCACCTCCCTCCTCACATCTTCAATTGCTATTGCCGAAGTCATCTGCCATACAAAAATCAGTTAATCGCAATAAACATCTGCAAGCAAAAATTGCAATGCGAGATAAAAAAAAAAGGTGAAAATCAAAGCTCAATTAATGTTGATCTATGTCATGAAAAAACAGAAGCAACAACCATAGCATCACAATATGCAATTTCCCCGTCCCAAATTAAAATTTACTCTCAGACTCCAATTTGATTGTTTAGAGAATAATTAAAAGTTGCAGGAGTATAGGTTCAGCTTTTTCTCATGCTCTTCCTAGAAACATCACCCACCAGAGGCCAAGTAGCTAAAATGAAAGCTCTAAATTGTCTTATGCCTATAGGACTGGCAATAAAGGTATAATTCTGGTAATTTTCATCAATCGTCAATAAGAAAGGTGCTGTTTATTCCCATGCTCCGTGATCTCAATTTTCCTCTTACTTTTTGTTATTGAGCATATATGCTGCACTCCAATTCAGTTCATAATGCACATGAAAAACAATAACAAATACCCAGGTTCGGTATATGCATTCTTCAGTGTACAACTAAACACCAATATGATTACTAATGATCTAACCAGATGCCTGAAACAGCTTTTGTCAAATAAAAAACTAGTAACTTGAACGGTTTCATCCATCCTTGTACCGGTAAAAGGGGATATGACCAATGAGCTTCACTACGCAAACAATTGCCCATTAATAGAACCAAAAAAAAACTTTTGGAAAATCATAATTCCTGCATGCAGAATAACTTAAACAAAAGCCACAAAATGCAATGGCTTGCCCTTGCTATAGATGTTACAACTTCACCTTTTTCTTAGTTTTTGGACCCTTTGGGAGTCTACTGTAAGCAACCTCGCCGTGCATTTGTAAAGTATTTGCGGCAAGCTGTTTTTAAGAGCCGTGCTTTTCTAGTCACATAGTAACTCCAACATTTTTGCCACCCTAATCTCAACAATTTATTGTGATGCTCCCAAGAAACCAACCAGAGATTAAGAACCAGTTGCAACCAAATTTCTTTGCCACATCATTTTTCCCCGATGGTTTCCCTTTTAAAAGAAGCATTATCTGGCATAATTAATCCTGTAATGTTTGGCTTTCGGTACTTATGAATTTGATTGGAAAAACAGGTTTTCAGGCATTTTCCTTTATCGTACCAGCATATATGTAATGGTGGATAGTGGAGTGTAGCGGCCAACCCCCAAAATGTGTTGCAGTACAACGGATAGTAATACGGCTGTTACATCTTAATGTAACAATACGAGAAATTTATATCATAATAATTCCCATACACATATAAAATATAAAAATATGAGAATACGTAAAGTTAAAGACATATTCTGGTATTCGTGACTTAGTTCTTTTTTACCCATATTCAAGCCCAATTTAAATCGAATAAGTTTTAGGGTAAAAGACCAAAAAAATTATTAAAAATAAATAATAAAAAAAACAACCACAGGGACTGATTATAAGTTAGTGGCATGTTCGGGTTTTTACGGGAGCTTCATTGTAACAGCTGCTACTGAAAAATGCAACACAGTGGGGTTTCGTATAAGTTATAATCCCTAGGGGCTGCTATGCTACACAACACTGCTGTAGCGGCCACCATGGACTACTGAGACCAACATTAACTTAGAAAATGGAAATAACAAAGGTTAATTTAATACTATAAACAGGAGAGGAACATTTAACGTTACCAATAAAATAATTTGGAACTTCATTGCAAAACATTACCAATAACATAGGTTACTTACTACCTTACCAAGTTCCATTATCGTATTGGTATGGTATCCACTCATAATATATGGGCTAAAGTTGAAACAAATTCAAATTTGGTATCACAGCTTTTCAAAGAGTGCTTGACTGCTAAATTGAGCTTCCAAATTCAAAAAAAATAGAAAACTCTAATCACATATTACATTTACCACTAAAACTTACCAACGTAACACGAAATTCATCTCAATCATCAAAATACTCACAAAATTCAACAATTGATCCTGAATTGACCGAGTACCAAACATGCATACCACCTAAACTCCCAAGTAAAAACACATCAATAATCTTAACAATTGACTTTTGATTGAAACTTCAATTTTAAAGCTATCAACATCTAAAAAAGGAAGGGAAAAAAAACAGAGTTAGTTGCATGTTCGGGTTTTTATGGGAGCTTCATTGTAACGACCGTTGCATCACCTGTTTGGCTGCTACAGCCGTTACTAAAAAGTGCAACGTAGTAGGGTTTCATATAACCTCTAGGGGCTGCTATGCTACGTGACACCTCTACTCTACAGCAGCCGCTATTGACTACCTAAAGCAGCATTAATTTAGAAAATGTCAATGACAAAGGTTGTCTTAATACTATGGAAAGCAACATCTAACATATCCAATAAAAGTATAACCATTTCGAACTTCTTTGCAAAACTATACTACCTTACCATTTTCCATAATGTATTATTAATGGTATCGATTCCGAATATATCAACTAAACATGGAAAAAATTCAAATTTGGTATCATAGTTTTCCAAAGAAGTTAACTTGACTTCCAAACTGAGCTACCAAATTCAAAACCAAAAACATAAACAAACACTAATCACAAACTTCAATTGAATCATCAAAATCAAAATACTCACAAAAGTCAACAATTGATCTTGAATTCATTGACCAAGACTAGAGTACTAAACACGCATCAAATTATCTTAACAATTGACTTTTTCAATTAATCATCATCATCAAAAACCAAATTTTATATAAAAAATATAAAATTTATGATCCTAATTTTCACCTTAGCTTTGGTAATGATTTTGACAGCAACTGATACTCCCTTAAGTTCACCTTTCTTCCCTTTAGCCCAACAAGTATGACCAAAATGCCCTCGACCAACTTCCTTACCAAGCTCAAATTTGGCCCCAAAATTCTTCCCATATCCAAAACTCTTATCCAACGTTCTCTCTCCATCTCCACCACCTTCCCCACCTTGTTCCTCCGGTATCGGTCCATCTTTCGGTTTCGTCTTCCCTTGCCGTCTCATCAAAGCCGCCATAATCGGCTTTGCCGGAGACGGTGGAGGAAGTGGCCACCTGAATTTCCTACCAGGAGTCTTGGTAGCCGGAGACGGCATAACACCTGCAGGAAGAGGACTATTGAAAGGACTTGTGGAGAAAGATGTCGCCGGAGTTTGTCTTCCTGGTGTAGCATCGCTAACGGTGGAAATAGGTTGAGAAAACGGTGATGGTGCGTGATTAGGTGGTGGTTTGTGGTTGTGATCGGTGGTGATTGTTTCGTTGTCGACAGCAATTTTGCTGCAGCAATGACCCATGGCTGACTAAGTCGTCGGCGGCAGTGGATTGTGATCGGTGCAAGTCAAAGGAAGAAGAAATGTTCGCCGGAGAAATTGAGAGAGAAAATCAGTAGAGAGAGAAAGAGAGAAATAGTAGTAGCAGCTGAAGAAGAAGAAGAAAAATTAAGACATAATAACGCAAATAAATTAATTCAATTTTGAAGTGTAATAGAGAGAGAAAATAAAATTAAGATTTATTATTATAAAAATTAAAATTAAAATACGACACGGTCCAACTGTATTCATTTATGTGTGAAAATAAATTGTTTCCTACGTTGGTTGGACTCGGATCTTGAGTCATTCGTGTGTGTTGTTTTAATTTCACTTGGCAAAATTAATTTTAGTTCTTATTCCAATCCGACCTCAATTTCACATTTTTAGATATTGTCCATTTTGGGTTAACTTGTCAAAGCTTCGTAGAAAAGGTGTCTTTATAATTTGAAAGATATGGATGTTGTACATAAATTAGTATTAATCTCGATTGTCAAATGATGTGAGACTATTTTGGTGTATTTATAATAGTTTGTATAATAAGATAAATTTTTAATTTATTTTGGTTGTCCGTGTAAAATAATTGTGTGAGAGGATTTCTTAAATATTACTTTATGGTATGTAAAAAAAATTATTAAATGAGTAATCATTAAAAAATATGAGAAATGTTTTATGGTTTGGTCACTAAATTCATTAAATAAAAAATATTAAGAAATTAAAAGGCTATAATAGAAAGCTTTTTTTATTTTATTTTTTTTAACAGAAAATAGTTTTTTTTTATTCAATAGGAAATAGTTTCTTTTGTCAATAGAATTTGTTTTTTTTTTGGTATTATAAAAATAGTTTTAAAGTAACAAGAGATGTATCAAATTTGGAAAATTAATGCTTATCAATAAATAAAAATTTGGAAAATTAATATACCTAAAAGCATTGCATATACTAGTAGATAAGATTGAAAAGGATTTTTTTAATAAGCCATTAAATCTGATGTAGTGGGGTAGTTTGGATAATAATATGCTAGAGGTATTAAATTCAATTTTCAGCTTCATTTTAAAAAAAATTGGATTTTTTAGTTAAAAAATTATTTACGGATTATTTTTAATTTAACAAAAAAAAAAAGTCAGATTCAAATCCGAGTCTGGCATTGGATCATACAGAGCAATGTTAAAATTGTTTGGAAAAATGTCAAGTGTGCACAAGAAGAAAATTGGAAAATTGTGCATGCTTGGAAACAATGAGTATTTATGTTTGTTTATGTCAAAAAAGTTAATGAGATAAAAGCATAGTATAGCCTTGGAGGACAGAGGAATATGCGAGGATTTTGCCAGGAAAAGAAAACCCCGTTTCTTTTTCTTTCTTTTTTGGCATCACATTAACATTTGATTTTGACATTTGTGTGTGAATAATGTGGTCTTGTTAGTTGTTACGGTTACTATTTCCTTTCCTATTTGAACTGGCACAGGCATTGAAATTGTGGGGTTGGTGTTGTTGAACTACATTTATTTTTTTGTTAATATAATAATATAGGATGTGAAAAAAACACTTGCATACAACTTTTTTTTTTACACAAATGCGATTAGACGAGATAGCGTAAATCTCTTCTAATTTAAATAAAGTTTTGAGTTTGATATTTGATTTAAGGGTTATGCTAAAAAGTGTTTCGTGCATTAGTTAAACATACTAAAAAAAAGAAGGAAAATGTTAACTTGTGTCCTTAAGGCACATTTTAATGAGATAAATGTGAAAATATGCTCTTGAAAATCGTGTAATCAACTTTTTTAACATTTAATATTTTGTATCATTAAATGCTAAATTTCTATATTTAGGTATTTTATCATGTGCCCTTAGGGCATATGTTAACATGACCCAATTTTCATATTTGTATCATTAACTAGTGTCTGGTGGTATTGTTTAGCATTTTCTTTTATTTAAATATGTAGCAACGTTAAAACTTTTAGGGAGTATTTATCACTCATAACCGACGTTGACAATTTGGAGGTCTGACACTGAATGTATAAACCACTTAATAATTAAAAAAACAAAAAAAAAAACTCAAAAAATAATACTCATTTAAATTGTAAATAACATTAAAAAAAAAATAGTCATCATTTGTAACTCAGGTAAAAAATATTTATATTCATATCAATAACAATAAAATATCTTCTGGCTACTTCAAAAATACATTCCTTCTATAAGTGGATGGAGAAGGAGAAGATACACCTATTTTTATTTGTGTTTGAGAAATGACAAATCCTTGTTTTTTAAATTTTATTTTCCTGAAAAATGGACCTAGTCACTTTAGATTGGTCGAACAAAAATAGATGAAAAAAGTATTGGAAATTTTTATTTTGTTTTTTAATTATAATTCTTTTATTTATTTATTTTTTGTTTACAATGAGCTGAGAATCGAACTCAGGACCTATAGTGTATTACCCAAGTCCCTCACCACTAGACCAAACCTCATGACTTTAATTATAATTCTTTTAAGAGATATATACAAATACTCTCTCTGTTTCTTTTTACTTGTTTGTTTTGGAAAAAACAATAAATTAAGAAAAGTATATTTTTGCTCTTTATCTTCCTATTATACACTTTTTAAATTCACCAATATTTTTTTTTTCACACACTTTCTCTTTCCAATAAATTGAATATATTATGTACCAAAAAAAATTAAAAAAAAAAACTTCAGTTTTCCAAATATATATTAAATCTTTTACGGTTTCAACAACTACTCCTAAATATTTGGGATTTGCATGAGGGTATAATAGACAAAATTTAACCTTAAATTATCAAAACGACAAGTAATTTGAAACAATTTTTTTTTCTAAAATGACAAGTATAAAGGAACGGAGGGAGTATTTTTTAGAAACATTATTTTGGGCACTCTGTACTCTCTAAGGGTCACCCCTGAATCTGACAAAACTCGATGAATTAATCTTTACATAACTGTGTAGAGATGTAAAAAAAACTGAGATAAATTTTGACAAAACCATGAATTAATTTCTTTCAACCCATTTCTTATTTTTTATGAGCTGGAAAATAAGCACAAGCGACACAGCAACAAGAAAATAAATTAAGCTTGCGGATGAATAAAATCTACAACATCAGTCATCAACACGAAACTGAGTTGAGGATAACCATTATTATAAATCTTTAAAGGACTTCAGTCTTCGCAAGTCAATCGAACACAAAATATTTTTTTTAAGATTAAATTAAATTATACTCAGTGACAAACTACATAGTGACCAGGGGCTCACTTGCACAATTTGCACCCCTTCAATTTGTTGAAATTCCACTTATAATCCCATTTATATTAATTTTGAACTCCTAATATACAAGGTTTGCACCAGTGGACTGCACATTTCTCAATTAAATGCAAAGTACAAACTACATGAAGGTTATAAAATATATTTTTAAGCCACTTAACTATATGTTAGAATATGCAAATTCTTCTTACAAAAGGACATAATATATTAGTTGATGTTTAATATGAAAAATATGTTGCACGTATTTATAACTTTAATTGTATAATTTATTTGTTGTATAGTTGCTTTAAGATATCGTTGCTTTCACGGGTTTCAATTGGATTGAATCAAACCTCATAGCAAAAAATCAAATATCGTGGTTAAACAAACCTCATAACAAAATATCGGCCATAATTTCTATAAACATCTTTAAACAAAATGTCCTAAAAGATAATTATTGGATGGTTCTTTCATGTCAATCAAATTCATGACACAAAAGTTAGACTTAGATGAAACTCATCCTTGCCATTCTTTTAATATTAGGAGAGTCATCTACCTCATCACTAGGGACGGACACAAGTAGGGGTTGGATGTGGCTAAAGCCACACCAGATTTTTCAAATTTTTTTTTAAAAAAAAAATATATATATGGAGTGAAAGAGAAAATATCCAAGACAGAAACAGAATAGAAGACCAATTTTTCACGATGTGAAGATGAGTGGCGGTGAAGAGGAAGAGAAAGAAATACGCTGCTGCTGAAACGTGAAAAATTGGTCTTCTATCCTATTTCTGTCTTGGATTTTTTCTCTTTCACTCTATATATATTTTAAAAAAATAAATAAAAAATGAAAAATCTGGTGTGGGTTTAGCCACGCCCAGCCCCTACTTGTGTCCATCCCTGTCTATATTATTGTTTCTTTCTATTTACCTGATTGTATTTTCTTATGTTATATTCTTTTTCTTCTTTAATATTGATATTTCATTTCTGCTAATTACTTTTTTTTTACAGGAACCTTACCATTATAGCTGGTTGCCTCCAAGTAGCAGTATTGATCAAGACAAACAAGGATAATTTGTTCTTAGCATCAAACTATTGAATGACATTTGACATAATTTTTGTTTTGCAATTACATTTAGCAATTTTAATTATAATTTATAATTAGATGAAGACAATTTTATGTTGCACTATATTCCTACATTTTAAGTTTAACTAAGGTGAAGGATATTTTAATTTATTTTACTACAATATTATTGCTCTACTATTTACTAAGTACAATGAGTTTTACTGATTTTTTATGTCTATTTTAAGTTGCGATTATAGTTTGGTACGTATTCATATATATATATGGGGAGAGATCAAATTACACCGGTGTAACATTAGAGTAATGTTACACCGCTCAATAATGTTTTAACGAATACAAATTTTACAAAATTCACCATTGGATTGAAAGCTTATATCGTATAGATCATCCATGTTGAATTTTACAAAAATCTAAAATCGTTTGATATGTTATTGAGACCGATGAAGATTAATGGTTTATGCGTTTTTATTGAATACCGTTAATCTTGATCTATCTCAAAAACATATTAAACGATTTTAGTTTTTTATACAATTCAACATAAATGATCTATACGATATAAGCTTTCAATCCAACGGTGAATTTTGTAAAATTTGTATTCGTTAAAGCGTTATTGAGCGGTGTAACATTACTAAAATATTACACCGGTGTAATTTAATCTCTCCCCTACTATATATATATATATATATATATATATATATATATATATATATATATATATATATATATATATATATATTTCACAATGCTAAGTTTTGAGTTCATAGGTTATTGTTTATAAGTTTATATGATAATACCTGTTTGGTAACATTATTTTCACACCAGCTTATAATTTTTTTACTAGGTATGTGCACGTATTTTTATAAGCTAATTCAATTTACTTATAACTTATTAATTTTTCTTCCAAATTCTTACTTTAAAAAATTAAATATTAATTAAATATATTACTTTTTTATTTTATTTCATATTTATAAACTAATTCAACCGTTAATTTTACCGAACACCACAAATTAAATCAATTTTCTTGTGTCACCACACATACAAATTGGGAGGGAATATAACTTACTAAAATTTGGCGCAATAACAAATTTTCTTGTGTCACCACACATACAAATTGGTTAAGATTTGCTCTTATTAATGCTCTATTATTTATTTATAATTATTTAATATGTTAATGAGTTGTAATTTTATGATAGGTCGTGCCTAATAATTAATGCTTAGGTGAGGACTCACCTAAGAATTTCTCAAATGAGTTGTAATTTTATGATTGGTCGTGTCTAATAATTAATGCTTAGGTGAGTACTTTTCTCAAGTTTTTTTTGTTTCTAACTTTATTGAAAATCCAAATAATGGCTATTTTCATTTCACAGTAGGTTATTATAGTTTGTTTTATGGTTAATAAAACACTAAGTTTACAATTACAGTAAAAAAAACACTAAGTTTACAAGTATAGTTTAGTTTGCCAAACATTAGCCCATATGGCCATATTTTTAGACACAGCTTGCAATGCAAGCAACAACAGCACATCACTGTGCAGCGCCTCCTTCCCCTGTTTTCAGCTTTTGCTACTTTCAACTTTCTCCCAAAAGTGGTTTAAGTCTTCAACATTCATACAAGCAAGCAAAAAATTCATGTCACTTCGAAAATTCATGAGAATTGAGCAGTAAACCCTATAAAATAGAGAACAAAAAAAAAATCAGAAGGGGATTGGAGAGTGAAGAAAAAACAGAGAGGAGAAAGAGGGAAAAACACAAAAAACCAATTCATTTACCTTTCATATTTTAACAAACCATTCTACAATCCATCAAGACAGAGACACTACTTTCAAATACATAACCAAACAGAGACAAAAAAAAAAAAGGGTGGCACAGATGAATCACTAGTTATTTGTTGATTCTTGTATGTTGCATAAACTTGAAATTCATCGAAGTAAATGCTCACAATTTTGGTTTGGATTTTCAAGAGGAGAGTGAGTTGAATTGAAGAGTTGATGAGAATTGGTCCTGAGAATTGAGGTTTGGTGGGTTTGAGGATGAAATAGATAAAAATTAAAGCATGAGTAATAGGATTGTGGTGAAAAATGTTGAGAAAGCAATGAAGATTTGAAATTGAAACTTGAGAGAGAGTATGTGAAGGATGTAAGGAAGAGAGTGGGGGTTATAAAGAGAGTTGAGTGATGTGCCTAACTAGTAGTAATTCATCATATTCACAAAATGTGTTGCCTATAGGCCCTATTTATAGGCCTCATCAATTCACTAAAAATCTTAGTTTTTAAGAAGAAGATTTAAGTTGTTTTAAAAATACGCAATCAAAGTTTTCTGCCTTTGAGCTGAGATTAATCCTATCACAACTTTTATTACAAGATTGGAAAAGAAAAAAAAAATAGAAATCTTGTGTTTTTTCACAATTTCTTTCCTTGAGCCTCATGTGCTTTGCAAATAGCAATATAGTAGCCTCATGCTTTAAACTTTTGTAGTAGCTAGCATAGTGATCAACCGACACAAATATACAACAATCTGCGCATGAATAAAATTTTTGCATGGACAAAAATATACAACAATAATTTTTTATAAAGACAAAAAAACAAAATTTGATAATTTTTTAAAGACGAAAAACTTATTTAAATATAAAAACATTAATATTCAAGATAAAATTATTCTCAATTCTCACTTATAATTAAGTGAACATGTTTTCTAAAATTCTGAAGAGATCTGTTAAGCCTCCATAGGCTCCCAAGAAGATGCTACTTCAATGTCCACATATTGAGGAATGATGAATATTAGAGTTTTTGAACCAATGATGACACCCCTTAGAAGCAAGGCCGGTCCCAAGTATTTGGAGGTCCTGTTTGAAAATTAAAAATAGATCTTTAATAAAAAATATAATTTTTTTTTTAAAAGTTATTCTCTATTTGAATCGTAAATAACATAAAAAATAGTCATCATAGTAAATAACATCTAAAAGTGACATATTTTAATCAATAACATTAAAATACATCTTCAATATATCTAATATAATTATCAACTTACGGTTTCTTCGGAAAAAAAAAAACTTTCTTGAAATGCTAGTTTCTTTTTTTACAATCAACCGCAAGTTACTTATAAAATTAAGAGTGTGTCTATTAATTTTTTTTTAGTACTAAAATATTTTTAGTAGTAACAAAGTCATTATTTTTTTATATATATATAAATTTTTTAATAGACCGATATAAACAATTTGAGGCCCCTAAATATTTGAGGCCCTGTGCGGTGGCTCACCTTGCACACCCACAGGGCCGGCCCTGCTTAAAAGGTTTCATAAGCAACTAAAAATCAAATAATATAACTCAACTTTGTCACGCCCCAACCTTGTGGTCATGACTGACGCACATGCTAACACAAAATCATCATATATTTAGTCTGGCAAGCCTAATACACAATAACTTATACACATTTCTAAAATACAGAGCTATTGAAATTTGTACAACTCAAGAAATGAACGACTTTTAAGCTAAAATATCATCCTTTTAAAGCTCGTACCAAAAATAACATTTACAACTCGAAGGAAAACACTATCGGATAAAACATTTAACATTGAACCGATCATTAGTTATATACGATGTTTTATACGCATAGCTATAGTTAAAACCAATAATAAGCAGCATTAAGCTCATTATATCTCTTATGCTTATCTCTTCTTTTTTTTTCTTTTTTTTGGCTAAAAAGAAACATTTGACATCTTGTCCCTAGGGATGGCAGAAAAACCCAAACCCGTGAGACCCACCCGAACCCAAACCCAAGTCAACGGGCGAAACCCGAATTGACTGGGTTTGGGTTTGGGTTTGGGTGACACCCGAAAATATGGGTGTGGGTTTGGTATCACTCAAACCCACACCCGAAACCCATACACCCACCCGAAACATGTTAAAATTACCTAAATACCCCCATATATATATATAAGTGTAAAAGTAAAATTTGGTTTTTCACAGACCACAAACCAAAATTGTGTTTGAATTTTGCTTGAAAGTTGGAAGAACTTAATTTTGGTTTAGTTGTAATTTAATTTCTTGAAAGACTATTTTGTAATTTTAAATTCCCTTGTAATTTTAAACCTATATTTTAAACCTATGTTTAAATTCCATTGTTTTTGCTTAAATTTACCTTGTTTTGCTTAAATTTGCAAAGTAGTACAAAATGTGTTGTGGGTTTGGGTTTGGGTGTAAAAAACCCGAACCCAATGGGTGTGGGCGTGGGTGTGGTTTTGCCACCCGAACAGATTTGGGTTTGGGTTTGGGTTTGGGTGTTGATTTCGGGTGTGGGTTTGGTATCACTCAAACCCGCACCCGTGGGCGCCCATTGCCATCCCTTCCCACTATGTTTATATAGACCACATTACTTCTTCATTGTGGTGAACAATACTAATCACATTATTATCCCTTTATTGTGACGAACGAAAACTTTACTACATTATCTCTTTATTACAACGAAAAAAGTAACTAATTAAAAATAGTTTATGAAGTCTAACAATCTGCAATAAGCAATTTAAGGTATGGCAGACTTGCATTTTTAAGGAAATAGCATGACCAGTTGTTCTTATAAAAACCCATTAAAACCAACTTATTATTCTAAGATAGAGGGAAGAGTAATAACAATGAATCAACTATATTTAGGAGTTCAGCCTATCATGGCATTAGACTTTTAGCAAGCAATGTATTTTTTTTTGTCAAATAGTCTAATGGCTAGAAATTCCACCTTAAAAGTGAATAAGTGGAGTATCCAGAGTTCTAATCTCGACTCCTGCACATATAGGGTGCGTTTGATCTGCTAAAAAATAAGAGGACTGGACTGGACAACTTTTGTTGTACCCTGTTTGATTTGAAACTGGTCATGGGACTGGACAAATTAGGTAGCATGAGACAGGACAAAAACAAGAATTTTTGTCCCTCACTGAACCACATGACAACTTTTTGTCCATAGTACAACTATAAAAAATATGAAAATACCAATTTTATTTTCGAATATAAAAATATTATCGCCCTATCTCTTTCCGGTACAGTTTTGTCATGTCTTGTATTATCTTATTTTGTCATGTGTTGTCCAGTCCTTGCTATTTTACGAATCAAACGCACCCATATTGCGATGTCCCTACCAACTGAACTAAACTGACGTGATTTTAACAGCTACCTTACATAGATAAATGTAGCAAACAAATTAAACCACTCACTAATTTTGGGATTAGGTTTTCTGTGTTGTTTTGTATTTTCCCACCGAGCTGGATTTGCTTTTAATTTAGGCAAGACTTAAAAAAATTTGTCTGCTAGCTCATTCCTGGCCCGAGTTCATCCACTCTTCTCTTATTTGGAAATTAAAGTTTTGGCTTAAATGCAGTTTTACCCCCCCTATTTTGGAAAATGCGGAATTTTACCCCCCCTATTTTATAATTTGTTGGATTTTGCCCCCCACTAAAATTTTGCACAAAATCTGTTTCTGAGCCTTAAGTTCAAAGCTTCGCACAGAACTCAATTTAGATCAATAATTCACCAAACTGGTACCGAAACGACCACAATCGAGTTAGTTTTCCACAGAATCAAACTCCACTAAATTTGGAGTTACAGAGAGAGATTAATTACCGTTTTAGTGAAGGTCTGTTCAAATTAATTATCGTATGAAACTACTACTAGTATTTTCGTCATTCCTCTTACCCTGTAGCTCATTTTTTAATACTATTTACATGTATGGAAATCTAACGAAATTACCCTTGTTGGCATTTCAATTTCGTCGATTTTGGAGTTACGATGGGTTCGGTAGACGATGTTGAATTTTAAGATCACAAGTAGATTTCTGCAGAATTAGTAATTGGACACACCTTCACTAAAACCGTAATTAATCTCTCTCTGTAACTCCAAATTTAGTGGGGTTTGATTCTGTGGAAAGCTAACTCGATTACGGTCATTTCGGTAGCCGTTTGGTGAATTATGGATCCAAATTGATTTGTATGCGAAGCTTTGAAGTTGTGACTCGAAAGCAGATTTTTGCAAAATTTTGGGGGACATACCTTCACTAAAACGGTAATTAATCTCTCTTTGTAACTCCAAATTCAGTGGGGTTTGATTATGTGGAAAGATAACTCGATTACGGTCATTTCGGTATCTTTTTGGTGAATTATTGATCAAAATTGAGTTGTGTGTGAAGCTTTAAAGTTGTGACTCGAAAGCAGAATTTTATGGGGGGCAAAATCCAAAAAATTATAAAACAGGGGGGGTAAAAGTCCGCGTTTTAAAACAGGGGGGGTAAAATTCCGATTTAATCAAAACAGGGGGGGGCAAAACTGCATTTAAGCCTAAAGTTTTTCTTGAGTTTGTTTTAAAACCAGTTTATATTCAAAATGATTTTATTAACTAGTTTTTATTTGAATTGTTTTCAAAATTAGTTTTGAATTGAATTATTTTCATAAACAAATTTTGATTTGAGATGCATGTCAAGTCGTGATTTTTAAATGCACTCAAATTTTTCTTGATTTTTGTATGAATCATTTTTAAAAATCATGTCTTAATTATGATATTCAGGCTAGAGAGAACATAACATATGATTTTTATAAACCAGTTTTTATTTGAAATGCATTTCAAGTCATGTTTTTAAAATGCATTCCAAGTTTTCTTGATTTTTTCATGAACCATTTTTAAAATAAGTGTTTTAATTATGATAGGCTAAGAGTGAATGTAACATATTGTGTGATTGTAAGTCACATCAAAATTATTTGCATGATTGAAATTTTTTTTTAAATAAAACATGTGGCTTTGAATATACTAGTACTATTTAATTAAGTTATTTAAATATCTTTAGTTTCCAAAGAATAATTAATTAATACATTTTCAAAGCTAAAGATGACTCTGAAAGTGAAAGGGAAGCTTGAGGTTACTTTGTCAAGGGCCAATGGGCTTGCCAACAATGATTTTCTGAGTAAGTAGTACATAGAGATTTATTTTTGTCACCCTACTAATTTTGGGGCACGTCTTATAAAATTACCAAAATATCTTTGTCTGTTACTTAAGTAGCGGACTATACATTTAAAATCTTGAAAATTTTATGGTAGGACGGTGTTTTGTTTCTCCAAAAATCCGCTACTTAAGTAGCGGACGTTATAAAAATATGTTACGGGGTGTTTTTTTTCTTCTCAAATTTCACATTTTTATAACGTCCGCTACTTAAGTAGAGAACTAATTCCGCTACTTAAGTAGAGAACTGGTAAAAATCTTGATTTTTCATGTAGGGTGTTTCGCTCAAAATTTCTCATTTTACAACGTCCGCTATTTAAGTAGAGAACTAATTCTGATACTTAAGTAGAACACTGGTAAAAATCTTGAATTTTTACGTAAGGTGTTTTCGCTCAAAAAATTTCATTTTACAACGTCCGCAACTTAAGTAGCGGAAGGATAAAAAGAAAAATGCGTAGGGAGCGCGAGTAGCTCGTAGGGTGGCAAAAATATTTCTCTACGAATTACATATTACCCAAATTTGGATTAATTTTCACTAAAAAAAATGGATTAATTTCTTCTTCTTCATATATTGAGTTATTTTCTTATACGGGTCATTTTTTTTATAATAATGTTTCTTAGAAGGATCATTATATCTTCATATCATTAAAAATGACATTTGTTGTTGAGTTTATAATATATGTGTGGAAAAAAAATATCTCTTTTTCACCTCAAAGTCATTGTAATTGGCTTGTCACCTAGCAATTCAAATTAGTCAAATATATTTCCAGTGGACTTATTCTTATTTCTTACTGATAATTAGCAGAGAAATCCATCAAAAAAAATTAGCAGAGAAAATGTTGTTTAACTTGATTATATGATTGAAAAAGTTGTTTAAATTTTTCCCTCAAAGTCTCGTTACTAGCTAGTTTTAATCATAATATATATATTGTCATCCACATAGTTAATAATTTGTTTAATCGCATATTTGATCTCTTTCATTTATTTTAAGATTTAAGTTGGTCCTCTATCTTTAAAAAGTTTTAAGTTGATCTTTTACTTTAATAATGTTAACGTAAGTTTATTCTTTCCATCAAATTTTGAGTTGATCTGTCTAAAACTTCCACGTGTCATCCCCAAAGGTATCCACGTATGCAACTCAGTTAGGCGTATGAACAATTTAAATAGAAATTTGACAAAACGAACAAACTTATTGTAACTTAAGCGACATTAGAAACCAACATAAAACTTTTAAAACATAACGGACCAAAATAATACTTAAAATAAACTTAAATTTAGCAATCAAATTTATTTTGCAATGATTGTTACTTAATATTTTCTTGATAATTAAACAGAAAACGTAGATTCTTATGTCATTCTTAAGTATGCTTCGACACAAGTAAAAGCAAGTTGTGTAAGCTATGCGCCAACAGGTGTGTTTTTTCTTCCTAATAACTCTAGCTTTTTATTAATATGTTGCTTATTGTCCCTAATTGTGTTTGGTATGTTATTGAATGATTATTGTTTTGTTAATAACAGTTTCTAGGTCTTGCCCATGGTGGAATGAGTTCTTTTATTTCGATGTTATTACTAATGGTGTTAACGTGCTTACTATGGAATTATATGATAATGCTACACACAAATTTATTGGCATTGCAAAGTAAGTTTAATTTGCTAATACTTTTGTTTATGTTATAGATCAGTTAAAATATTAAGTAACATGCATTTCTCATATGCAATGCAGCATTCCATTAGATGTGGTGTTCTTTGTGGATAGTATTCCAGAAACTGATTACCAAATATTTACCGACTATGGTTTATATGTCGGGGATATTTATGTCGCTCTTACTTTCACTCGCGAGGAGGACTGAGGAGAAGGTGCGGCGTGGGAACTATGGTGGATGGACTTGGAGAATATTACAAGGAAATTATAATGCGTGCAAAGATTTATTAAATAGTTGAACTTCATGAGTCAAATTGATCTTTACTCATTTTATTTTATAGATTTATATTTGTGTTTTTCTCAATGAGACAATTATTTAAACTCTGATTGTGATTAATGGGTCTTTTACTTGGAGATAAGATAAAAAATTTAAAGAACAGTAAGTTTGTATTTGTTAAATACAACAGAATAATGAAAGTTTGTTTCATGGTTGATTCATAATCATATCATGACGAGAAAAAAAATTGTTATTTCCATTATGTTTGCTTGTACAAATACTATTTAACATTCAAAGTGTATGTTTGGTTTTAATGTAAATTTATTTGTCTTATGTCAAATGTAATTTTACTGTTACACATGACATGAAAAAATCATACTAATATAATATTGTACATGAACCTCCAACTTTACAAGACTAATCAGAGTGTCCTAGTAAGTAAGCAAATCCTTAAAAAAAAAAAAAAATTAAATAATGAGACAAGTCTCTATAAAATTACAACTGTATACAAAAGTTATTATTAGATGCATATAGATATCAGGCTCTAGAGGAAAGACAGAAAAATGGTTTTAGAAAGCATATACAGATCAGGCGTAGCGGCTCTGGTATTTAACATGTCAAGAAAACAAAATTTTGAAGCAACTAATACTAACAAAGCACACTATCATCTCCAATGAGTCACATATTTGGTAATATAATGATCAGTATTCTTAGCAATCTTTTTCTGTCGAAAGAGGATCAGGATTCATTTGGCGAACAAATTGTCCTTTAACTCGAGGACGTTGTTCTGCTAGTTTCTTCCTGCTCTCGTATCGAACCTATTAAAAAGTATAATAAGTTAGCATAGTTTGAAAACAATGATTATCATTGATTGATCATGCTAATGCTAGTACAACTACAAGATCATATTGATATACCTTCTTTTCATAACATCTCTCTTTTCGTTTCAAGCGGAACTTGTTTAGAGCTGCTTCTCGAAGGATAGATCGATGAGAATGTCCACCGTTTGTGAGGTCTTCATTCTTACCATCTGAAACTGCTGATGTCCTGAAAGTGGTAACTTGTTCGACATTACTGCTACTTCCACAATTACTTCCATAACCAATGCTGTTAAGATGGCTTGCATTTCCATTATTACAGAAACTACTGGAGACACTATGATCAGTGGTAGGGGAGATAAGTCTTTGATCTTCTGCATGTTCTGATTTGTGTTCCTGTGTGTACACCATTTGGTTTGCAGCGCAGTTTCCATTCAGACCACGAGGTTCGTAAATTTGTTCTGAATTATTATTTTCTTTAACATTTGATTGATAAAATGCATCTGCTTGAAAGCTTTGTTCGAGAAACACGACTGAACCAGGCATTGATGGTGGACCAGACTGAGTACGAAACCCTGGTGGAAGCGTCGAACCATAGGTCATACATAGATCATTGAACCTCACACCTTTTACAGGAATTGGGAGAGAATGCCCTTGTTGGGAATGTGAAGTTGCGAATTCAGATTCTTTTGATTGGGATGTTGCTAGAGACATATTACATTTTTGCATACTCGGTATCGAACTCTCTGAGTTATGGTTCTCATTATTTGTGTTTTGTTCTCTTTGCTGATCAGTGAAGTTAATTACTACTGTGGCTGAAGCTGGCAATTGCCTGTTAGTATACCTGCATTGAACACCATTATGAGTACTAGAAGTAACTGGAAGAAATTTTAAAATCACAGAAGAAAAACAAAAGAATAAAATGCGATTTTAGCAATTACCGCTTGAAAGCTGAAGCATTAGAATGCATAAGGGTGTGTCTCTCTTCAGTGATCTCCTTCTCAAAGCTGCTGGGATGAGAGCTTCTCAAAGAAAGATCCAGTTGTGGAAAATCGTCAAACTTTCCTGTGCAATCAATTGATGAACTTTTGAGACTGCAATTCGGATGAGTACGAAATGCTCCAATCAAGTCAATAGCTTCCTTAGTAGAGTTAATTTCAACATAGTGATTGTCATGAACCTCACCACTGGTACTAGCAATCCTAAAGTGCTCTTGATCCTCACCATCATTTCCATTATTTGTGTTCGACTCTCCATTGTTGCAGTTAGCCACACATAATCCTAAAAATAAAAGTTTGTTCAAATTTTAGATAGTTCTTCCTTGCGAGTCGAACGAAATGTTATTTATTGCAGTGAAAGAATGAAATTTACCTCCAGCGCGACTGTCCTGCGTGATCAATGCCTGGCCTAAATGAATGTCAACATCTTGTGTCTTTGTTTCACTTGGATATGCTTCAGCACATTTCGGCTGAGAAAATTCCTGCATGTTATCAACCAGGCCACTCTCAGCTTCCATGTTTGGCTTTGTACAAGAGCTCTGTGCATCACTTCCTTTCTCAATTAAGTCCTTATTTATTTGAATGCAAGCAGCTTCGCCACTAGAACGATAACCAGCAGCGTTGTTTTCAGCAGTGGCTTCAACTTTCTGCTGTTCATCGGTTTCATCTGGGTGACCATTTATGCCAGCGTTTGCGGTTACCTGCTGATAGAGTAAACAAATAATAAACATATGTTCAACCATTTGTGTGAATGAAATCTAAGTAGTCAAGAGAAAAAGCAAAGAGGAAATGAAAACCGAGAGATCAGAAATCCTACTGATTGTCTTCTCCAAACATGCTGCCACAAATTCCTCAGTTCATTTATTCGAATCGGTTTAACGAGATAGTCAGCTGCACCTCTACACATGCATTTGTATACTGTGCTAACTGAATCTTGAGACGACATCACTGAAGAAAGCATGAAAAAAGTGCACAAGTTAATTACAGTATCAATAAAGCGGGAAATTTGTCAACAAGTTAGAAGATTTATGTTTGTTATCATACTTATGACAGGTATGTTTTTGCAAATATCATGCTCCATAATTAATGTGAGAAGTGCATAGCCAGATATAGATGGCAAATCAACTTCTGTAAGTATTAGATCGAAATTGCGCGGTCTTCCCTTCATTATTTCCCACGCCTTCAAGCCATCAGCAACAGCAGCAACTGCTCAAAACAGATCAAAGTTATTTTTAAGTTCTACAATATTCAACCAAGATTAAAAGATCAGTCATATATAATCTATATGACTGATAAACATTGAAAATAAATTGAATAATTGTACCAATTCTATGACTTAACCCAGTAGTTTCCATACTGTTGAGACTCTATTTAGCCTTTGGTATCACGGTGGTTACGCCAGAATCAGGGTAACCCACCGTGATTTCATTGAAGCTACAGAGTGCAACTTTTGAAAAATCACAACAGGTCACCGTGATTCTCACGTATCGTGATACCAAAAATAGGCAAAGGCGCCATCAATTCGTAAGACTTTCAGCTAACCAAATCCTCATAACAATTTTTTATTTTTATTTTCATTTTTTTCTCAAAGGTTAAAATATATCAAACAATATAAAAAAAAAGGTTAAAATATATCAAACAATATAAATAAAAAAATGTCTTCAAAATCCCCTTAATTTATATTTTTTTAAAATCTTCAAAATCTATGAGTCTGCCATTTCTAAAATTTGCAGTCCAAAAAGGACTTCTTAGTACTACTAGAATCCCCCCCCCCCCCCCCCCCCCTTTTTTTGGTCCTATCAAAGATACCCTTAATTAACAACTAATACCTCAAGATAAACCAATATTTAGCATTTACAATCAATTAAATTAAAGGCTACACTCAAAATTGGAACAATAATAGCAGAAAAAGAAAAACAATAAAAAAATCATTCTCATATGACAGTTGGCAATTGAGTTAATTGAATTTGAGCTCATAAAACTAAAAATTGGAAATTTGTACTGAAAAACAACCAAAAAAAAATTACAAACCAAAAACCATGAAATTAATTCAAAGAAAACAAAATGAATATAAACAATACCTTTATAGTTACATTTTCTGAGAAGTGCTGTTATAATCTGTCTTGTACAATCATCAGCTTCAACCAAAAGCACTCTTAAAACCATTTTTGGCAAAAATTTCTCCCACCTCAAAAGACCTTTCATTTCACCACCACCTCTACTCTCAGTTCCACTTTCTTCTTCTTCCCTAATCTTCTCCTCTTCTTCAACTCTCACCAATTTCTCACCACTAGTTATTCCAACATGACCCATTTTTTCCAACCTTCTTAATAATGGATCCAAAAACAAGAATCACTCTATAGTGTATAGCATCAGAATCTTTGTTCAGAAACCCAACCAAAACCTTAGCACATAACAAAAATATCCAAAAGTATATTTGCTTTCTAAGGTGAAAAATAAACGAAACAAGAAAGAAAGAAAAAAAGCAATATAAGATAGATATTGTACAAGATTTTTTAAGGTAAATAGAGTTCATCCAACGGTTATGATGGTGACACCAAAGTTAATCTAACGGTTAAGAAAATTATTCTTTTGCACAAAATATCTAGAACCATGCAGACATTGGCCCACATTGTCCACGTCATCAATTAGATCTATACATTATGTTCTTGTGGTTGGTGCTCTATTAGTGGTGGATATCATATGGTTCATTCATTTATTCAACTTTTTTTATTTTATTTTTTTATATTTTTTGTTTGGTTATAACTTTTTCTTGAATTCAAGTTGCGTCCAAATGGAAAATATCAAAGAGGATATTTTATGTGAGGGACAATTGGCAATGGATGTGGGGTCCATTTGAAGAGAGATATTAATTTTTCTAATACAAAAAAATGAAGATATTTTTGAGTGCTTTGAGGCTGTCTAAGAATCCATGGAGGAGAGTAAGACACGTGGCAGTTTTGTTGAGGATGTCTTGTTTTGTGGCTTTGAAGTCGTCGAACGCTATCTATGGAGGAAAGAGTTCATGTGCTATGGGACGGTGTTGGTTACTCGCTTTTTAATAGGTCAATTATCAAATTTGACTTATAAAATAATCACTATAGAAAGAAATTAGTACTACTAGCTTTTGTATTGTATTATTGTATATATCGTATTGTTGTCCACGGGCACTAGCAATATCTATGAGTTGTATTATAATCGATCTCAACAATGTTGGGTTGTCACTTGTGAGTAACAACGGTTCAAATTCTGATACCATGTGTTGAGGAGTTTGGAAGAGTGTTGCGAGAAGAGTGCCAACAAGTCACCTCTTATATATTCAACATTTTACCTTAACATATTGAGTTTTTATATCATTAATAAATCTCTTCTAATTTAACTAAAATTTCGTGTTTAAATTCCAACATAAGCATGCAATATCATTAAAACTCTTGCTATGTAAAGGTGATTTATTGTCTTGTATGATGTTTTGAAGATAGTATTATTTTAATATTCTAGACAACTTGTATTTAAGATAAAAATGTCAAATAATAACCGGAAGAAAAAAATACAAAACTTTTAAATATTAATGTTCAGATAACATAATCTCAAAAGGTCAAAAGTTTTTATTTAAAAAAAAGTTCAAAAGTAGATTGGGTGGTCAGATAAGTTCAAGTTGAAAAAACTATAAATTCAAGAACACATGATTTGATTTAATTCACATGATTTTATTTTTTTTAGTTTAGACAATCTCTAAATATCTCTCATCTCCTTACAAGTGAATTAAATAGACCTAAGCTAAGTGTTACTACTAACAAATTCTCTAAGATATGTTTGATGTGCTAAAAAAAAAAAAGAAACCAGACAAGGCAACTCCAATTGTTTTATGTTTGATATTAAAATTGTTCTTGGTACTAGACAAGGCAAGGGACAGAAGTTTTAGTGTAAATTTTGCCTGACCGAAAACTACGATTATAAATTTATAATCATAAAAAAAATTCAACAAAACAATAGCAGTTTAAAGTGACCAAAAAGTGAGTCGAGTATAGTGTTTAGACGAAGCATGAAAACGGCAACATAGAACTGTGGCAGTGGCAGTGGCAGTGGCAGTATTAACTACTTGCAAGCTCCAACAATTTGTGCACACGTGACAACACTTGCACCATTGACACTAATACAAAAGAACCA